>NC_062547.1:55814307-57014307 GCF_016906955.1 Phacochoerus africanus | reverse complement strand
TTTCACCAGGTCATGGATTACAACCTGTTTGGATTCCATCAAGAAGAATCAAACCATACATGAGTGAGCCCATGAAGCATCCCTTGACTCCAGACCCCAGAAGGAGGATGATAAGGGTTCATCTTCCCACTTGGGGTCAGATCAAACATCTAACCTGAGAAGCTGAAAATCTACTAAGAGAAGGAAAGCCTCTCACTCCAAATAATTTGGTCCTAGCTCTCTTTACTTTAGTTTCTATCACAGTGAGTATTCTCACAACTGGCATAGAAATCATTTTATTACTTGTATAGAAGAGGGATTAAAAGCCTCATGAGTAAAGCCTGTTAAAAACTATCAGAGGTTTACTAGGGGAACAAGAGAGTCCATCAGCTCTCTTAGAAAGACTCAGAAAGGCATCAAGAAAACATACAAAGGAACCCAGAAACAATGGAGGGCCAAATAATTCTTAAGGATAAATTCATAGCTCAATTTGTGCCAGATATATGGAGAAAGCTCCAAAAATTGGCTTTTGGCCCTGATCAGGATCTGGAGCACCTCCTCAAAGTAGCAACTCAAATATGGCAATTATAATCAGGGCCAGGAAGAAAAATGAAAAGAGAACAAGAAGAGAGACTGTGAAAAGGCTGAGGCTCTAGTTATGGCACTACAGGGAGTCAACCTGGGAGTTTCCAAGGTGAGAGGACTAGGGCAGAGACCTATGCCCAGAGTCTGTTTACTCTGTGGAAAAGATGGACCCTTTAAGTTGGAATGCCCCAAGACTCAGAGATCACTGGAAGAGGGGTCACCCCTGAAGACGAAGGTCTCTGTGGTTGACTCCAAAGGCCCAGGATCAAGACTGATGGGACATTTCCATAATGGCTCCTGTCCTTGTCACTGCTCAGGAGCCCTGGGTGACTCTAAATGTAGGAATATGGAGCCACTTTTCAGTCCTCCTTTCCAATCCTGGGCCCCTCCCTCATGAATCTGCCACATTTATATTTCTGGCAAGTCGGTTACAAAATTTTGTGCATAACCTTTGAGTTGTGACTGGGAATCCATTTTCTTTTCTCGATGCCTTTCTGATTATTTCAGAGTCCAACTTCTCTTTTAGAAAGAGATATTTTATAAGAGGTTAAAGCCTCAATGTACATGCCAATGGAGCCTAATCAAGGTTTATACCTGCCTTTAATGTGCCAGATTTAAGAGATGCCTTTATTCTGCATTTCTTTGACCAAGGCATACAGATATTTCATAACCAGCCAGAGAAATCAGAAAAATCATATGAGTTACCTGTGCTATTATAAAATCTAAATGTTGTATTTCTGATTGCTCACAGAATGTGTCTAATTCCCTGCTAGATCTTCAACAGTAGATTCACGAGCTGTCCAATCCAGCTCCAGCTATTGCAGCTGCCCTGTGGAACCAGCTGACCTCCTCCTCCTGGTGAAAATATTTCTTTGAGGTATGCAAAGCAATGTATCAAAGCCCACTTGACTGTTCCATGAGTGGAGACCTAACTGCTTTCCCTAACGATACCCCTTTTCAGCAGGAAGAAGTTAGAGTGGTCATTGCCCCTTTTCCCACAGTTAGAGTCTCCAACTCAAAGGGGGGGAATTAAGGCAGAATATTAACTAAGGTAGTCAGCATAGGGATATGGGTTTTTATACATTCTTTGTGGCTATTTATTAACATTTGGGAACTGAGGGTGGCATGGCAACCCCAACTGCTATAAAAGTTACAGGTATTGCCCATCACATCAGAGTGAAGAAGGCTGCATCCGCTGCTGACATGGACACCAGGGAGGCTGTACAGCATGTTGAGAATCTCCTCATGGTCAAATTCCAGAGAATCCCTTTGCCATCATCAGAGAGCGCTAAGCTTTGGCTCTGACCACCCCTGGAAGCTTATGTACGAAGCGAGTGATTTAAGAAGTAATGAAAAAAGAGGTTGCAAGATCTATTTTTGTCTTCCCGCAAAAACAAAAAGGGGGAGATGTTGCGAGGCATGTTTTTATAATATTTTCTTAGCCTCTTTGCTGAAAACTCCATCTTGTCCTTCCTTACTTTGTCCTGTCTTCCTGCTTGAGAAACAGTCACGGTGATGGTAAATGACTTAAGCTTAAGAACAAAGACCTAAAGGCATGGGTTATTCATGGGGTCAGCTGAAGGAGGACATAATACATTGGTCTAGGCACACTGGACCTGTGCAGATTGGCACGCCATTTGCACAAGCATGATATGTCTTCTAAAGAATAAGAGAAAGAGGAACCTTAAGGCCAAGTGGTTTATGAGTGGTCATTAGCAGTATATGCATTAGCAAAGAGAACCAAGGTGCAAACCTAGGCACACAGGGTTGCTGCAAATAGGCATGCCATTTGCAGAAGCACAGTGAGGATTCTCTGAAATGCTATGCATAGGTAGCTAACTCAAATGCTAATGATTCTTGTATGTCTAAAGTTTAGAGTAAAAGTTTAACCAGAATAAAAGTTTAACCATCTACCAACTAAGTGACTTTTAAAATAATAAAAGAACTTATAAAATAATAAAAAAGCCCCACTATATCCTGTACCTGCAACCCCCTTTCCACTTGACATAATCCTCAAGAGCACAATAAAAGCAGTGTGGTTTCTTGAGGCAGGGCTCTTGGTCCCTGAGACCTTGAGTCCCCCGGTTCCCACCTTTACTTAAGATAAATGTCTCTGTGTCTTATTTTATGTTAACTTTTTTTCCTTAAGTTCCATAGCGCCCATTCTTCAGCCCCATTCTGTTGTGCTGGTCTTGGCAACGGTGGATTTTCTGGAAAACAAATTTCATAAGCAAAACTAATAAATATATACAAATTACTATGACCTACTTACATATAATTAAAATGCTGAACTCCAATAGTCCAAGCTTCATCCCTTCTATGTGGCACCCTCCTAGTGTGCCTTCTGTACCTTTTTGAGTAGAGGAAGGCTCTTCTAGTCTTGAAGCATCAAGCTTGTTCACATCAGCATCTGCAGTGACCTGTTAAGGGGTGTGGCCTAATGCTTATTCTAAAATTACTATCCTATTACTATGTCAGGGTTGAATCATTATGACACTTTGGATGCCAAAGATGTTTAATTATTAGTGATTTTAAAGGTCCCTAGAAGTTCAACATAATTCCCTAAATGCTTTCATAAGGCTATGATTCATTAAAATAATAGAGGATTACAATACAAAATAAAAATGTAAGTAAATGTCCTTGGAAAGAGATGTCTATTCATAAATATATTAAAGAGTGGATAAATTTGATTCTAGCATTACTTTTTTAAACTTTAATAAGAAGGAAAGATTAAAGAGTATGTTATTAAAAGATAAGATTTTGTCAAACTCAGCTCTTAAACTGATAAAGCCTATGGTAGAAATCAGCTATTTTTTTTTTCTTTTTGAACTTGAGTTGATAGAACTATTGTATTGTATAAGTTTCAATTAGTTTGTACCTATGAAATATAATTATATATTTATGTTATTGTGTCAGTGTAATAATATATATTATAATAGCAAGGATAATTATAGCAGATTATATATTTTTTTGTGTGCCAAAAACTTTGCAATTTAATTCTATCTGAGATAATTTGCTTGATTTTATTATTGTTTTACTTTACATTTTCAGGGTCCAGAAAAACATGGCTTTTTAGGCTCAAGTTTTTAATCACTCTTCTGACTTTTTTATCTAAAAGTAAATATAAGGATTACTTTCCCCTACCATAAGATTAACATATATATATATCAAGGAATAATTAGTAGGAAAATCTACCTTTTAAAAAACATGAGATACTATAACTGCTTAATCTAGGTGAGCTGTAATACTTGTAATTTTGTTTATTTCTGTTTGTTTTTATTTGTTTTTGTTTTAGGAAGGGAGCATAGCCTAGATTTTATCTATACTTCTGTCTTTGGATTTTGAGTTTTATCAAAGTGCCAAATCTTACTCTGATTTAGAACATTATTGAATACCTGAGTGATATCTACATTTGAAGTCAAGCTACATCATTTGCTGTGCACAACCCCTTACTCCTAGCTAAATACAAGTACTACATCATTGACAGGTAGTTATCAGATTTCAAGTAAGATCTTCACTTTCAGTAAATTTTCATACTGTCTGTTCTAAATATCACTTTGACTAGGTCACAGATTTCTCAAAACCATGCTTTAGAAGCTCGGGGTTGTCACTGTCAGGTGGGGGAAATAGACTTTGAGCAATGTTTGAGCAAATGACCTGTGGGTTTCCAGGGTATGAGAATATCATCAGAAGTTCCATATCAGAAGGGAAAATGGGCATACCTCACAGACTTTCATCAGGAAACTGAAATTATAGTGAGGTTGTGTGTCAAAGTTGAGAATAATATAATAAAAATTGAGAGGAATGGTTATAAGAATGTTGACATAACTTTGGAAAATCCCCAAAAAATAATTTTAGTAAGTAATATATTTTTACATATTTTAGTAAGAACAGGATATTTTGTCCAACTTTTCTCCAGGAGACATGTGGAAATAGAATACTTTCCAGACTTCTTAAAGACAGGCTGTTTTGAAAAAGAAATCTAATAGTTGCTCAGATTGGGCTAGAATGCAAAATCAAGAAGTCATACATGAGAAGGCAGGAAGCAAGGGAAATGAATATCAATCTGCTGTTGTTCTTTCCACTCCAAGGGTTAGGGGGACACACTTGATCATTCATGGGACATAGAGTCTGAGACAGAGATAGACAAGCAAGAAGTTTATTGTGGAGTGACTTTAGGATCAACTCAATTGGAATAAATGAAACAGAATTGAGCACAGCAAAATGTTGACCTGTGATATAGTCACAAGTTCTCAGCTAACCCAGGAGGAATTCAGACATGCTCTTATCAAGTCTCTGGCAGTAGGGCAAATAGTTCCCTTTGGGTATGCACAGGAGCATAGTTTGAATGTGACCTACCCCCAGGAAGGAAGCATAGGAAGCATAGCCTTGGCCTAAGTAGTTTTACTCAGCTAAGGACAATCCCATGAGAGGGATTAGCTGATAATGTTTGATACCAGCACTCTGAGTACTTCAGTACTGAAAGGGGAGGGGGAAAATGGGAGCACAGAATAATGTATGGAACACTCTATAAGTCATACTCAATAAGAAATCTAAGTAAAAGTTTTCCTTGCTTGCCATTCACAGAGGTTGGGTTTCTATACAATAGACCAGGTGAATCATGTGATGGGACTCACAGAACATACCTAGCAAGAATGATTAGGTCAATAAAAATATGGTTTCATTACCATATAAACTTTCATGGTTGTTTGCAACTTGCCCATAAGGAGCATCCTGGAATGAGGAGCTCAAATCATCTCCTGGCAGGACTAGCTTTTGGTTAGGGGAAACTTTTATGTGCCTCTGATAAAAGCATCCGTCCTAAAATGAGAATCTGGAGCTCCATCCTAAAGAGATTAAAGCAAATGTAATAGAAAGCACCAATTTCCCATATGAATGTGTGGAGTAAGGAGAGGACATTTTATTGTAACTGAACCGCCTGTTATGTCAATACAGATTCTGTAGCCAACAGCTGTCAAGAGATCTAAGAGTTTTCCTTACACAGAGTCTGTACTATTGCTTGAATTTCATTACTCATATTTTTATATTGTGTACTCAAACACCAAATATGATGGTATTTGGAGATAGGGCTTTTATATATCTCATTAAAGCTAAATGAGATCATACAGAATTAGTGTGCTTATAAGAGAAGAGAGCGAGAACAGAGCTCACTCTCCCTCTCTTCACAGGCAATGAGGAAAGGCCAGGGGAGAACATAGAGATAAGGCAGCCTTCTGTAAACTAGGGAGAAGCCTGAATGGGAACCAAGTTACCCAGCACCTTGATCTTAGACTTCCCAGTATCCAGAATTTTGAGAAAATAAATATCTGTATTTTGATCTACCCTGTTTATGGCATTTTGTTATGTAAGCTTAAACTAAAAAATCTACTTTGGAATATGGCCACAATTTCTTTGAGAAAGATTGGTCATGAATAATACATATCTGCCAAGGTATGCTCTATTCTATGTTTTTTGGCCTTTTATTTAACAGTCAGCCGTAGTGGACCAAGCATAGTTATATTACCTATTGTGGGTCCTTGTGATGGCTAGTTTTATAGATCAAATATTGTATTGAGTTATTTTTTTATTCACATGTAGTGGTAATTTTAACAGTTTTATTGAGCTATAATTGACATATAACAGTGTGTAAGTTTATAGTATAATTAGCTGATATGCTAAAATATTTACCAGAATGTTAGTTAATACACACTTCACCTCACATAAATATCATTTTGTTTTTAATATTATGGCAAGATCATCACCACTCTACTACCACTGTACTTTTTTTTTTTTTGGTCACACCAGCAGCATGGACGTTCCAGGGCCAAGGATCAAACTTGCACCACAGCAGTGACAATACCAGATCCTTAACCCACTTGGCCACCAGGGAACTCCCTTAAAGCTCTGCTCTTAAAGAAGCTTTAAAGTACACAATATACTGTGTGCAACTAGGTCACTTTGCTGTACAATAGAAATTGAAGAAACATTGTAAATCACCTCTATCTTAAATTAAAAAAAGTGATGTTCACTGAAACTCTGAATTTGCTGTTTGTTAATTGTACCTTAATAAGTTGATTTAAAAAAATAAAGTATACAATATGGTAATTTTAACTATAGTCATCATAGGGTACATTAGATTGAGGAAATGCATTTTAATCAGTTAATCTTTAGGGCTCATATGGTTGTTTTGATAAAGATAGAATAGGATAATTAAATAATTAGTTTAGAAATACCACTAGGGGATTCAAGACAGAGAGGGAATTTTAAGGCAGGTTGTGAGTGTGTGAGTTTGTGGAAAGCTAATGACCATTCAATAAAAGACTCCAGTAACCTGGCAACAATCTACTCTGCCTTAAAGGAAGACCAAGTCCATCCAAGCACTAGGCACACTCGAATCACAAGTCCTACTAGTTAAAACACAGGATAATAGAGGGTATGAATCCTATGACATGAAGCCAGGGAGTTAATCATCCTTGAAAAGTAGCATTTCTACATGTAGCCCAAGAATACAGATGAAAGAGGAAAGAAACTAGGTGAAAGGGGACATTATACCAAAACCTGAGATAATCTGCCACATTTTAGCATATGCTACCACTTTTTGCTAATATACATATGATTATATAGTGCCATGACTGTCCTGGTTAAACTTATAGAGTCAAAGGAAAAACAAATATTAATATTAATATTAATTAATTAATTAAATATTAATATTCATCCAATAATGAGGAAGAAGGTGGTCTTCTCCCTCCACTTTTTTTTATTTTATTATAAAAATGTAGACTTCTTTGATCTCAGGACTGCACTTCTTTAACTGTGAAAAGCAAAAGAGCAAAGTTTGTAAAATAGAAATTAACTCTGTCAACTAACCAGTTGTTACTGTGGTTGTAAACATTATGAATATTTCTTAAATTTCCTTGATAAGGTAAGGGCTTGCTACAAAACTGGTTCACTTACTTTTTTTTTTTCATTTTCAAGGAGTCTGTTCATCAATGTTGTTGTAAAGTTCCTTTATTTTATGACTTTAACTTTTACATGGAAAAGTAGAATAAAGAATTGTATCCATAATTAT
The DNA here is from genome assembly GCF_016906955.1 of Phacochoerus africanus. Classification (NCBI taxonomy): domain Eukaryota; kingdom Metazoa; phylum Chordata; class Mammalia; order Artiodactyla; family Suidae; genus Phacochoerus; species Phacochoerus africanus. The sequence goes on along the minus strand of NC_062547.1, from coordinate 57,006,674 downwards.
GAAAACCAAAGAAAGATATCACAATAATCTTGCTTATCCAAGTAATGGGGGCACAACTATTTGAGATTTAAAAATCAATTGAAAACTTTGTCTTAATTTTTTTTGACACTTGTTTACATTAATATAGTTCAGAACTAGATAGTGAATTATTTATATTGGAAGGCTAATCTTTGGGCCACTTCAGGATGTTAAATATTTTACATTAAATTCTTTAAGCAAAATACAAAAATTAAAATTCAACAACCAAACAATTATTATTTTTGTTTCAAAAAGGCTCTATTGAACCATTTTAAATTTATAGAAAATTTAATAAAAGAGTACAGAAATTTTCAATACATTTTGCATCCATTTTCCTTTGTTATTACCATCTTGCATTAGTTGGTAAGTTTTTTATTTTTTACAATTGATAAAGAAATGTTAACATTTATTAACTAAAGCTCATACTTTATTAGTGTTTACCTAGGTTTTAATAGATGTCCTTCTGCTCCATGTCCATCCTTGATGCATCATTTTTTGTGTCTTTTAGGGCTGCACTGGCAGCACATGGAGGTTCCCAGGCTAGGGGTCTAATCAGAGCTGTAGCCAGCGACCTATACCAGAGCCACAGCAATGCGGGATCTGAGCCCTGTCTGCGACCTAAGCCACAGCTCTCTGCAAAGCCAGACCCTTAACCCACAAAGTGAGGTAAGGGATCAAATCTGCTTCCTCATAGATGCTAGTCTGGTTCATTAACCACTGAGCCACGATGAGAACTCTGTTATGTCATTATTTTTAATTGTAGTGTCTCCTTAGGATCTACTATATGTGTATGACAATGTTTAAGACAGCATTTTTAATGATCCTGACATTGTTGGAGAGTATTGGTGAGGCATTTTATAGTGTGTCCTTTTATTAGAATCTGTTTAATATTATTAAACTGTGATTTAGGTTTCTTGTGGAGGAGACCACTTGGAAAATATCATTCTCATTTCAGAGCATCAAGGGTATCAATATGATTTATCACTGTTGATGTTGACCTAGATGATAGAATGAACTATTCTGTCAGTTTTCCTCCATTCAAAGTTACTCTCTTTTCTTCCTTTAATTATCCATTGTATTATTTGGGATGAAACCAAAGGTCATTTTTAAGGAGTGGGTAATTATACTCCTTTTCATTAATGGTGAATTACACATGCCTTATTTGGAATTCTTCAGCATTAAGTTGTTCCTTCCTTCCTCTCATATATTTGCCACTAATTTTCCATGAGTTCAATATAAACTCATGAATATTTATTTTTTATTTTGGATTATGTTGCAATACAATTTGTTTCCTTTTTGTTGTTCAAATTTTTCAAGCCTTAGACATTGGGAGCTCTCCTATTGGACTACTGTGTCCTTTTGACATATCACAAAGAAAGTAGGTTTCTAAAACACATCCTTAATTCCTGGAATTAGAAAATGCTCCAAGTCCATCTGCATAATCCTAGCCACAATCATAGAATCGGCCTTTTCTCTAAAGAACACTGGTTCCTTTTATTGGGTTATCATATTATAAACAAAGTGAAGACACTAGGTATGCTTGTGCAACTATTGGTGTCAGGGTTTCTAGGCCCTCTCAAGGACAGAGCAAGGGAATAAATGTGTATATACTAACAAGTGTATATAAACTTAGGTTTCCATATGGAAAAACATTTGTATATATTATGCTAACATGATGTTGTGATGAATAGATTAATATCCAACTCTTTTTAACATATGGATTATTCTAGACCATTCCCCTTGCTTATCCATAAGCTTCCACTCTAACATTGTGAAACCTTGTTCCCACCATCCACCATCCATTCATTGTTTTTCAGTCTCTTCATGTGTAGTAGTAAAGTTTACACCTTAACCTATAATTAAGCTATAATATGCTAAAGCACGGCAATGCCAGAACTGAGCTGCATCTGTGACCTACACTGTACCTCACAGCAATGCTTGATCTTTAACCCACTGAGGAAGGCCAGGGATCAAACCCATATCCTCAGGGATACTAGTTGGGTTGGTTACCACTGAGCCACAACAGGAACTCCCATTGAAGTTATTTCATAAATTTGTACTTCAATTAGATTATCTTGTCATGTCTACATTCCTTCTTGGATGTGTTGACATCTTAACTTTTTAAAATTTTACATACATTGATGTTCATTCTTTGATCTTGAAAGTTTTGTAGATTTTGGAAAATGAATAATATCATGTAGCCAATATAAGAACAGGAAATTCACCTCCTTAAAAACTATGCTGTTCACACAATTATCCATCTTTCCTCCCACCTTCCCCTCAAGCAGTTTCTCATCTTTCTAAGGTCTCTATAGATTGACATTTTCCAGAAAATCATAAAATTAGAATGATGAAAGTTACTGTCTTCTCAGACTGGCTTCTTTAAATTCAAAATATTCTCTTAGGATTTGTCATGTATTTAGAGATAATCTGTTTTTCTTATGTGAACTTTAGGTAGATTGCCAAGGAATTTTGTCCATTTCATCTAAGTTATCCAATTTGTGTCCCCAAATTAATTCATGGTGTGCCTTATCTTATTAATTTTTCATATTTTACTTAGTGAGTTTTATATTTTTTCCTTCTTAGTTAGTAGGGTAAGGATTTATACTTTTTATTTTTATTTTTTATTTTTTATTTTTGTTGTTGTTGTTGTTGTTGTTGTTGCTATTTCTTGGGCCGCTCCCGCGGCATATGGAGGTTCCCAGGCTAGGGGTTGAATCGGAGCTGTAGCCACCGGCCTAAGCCAGAGCCACAGCAACGTGGGATTCGAGCCGTGTCTGCAACCACAGCTCACGGCAATGCCGGATCCTTTAACCCACTGAGCAAGGACAGGGACCGAACCCGCAACCTCATGGTTCCTAGTTGGATTCGTTAACCACTGCGCCACGACGTGAACTCCTAGGATTTATACTTTTTAAAGAACCAGTTTTAACTTGGACTTTGTAGATTCTTTTCAATTGGTTTCACATTTTCATTGTTGATTCTCTTCTATTTTTATTATTTCTTTTCATCTAGTTTTAAATTTATTTTTCAACCATTGAATACAATGTGATTAATTATAATCACCATGCTATATATATATATTGGATACTATGGATTACTCATCTTATAAATTTAAATTTGTGTTCCCTAATCCCCACCTCCCACAACCCCTGGTAACCAACACTCTACTGTGTCTATATATATTTTTTTTTGTCTTTTTAGAGCCACACCCACAGCATATGGAGGCTTCCAGGCTAGGGGTTGAACCGGAGCTGTTGCTGCAGGCCTATGCCAGAGCCACAGCAATGCAGGATCCGAGCCACGTCTGCGACCTACACCACAGCTCACAGCAAAGCCAGATCCTTAACCCACTGAGCAAGGACAGGGATCGAACCTGCAACCTCATGGTTCCTAGTCAGATTCATTTCTGCAGTGCCATGACAGGAACTCCCTACTATATCTTCAATGTATTTTTTTTTTGGCTTCCACCTATAACTGATATTATACAGCATTTGTATTTCTCTGAATATTTTTTTTTCACTTTACATTAATCCTTAAATTTCATCTGAGTTGTCAAAATTAGCAAGATCTCCTTCTTATCATGCATTGAAATATATACATACGGATTGAACTGTATATATTATATATGTATATATATGCTGATGTATATGAGACACTATTTTTGTTTTCTTTAGATATTTAGTAAGAAGTGACATCTCTGGATCATTTGTTCTAATATTACTTTTTAAGAGGTTCCATAGTATTTTCAATAGTAGCTGTACTAATTAACATTCTTACCAGTAGCTCATAAAATTCTCTTATTTCCATATCTTTAGCAAAACATTACTTTTTTGTCTTTTTGATGATAACCATTCTAATAAGTATAAGGTAACATTTCATTGTGCTTTTGCTTAGCTTTTTTCTGATAATCCATTAAGTCAGCATTTTGTTTTTTTTTTGTGATTTGCTGATTTAATTATGGTTTTGCTGATTTGCATGTCTTCTTTGGAAAAATAACTAGTTTTTCTATCCATTTTAAAAATTTTTTCAAATTTTTATAACTTTTTGCCATGGAATTGGACAGATTCTTAACATATATGAATATTAACCTTTTCTAAGGTATAAATGTAAATATTTTCTCACTTTCTGTATGTTGCCTTTCCATTTTGTTGATTATTTATGTTGTGCAGAAGGGTTCTTTAATAGTAAGTGTGCTATAGCAGAACTTACTATTAATTTGCCCTTTTAGTTCTTATCTCTTGGGTATCAAATCTACAAAATAGTTGCAAAGGTCAATGTCAAGGAGATATTATGCTGTGTTTTCTTTTAGGATTTTTCCTTTTTTTCATGTTTAAATGTTTAATCCACTAAAGTTAATTTTTGTAAATGATATATTGTAAGCAGTCCAATTTTATTCTTCTGTCAGTGGTTATCCAGTTTTCTTACCACCATTTGTTGAAGAAGCTATTTTTTCCTCACTACTTACTTTTTTTTTTGGCTCTCTTGTCAAATATTAATAATATATGAGTGTTTATTTCTGGAACCTGTTCCCTTCATGTAGGTGTTTATTTTATTCAAGTATTATACTGTGTTGCTTATTCTAGCTTTCCAGTATGGTTTGGAAACATGAAGTGTGATTCCTAAAGCTTTGTTCTTCTTTCCAGGATTGTTTTGATAATTCAGGGTATATTGCATTTACACACAAATTGCAGTATTGCTTTTTTTCTATTTCAGTTTTATCTTACAGATTTGCAGGGAAAATACCACAGTGATTTTGATAGGAATTGGATTGAATTTAAAGATGAATTTAGATACTGTGGAAATTTTAACAGTATTTATTCTTTTAATCCATGAACATCAGATTATGTCTTCTATTTATTTCTTCAAATGCTTGTAGATTTCAGTATATAGACCTTTCGTCTTCTTGGTAAATTTTCTCCTAAGTATTGTATTGATTTTGATGCTCTTGTGAATGGAATTGTTTTATTTTCAGATGTGTGTAAAAATGCAAATGATTTTCATACATTCATTTTACATCATGCAACTTTACTGAAATTGTTGATTAGTTATAACAATTTTTGTTCCTTCTTTAGATTTTTCTATATATAAAATCATATCATCGGTAAATAGTGAAACAGATGTCTTTTACTTCATTTTCTTACCCAACTTCTCTGAATAAGAGTAATGAGCTGAGCAGCTTCAGCTTGTCCCTAATCTTAAAGGAAAAACATGTATTTTTTTTTCACTCTTAACTTGAGTTATGAGTTTGTTATTTTAAGGTAAAATACCTTAATACTAAATTTATTCAGGATTTTTTTATAATGAATAATGTATTTTTGTCAAATGCTTTTCAACATCTGTTGTGAAAGCTGTATTATTTTTATCTTTAATTCTATAATGTGGTGTATCACATTAACTGTCTTGCATGTGTTCAAACACCCTGGATTCCCAGTATGAATCCCATTTGATCGTGGTGTATTATACTTTTAATGTGTTATTGAGTTCAGTTTGTACTACTTTATTAAGAAATTTTGAATGCATGTTTATCAGGGATATTGGTCACTAGTGTTCTTTTCATGAAGTGACCTCATCAGCATTTGATATAAGATTATTGATGGTTTAATAAAGTAAGTTTCAGATTCCTTTCTCTTCAGTTTTTTGGGAGACTTTAAGAAAAAATTGATGCTAATTATTCTTTAAATATTTGACAGAATTATCCAATTAAAGCATCTTGCCCTAGACTGTCCTGTGTTGGGAGGCTTTTGATTACTGATTTAATCTACTTGCTCATTGTTGATCTGATTTAATTTCCTATTTCATCACAATTCTTTTTTGTAAACTGTATCTTTCTAGGGATCTATCTAATTTTTTAGATTATCGAAATTTAGGGTGTATAATTTTTCATAATATTCTCTTTAGTCCTATGTATTTTGGTGTCATTTTTTATTCTACTCATTTTTGATTTTATGAATTTAAGTCTGCTTTCTTTAGTTCTGAGTTGTTTAGTGAACATTTTTTCAATTTTGTTTACCTTGAAAAAAAGTCAGCTTTTGGTTTACTGGTCTTTTCAATTCTCTTTCTAGTCTTTATTTCATTTTCTATTATTTTCTCACTTCTCCTTTGTCTTTATCTACTCTTTTTCTCTATTTTTTTTCTTTTTCTAGATTTTTTGAGCTATAATTTATGCTGTATACTTGAGGCCTTTCTTTTTCTTAGTGTAAGCATTTATCAGTATAAATTCCTGCTTAGTACTTCTTTGGTAACATCTTATGGATTTTTAGGATATGTTTCCATTTTCATTTTATATCTATTTATTTTATATTTCTCCATTTTAAATATTTCACTTTCCTCTTTGGGGCAATTTGGTGTCAGAAAAATGTTGTTGATTCTCCATATATATGTGGATCTTACAATTTTATTTTTGGAATTGATTTCTACTATCACATAATTTTGGTAAAGAGGCTTAATTTAATTCAGTCTTTATTTAGAGAATAGTTTTATTTTTACAGAAAACTTGAACAAATAATAGAGTTCCCATGGCATTCCCCTCCCCTGTACACAAAATTTCTCCAATTATTAACATCTTACATTATTAGTATGATACAGTTATTACAAATATTTACCCAATACTAATGTAATTTCAATCTTAACATTACTAAGAATCATTTTGTGGCCTAATGTATTATCTATCCTGCACAATGTCACATGTGAACTTGAGAAGAATTTGAATTCTAACAGTCATGTGGGATGTTCTGTATATGTCTGTTAGGTCCACAGATCAAATGGGTAGATTAAGTCCAAAGTTTTCTTATTAATTTTCTTCTAGATGTTCTAGTATTGTTTAAAGTGGATATTTATATTTCCTGCAATTATTTAAACACTATTTTTTTTCTTTCAGCTCTGTTAACATTTGCTTAATAAATATTTAGGAGCATTTGTGTTGGGTGAATATATTTTTTTAATCTCTCTCAGCACATAAAACACACTTAAAAATGTCCTAATATTTCCTTCTAATTTGTAATCTACATGTCAAGTAAATACCATATTAAATAATTTAAAACTATAGAAATCCATGAATAATCACAATATACAATTTCATGTGTAGTGGAGATTGCTTGTGACACATTATTCACAATTCCTCCTTCTCACCCTTTTTATTTGTCTACAAAAGTCCTTAGGTGGATTGATTTCTATTTCTCCATTTTAAATATTTCACTTTACCTCTTTCGTACTTTCATGGCTTCTGATGATAAATATGCTAAAATTGTTGTCCTTGATTCTCTAATGATAAGATTTTTTTGTTTATTGTCTGATGTCTTTAAAAGTTTCTTTTGTGTCCGGTTCTCTGTCATTCTGGATATAATATGCCTAGATGACAATTCTTTAGTATTTATTTTCTTGTGATTAATAAAAATAATATGAGGAGTTCCCATCGTGGCGCAGTGGTTGGCGAATCCAACTGGGAACCATGAGGTTGCGGGTTCGGTCCCTGTCCTTGCTCAGTGGGTTAAAGGATCCGGCGTTGCAGCGAGCTGTGGTGTAGGTTGCAGACACGACTCGGATCCCATGTTGCTGTGACTCTGGGGTAGGCTGGCGGCTACAGCTCCGATTCAACCCCTAGCCTGGGAACCTCCATATGCCGCAGGAGCAGCCCAAGAAATGGCAAAAAGACAAAAAAAATAAAAAAATTAAAAATAAAAATAATATGAGTATAAAAAAGTATTATAATTTCAAAATGTATAGCACATCCATAATTGTAATACCAGAAGGAGAAAAAAAAAGAGAGAAAATGGAATAAAATAAATATTTGATGAGACATTTTTGTCAAGTATTTATGCTCTTCCATTCTCTTTTTTTTCTCCTTCTGGTATTGCAATTATGGCATGTATTTTTTTTAAATTATCCTAGAATACTTGGTTATTCTTTTATACTTCTTTTATTAATCATGTTTATTATCTTTTGGAAAGTTTCTAAAGACATATTTTTAATATCATATATCTTTACCCATTCATGTTCAGGGTACTCATGTGCCCAAACTGGCTTTGCTTTTAAAAAAATTCTATTACAGTATTTCTGATTTAAATTAGATTTCCAAAATCTATAGTTCATGCTGATTCTCTCTTACAGTTTCCATTTTTGCTTACATTACTTATCTGTTCTATCATCTTGTATCTATTAGAGCACTTATTATATTAGTAATAGTTATTTTTAATCCCTTATGTAAGAACTAAAATCTGTGTAATATCTAAATCTTTTTTAAATTCTTACTTTGTTTCTTCAGACCATGTGTTATTTTGTTGTTGTTGTTGTTAAAATCCATCCTTGTATTTTTCTAGTGAGAGCCAGATATGATGTATTTGGTAACAGAAATGATGTTAATGGACTTTAGTGCAAGGTTTTATGTTTATTTGAGCTGAATTTAAACTCTGTTTAATGCTTACTGTAGCTGCAGGTGAAAAAAATATAATTCCTCTAGGGTTGATATATTTGTCCCCCCTTCTTTTTGTGATTCCCTAAGAACTCCTCCTTAGAAAAAGTCCATATCTTGCATTTTCTTTTGGTTGTAATCCATTGTCATTATATGGGGGCCCTGTTAATGTGATAGTAAATTATGTATGTGGAAATGTATATTACAATATTATTAAATTTAATTCTTTCCTTGAGAATGTGTCCTTGAGATGGACCTTCACTGTATTTCTTAGCCATCTTCAATTCTTTTAGGAGAGATAGAAGACTACAGTTGTCTGGAGTTGGAGGAAAGCCCTACTTTAAACTGGGTAAAAGCTCTGGTAAAGATTTTTCTCTACAAAGACTGAAGTTTTGTGGGTAATGTTCTGAGTATTTCACAGTGGTTATCCAACCTCTGCCAGACCAGAAGGGGATCTTTCATCACTTTCCATCATATATGCCTGTTGTGAATTCTAGTCTTTAATCCATATGAAATTGGGCCTCTCATCTGAAGCACTGTCCCAATGATTTTTTTTTTTAATTTTCAAGCTAATACAATTTCATCTGCCATCAGTGCAACTTTAGCCTTCACTAATTTGCCAAAATTACTATTTAAGCACCCTTCCCACTTTATGGCTCTAGGATCTTCTACTCCATGTATGCAGATATTATATATAATGGTCAATATTTTTCTTTCTCTCCAGATATAAGGGTTCAATTTTTCTTGTGACATCAATTATTTGTTGGTTTAAAGAAATATCAATGAATTTTACTTTGTTCAGCTCAAGTGAACACTTCCACGTTCTTTATATATGAGAGCTGAAAGCTAAAGTTTTATAAAATTTTAATATTGATTTCAGGGAACTAGGACAAAATATTTGTTAAAATTGTATGGAAGCACAAAAGATCCTGAATAGCCAAAGAAACATTGAGAAAAAAAGAAGAAGAAGAAGTAGAGGAATCAGTCTCCCTGGCTTGAGACTACACTATAAAGCTACAGTAATCAAAGCAGTATGGTGCTGAGACAAAAACAGAAACATAGTCTAATGGAATATGATAAAGAGCCCATAATTAAACCTAAGCACCTATGGCCAACTAATTTATGAGAAAGGAGGCAAGAAAATACAGTGGAAGAAAGATAGTTTCTTCAATAAATGGTGCAAGGAAAACTGGAGAGCTACATGTAAAAATGTGAAATTAGAACGCTCTCTAACACAATACACAATAATAAACTCAAAATGAGAGTTACCATCATGTCTCAGTGGTTAATGAACCCAACTAGTATTCATGAGAATGAGGGTTCAATCCCTGGCCTTGCTCAGTGGGTTAAGGATTGGTGTGGCCATGAGCTATGGTGTAGGTCAGAGACACAGCTCAGATTCTGCATTCTTGTGGCTGTGTTGTAGGCCAGCAGCTACATCTCTGATTCAACACCTAACCTGGGAACCTCCATATGCCACAGGTTCAGCCTTAAAGAGAACAAAGACAAAAAAAAACCCTCAAATGAATTAAAGACCTAAACATAAGGCCACATACTATAAAAATTTTAGATGAAAATATAGGCAGAATGCTTTGACATAAATCACAGGAACATCTTTTTTATATACCCACTATAATAATGACATTAAAACAGAAATAAACAAATGGAACCTAATTAAAAGATTTTGCACAGCAGAAGAAATCATTAGGAAAAAAAAAAAAGGAGTTCCTGTTGTGGCTCAGTGGAAATGACACTGACTAGTTTCCATGAGGATGAGAGTTCAAACCCTGGCCTAGCTCAGTGGGTTAGGATCTGGCATTGTTGTGAGTTGTTGTATAGGTGGCAGACATGGCTTGGATTTGGCTATTTCTGTCAAATTCAACCCCTAACCTGGGAAACTCCATGTGCCATGAGTGTGGCCCTAAAACAAAAACCCACAGATTGGTAGAAAACCTTTGCAAATGATGAAACTGACAAAGATCCAATATTCAAAATATAGAAACAACTCATACAATTGAACAACAGAAATAAAACATAAAACCCAATCAAAAAATGGGCAGAAGATATAAATTCTTCTTTAGACATTTATCTAAAGAAGATATACAGATAGCCAATAGGCACATGAAAAGATACTCAACATCACTAATTATTAAAGAAATTCAAAACAAAATTTCATAGAGGAATCACCTTACTCCAGTCAAAATGGCCATCAGTAACAAGTCTACAAATAACACTGGAGATGATATGGAGAAAAGTGAACCCTCCTTCACTGTTGGTGGGAATGTAAATTGGTAAAACCACTGTGGAAAACAGTACAGCAGTACCTTAGAAAACTAAATATAGAACTAGCATATGATCCAAAAATCCCATTCCTGGGCATATGTTGACAAAATTTTCATTCAAAAACATGCATGCACCCTTATGTTCATTGAAGCACAGTTTGTGCAATAGCCAAGACATGGAAACAACCTAATAGTCCCACAATAGTCCCACAACAGATAAATGGATTAAGATGTGGTACATATATACAATGGAATACTACTCAGCCATAAAAAGAACAATTAATGCCATTCACAGAAACATGGATGTAACTCAAGATTCTCAAAGGAATTCAGAAAGAGAAAGACAATGAAATACCATGTCACTTATGTGTTGAATCTAAATTATGGCACCAATGAACCTACCTACAGACAGAAACAGACTCATAGACATAGAGATCACACTTGTGTTTTCCAAAGTGAGGGGGACAGTGGGATGGATGAGGCAATTTGTGTTTGGTAAATGCAAACTATTACATTTAAAATGTGATAAACAATGAGGTCCTACTATATACCACAGAGAACTCTATCCAATCTCTTGGAGTGAAATATGATGGAAGATAGTATGAGAAAAAGAATGTGTATATATATATATATATAAAATATGTATGACTAAGTCACTATGCTGCACAGCAGAAATTGACACATCAGTATAAATCAATTATACTTTAATAAAAATAAAATAAAAAATAATTTAAGCTAGATAGAAAAAAATATTGATCTTAGTGTTTATTTTTTCAAACTAGCTAATAATATTTAATGTTTAAAATATACAATTAATTTAAATTCTGTAGAAATTGTTTTGTCAAAAACTATATTCACTGAGGTAGATACTGCATTTACATGTTAGATCACACTAAACATTTCTTTGAAATCACAAATGAAAGCAAGATAATTGAGGCACAGTTTACCTAAGGAATCAAAGCTGCAGCCTGGAGATTTTCTCTCTGAGGAATGAACATGAAACAGTAAATTGAACTTGGATTATTAAAGTAATAGTCTAAAGGTAATTAACCATCTTTGTTCAAGAGCCTCTGCTTCTGATGTTAGAAGGAAGAAGAAATGTATCTAAACATAATAAGAAACATCAATTTTGCTCATGTGCGTTAAGTAGCAGTATATTATTCAGAAATACACTTAAGAAGTCTATTATTATGTTTCTGGAGATACAAAATGTATAATGTTATAACCTTGTATATATATATATATACTATATATATATATATAGTATATATATATATATATATAATAGAAAAAATTTAAAAATCCATTATTTAGAGCCATTTATTTATTAATGTTGTTAACAGTTTCAATTGAGTCAGAGTAAGCAGCTTATTCCAATGGGATACAAAGTTATTTCACTCATTTTATTTATTTATTTATTTTTGTCTTTGGTCTTTTTAGGGCTGCACCCATGGCATATGGAGGCTCCCAGGCTAGGGGTTCAATCGGAGCTACAGCTGCCAGCCTACACCAGAGCTGCAGCAACACTGGGTCTGAGCTGTGTCTGCAACCTACACTACAGCTCACAGAAATGCCAGATCCTTAACCCACTGAGCAAGGCCAGGGATCAAACCCGTGACCTCATGGATCCTAGTTGGATTTGTTTCTGCTGAGCCATGATGGGAACCCCTCACTCATTTTAATAAAACATGCTTGTTTCTATATTGATAATATGGCTTTATTTTGAAATAAGTACAATGTCCTAACTTCAGGGTGGAGTATAGCAACCCATTAGTATAAGAATTTATCTTAAGTATGAAAATATTCCAACAATCTGTCCCCAATGTTCAAAGTCATTGCTGAAACACATTTTGAAAACCGTAAGGAATGAGGGTTTTTAACATGTTTATAGACCAATCATCTTAATGATATATATATAGTCACTTAACTGTAATTATTTATATATTTCCTCTGGAAATATTCAAAATTTAGCCTGTTGACTGATTTCATTGACCCTCATGCCTAGAGTGTAAGGTGGATAAATTTTTCAGGTTATATATATTTGAATGTTTACAAAATTTAGTATGTGAAAATAATATATAAAACCTTGTCCTCTTGGATCAGTTTCATGACACTTCATCTCCTTTGATCCTCTTCTCAATCACCATGATGGATCTCCTGGTGACTGTGTTTGAACAGCACTATAATAACCATCCTCAATTGCCCTAACCCTCTTCCTCATAGCCCCATGTATATTCTCAGCCAGCTGTCATTCATGAATCTCTTGTATATCTATGCATTTGTCTCCAAAATGGCCCTTGACTTTCCATTTTGGGATCACTATATATCATTATTGGGTATAGCATTCAGGTGTTCCTGTTCATAACCATGCCTAATGCTGTCCATTATGGCTTTATAACAGATGTGACCATATTACATCCATGCACTAGCCCCTCCTCATGCACAATGTAGTCTATGCACTCCTTGTGTTTTTATCCTCGTTGGGTGCATTGCTTAATATAAACTCTGAATTTCCATTAATATACCTCCAGGAAAATTAGTGTTTTCTTTTGTGAGAGCCCAGATCTATTGAAACTGGTCTGTGCTAACCCTTCCCAATATGAAAAAAGTATCTTTTTGGTAGTGGTATGATTTTTCTCCTTTTTCATTTCTCAGCCATTCTAGCTTCCTATGGAAGCATAATGCTCACTGTACAGAGCATAGGATTAAGCATGGGGCTTAGGAAAACCTTGGCTATTTGCTCCTCTCACATGATGGTGATTTTATATATTCTATAAGGATGGCATACTAAAGTATATTTTGCTGAGGCCCAACCTGTTTCCTGACTAGAAGGGAATGAGCACCATTTTCTACAGCATCTTTGTATTCATGCTCAATCCCCTCATCTACAGTTCAAAACAAGAATGTCACTTCAAACCTCTGGAGAATGATCAGAAAAAGAGCAATGTGAAGTGTTTATATTTGCAATATAAATCCACAACAGGGAAAGCACATACATTAAAATGGGATTTAAAATGTATGTGTATAGGCATGTTCCTTTATATTTAACTTAGAAGCCAGATGTATTGTGAAACAGAAGACAGACAAAAAGACATAGTCCTATACCTAGATATAATAGATAACATCTTCATTTTCCTCCTTGTCATCATTTATATCTTTGTACTCAAAGATAATATAAAGAGTTATTCTCTCTATTCATGTAATATATGAAAGCACCAGGTTTATAAAGATGAGATAACTGTTAGAAAGTAAAAATCGCTAATCTATTTAGAAAATATATCAATATTTAGTGTCAAGAAATTATAATTTATAAGAGTCTTTGTGGGTGATGGTGATGCAAATAGTGGATTACTTTTTTTCTGAATAATCTCTCCAAACACTAATAAAATTTAGCAGTGAGAGCAAATATTTAAGAATTTAATGTAATTAATTTTTACATTAACTTCTTTATTAGGATATCAATAAAGGAACCCTTTTACAGCTTTGACTGTATTTTTTTAATTTAAATTTATTGGACTATTTTTGATTTACAATGTTGTATTATTTTCAGATACACAGAAAATGAATCCGTCGTACATATAAATATGTCCATTCTTTTTATCTTGTATATGTTATTACAAACTATTGAGTAGATTTTCCTGTTATACAGTAATCATCTTGTTAATCATCTGTTTCATACAATAGTGTGTATGTGTCATCCCTACCCTCCCAATTCTTCCCTCCCCAAATGGTTTCACCTATGGTAATCATAAGATTGTTTTTGAAATCTGAGTTTCTGTTTAAACGTGTTCTTTTGTATCATTTTTATTATTCCACATTAAGTGATATTGTATATTTGTTTTCTCTGTCAGATAATTTCTAGGTCTATCCATGTTGCTTCAAATAGCATTATTTTATTCTTTTTATGGCTGAATAGTGGTACATTTTATATATGTAACACATCTTTATCCATTCCTCTGTAGATTTACATTTTGGTTTCTTTCAATTCTTGGCTATTGTGTATAGTGCTGAAATTAGTATTTGGGTGTGGCTATCTTTTCAAATTAGAGTTTTCTCTGGATATATGGACAGGAATGGGGTTGCTGCATCATATGGTAACTTTATCCTTTATTTTCTCAGGAACATCCATACTATCCTCCATCATGGTTGCACCCATTTATGTTCCCACCAGCAGTGTAGAAGAGTTCCCTTTTCTCCACACCCTCACCAGGATTTACTGTTTGTAGTCTTTTTAATGATGACTATTCTAACTGGTGTGAGGTGATAGCTCACTGTAGTTTTGACTTGAAATTCTCTAATAATTAGAGATGTTGAGAATTCTTTCATGTGGTTTTTGACCAACTGTATGGCTTCCTTGGAAAAAGGTCTGTTAGGATCTTCTGCCCATTTTTTGCATTGTTTTTTTAATATATAAACTCTATGAGAAGTTTATATATTTTGGAGATTAATTCCTTGTCAGTCACTTTGATGGCAAAGATTTTCTCTCACTCTGTGTTAACTTTTTTCTTTCTTTTTTTATGGTTTCTCTTGTTTTGCATAAGCTTTGAAGTTTAATTAAGTCCCATTGGTTTATTTTTGTCATTATTGTCCTTATTCTAGGAGGTAGATCAAACACGATATTACTTTGATTTATGTCTAAGTGTATTCTACCAATGTTTTCTTGCAGGTGTTTTATAGTGTCTGGCCTTACATTTAAGTCTTTAATTCATTTTCAGTTTATTTGTGTGTATTATGTTAAAGAATATTCTAATTTCATTCTTTTACATGTGGCTGTCTAGTTTTCCCAGCACAACTTATTGAAGAGACTATCTTTCCTCCAATATATGTTTCTGCCTCCTTTCTCATAGATGAGTTGACCCTAATTGCTTGGGTTTATTTATGGGCTTTCTATTCTGTTCCACTGATTCTTATTTCTGTTTTTGTGTCACCACCATGCTGTTTTGAGTATTATAGTTTTGTAGTCAAGTGCCCTGATTCTCCCAGTTCTATTATTCTTTCTCAGGGTTCCTTTAGCGATTCAGGGTTTTTGCGTTTCCATACAATTTTTTTTTCTTCTAGTTCTTTGAAGAATGTCATTTGTAACTTAATATGGATTTCATTGAATCTGTAGATTTCCTTGAATGGTATAGTCATTATGACAAAATTGATTCTTCCAATAAAAGAGCATGGTATATATTTCCATCTGTTTGTGACATCCCTGATTTCTTTCATCAATGTCTCATGTTTTTCAGAATACAGGTCTTTTGTCTCTTTAGGTAGGTTTATCCCTAGGTATTTTATTTTTGTGATGTGACAGTAGATGTGTTTGTTTCCCTAATTTCTCTTTTCTTAAAATTACATAGAGGTGATTTACAATGTTGTGCCAATTTTTGTGCCTAGCAAAGTGATACAGTATTACATATACATACTTTCTTTTTCTCATATCATCTTCCATCATGTTTTATCCCAAGAGATTGGATAGAGGTCCCTGTGATATAGAGTGGGACTTTATTGTTTCTCCATTCTAAATATAATGGTTGGCATCTCCTAATCCCAAACTCCCAGTCTGTCCTACTCCCTACCCCCTGCCCCTTGGCATCCATAAGTGTGTTGTTTATACCTGTGAGATTATTTTTGTTTTGTAGATAGGTTCATTGTGCCACATTTTAGATTCCATGTATAAGTGATATCTTATGGTATTTGTCTTTATTTTTCTGACTTACTTCACTCAATATGAGAATCTCTAGTTGCATCTATGTTGCCATAAATTATATTATTCCATTCTTTTTCTTTCTGAGTAAGATTCCATTGTATGTATATATGGACCACATCTTCTTAACCCATTCATCTTTCTTGGGTATATTAGGTAGTTTCCATGTCTTAGCTATTGTGAATAGTACTGTAATAACCTTGTGTGTATGTATATTTTTTAATTACAGTTTTCTCCAGATACATGCCAAAGAATGTGATTTCTTGATAATATGTTAATTCTATATTTAATTATCTGGGCTATCTCCATACTATTTTCCATAGTGGTTATACCAATTTACTTTACCACCAACAGTGAATGAGAGTTCCCTTTGTAAGAAATTTCCCATTTCTTCTAGGTTGTCTGTTTTATTGGCACATAGTTACTTGCAGTAGTCTCATGATCCTTTGTACTTCCATGCTCCTTCTTCATTTCTAATTTTATTGATTTGATCCTCTCCCTTTTTTTTTTCTTGATGAGTCTAGCTAAAAGTTTATCAATTTTGTTGGTCTTTTCTAAAAAACCAACTTGTTATATCATTGATCTTCTCTATTGTTCTCTTTGTCTCTATTTAATTTATTTCTGCTCAGATATTTATGATTTCTTTTCTTCTACCAGTTTAGGGCTTGGTTTCTTCTTCCTTCTCTACATGATGTAGGTGTAAAGTTATGTTGTTTATTTGAGAATTTTTTTTTTGTTTCCTGAGGTAAGCTTTTAATGCTGTCAACATCACTCTCAAAACATTTTTTATTGTGTTGCAAATCTTTTTTGTTGTCCTATATTCATTGTCATTTGGCTCTAAATAACTTTTGATATCTTCTTTGATTTCCTTAGTTGTCCTTTGGTTGTTAATTACCATATTGATTAACATAAAGGACTTTGTGTTTGATTTTTTTTTCTTCTTGTAGCTGATTTCTAGTCTCATAGCATTGTGGTTGGAGAAAATGCTTGATATGATAGCAATCTTTTAAAATTTACCAAGGCTTGATCTATGGCCCAAGATATTATCTGACCTAGAGAATGATCCAGATGCACTTGAGAAAAATGTATATTCTACTGCTTTGGAATTGAATGCTCTGTAAACCTCAGTTAATTCTATCTGGTCTAGGTTGTCATTTAAGGCCTCTGTTTCTCCTTTGGTCTTCTGTTTGGATGATCTGTCCATTGATGTTAATGGGTGTTAAAATCCCACACTATTATTTTATTATTGTCAATTTCTCCTTTTACAGATGTTAGCAGTTGCCTTTTTATTGTGGTGCTCCTATGTTGGGTGCATATATATTCACAATTGTTCTATCTTCTTCTTGTGATGATTCTTTGATCATTATGCAGTGTCCTTCTTTGTCTACTAAAAGTGTCCTTTTAATTTTAAAGTCTATTTTGTCTGATATGTGTATTGCTATTCCAGCTTTCCTCTTATTTCTGTTTTCATGTAATACCTTCTTCATTACATTTACTTTCAGTTTGTACGTTTTTTTTAAGTATAAAGTGAGTCTCTTGTAAACAGTATATAGATTGGTCTTGTTTTTGTATCTATTCAACCTATATCTTTTGATTGGAGCATTTAATCCATTTGCATTCAATGTAATTATGGATAAGTATGTATTCATTGCCATTTTCTTAATTGTTTTGGATAAGTTATTATATGTTCTTTTCTTCCCTTCCTATTTTGTTCTCTTCTCTGGTGCTTTTCTGACTATCTTTAGTGTTCAACATAGTTTTCTTTTACTTTTTTATGTGTATGCCCATTGTCGTTTTTGTGATGCCCATTAGATTTATATATATATATAAATATATATATATATTTTATATATATATAAAAAACTAAATAAGTGCAGAATTGATTTTGCTGGGTCTCAATTTCAAATGTATTTTCAATTTTCTGTATTTGTCCTCTCCTCTTCTCATGCTTTCTATTTTTTTAATCATATTTTTCATTGGGTTCTTCCTACTTTTACATTATGTTTGCCTATACAAGTGAATTTTAACACTTGTAATTCTCTTGCTTCTAAATGTGGCCTTTTCTTTTCTGCATACATAATTTCCTTCAGTAGTTGTTGTAAATCTAGTTTTGAGGTGTTGAATTCTCTTAGCTTTTGCTTGTTTGAAGGGCTTTCGATCTCTCGCTGTCAATTCTGAATAAGAACATTGCTGGATAACATATTCTTGGTTCTAGGTTCCTCTCCTTCATCATCTTAAAAAATATATTTGCCACTCCCTTCTAGCTTGCAGTTTTTACTGAAAAATATGCTGTTATAATTTTGGGGGTTCCCTTGTATCTTATTTGTTGTTTTTAAATTGTCTTTTGATATTTTTTCTTTGTGTTTATTTATTATTTTTTTTTTCAGTTTGACTGGTATGTGTCTTCTCTGTGTTTCTCCTTGGATTTATCCTATACAGGATTGTGCTTCTGTAAGTATTTTCTTTTCCATAGTAGGGAAATTTTCAGCTGAAATCTTTTCGAATATGTTATTTGGCCATTTCTCTCTTCTCCTTCTGGAACCCCTATGATGCAAATGTTCATATCTTAAGTCTCTTCTCAATTAATTTCATTCTTTTTTCTTGATTATTTTCTGTGGCAGTGATTTCCACCACTCTGTCTTCCACCTCACTTATTTGTTATTTTCCACAATCATTCAGTTATTTTTTTTCCTTCTGGTATATATATATTTTTTAATTTCAAAGTGTTGTATTCTTCCGAGTTTGCTTGTTCTTTAAATATTCTATCTTTCTCTTAAACATTTCTTATAATTCCCCAATCTGTGTCTCCAGTCTTTTTTCAAAATCTTGGATCATTTCTACTATCATCACTCAATTCTTTTTAAGGTAGATTTGCCTATCTCCCCTTCATTTAGTTGTGTGTGTGTGTGTGTGTGTGTGTGCGTGTGCATGTGTGTGTTTATCTTGTTTCTTTGTCTGAAAACTATTTCTTTTTCATCTTATATTGTCTAATTTTTTTATGTTTGTGGTCCCCTTGACAATAGGTGTGTAGATGCAACAGCTGATGCCCATTCCTGGAATTCTTGGTAGTAGTGGCACTTCAAGTGTGCCCAGAGTATGTGATGGGAGTAGCAGTATCACATTGTTGATCTTGGAGCTGGGTGGTTGCTAGGGACAAGGTCTGTGAAGGAAGTAGGAGTTCTTCACATTTCATGGGACTGCTTTTGTGGTGTGGGGGAGCATCACAGGGAGGGCTCCTGTGACCCCTCTCAGAACCAGGCAGTTCTCAGGACTATTTTCTGTAGCTGGAAACATCATCAGATTGTTCTGTATTTCCTCCTTCTGCTGGGGAGACTCACAGAACTGCTCTCTCTAGCTGCAGGGATGGACTGTACCTTGGTCCCTCCCTTTGCTGGGTGGCTTGTGGGAGGTCTCTCTGTAGTCACAGAATTTGTTGAGCTCCTCACAGGAGAGTGCTGTAGCAATGGGGTGGGCACCATTACCATGGTCTCTCATTTTGCTTGGTAGCTGGCAGTAGCAGCTCTCTGTAGCCCCCAAAGTCAGGGACTGCTCTCCAGCTCTTGCTAGGCAGCAGCTGCTAATGCTATGGCTCTTAGAGCTGGAACAGGTGGTGTCCTTCCACCTGAGAGCATGTGCAGGAAACAGAGATATGGTAGTGGATCCCACCCCTTCCCTCCAAGAACCTCAAGCAATGGCACCTGGCCTCTAACCCATATTTGAGGTTTTCTTCAGCTTAAACTCTCAAATATGATCTCCTTGGATCCTAGACCCTCTAGGATGTTTCCATGTGGCCAACCCCATTTTTATTCCCATGTACCCAGCCCCAGCTCTCTTTCTGAGTCTGATCTCCAAAGCCCTAGTTTCAGTTCCCAACCCCTTCCAATACGAGCAGATGGTTAGGAAGCATAGGGCACTGGCACTGTTTGTGAAAGATTGTTTCTGTTTTAATTACTTCAAACTGATTGCTGTGTTCTCCTCCAAGACTCTAAAGTTCCTTCTCTGTCCCAACTGATTTCTTCACTGGTGTGGGCGCTTTCCAAGGTGCAGAACCTTTTCTTCTTTCCAGTTCCCTCCTGGTGGTGCAGGTCCGATCCCACTTTCTTTTTCATTTTCTCTCCCTTTATTTCTGTTGTCCTAGCCAGTTTTGATAAGATTTTCTTGGCAGCTTTCAGGGAATTTTCTTTGTGACTCATTCCACATGTAGATATATTTTTGATGCATTTGTGGGAGTAGGTGAGCTTCATGTCCTACTATTCTGCCATCCTCTCTCTGTCCATACAAGCATTTTTAAGTTTGATTAGGTCACATTATTTTATTTCTATTGCATTGGGAGACTGATCTAAGAAAAACATTGCTCTGATTAATGTCTGAGAATATATTTTCTATGTTAATTTCTAGGAGTTTTATGGTGGCATTTCTTATATTTAGGTCTTTGAACAATTTTGAGTTAATTTTTGTATGCTGTATGATAGTGTTCTAATTTCATTAATTAATATCTAGCTCTCCAGTTTCCCCAACACTACTTGCTGAAATGTAGTACATTCTTTCCATTACACATTATCACCTCCTTTGCCATAGCTTAATTGATCATAGGTGAGTGGATTTATTTCTAGGCTCACTTTTCTGTTCCATTGATCTATATGTCTGTTTATGTGCCAGGAATACAGGGTCTTGTTTACTGTAGCTTTGTAGTATTGTCTGAAGTCTGGAGGGTTCTGCTTCCAGCTTTGTCCTTCCCCAGATTACTTTGGCATTTCTTGGTCCTCTGTGGTTCTACATAAATTCTAGAATTATTTGTTTTAGTTTTATGGAAGATGTTATGGCATTTTGATAAGGATCTGACTTAATCTGTAGATTGATTTGTGTTATGTTGCCATTTCACAATACCAATTCTTCCAGTCCAGGGGTTTGTGGTATCTTTCAATTTTATTGAGTAATCTTCAATTATCTTTATCAATATTTTATAGTTTTCAGCATATAGATCTTTAAGTTTTTTGGTACGTTTACTCCTAGGTATTTTTTGATGCAATTTTCAATGGGATTTTTTTTTTTTTTTTGCACTTTTATAGGACCGCAGGTGTGGCATGTGGAAGTTCTCAGGATAGGGGTTGAATTGGAGCTTCAGCAGCCAGCCTATGCCACAGCCACAGAAACTCAACATCTGAGCTCTGTCTGTGACATACACTGGAGCTCATGGCAATGCTGGATCCTTAACCCACTGAGCAAGTCCAGGGATCAAACCTGCATCCTCATGTATCTTAGTCAGATTTGTTACTGCTGAGCCACAATGGGAAATCCCTTCAGTGGGATTTTTTTCTTTTACTTTCTTTTGATCTTTTATTATCAGTGCTAAGAAATGCGACAGATTTCTGTATATGAATCTTGCATCCTGGTACTTGGCCAAATTCATTTTTTTTAGTTCTAATAATTTTGTTTTCAAGTTCACTATATAGAGTACCTTCTTATCAGCAAATAGTGACAGTTTTATTTCTTCTCTTCCAATTTGGATTTTTCATTTCTTTTTTTTTTGTCTTTTTGCCATTTCTTGGGCCCCTCCCGCGGCATATGGAGGTTCCCAGGGTAGGGGTCTAATTGGAGCTCTAGCTGCCAGCCTACGCTGGAGCCGCAGCTATGAAGGATCCGAGCCATGTCTGCAATCTACACCACAGCTCACGGCAATGCCGGATCGTTAACCCACTGAGTAAGGGCAGGGATCGAACCAGCAACCTCAGCATTCTTAGTCGGATTCGTTAACCACTGCGCCACGATGGGAACTCCGATTTTTTTATTTCTTTTTCTTGTCTGATTATGGTAGCTAGGAATTCTAATACCACATGGACTCGAAGTGGTGATAGGAGGCATCTTTGTCTTATTATTAAAATTAGCAGGAAAACTTTTGGTATTTTACCATTGAGTGTTATATTGGCTGTGCTTCTGTCATAAATGGTTCTTATGTTGAAGTATGTCCCCTCTATACCTATTTTGATGAGAGTTTTTATCATGAATTGAAGTTGAATTATGTCAAGTGCTTTTTACACACCTATTATTTCCAGCCATAATTTCTTCAAATGTTTTGGATCCCCTTTTCTCTCTTTTATCCTGCTAGAACCTCCATTGATCATAGTTTGGCGTGTTTTATATTATGCCTTAAATTTCATATGTTTTTTCATATATTCATTTGTCTTTCTGTTCACTATTTTGATTAGATGATTTCCATTATTCTATCTTCCAGGTTACTTATTTGTTCTTCTGCTTTATTTCCTCTGCTCTCACTAGCTTGTAGAATGATTTGTGTCTTGGTAATTGAGTTGTCTCATTTTGATTGATATCTCTTTAGAGAGTTTAATTCTTTGTTATAGTGATCTGGATTTCTATCCATAATCTTTCTTAGTTTTTTATTAAGCATTTTTATTACCTAATTTTTGAACTTTAGGTCTAGTAGATTAGTGACCTGTTTCAGCATTTGTTCTTTCAGGGTATTTCTCTTGTTCTTTTAATTGGGAGTCGTTTCTCTGCTTTTTCATTTTACTTAACTTTCCATTTCTATGTATTTGAGAGAAAGTGTTGTCTACCTTTGTCTTTAATGGGTATGTTTATATGTGGGTATCTCTGTGTAGAATTAGTGAATCCTGTATTTTGGGGGAAAGATATATTTTGGGTTTGGATGACAGTCATATCTTTCCTAATTGTTTTGTCATTGCCTTGCTAGGGGTGTGATTGTTGTTGTGGTGTGTAGAGCCTGCACTGGATGTTGGATAGGGTCTCCTCTTCAGTTATTGGAGTAGAAGCCTTGAGAGTCAGGTTCCCAAAGACTCCATTGGCTTTAAGTGAAGGCTCTGTCCTAATGGAGGTGAACACTGAAGCAAGTGAGGTCCATGTGATCATAGAAAACCTATACACCACTTGTGTAATCATCTATGGTTCTGCCCCAAAGCACCTAAGGTCACATCTCTTTCTTCATGGTGTACACAAAAATCTAGTGCTAGATTGGTGCTAGGGGCCAGGGCACTCTGGTTATGGGAACTGAGATTGTTGTGCTGCAATTGTGGGAAGACTTTCCTAGGGCCTGTCCATCCAAATTCTGGCTACAAGTCCTGGTGTGAGCTGAGTGTAACTGGAGCATTTTCACCAGTAAAGGAACCCCTGTGCAGCCCTCCCCTGGAGCTGACCACCGGAGAAGTGTGACTCTGTGATGTCACTCAGAACCTGTTGTACATGCCAAAAATAGCTGCTACTGCCTGAGCCACATTTGTTGAAACTCCCCCCTCATTCAAGTCCTAATAATGGGTTCAGATGTCATCCCCACCTCTGCTGTATTTGAGCCTACAAAGCTGTCACCACAACTGTGCTCTACAGTGCATACAATGACAATAGCCTCCAGATTTAAGCTTGGACCACACACCAAACCCACAATAGCATCTCCATACAGCTAGATTGAGTCCTCTTTCAGGATCCTTCTGTCAGATTTTCAGTGCCTAACTGCCACAGGTACTAGTCAGCCTCACTAAGTGTGTGTTTTGTACTGGAGAATGTGGCAAAGTGGGAGTTGCCAGCAGTGATCTCTCTCAGCCACTATTACTAACAAGCAGCATGCTTTATCCTCACCAGCAGATTCCAAGCCCTTCTACATCTCCTGGCAGACCTCCCAGAAAACAAAGGTGTTTCCAAGGGTAGGGGCCCATGTAGTTCTCCCCCCCCTTCACAGGCACCTCTCAGAAGTATCTGTTCTTCCTCATAGCTATTTTCCCCTCCATCCTACCAAATAACATGGAAATCTTTTTAAAGCTTTGGTTATACTGGAGATCTGCCAGTTCCATTTTGGTGTTCTCTGAGAACTGTTCCACAAGCAGATTTTTTTGTGTGTTTGAGGGGGGAGGTGAGCTATGCATCCTCCTACTCTGCCCTCTTGATCCTCCTCTTTCATAGATTTGGGATTATTTTGTTTCCATTTTAATTTTTTCCAGTTTTTTAAATATATTTTTATTTCTTCATCGACTCATTGGCTGTTTGGAAGTATACCATTTATTTTCCATGATTGTATTTCATGAAGTTTTTTTTTTTTTTTCCATTTAGTTGGTTTATAGACTAATAGCTTTGTGGTAGGAAAATATATTTGGTTAAGATTTTGATTTTTAAATTTATTGAAAATTACTTTTTGGTGTATAATGTGATCTATCTTGGAAAATGCTTAATGGGTTTTTGAAAAGAATTTGTGTTTTTTTCTGATGTTTTTGGATGGAATATTATATCTATCTAAACTATCTATATACATACATCTATCTATTGATATCTATCCATCTAGGGTAATATGACATTTAAAGTCTGTGTTTCGTTGTTGATTTAATGTCTGAATAATGTGTCTACTGATGAATATAGTGATCTACTATCCAGTGCCATTATTTTGTTACTATCAATTTCACTCTACGTATTTGTTAATATTTGTTCTATGTATTTAGTTTTTATGCTGGGTGTATATATATTTATAATTAGTGTATCTTCTTAGATTTATACCATTATAATTATGTAACATCCTTTTTTGTCTATATTTACATTCTCATATTTCTAGATGTGATTAGAAAATTTCCCTTGACCTTACTTCTAAGGAAAATTTATGGTGTTGAAAACTTTTAATTTTGTATGTATGAAAATGTCTTTATCTCTTCTTAAACTTTGAATAATAGCCTTGCCTGTTGAAGTATTCTTTTTTTTTTTTTTGTCTTTTTAGGGCTGAACCCACAGCATACAGATGTTCCCAGGCTAGGGGTCGAATTGGAGGTGTATCCACTGGCCTACACCACAGTCACAGAAATGCCAGACTTGAGCCACATCTGTGACCTACACTACAGTTCATGGCAATGCCAGGTCCTTAACCCAGTGAGCAAGGACAGGGATCAAACCTTCATCCTCATGGATACTATGCAGATTCATTTCCACTGAGCCATCCATGATGGGAATTCAAAAGCATTCTTTTTTCTTTTCTTTTCTTTTTTTTTTCTTTTCTTTTTTCTTTCTTTTTTTTTTTCTTACACAGCAGGATCTCATTGCTAATCCAATACAAAAGCAATATTTTGGATCCACTAACCCCAAGTTCCCAATCCATCCCACTCCCTCCCCCTCCCCCTTGGCAACCACAAGCCTGTTCTCCAAGTCCATGATTTACTTGTCTGTGGGAAGATTCATTTGTGCTATATATTAGATTCCAGATATAAATGATATCATATGGTATTTGTCTTTCTTGTTCTGACTTACTTCACTCAGTATGAGAGTCCCTAGTTACATCCATGTTGCTGCAAATGGCATTATTTTGTTCTTTTTTATGGCTGAGTAGTATTTCATTGTGTGTGTATACAACATCTTCCCAATCCAATCATCTTTTGGTGGACATTTGGGTTGTTTCCATGTCTCGGCTATTGTCAATAGTGGTGCAATGAACACGCAGGTGCATGTGTCATTTTTAAGGAAATTTTTTTTCTGGATATATGCCCAAGAGTGGGATTGCTGGGTCATATGGTAGTTCTACATTTAATTTTCTAAGGTACCTCCATACTTTTCCTCATAGTGGTTGTACCAGCTTACATTCCCACCAAAAGTGCAGGATGGTTCCCTTTTCTCCATACCACAGCATTCTTGATTGTAGATTTTTGTCTTTAATCACTTTACTATGTAACTCCACTACCTTCTGGCCTAAGAAACTTCTGAATTAAATTTAGCTGACAATCTTATGGGCATTTCCTTATACATAGCTAGTTACTTTTCACTTTCTGATTTTAAGATTCTTTTTCAGTCGTTAGTTTTTAACAATTAATTATGCTATGTTTTGTTATGGACCTCTTTGTAATGATTTTGTTTGGGATTCTCAATGAATACAAAAGTTGAATGCCTGAGTCCTTTCCCAGGTTAGGGAAATTTTCAGCTATTATAACCTTAAAATAAGTTATCTGACTCTTCTTCTCTCTCTTCTTCTTTTGGAACCCCAATAATTAAAATGTTAGTACACTTTATGTTATCCCAGATATGTGTAAACTGTTTTTAATTTTTTTTTTATCTTCAGCTTGGACGACATCCACTACTCTGTCTTCAATTTTGCTGATTTGTCTGTTCTTATCTATTCTGTTGCTGATTTGTTCTGATGTATTTTTAATTTTAGTTTTTGTATTCCTCAGCTCTGTTTTGTTCTTCCTTTATACTTCTAAATTTTTGTTAAATTTCTTATGGTATTGATCTATTCTTCTCACAAGTTCCTTGAACATCTTTATGGTTCTTACCTTAAACTCTTTAGCAGGATAATTACTTAAATTTGTATACTTGTTTTTCCTGAGGTTTTTTATTTGTTTATTTCTTCATTTGGAACATATTCTTCTGCATCTTCATTTTGTCTGATGATTTTTCTGTGCATATTTGTGTATATTAGGTATGTCAGTTATGTACCCTGGTAAGTGGGAAATGGCCTTATGTCGGAATTATCAGACACAATCACACACTTCTCTCTAGTCACCAGATTTATAATTTAGGGGTATCCCTTATGTGGGCTGAGTCAGTCATTCTATTGTGGGGGATGACTACTATGGGAACATTGGAAGATATGGTTTTTCCTTGGCCCAGTTGCCTACTAGGCTCTGCTTCATTCAATAATCATCATTCTACTATTTTGTGGCACCAATTCTTTGCATGTTTAACTGCAGGGCCTAGGAGTCCCATTAATGAAGCCATCCTGCTTATAGGCAGTTTCCAACACCTGGAGAGCTGAGAGGGGTTGGACTAGGGCTGAGATATAAAAGGGTTGATGCTGGTCAGCAGGTGGGCAGGTTTGTTTCCTAATATGGCTGTCCATGGGTCTGAGTGCTTCTTGGGCTAGTTCAAGCCTACTATTTGTTTCTTTTTAATGATTTATTTATCTTTGCTAAATTTCTTGCTCATATATTGTTTTCCTTATTTGAATTGTCTTTTTACAAAAAAGTTTATTGAGTTTCTTTCAAACTGCTACTTTGAAATGTAACCAAAAATTTTATCTCTGTCTCTTGTCTCTCTCTGGTTTTGTTTACTTGAAAATCATTTTCTTTTAGAGACATCATTTTTCTTGATTTTTAAATTTTTGGGGGAATTGTATGTCAATATTAATGCATTTGAGATAGCAATGACCTTCTTCAATAAAACTAACTGCCTCCAGGTTAGAAATGCCTTTTATAGTCCAACTATAGATACTAAGTCTTTCTCAAACCTTATATAAATACACTTCCTCCATCCATCTTGTTTCCTTTTGTGTCAAAATTTGAAAGCTTTTTTTTTCTTCTCTTGATACTGCAATACTCACAGCTGAGAGCTACTTTTGTCTTTCTGAAGGTGGTGCTAGAGCTCAAGTTTGTGTTTTTTTCCCTTGCTTTCAACTGTGAACAGATTTCTGTGTATGTTCTCTAGCTTTCTAATCATATCTAAATATTTCTAATGCCTCCAAAGTACACCTAAGAATCTAGCCACAAAAGGATGATGGTGCAAGTATGGCACATGTTGTAATGTCAGCATCCATGGATGATCTGGGGAAACTGTGTCTTAAGTTGCCCCATGACTTCAGGGCAGAATATATATTTCTAGTTCACAGGGTTTTGAAAATTTCACAGATCATACCAAGGTCTGTCTTACTATAACACAGAACATTAGAAGGGAGACTTTGCCTGGGTATTTAGCATGAAGTTCTGGATTATGATACTTTCACAAAGGCACTTTTTTGGTAGATGGATTCTAACTTATGTTATTTAAAGAGGTAGACAAAAAACAATGTCTTATGCCATCATACTAATGATATCACTCCAGCATAATCTTATTTGTAGAAAATTTTTTGAGTACAAAAAATGTAAGAAACTAATGGTAAAGAATTTTTAGAACAAATCAATTAAGGTCAGAAGTTAATGAGGATCAGGATGGAAGAGTAGGAGGATATGGAGTATAATTCTTCCCACAAATACATCAAGAATACATATACAAATGGAACAGTACTCCCAGGACATCTACTGAATACTGGAATCACTAAAATACCTGAAAGGACAAAAGACATCTCCACATAACTGGGTCAAAAAGAAAAAAAAAGGATGCAGAGGCAGGTCAGGACCAATGCCCCAGAGAGGGCGCTGAAGGAGAAGAGAGTGTAGCTGGGAGAGTCCCCTCAGTACTAGAGAGGCAAACTGGGGAAGGGAAGGATCTTCAGAGCCTTAGAGGAAAGCAAAACAGACGGTCTGTGTCAGGCAGGACAGAGATGTACACAATTGGTCTGTGTAACCCCTCTGTGTACTCCAGCCTGAAACTTGCCTCCACTGATATGGGCATGAACTGAGTCCTGGGGTGTAGGGCTTGAACCATCCTGGAGATAGAATGGTTATTGACTATGAGAGACAGCTGGAGGAGTGAGAGTGTGGAACACTGTAAATGTGAATATTTGAGGAGGAGTTCTGGGCTGCCACACAATCTAAACAACATTGTTAGGTGGTATGTGAGGCGCAGGCTGATTTCAGCCTCCTTTCCCACATAGGCCCCTGCCTCTGTGGGGTCTCAGTCAGACTCCCACCTGAAATGGATCATGCCTCCCTATTGCAGCCCCACCTCCCTTCCACTTGGATCAGTCCCTGAAAGCCCCAATTGTGTCCTCACCTTCCTCCCACACACATTGATCACTGCCCTCTTACATGAATAGACTCTTGTGTACCTACTGCCTCAGGAGAAGTTGCAAGGGTTTTGCCAACATGTAGAAATGGGGCTGGAACCACAGCTGAGCCCCAGGTGCCCTGAGACTAAGGAGGAAGTGCTAAAATCTCTCCTCCTGATTAGGCAAACCATGAATTTGTAACTCCACTTCCAGCCTTCTAAAGTCAACCTTGGTGAAACATCTGAAAAGACAGTGTCCCCACAGTTAAAAGTAGGATGTATTTGGAAGCCATGGGTTTGTGAGTGTCTACACATAATGTTGAGCTAAGATAGTGTCTGAATTGAATCCATAACTCCTATAGTGGACACAGGTGCGTAAATATGGCAGTACTGGGTCTTTACTTCAGTGGATATATGCTGGTGGCCAGGTGAAAACACATCTGAGAGACACCAGGGCCAATTACCAATATATCCATGATTAAGGTAGGGCAAGAGAGCAGTGCCAACAACAATGTACTTTTTGAGCCTGCACAATGGGGGAAAAGTGACACAACAGAGAACACTCATAAGTGAAGAGCTCCAGCAGAGGAATTCTCAGTGGCTCCTCTGCCATTGGGAGTGCTATAATTCTTTTTAATTTACACAACTGATCAGAAAATAAGCTCAGAAAGGCATCTGGGGGCTTCTATGCCAACAACTATGGGACAGATTTTGCCCTTTACAGGGCTGTGACTACCATAGAGCAAATATGATGCTGCATTCAATAACATCGGTCCTATCTCCTATCAAGGGGTTAATGAACACCTGATAACATCAGTCATATCTCCTATCACAGGGTTAATGATCACCATACCCTGAGAAAATAAGTAGAAGTCACCTGAATGAAAAAGAGCCCTCATAAATAAATATATATATTAACCCAGACAGGCTGATTAAAGCCATCCTGAATCCACAGCACCTGTAAGCACACCCCTAAACATAGCCCTGCCCACTAGTGAAACAAGATGCAGCTCTACCAACCAAGGGGGAAACACCAGAAGCAAGAGTAACTAAACCCTACAATCTGTGGAAAGGGGACTGCAAATAGTTAGACAAAATGAGATAACAGAGAAATATGATTCATACAAAGAAATATGATAAAAACACACAAAAACATCTAAATGAAGAGGAGATAGGAAATCTACCTGAAAAAGTATTCACTGTAATGATAGTAATGATGATCCAATCTCTCAGAGAAAGAATGAAGACATAGATCAAGAAATTACAAGAAATGTTTAATAAAGAACTAGAAGCTTTAGAGGGAAAATGAAGATGAACAATAAAATGATTGAAATGGAAAAAAATGCACTAGAAGAAATCCATACCCAAATGACTGAAGCAGAATAATGAGGGTGGAGATCACTGCCACAGAAATAAAAAAGAATAAAAATAAATGAGGACAGTCTAAGAGGCCTGTAGGACAAAATTAAATATAGAATTTGCAGAATAGAGGTCCCATAAGGCAAAGAGAAATAGCCTGAGAAAACATTTGAAGAGATAAGAGCCAAATTTTTCCCTAACATGGGAAAGGAAAGAAGTAATCAAGATGAGGAAACCAGAAAGTACAATACAGGATAAATCCCAGGAGGAATATTCTGATACATATAATAATCAAACTAACAAAAATAAATATAAGTAATATTGTTAAAAGCAACAAAGGAAAAGGAACAAATATCATACAAGGAACCCCCATAAAGTTATCAGTTGATTTTTCAGCAGACACTCTACAGGCTAGAAGGGAGAGGTAGTATATATTTAAAGTGCTGAAAGGGAAAAACAAACAACCAAGAATAAACTACCCAGTAAGTATATCATTCAGACTCAATAGAGAAATCAAAAGATTTATAGACAAGCAAAAGCTAAAAGAATAGCACCATCAAATCAGCTTTACAACAACTATTAAAAGGACTTCTCCATGTTGAAAAGCAAAGCCTACAACTTGAGACAAGAGAATTATGAATGGGGAGGTCACCAGTAAAGGCAAATATAAAATAAAAGAGGAAAATTATCCACAGAAAAATATGATTTTCAAAACCAACAATTGTAAGAATATGAGATGACAAATGCAGCATAATGATAATGAATTTGAAACTAATAGACTGGAACAGGCAGCTTAAAAAAGTATATATAATGCTATGGCAAAACCTCATGGGATAAAAGACCAAACAAATGCAATACAAAAACACATAAAAAAAAGCAACCCACATACAACACTATAGTTAGTCATCAAATCACAAGAGGAGATAACAAAAGAGGAAGGGAGAAAAATCCAACAATAACAAATCCAAAACAATAAGGAATACAGAAGTAATTATAGACATATAAATAACCACCTTGAATGTAAATGGATTAATACTCCAACCAAAAGACATAGACTAGCTGAATGGATGAAATAACTAGGAGCCATATATACGATGACCCATATACAAAAGACCCACTTTAGAGCCAAGGAAATATATAGACAGAAATTGAGGGTAGGGAAGATATTCCATGAAAATGGAATTCAAAAGAAAGCTGGAGGAACAAAACTCATATCAGACAACACATGATTTAAGATAAAAACTGTTACAAGAGATAAAGAGAGACAAACTTATGCTCAAGGGATCAATCCAAGAAGAAGATAAAAATTATGAGAATATGCATCCAACAAAAATCTCCACAATATATAACACAACAGATAATAGCCATAAAAGGATAAATCAATAATAACACAATAATGGTGGGATAATTTAACAGCCCATTTTCAGCAATGGGCAGATGATCCAGACAGAAAATCAATAAATAAACAAGTGGTACATTAGACCAAATAGACTTAATTCATATTTATAAAACATTTCACCAAAATCAGCAGAATACACTTCTCAAGTACACATGGAATATTCTTCAGAATAGATCACAACTTGGGCCACAAAACAAGCCTCACTAAACTTAAGAACTGAAATCATATCAATAGCTTTTTTTTTTTCCAGCCCCAATGTTCTGAGACTATAAATCAACTATAGAAAAAACAAACAAACAAACAAAAAAAAAGTGAAGTGTAAACTATATGCCACCAAACAACTAGTGGATAACTGAAGAAGCCAAAAAGGAAATTAAAAAAAATAGCTAGAAACAAATGAAAATGAGAACATGATGCTATAAAACTTATAGGACTCATCAAAAACAGTTCTAGCAGCAGGATATAAGATTAACATTCAGAAATCAATTGCATTTCTCTATGTTAGCAATGAAATACTAGAAAAGGAATACAAAAACACAATGCCTTTTAAAATTGCACCCCAAAAATCAAATACCTGGGAATAAACCTGAGCAAGGAGGTGAAAGACTTATATGCTGAGAACTATAAAACATTAATCAAGGAAATCAAAGAAGATACAAAGAAATGGAAATATATCCCATGCTTACAGAATGGAAAAATTAATATTGTAAAAATGGCCATGCTACACAAAGAAATCTACAGATTCAATGCAATCCCTATCAAATTTCCCAGGACATTTTTCACAGAACTAGAAAAAAATAATCCAAACATCTATATGGAAGCACAAAAGACCCAGAATGGCCAAAGCAGTCTTGGGGAAAAAAAAACAAGCAGGAGGCATAACTCTCCCAGACTTCAGGCAATATTACCCCCATAGTCATAAACACAGTGTGGTACTGGTACCAAAACAGACAGTCAGACCCATGGAACAGAATTGAGAGCACAGAAATAAACCCAGACACCCTATGGTCAATTAATCTTCAACAAGGGAGGCAAGAACATAAAATGGGAAAAAGACAGTCTTTTCAGCAAATATTGCTGGCACATCTGGACAGCTGCATGCAAATTAATGAAACTAGAACACACCCTTACACCATGAACAAAAATAAATTCAAAATGGCTTAAAGACTTAAATATAAGACAGGGCACCATCAAACTCCTGGAAGAGAACATAGGTAAAACATTCTCTGACATCAACCTTACAAATGTTTTCTCAGGTCAGTCTCCCAAAGCAATGGAAATAAAAGCAAAAATAAACTGATGTGACCTCATCAAACTGACAAGCTTCTGCACAGCAAAGGAAACCAAAAAGACAGCTTCCAGAAAGAGAGAAAATAGTTTCAAATGATACAACTGACAAGGGCTTCATCTCTACAATATATAAGCAACTTATACAACTCAACAGCAAAAAAGCCAACAACCCAACTGAAAAATGGGCAGAAGACATGAATAGACATTTCTTCAAAGATATATGGATGGGCAACAAGCACTTGAAACAATGCTCAATAGCACTGATTATTAGAGAAATGCAAATCAAATCTACCTTGAGATACCACCTCATACTAGTCAGAATGGCCATCATTCCTAAGTCCACAAATAACAAATGCTGGAGGGGGTGTGGAGAACAGGGAAGCCTCCTACACTGTGAGAATGTAAGCTAGTACAACCACTATAGAAAACAATATGGAGGTGCCTTAGAAAACTGTACGTAGAACTACCATATGACCCAGCATCCCCACTCTTGGGCATATACCCAGACAAAACTTTCCTTAAAAAAGACACATGCACTGGCATGTTCATTGCAGCTCTGTTCTCAATAGCCAAGACATGGAAACAATCCAAATGTCCATGATTGGATTAGATAGAAGTGATATATATACACACAATGGAATACTACTCAGCCATAGAAAAGAACAAAATAATGCTATTTGCAGCAACATGGTTGGAACTAGAGACTTTCATACTGAGTGAAATAAGTCAGAATGAGAAAGAAAAATACCATACATCATTTATATCTGTAATATAATATATGGCACAAATGAACCTTTCCACAGACAAGAAAATCATGGACTTGGAGAACAGATTTCTGGTTGCCGAGGGGGAGGGGGAGGGGATAGGATGAGTCTGGGGTTAATTGATTCAGATTCTTGTCTTTGGAATGGATTAGCAATGAGATCGTGCTGTATAGCACTGGGAACTATGTCTAATCACTTCTGATGAATCTATACATGTCTGTGTAACTGATTATTAGAGAAATGCAATTTTCTGTAACAGCAGAAAATTGACAGAACACTGTAAACCAGGTATAATGAAAAAAAAGTTCTAGCAAACAGGTTTATAGCAATAAAATCTCACCTCAGTGAACAAGAAAAATCCGAAATAAACAACATAACTTTACAACTAAAACAGTTAGAGAAAGGAGAATAAACAAAACCTAAATGTCATGAAGGAAATAAAATATAAATAGCAGATCAGAAATAAATGAGGTAGAGATAAACAACAGAAAAGACTATTCAATCCAAAAGCTAGTTCTTTGAAAAGATACACTTTAGCCAGATTCATCAAGAATGAAATGCAGAAAGCGCAAATCAATAAAATGAAAAGTGAAAAAGGAGAAATTACAAGTGACATCACAGAAACACAAGGGTTATAATAGATTACTGCAAACACCTATATGCCAATAAAATGGACAACCTAGAAGAAATGGACACATTCTTAGAAAGGGACAACCTTAAAAGATTGAACCAGGAAGAAATAGAAAATGTGAATAGACCAATCATAAATGCTGAAATTGAATCTGTGATGTAAAAACTTACAAAGAACATAAGTCTGGGACCAGATGGCTTCACAGGGGAATTCAATCAAATGTTTAATGAAGAGCTAACACCTATCCTGAAACTCTTCCAAAAAATTTCAGAGGAAGGAACACTCCTATGGCCGTCTTATTTGGCCACCACCCTCCTGATAACAAAATCAGACAAAGACATCACAAAAACAAACAGGTTTATAGCATTGCAGGTCAATATCATTGATGAACATAGATCCAAATGTCTTCAAGAGAATATCAAACCTAGTCCAACAATGCATTAAAAGTATCTTACACCAAGATCAAGCGGGATTTATGCCAGTGATGCAAGGGAATTCTTCAGTATATGCAAATCAACCAATGCTATATACAGCATCAAAACACTGAGGAATAAAAACCATGTTTTCATCTCACTAGTTGAAGAAAAAGCTTTTGACAAAACTCAACACCGATTTTTGATGAATACCTTCCCAGAAAGTGGATATAACAGGGACCCACTTCAACATAATAAAGACCATATATGAAAAACTCACAGCTACCATCATTCTCAACATTAAAAGCTGAAAGCATATCTGCTAAGGTCAGGAAAAAGAAAGGATGCCCAATCTCATCAGTTTTTTCACCCTAGTTTTGGAAGTCCTAGCCATGGCAATCAGAGAAAACCTATTGGAAAAGAAGTAAAACTGTCATGGTTTGCAGGTGAAATGATACTATACTTAAAATATCCCAAAGAAAACTACTAGGAATCAGGCTCCCTGACTTCAGACATTACTACAAAGCCATAGTTATCAAAATAGTATAGTACTGGCATAGAAACCGAAATATACATCAGTGGAACAGAAGAGAAAGCCGAGAAATAAACCCCAAAACATATGGTCCATCAACCTCCAACAAAAAAGGAAGACATATACAATGATTTTCTCTTCAATAAGAGGTGCTGGGAAAACTGAACAGCTACTGTCAAAGAATGAAATTATCTGAATTCTGGGAGAGTTATGTGTCCTTTGGTTGTTTGTTCATTTGTTTATTTCCCTCTGGAATGCTTGGGCAATTCTGGGTCTCTTATGTTTCCTTATAAATTTTTGGATTTTTTGTTCTAGTTCTGTGAAAAACATCATGGGTAATCTGATAGAGATTGCATTATATCTGTAGGTTGCTTTGGGTAGTATGCCATTTTAATAATATTAATACTCCAAATCAGGAGCATGGAATATCTTTCTGTTTCATTGGATCCTCTTCAATTTATTTGATTATTGTTTTATAATTCCCAGCATATAGACTTTTACCTCCTTGGTCAGGTTTATTCCTAGGTATTTAATTTTGGGGGTGTGATATTAAAAGGTATTGAATTTTTATATTAATTTTGTAATATTTCATTGTTAGTATAGAGAAATGCAACCAATTTCTGAATGTTAATCTTATATCCTGCTACATTGCTGAATTCATTGATCAGTTGGGGCAGTTTCCGTGTGTAGTCCTTAGGGTTTTCTATATATAGTATCATGTCATCTGCATAGAAAGACAATTTTACCTCTTCTCTTCTAATTATTTCTTTTGTTTGTCTAATTGCTGTGGCTAAGATTTCCAATACTGTGTTGAATAACAGTGGTGAAAGTGGGCATCCTTGTCTTGTTCCAGAAATAAACCCAGAAATCTATGGTCAATTAATCTTCAACAAAGGAGGTGAGATTTTAAAATCTGAAAAAGAGTATCTCTTCAACAAGTGGTGCTGGCAAAACTGGACAGATGCATGTAAATCAGTGAAACTAGAGCACTCCCTCACACCATACACAAAAATAAACTCAAAATTGCTTAAAGACTTAAAAATGAGATAAGACACCATAAAACTCCTAGAAGAAAATTTAGAAAAAGATTCTCTGACATCAGCCATAAAAATATTTTCATAGGTCAGTTTCCCAAAGGAATAAAATAAAAACAAAACAAGCCAATGGGACCTAATCATTTTTTTTTCTTTTTTTGCCTTCTTAGGGCCGCATCTGCACAGCACATGGAAGTTCCCAGGCTAGGGGTCGAATCAGAGCTGTTACTGCCAGCAACAAAGCCACAGCAACATCATATCTGAGCCATGTCTGCAGCCTACACCACATTTCACGGCAACACCAGATCCTTAACCCACTGAGTGAGGCCAGGGATCAAACCCACAACATAATTGTTCCTAGTCAGATTGGTTTCTGCTGCACCATGATGGGAACTCTGAAACCTAGTCAAATTTACATGTTTTGCACATCAAAGGAAACCAGAAAAAACAAACAAACAAACAACAACAACAACAAATTAATCTGACTAGGAACAGCAGAAATTAATCTGACTAGGAACCATGAGGTTGTGGGTTTGATCCCTGGCTGTACTCAGTGCATTAAGGATCCGGTGTTGCCATGAGATGTGATGTAGGTTGCAGACATGGCTCAGATCTAGCATTGCTGCGGCTCTGGCATAGGCTGGCAGCAACAGCTCTGATTCAACCACTTGCCTTGGAACTTCCATATGCAGCACAGCTGTGGCCCTAAAAAGACCAAAAAAAAAAAAAAAAGACAACCTATGGAGTGGGAGAAATAGTTGCAAGTGATGCAACTGACAAGAAGGGCTTAATCTCAAAAATATACAAACAGCACATACAATTTAACTGAAAAAATAAAAAAATCCAATTGAAAAATGGGTAGAATATCTGAATAGACCTATCTCCAAAGAAGACATACAGATGGCCAACAGGCACATGAAAAAATACTCAACATCACTGATTATTAGAGAACTGCAAATCAAAACTACAATAAGGTACCACCTCACACTGGTCAGAATGGCCATTATTAGTAATTCTACAAATTACGAATCCCAGAGAGGGTGTGGAAAAAGGGAATCCTTCCTTCACTGTAGGTGGGAATGTAAATCAGCACAATCACTATTGAAAAGAGAATGGAGGTACCTGAGAAAACCAAATATGGACCTAACTTATGATCCAGCAATTCCACTCCAGGGTATATATCCAGACAAATCTTTTGTTCAAAAAGATACATGTATTCATGTCTTTATTGAAACACTATTAACAATAGCTGAGACATGGAAACAACTTAAATATCCATTGACAGATGAATTGAATAAGTAGTTGTGGTACATGCACACAATGGAATACTACTCAGCCATAAAAAGAATATAATAATGCCATTTGCAGTAACATAGGTGTAAATAGAGATTCTCATACTAAATGAACTAAGTCAGAAAGAGAAAGACAAATACCATATGATATCACCTATATGTGGAATCTAAAATATGGCACAAATGAACCTACATATGGAACAGAAACAAACTCATGGACATAGAGACTTGCCAAGGGGGAGGGGAAAAGAGTGGGATGGACTGAGATTTTGGGTGTAGTATATGCAAACTACTACACTTGTAGAGGATAAGAAATAAGGTCCTGCTGTATAATACAGAGTACTATATCCAGTTACTTGTTATGGAACATGATGGATGATATTACAAGAAAAAGAATGTGTGCATGTGTATAATTGGGTCATTTTGCAGTACATCAGTAATTGACAGAACATTGTAAATCAACTATAACAAAATTTAAAAATGAAATTATAACATTCTCTTATACCATATACAAAAATACATGGATTATAGGCCTAAGGCTGGACATTCTAAAACTCTTAGAGTGAAACATAGGCAGAACATTCTCTGACATAATTTTCAGGAATTTCTAGGATCCTTTACCTATAGTAATGAAAATAAAAATAAAAATTAATAAATAAATAGAATCTAATGAAATTTTAAAGTCTTTCATACTAAAGAACACCATAAAAAATGGAAAGACAATGCACAGAATATTAGAAAATCTTTGCAAAAGAAGAACCAAAAAAGGAAAAATTTTAACTATATGTAAACATCAAATACATTTATATAAAAAAGATAGAAAAAAACATAAATAAAAAATGGTCACAATTTCTAAATAAATAGTTTCCCAAGAAGACATACAGGTGGCCAAAAAGTACATGGGAAGATTCTCTCTATTATCTGTTATTAGAGAGATGCAAATCAAAACTTCAATGAGGTATCACCTTACACCAGTCAGAATGGCCCTCATCAAAAAGTACATAAACAGGGAGTTCCCGTCGTGGCGCAGTGGTTAATGAATCCAATTAGGAACCATGAGGTTGCAGGTTCGAGCCCTGCCCTTGCTCAGCGGGTTAACGATCCGGCGTTGCCGTGAGCTGTGGTGTAGGTTGCAGATGTGGCTCGGATCCCGCGTTGCTGTGGCTACAGCTCCGATTCGACACCTAGCCTGGGAACCTCCATATGCCACGGGTGCGGCCCAAAGAAACAGCAAAAAGACAAAAAAAAAAGTATATAAACAATACATTCTGAAGAAAGTATAGAAAAAAGGGAACCATCTTACACTGTTGGTGAGAATGCAAATTAGTGCAAAAACTATACAAAACATTATTTAGATTCCTTAAAAATAAATGTAAAAAACCACATGATAGAGCAAGCCCACTCCTGGCATATTTCAGAAGAAAACCATAATTCAAGAAGGTACATGCACCACGATATATATTGTACTAATATTTAAAAGAGTCTGGATATCAATTTATCAACTGAGGAAAGGATAAAAGTATGTGGTACATATATGCAGTGGAATATTACTTAGACATAAAATGAATGAAATAATGCCATTTGCAGCACATGATGAGACATAGAAATTATCATACTAAATGAAGTAAGAGAAATACAAATATCATCTAAGATAACTAACATGTGGAATATAATAAATATTATAGAAAATGTCTTTTTACAAAAAAAGGGAATCAAAATTTTGAAAGCAAACAGGGTTACCAAAGGGGAAACATTGGGGGAGGGATAAATTAGGAGGTTGGGAATAACATATACATACTACTATATATGACAGGACTATATATGTTAGTAACAAAGACCTATGGACAGCACAAGGAAATCTACTGAATGCCTTGTAATAACATATGTGGGAAAATAATCTAAATAGGAATGTATATATGTATATTAATAACTGATGCACTTTGTTGTACACCTGAAAAAATGAACACAATATTTAAGTCAATTATATTCCAATAAAATTTTTAAACAGTTTCCTTTATATAAAATCAATACACAATAAAAAGTTCTGTTTCTAGACAGTAACAACAAGCAATCATAAAAGAAAATTTAAAAAATAACTCAATTTTCAGTATTTTTAAAAATAATTAAATTTTAGGGGTAAATTTAACCAAATAAAGAGACTTCTACAGTAAAAGCTATGAAACTTTGCCTAAGAATTTAATAAAGACATCAATAAATGAAGACATCTTGTGTCTATGAAAAGACAGACTAGATCAATATTTATAAAGTGATCTAAAGATTGAATGCAGTTTTTATGCAACAGTAGAAAACAAAGATCTATGTACAAAGGAATTTCCATAAAACTGTCAGGTATTTTCTCTGAAGAAATTTTTCAGGCCAGTAGAGCATGCAACAACATATTTAAAGTAGTGAAAAAGGAAAAACCTACAACCTATGATACTCTACAGCAAGAGTGTCATTCAGAGTTGAAGGAGAAAGATATCTTCGGACAAGCAAAAACTAAAAGAGTTTATCAACACTAAACCAAAGTCCAAGAAAGAATGGCTTCACAGAGGAATTCTTCCAAATATATGAAGAAGAGTTATTACATATTCTTCTCAAACCATTCAAAAAATTAAGATGACAGAGCACACAAATTCAATCTACCAAGCCATTGTTATCCTGCTATACAAAAAATCACACAAAGAAACTGCAAACAAGATGGCAGGTTGATACCTCTGATGAATACAGATGCAAAAATCCTGAACAAAATATGTGTAAAATTAATCAAAAGATATATAATAAGGGGTCATATAACACTAACAAGCAGGATTTATTCCAGAGATGAAAGGATAGTGCAAAATTAATCATTGTGATACACTGTGTTAATAAGACATATGGTAAAAATCATCTCAATAGACAGAGAAAATTCATTTGACAAAATTCAACATTCATTCATGATAAAAATTCTCAGCAATTTTGGTATTCGAGGAACATATCTCAAGATAATAAAGCCCACTTTTGATCCAACTGTCAACAAAAACCGCAAGAAGGTAACATCTTACTCCAAGAAGAATGGCAACTACTTAAAAGTGAAGATAGTAAAAAACAACAAACAACAACAACAAAAGGATATATATGTAGGTATGTCTGGGTAACCTTGCTGTACAACAGAAATTGGAGGAATATTGTAAATCAACTATTCTTTTTTTTTTCTGTCTTTTGTCTTTGTAGGGCATATGGAGGGTCACAGGCTAGGGGTCTAATCAGAGCTATAGCTGCAGGCCTATGCCAGAGCCATAGCAACACCCGATCTGAGCTGTGTCTGTGACCTACACCACAGCTCATGGCAACGCTGGATCCTTAACCCACTGGCTTCTGGTAAGTAATTTTGAAAATGATGGTTTTGTTTGTTTCCCAGAGAACAGATTTATTTAATTGGGTCATTTGAAGGACAATGGAATAATTATGGTACTGTCTACCTAAGGGAGGAGATAGGCAAAGGATGTTTTCTCTGAGGATAGTACTGATAGAATTATAATTTGTTGCAACTCCTTATGGTACAGTTGATTTTTGTGTGCTATTTAATCTCCTCAGTTCATCAATAATGTATGGAGTTGACATTAAGAGAAGTTGAATCACTCTGGATTCTTCTATGTGCAATGCTTCCACTTCCATAAAGATATTTCTGGTAATACCTTGAGGAAAAAATAAAATTTATAGCAAATATTTCTGAAAAAAATTGGATTTATTTAAAAAAGATTAATTGAAAGTCTTGATAATGACCAACACTATTGTGCTTAGGCAAGTATTTACCTTATTGAATGTCATCAGCCTTGTTTTGCAACACAGATAAAAGTAAAATTATACAATAATTAATTCAAAATTTTAATTCAATATAAATATTAACCAAACTTAAGTTCTTACCACACATATTATATATATATATAAAATGAAAAGAAAAGAAAATGTTGACACAATTTTTGAATTAAAAAATATACATACCAGAATATGTAGTCATTGAATACCTTTTAACATGGACAGTGGTATTTATCTATTTATTTACTTATTTACTATGCATTTACTTCCCTCTGAGAATTCAAATTAGGAGTCTTTTAATTTGTAAGTGTAAACATTTTGACTTTATCAAAATAAATATCGTATAACAATTTAAGATATTTATGCCAAATAAGATGTATTAGGAAAAACACATCTTTTACTCGTATTCTTAATTAAGCATAAAGTAATGCATGTTTGATATTATACATACATATATTATGCATAATTTACATTATACATAAAACTTAAACAGTATAATAGGTAAGTATTTGAGTTGAAACTGGTTGAACTTTGAGCCTTTCTGTTTCTATGGTCCCTCTAGTTATTTCAGTTGAATATATTGATTCCTCAAGTGAAAAAAATAAAACTAAGCAGTCAATTTAATAAATTGTCAGTCACATCTGTAAATTTTTTTTGTCTTCAGTATATAAAATATTGAAAATATAATAATTTTCACCAAATTACGGAGTAATATTTGTCAAAATCATTTGAATATAATGTAAAATAACATTTTATATTAACACTAAAATGATAGTCTATAGTTATGTCTACTTTCTTGCATAGTAATTTTCACTTTGGGGTGGCCAAATAGAACCAAATACTCACTTCATGCAGTCTTGGTAAACAAGAATAGACAATCAGAAGTCGGTCAAAATTTCAAAATTATTAATGAGTGTCTAAGGTTTTTATAGCCCTGTAATAACATTATTTGTTGGATGATTCAGGATTTAGAAAGACAGTCTTGTAACAATTTATGTACTATTTTATACCCTCCTTATCCTCTTTTCATCACCCCTGAATCTTCCAATGAGTAACATGTATTACTGGTTTAGAATAACTGACTATAAACTATACATTTTCATACTCATATGCTTTTATATTTAGAGAAAATAAAATTAATTTATCATCAGTACTTTGGGTTTTTTTTTAATTTCTCATTGAAAAATTTTTACTCACTTCCTCTTTTCCTCTGAGAAAAATATATATAGTTTCACAGACACTGTTCATAAATACTTGGGATAAGAAGAGATGCCAAATAAATCTTGAGTGAAGTTAATCCTTTTTATCTTAGTTGAGTTGCCTTGTTTAAAGAAATTCTTATTAAAGAATCAAAGCCAATTTTACTGGCATTTCCTATATAGAACATCATAATAGATTGTCAAGTTCAAAGCCATGGAAGTAAGTTTCTACATATTGTGACATCTGGTGACTGACCACATTCTTCAAGGAGGGAAGGCTATTTGTCTCAGGTGTTGTTTGAAATTTAATTTTGGGTGTTGCACTTTATTACATCACAATTTGGAGGGACACCTTGAAAAATACAATGTCTGTACATAGGAAAATTTAATCAATTCGTTCAAT
Source organism: Phacochoerus africanus (assembly GCF_016906955.1). Lineage (NCBI taxonomy): Eukaryota > Metazoa > Chordata > Mammalia > Artiodactyla > Suidae > Phacochoerus > Phacochoerus africanus. The sequence goes on along the minus strand of NC_062547.1, from coordinate 56,963,528 downwards.
TCATTCTTCTCAAATTTCACTTGAACCTATCAATGGAGCTTCTCTCCATTTTCTCCTCCTCAGACTAGGTTTTATCTTCTTTAGATTAGGTGATCTATATGATTTCTTATGCTCAGAATTTTATTGAATTACAATACAGATGAATAAAATTATCAAGCCCATTGGCTAAGATAGATCAGTACCAGTTGTCTGGCTGTTGCATTTCTATGTTTGTTTTTCATAATTTTGACAGCCTATGTGGATTTGAAATCTGACCCAGCAAGCAGACTGTTTAATATTGAGTTTTTTCCCATATCTTCTGGGTGGTCATATATTGTCAATCATCAAATTTCAAAAAAATAAAAATAAATAAAAGGTAAAAACAATCTTATGCATTCTCTATTTAAAAAGAAAACACTTCAAGAGTTCCAGTTGTAGCTCAGTGGATTAAGAACCTGACTAGTATCCATGAGGATGTAGTTTTGATTCCTGTCCTCATTCATTGGGTTAAGGATCCAGCATTGCCATAATCTGTGATGTAGGTCAGAGATGCGGCTAGGATCTTGTGTTGCTATGGCTGTGCCATAGGCTGGCAGCTGCCACTCTGATTCGACCCCTAGTTGGGAACTTCCATATGCCACAGGTGAAGCCCTAAAAATAAATAAATAAATAGATAAAACACTTCAACCTTATTTCTTTTTTAGAGACTTTTGTCAATGTGCTTAGAGTAGATCAGAATATTTGCAACCATATAGATCTAATTACATTTCTAGTTTAGTTGCTCTATATCTTTGCATACAATAGTTGGTTTTGACCCTATTTAAGAGTCAAATATATATCTTGAAGACAAAGACCATTATAATGGCCAAAAAGACATATGTAAAACATTGAACACATTTTGTTCAGGTATATATAATACTACTTATTTACTTAAGACTGCAGGCTTATTTATATATTCTCTAGTGCTAGTAAGTCAGAACAATACGAGACCAGGGAATGGCTTTAAGTATGAGTACTGAGGCATTTTTATAGATAGATAGATAATATATCTAATTTATTTTAAGGATTTTAAACTATACTTACTTAGAAAATTTCAAAGATTACATATTCTTAAAATGCTGAAAGCAGCCAATCTTCAGAATTACTTGTAAAACCATCTTAATAAATGTTGCAGTAACATTGTGATAGACAACATTGTGTGATAGAATTAAATGTGGTCAAAACATATTATATATACAACATTTAAAAAAAGAAAGACAAATATTGGAAATATGGTTGTATCAAAATTGATAGATAATATATCTAAAGATATTTGTCTACTCTATCCAAGGTAATGATTTGGGAAGGTGAAAATGGAGAAGTGGAATAATAGGACCACTGGAAATGACTTTGTTCTCCTGGGTCTGTTTCACCATATGAAGGCCCCAGAACTACTTTTTACTTTCATTTTCATGTTTTTTTCTCTTGGCTTTATTGTCAATATTATGATGATAATTCTTATTTGGTTGAACTCACCTCCATACTTAAATGTATTTCCTTCAGTCAACTTTCCTTGATGGACTCTTGTATATCTCTACTTTTGTCCCAAAGATAGTCATTGACTTTTTGTCTGGAAGAGACAAAGTTTCCTATACTAATTGTGGAATTCAACTCTTCCTTTTCATCGCTCTTGTGTGAGCAGAGTGTCTTCTCCTGGCAGTCATGGCTTATGACTGCTACATGGCTATATGGCATCCCTTCCACTACTCAATTCTCATGTGCCCTATAGTTTGTGCTTTCATGGTGGCTGGCACTTGGCTGGGTACACTTCTCAATGCCTTGATCCATGTTGTCTATATTCTGAATCTCCCTTACTGTGGGTCCAGGGAAATCCATCATTTCTTTTGTGAGATCCCAGCTCTCCTGAAACTTGTTGTGCTAATACTTCTCTTTATGAAAATGGTCTTTTTGTCAGCAGAGTTGTGTTTTTCCTCATTCTAATATCTGCCATCATGGCCTCCTATGGGCAGATCCTCTCTACTATTTTGAAATTAGGATTAAATATGGGGATAAGAAAGGCATTGACAACTTGTTCTCATATTATTGTGGTAATTCTCTTTTATGAAACAGCCATCATCAAGTATTTTCTCCCCAAATTCTATTACACTGTTGAGCAGGACAAACTGGTCTCTATCTTGTACACTATCCTCACATCTATGCTCAATCTCCTTATCTACAGTCTGAGAAACAAAGAAATAACTGGAGCCCTAAAGATAGTCCTTGGAAGAAAAATAATTATTGAGAATAGAAGAAAGAGTGGACTTTGGTTGCAGAAGGATTTTACTATAACAGAGACGAATGATATACAGCAAGTAAATAGTGCTCTTCTGTAGACATCTTATGGCCAAAGCACTTCATCCTACCCTTGGTGGACTACTAATAAAATAGAGCAGGCCTTCCTTCTATGCCTCATAAGATCTTCATAAATTTATTAAACAAAATTCTTTAAGTCAGAAATCTTCCAGCCAGAAATCAATTAAAAAAAAAAACCTAAAAAAACACTGGATGAGAGAAATAATGTGAATCCTAAGTAATATCGACTCTATACTACACTTTAAACTAATTTCCCTAAACAATTGTATTGTAACACTATTTAAGTCAATATTTATAATACATTCCTTAGAACTTTAGTTTTCTAATTCTTATGATAATATATTTAATTTTCAACCTATTATTCAAGTATGTCCCACAAACAAAACTTTCTTGTTATTACCACTTTATATTGGAAATGATGTTGTATTTTTGTTTTTAGTGTTCTTTTACTAATTGCTGGAACCACAATACTATAGCTTTGATAATACTTATTAACTATACTAGTTTGACTTTTACTAATTCTAATAGTCTACTTATTTTTTAAATTTATCTTGCATTTCCTTTCAATTTATAGATTTCTTACTGTGAGGGGCTCCATTTTGTTTGAAATGTTTTTTGTTCTTGATAAATTTTCAAAAGTAAAAGTAATGTATGCAGGGAATGATTATTTTTTTATCTTTCTTATCTTATTAAAGAGTCAGGTAAATTTATAACATAATAAATAGATGTGTATATGTGTATGTGTAGTATATGTTTATATATGCAAATTTATAAAAATTAGTTTATATGATTTTATGCCTTTTATTTTATTAAGTTAACAAATGATAGAAACCTCATTATAATCATAATATATATGTACTCATTATTTTCAATTGATTTTGAAAACTTTTCTTCTGTGTATATGATATGCTAACATTCTTGATTGGGAATTTTTAATATTATAATTACCCATTTATTATTTCTGATGTTTATATTTTTTACATAATTGATTTCTTACCTTTAAAAATTTATTAAAACATAGCCTATCTATTATTTGTAGTTCAGTGCTGTGTCCATAAATTATATATTTGAATTTATACGTTTCACTGAGTAATTTTGGTTATTAAGAAATATTACCAGAGTCCTTGTCATTGTGCAGTGAAAACAAATCTGACTAGGAACGGTGAGGTTGTGGATTCTATATCTGGCCTCGCTCAAAGTGTTTGGATCCAGCATTGCCATGAGCTGTGGTGAAGCTCCCAGATGCAACTTAGATCTGGTGATGCTGTGGTTATGGTGTAGGCTGGCCACTACAGCTCAGATTTGACCCCTAGTCTGTGAACCCACATATACCACAGTTGCAGCCAGCAAAAGATAAAAGACAAAAAAAAATAGATATTACCACTCAGAGTCCCCTTAATGTAGCAGCAGAAACAAATCCGCCTAGAATCCATAAGAAATTGGGTTTGATCCCTGGCCTCACTCAGTAGATCAGGGATCTGGTGTTGCCATGAGCTGGTGTGTAGTTCACAGATATGGCTCAGATTCAACATTGCTGTGGCTGTGGTGTAGGCTGTAGCTATAACTCTAATTCAACCTTAGCCTGGGAACTTCCACATGCCACAGGTATAGCACCAAAAAGCAGAAAAAATAAAAGAAAAGAAAAATTATCACTCTACATGATTTGTTTTATACTTTTATCTTTCACTGCTTGCTTTTGGTCTTTTAAATGTAAATTAAAATTACGTATTCAGTTAGATAAAATATTTCATCCTTGTGTATATAAAAGCTGTATTTAATAAACAATAAATTGTGTCTAATTTTGAAAAGACTACTTAATTACATATAATGTTCTCATCTAGACTTGATTCACTACAACAATGAAACTATAATGTTTTTCAGTGATACCAACTCGCCTCATTTTTATAGTTTCATAATACACTCTAATATTTGAAAATTTTGTCCCTGTTTATATTTTAACAAATACATCCTATGGCTTATTAATTTCATGATAAATGGCCCTATGAGGATTTTCTAGAATAAATAATGATTCTTCAGGAGAGAAAATCTGACAAGAGATATTTAATAAATAGAGCAAAAATGTACTGAAATGATTATAAAAATGTGTATGCAAAAGTTATTCTTTTGTACTAGATCTCCATCTTGGTTCACTTTCTTATTAATTAATTAATTTATTTATTTATTTTTGTCTTTTTAGGGATGTACTCACTGTATATGGAAGGTCCCAGGCTAGGAGGTTGAATCATAGCTGCAGCTACCAGCCTACACGATAGTCACAGCAATACTGGATCTTAGCTGTGACTGTGACCATCACCACATCTCATGGCAATGCCAGATCCTTCACCCACTGAGCAACGCTAGGGATTGAACCCACATCCACATGGATCCTAGTCGAGTTCATTACTGCTGAGTCCCAGTGGGAACCCCCCTCACTTTATTTTATAAAATATTGTTTTTTCTTTTCTAATTTTCACTATATTTTCACTATATTTTAAGATAACAATAAATCAAAATTGCAGAAACTAATATACATTAAATAGTCCCAGTACTTTCATCACCCTATAGGTAAAACTTTTTCTCCCCCATAAATTTAACCTATATGGATTCTATTTCAGGAAAATGAAAGATAAAAATTGTGTACATCAAAAAGATAACCCATTGTTGCAATACCTGTGGTAACCATACATCTGTTTATTCAGAAACAGAATAATAAACTAAGTGACAGATTATTTATTTCTACCATTGGCCACCCTCCTCATTTGCACATTTTAATTTTCATGTCATGATCTTGCCTGGCCTGTTGATCATGGCATCCTAACCCATTGTGATATATACAAGCATGTGATTGAGCCCAGAGAGTATTACTTCATCTGTTTGGCCCCAAATACTTACCTAGCAATGAGCATACATACAAGTCAGGATCACCTGTTCCTTTTTCTTAGATTTTTAGAAATTAATGTAGTTGGTAAATCAAGAAGTCACAAGTTTATCTTATTTAATTAGTTTAGCAAAGACTTTCGTTAATTCTTCACAGTGCTTGAAAATCAATTGAATGCATATTTAAAATTAATTGTCCTGTACAAATATTAAAACTAATAGAAAAACCCCTAGATTTTGAAACAACAAACATTCATTTTCCCTTAACCATCCAATGGAGCTGCGCAGGGGTGGCTTTCTACCATTGGCCACCATCCTTACTTGCACATTTTTATTTGTGTGCATCAGCAGACAGGCCTCTGTGAATATTGCATTTGCTATACGTTTTTTTTTTTCTGTATTTATGTCTTTCTAGGGCTTCACCCATGGCACATGGAGGTTCCCAAGCTAGGGGTCTAATTGGAGCTGCAGCCACTGGCCTATGCAACAACCACAGCAATGAGGGATCCAAGCCACATCTGCAACCTACACCACAGCTCATAGCAATGCCCAATCCTTAACCCACTGAGCAAGGCCAGGGATTGAACCTACAACCTCAGGGTCCTAGTCAGATTCATTAACCACTGAGTCATGATGGGAACTCCAACATTTGCTATACATCTGAAGAGAAAATTTTACTATGTCTTTATTAACCATTCATATATTTTAACTACTCAGTGCCACCATATATATAATGTTAATATTTTTTGATACCTATATATAAGAAAACTGAAATTGTATATAGATTTATAATCCACCTACCAATGTTCAGGAATTTGCATTATCCTTCCTGCTTTGCTAACTTTGTCCAGTTAGTTAACTTAAAAAAATATTTTAATTATATTTCACCAAGAAGAACAAATTTATAATGCAATTTTCTACATTTTTCACCTTGTGTTCTTTAAATTTACCAGTCTTTCTATTAAATTGTTTGTAATTTTTTGATGGGTAGATTACTTATTTAACATTGAACATATTATGTTATTTTGTCTGCATATTGGAATTGTGTTTATTTTTGTTTGCTACTTTATGTTCAATGTGTCAGAATTTAGAATTAACAGAAGTAAAAGCACTGGATTACTAAAATAGTAATTCATATTTATTATAGATATAAAAATACTTCTTTACCTGGAAGCATTTAAGCTAACAATCAAATGAGGCTCAGGGGTATACTGTTGTAAGATGTTATAGAGAATGAGATCACAGAGATGGTTTAGTGTTTAAAGTGGTTGGTTATAAAATTAGACCTTCCCTAGGGAGAGAGGATTGGTTAAATTGGTTACATCATGTCAACTTGGGTCTTGGAAATTTTTTATGTATAAAACCAAAAGTACACATACAAAAACAAAATTAACAAATGGGACTACAGCATACTTAAAACCTTATGTAGGGCAAAAGAAACAACACATTAAAAAGAAAATCTAAAAAATGAAAAAATTTCTTAAAAATTTTACAAATTTTGAATAATGGGTTAATATCCAAAACATATGTAGAGCTCATACAATTCAGTAAAAGCAAAAAATCTAAACAGAAAACTAATCAGATATTTTTCCAAAGAAGATATTTACATGGCAAGTAGGTACACAAAAAATGTCCCTCAGCAAATGAATGGATAAAGAAGATGTGATATATATCTCATGACTCCGTTGAGTGCAAGGCTACCACTTCCGCCATCTGTTGTTTCACATTTTCCTGCTTGTGGCATACTGTACTTTATATATATATATATAAAATAATAAAGAAAGCTTTATTATTGGTCTGCACCTGATTTTGCTCTTTAACCTATGTCACCTTCCCTAGTACAAGTCATATGGGATAAAGCCTAGGTGCCTTTGTTCTGTGGAACAGAGTGTCTCCTTGTCCCCCACTTTCTCGATGTAAAAGAGTCTTGTGTGTTTTGTTATGCCATGTCATCCCTCTTTCAGGACCTCCCATTGCCCTGAAGAGCTTGACATGGTAGAGTGGTGCCCAACCTGGGCCTGGAAGAGAAGGTCTGCCATGAGCAGAGAAAAAAAGAATGGTCTGCCACAAGCAGGAAAATGTGAAACAGCTGATGGTGGAAATGGTAGCCTTGCATTCAACAGAGTCGTGACCATGAGTGGCAAGTAGAAACTTTAAACCAGGATAACAATGGGGAAGAATCAATCACAAGTAACTAAACATTATATTCAGTTACTTAAATGTATGATGAAACAGTCAGGGGCTTGGGTAACAGAGTCTAAGATAGAGGAATTGTCGGAAGCTGTGGTCAAATATAACCCTTGGTTTCCAGGCAAATGTACTATGGACCTGGAGTGTTGGCATCATGTAAGAGAAAGTTTAATGTGTGCCCATCAGTCTGGGGCTTCTCTTTCTGTTTCTTCCACATGGGGTGTAGTAAAGCATGTTTTGGAACCCTTGCAAGAGCATAAATTTGAATCCAATCTCTCTTGTAACTGACAGGTTTTACACAGATATACCTATCATGGCTAAAGCTTCAAAATGAGAATCATGAGGTCTCTGTTTTGTTTGTGTGTGTTTTACATGTATGGCACTGCCAAAAGTAATTCATAAAAGAGCTCTCCTTAATTGGCTTAAAGGGAATTAAGCGCTTACATAAATTCTCAAAATACCTAAAGTAAATTACTTTTTGGTTCATGTGAAGTGTAAAAAATTCAGTATTCAATATTAATTAATACATATTAATATTAAAGTTTGTTGGTCTAACTAATAATATAGACATGTCTTTAGAGACATCAAGTATAATATCTTATTGTACCTAGGTTTAATGGAGGAATGTAACTGCATTTTATTAAGAGAAAAGTGTCTTATAGCTTGTAATTTTGAATGGAACTATGGAGGATAGAGTAATAGGGATACAGAATGTGATGGAATGTTTGTGGGAAATGGACAATGAGAAAAGAATTTTGTGCATGGTTTGGACTAAGTTTAAAATTTCAGTTAACTAATTTTAAAAGTAAGCTAGTGCAAAACTTGAATTTATATTCAATCTCTTTTAAAATAAGGTTTTCTTTTTTGTCTTTTCTAGGGCCACACCCACAGCATATGGAGTTTCCTCAGCTATGGGTCTAATCAGAGCTGTGTCTGCAAACTACACCACAACTCACGGAAACAGCAGGATAGGGATAGAACCCACAACTTCATGGTTCCTAGTCAGATTCGTTAACCACTGAGCCAAGACAGGAACTCCTAAAAGAAGGTTTTTTTAAGTCAGGGCTATGGGAAATCTGAGGAAGCTGCTTGGTTATTTCTGGTTCCCTGGCAATCCCAATAATGAAAAAGAAATGGTTAGAAAACATGTTTTCCATTTGGGGAAGACTTTCTACAGTCCTAATTTGGCTATATTTGGTAAAAATGAGGGTAATTTTAAAGAAAAAGAGTGCTTTTATTCATATTCTAGTTTTATGTATTGAGATTAGTGTTTACTGCCTAAAATTCACCTCCCAAATAGTTCTTTGCTATGTTACATTATTATAAACTTTAACTGAGTTATTAAGAAAAATAATCTAAGCTTTTTCTGAAGCTGATTGCTGTAATCTGCCTCTGGGCAAATATCAGATATCCCATGATACCCAGGGGACTATATATACATTCTGGAAAAGTATCATTATCAGGAATTAAGTGACATATGCACAAAGAAAGTGAAGAAAATTAACTCCTAAATTTATAATTCTCACTTAAGAAGGGCCTATATATTTGACTGGTCTCTAGAAAGAACTAGTGACTTCAAACTCACCCTAAAACCCTTCCTCTAGTAAGAAGAACACCAATGCCTGGACAAAAAGAAAACACCAGAAGTAGACCACTATCCCAAGATTTTCATACCTAACTCATATGGTTATTTGTTTTACTTCTTATTTATCCTGGATTTATCCCCTCCAAGGCTCTTGTTATTGATGTTACAAGGTGGGATCCCATCACCTGTCCAGTTAATATTTGCTCTGACCCAGGCCATAAATATGTTTTCTTCTAATGTTACTCAAGATCAATTAGCGAAAAGTGAGGCTATTTAGCCAAGTCTGTAACTTTTCCAGGCTATATTAATTTAAATCTAAAGACTCCTTTAGATAACCAACTTAATAACACTAGGAAATTGGGCTGAGTGGACAAAGCCAGTATATAATTTCCTTTAAAGGAAAGATACAACTAAGCCAGCTGAATAGGGTGAAAACTCTTAATTTTTGTTTATAACTTTACTAATACTGCTATATTTTTAATTAACTGTTTTCACAAAATTTCTATTTCCTGCATTGCAAAATTTGTAACTGAGTCTCTGATAAAATGATATACAGTTCCACATGAGGTCAATGATCTCTGGATATGAGAAGATGCAACAAGGGGGAATATTTTCCTGGACCATAACAGATGGGAAAGATAGGTGGTCCAGAGAATTTTGGCTACTATTAATAAGGCTTGTCCAGTAATAGCACATTGAGTTGCCTACCAGCAAAAACTTTGCCAGATCTAGGATTGTTCATTCCTAGCACCATGGGACAAAGTGATGATGATATGCTCCCAAAACTATGGTTGAATTTATGACCATGGGGAAACACTGTGAACTGAAGTTTGGCACTTGCCATCAGCCTCTACATAGGGTAAAGCATGGGCCACTGTAGATGCCAGCCTGTGGCACACCCTGAGCAGAACTCAGCATGGAGGCCAGGGCTGGCACACTCTATTCTCTGGGAAAACTGACAGGACAGACCTTCAGGTAGTTAGATTTCAGGTAAGGATTTTTATAGACCCAAATTCTTGCATCTTTTCATATAGAGAAAAACCAAAATCATTAACAGTGGCATCTGCATTAGCCAGTAGAGAAAAAAGGCAGAATGGAATAGCTGTGGGTCAGATATCCAAGGTAACACTAGGAAATATTATAGAAGTAATTTTAGACAAATCTTTGTATTGCTAAGAACTTTAAGGTTTATGTGCCCTGTCAGACTTGATGCCACCAGCTGTTCTCAAAGTAGCATCAGCTGGCAGCTGCAACCTTACATTTTCAAGGTCTCCTAACAACAGAAAGGAAACAACATGTAGAAGGACAAATAGCTCCTGTTATTTATAACTTAATAACACATAAAACATTAAAACCTATTTTGATAAAACTACACTCCTCCTTCAACAGTACCTGTATCAACCTAAATTCCAAACCTCTGATTAATCTTATAATTCTTTTCTTCCCAATCTCTATAATAGGAACATACCATGTCCAGCCACCCAGTAGTCATCACCCCTAGCCAGCAGGAAGTAGCTACAGAAGAGAGGCCCATCACCCCTACCCCATATAAACAAAGGCTGGAATAATAGCTTCCCAGGAGAATGGAGACAGACCACCATCCCCTGAATGTGACTGTTCAACTTGGAGACCTGCTATAGATATGGTCTGCAGAATCAGATGATCCATAGAAACCAGGTGAACACTTGGCAGTCAAAATGTGCTAGGACTGTTATTATGCAACAAATAAATAAAAAGGGTGAGATGTTGGAGACCAATGAAAGTGCTGAATTCTGCAGTGAACAAATTTGGTGCATGTGCAAAAGCACAACCACAAGGAAAGCTTTATCATTGGCCTGATCCTGATTTTGCTCATTAACCTACATCACCTTCCCTAATAAAATCATATGGGATAAAGCCTAGGTGCCTTTGTTCTGCAGAACAGAGTGCCTCCTGGTCCCCCACTTTCTAGAGGCAAAGGAGTCTTGTGTGATTTGTTATGCCATGCTGTTCCTCTTTCAGGATCTCCAATTGCCCTGCAGTGCTGGATGTGGCCATATATATATATATATATATATATATATATATATATATATATACACACACATATATAATCAATATAATCAATATTATTCAACCATGAGATAGAGAAAACATTCTGCTAATGGCCACAACATTGATGGACCTTGAACATATTATGCATGTTGAAATAAATCAGAGAAAGATAATTACTGTATAGTATTACATGTCAAATTTTAAAAAGTCAAATGATTAAAATAAAGATAAAATTGTGGTCACCAAGGCATAAGGAATGGTGGTCAAACAGATTTTAAGGGTAGAAACTTGCAATTTGTAGTAAATAAGTGATAGTGATCTAATGCAGAGTATAGTGAATATAAATGACAATATTGTATTATACCCAAATTTGTTGATACTGGAACATAGCTAGTGAAACCATTAAAAGGAGTGATCATTATGTAACATAATAGAAATGTTAATTATTGATACAATGGCAATCATAATATAATTTATAAATTATTAAATTAACATGTTATACATCTTGTTATATGTCAAATATATTCAATTAAAAATAAATCTAGGAGTTGTCACTGTGGCTCAGAAGGTTAAGAATCTGATGTAGTGTTCATAAGGATGTGGGTATGAATGATCACTGGCCTCCGTTGGTGGGTTAAGGATCTACTTGATGCCACAAGGTGCAGTGTAAGTTGTAGGTTGCAAATGCAATTCAGATCCAGCATTGTTGTGGCTATGGCATATGCCAGTAGCAGCAGCTACAATTAAACCCCTGGAATCCTAGCCTCGGAACTTCCTTATGCCTCACATGTGGCCAATAAAAAAAATTCTGAAGTGTATATTAACAAACTGTTAAAACTATAAGAATAAGTTGAAAAACTTGTACTTTCTGATTTCAAAACCCACTACAAAACTACAGTCATTGAGACACCGTGATGCTAAAATAAAGATGGACATGTAGATCAATGGAATGGAAATGAAAATCCATATATTTATATCAGATGATTTTCACAAAGTATGCCAAGACGATTCATTGGAAATAGAAATGGCTTAACATATAATTGTGCAAGAAATGAATATCCACAAGCAAAATAATGAAATCACCATAGACTTTTACCTTCTACTATAACAAATGTTAACTCAAAATAAAGCATAGATCTAACTGCATGAGCTAAAATTATAAAACTAAGAATTAGTCATGGGGTACAATTTCACAACTTGGATTAGTCAATTTCATTTTAAGTCATCAGTATGCTCAATGATCTATTTTTTCTTGATTAAATTTTTGTGGGCTATATGTTTTCTAGAAAGTTGTCCATTTCTTCTAGATTTTAAAATGTATTGGCCTATAATTTTTCACAGTATTCCCTTATGCTTTTTGGATTTTTGCAGTATCCATTGAGATTTCTCCTTTTTCCTTTTTTATTTTGTTCATTTGAAGTCTTTCTCTCCTCTTCTTGGTGAGTCTGCCCAGGGGTTTGTCAATTTAGTTTACTATTTGAAAGAACCAGTTCTTGGTATTATTAATTTTTTCTACTGTTTTTGAATCTCTATTTTATTAATTTCCTCTCTGATCTTTATGATTTCCTTCTTTCTGCTGAATTTGAGTTTTGTTTTTTTCTTCTTTTTCTAACTAATTTAGGTGGTAGGTTAAGTTGTTGATTTTAGATTTTTTTTTTTAATTTTGTGAGGAAGGTCTCTATCACTACAAGATTCCCTCTAAGCACAGCTTTTGTGGCATCACATATATTTTGAATGGTTGTGTTTTCATTATCATTTGTCTCAAGGGATTTTATAATTTTAATTTTGATTTCTTCATTGACATATTGGGGTTTTTTTTTTGGTAGGATCTTTTTTAGTCTCCATGTAGTTGTTTTTTCCCTGTGATTGTTTTCTAGTTTAAGGCCATTGTGGTCACAGAAGACACTTGAAATAATTTCTATAACCTTGTATTTGTTAAGATTAGTTTTTCCCCCATTATGTGGTTAATCCTTGAGAATGTTCCATGTACACTTGAAAAAAATATGCATTATAATTTTGGGGGGTGCAATGTCCTAAAAATATCAATTAAGTCAAACTTTTATATTGTGTCATTTAGAATCTCTGTTGCCTTATTGAATTTCTGTCTACAGGATCAATTGATATAAATGGGATGCTAAAGTCTCCTACTATTATTATATTTCCACCAATTTCTCTTTTTATGTTTGTTATTATTTGTTGTATGTATCTGGGTGCTCTTATATTAGGGGCATATGTATTGACAATTGTAATATCCTCTTCTTGAATGGATCCTTTTACCATTAAATACTATCCTTCTTGGTCTTTCTTTAGGGCCCATTTTTAAAATTCTATTTTGTCTGATATGAGTATTGCAACTCCTGCTTTCCTGTCTGGTACTTTGGCATGAAATATCTTTTTTCATCCCCTCACTTTCAACTTATAGATGTACTTTGTCCTAAGGTGTACCTCTTGTGGACATTTTATTGTAAGCTCTTGCTTTTTAATTCAATCTGCCACTCTGTGTCTTTTGATTGGAACATTCAGCCCATTTACATTTAAGGTAATCATTAATTAATGTGTATTTATTGATATTTTAAACCTTTTTTTCATTTTATAATTTGTTTATCCTGTTACTCTATTTACTTATTTATTTATTTGGTTGATTGATTTCTCTTGTGCCTGTGTCCTTATCTTTTTAGTTTTTGTGAATGTGATGTTTGGTTTTGACTTGTAGTTGCCCCCTTTTCCAACTATTTTAACCCTTCCTATAACTGATTGCCTTAGCCTGATTGTCATATTGGCTCAAACACATTCTAAAAAAAATAGTCTAGATTTTCTTACTTTCCTTCCCCACATTTTATGATTTTGAAGTCCTTTTTTAACATCCTCATATTTGTACTTTTGCTGATGTGTTTATGATCACTTTCACAATAGCTTTTTTTTTCTGATCTATGTTCTGGTTTATTTAATTGTTTTCCAATTGTGATTTCCTCCATCTTATTTCCTCTTCTTTTTTATTTAGATAAGTTCCTTCAGTATTTCTTTTGGAATGGGTTTAAATACTTTTTAATTTTAGCTTTTGTTTCTTGGAGGAAATCTTTATTTCCCCTTCTATTTTAAATGATGTTCTTGCTGGGTAGAGTATTCGAGACTGCAATTTTTTCTCTTTTAGATCTTTAAATATATCTTGCCACTCTCTTCTGGCCTATTTCTATAACAAAATCAACTGATAGTCTTATGTGTGTTCCCTTATATTTAATGCTTTGTTTTTCTCTTGCTATCTTTAGAACCCTCTCATTATCTTTAGATTTGATGTTTTTATTATAATATGTCTTGGTGTGGACCTGTTTAGATTCAACTTGTTTGGGGCCCTCTGTGCTTCCTGTGTCTTGATATCTGTTTTCTTTAGATTTGAAAAGTTTGCAGACATAATTTCTTCAAATGTATTTTCAAACATTTTGCTTTTTTTTTCTCCTCTGGAATCCCTATTATGCATAACTTTGCCTGCTTTAAACTAAATTTAAGTTCCTATAATTATTTTTTTCATGTATTTTTAAATATATCTTTAAGAAAAAATACTGGAGTTCCCATCGTGGCGCAGTGATTAACAAATCCAACTAGGAACCATGAGGTTGCGGGTTTGATCCCTGCCCTTGCTCAGTGGGTTAATGATCTGGCATTGCCGTGAGCTGTGGTGTAGGTTGCAGACCCGGCTTGGATCCTATGTTGCTGTGGCTCTGGCATAGGCCAGCAGCTATAGCTCCAATTCGACCCCTAGCCTGGGAACCTCCATATGCTGCGGGAGTGGCCGAAGAAATGGCAAAAAGACAAAAAAATATATAATAAATATATCTTCAAAATACTCATTTCATATTTTGTCTCTGCAATGAGATTCATTTGCTAGAAAAATGGATCAAAGGATGTACATCTGCTCATAGTGGATGTGACAAATATTTAGTGTAATTTGAATTACTTTATTAATTATATAGAATATAATCACTTATTCCAGTCTAAAACTTTGAGACTATTTTATTTTGTTTTTTTAATTGTCTATCTTCTCACTCTCAGATGCTAGCTGGAACAAACAGAAAACCTTATTTAGCATGGGAACTTAACTTCCAGAACTTGGATTCTGGATTTAACATGCTTCCTTTTCTATATGATTTCTCTTCTTGATTCTCCAGGGCAACATAATCTAATTCTAATCAACTTCATGTATGGTTCAAAAATAGTATCAGTGGCTTCTTTATCTAGTTATTGTGACATTCAATGAGATAACACATATCAAGGAGTTAGTATAGTCCTTGGGATAATATTTTCTAAAATTAAGATTCTATTATGTCTGAGATGCCACATTTATAGCATACTTATATGGAACCAGATTCATGTTTCCTTTAAAATGTAGAGTCAAATTTAAGAAAAATGCCAAGTGAGAGCCAGGATAATTTATTGGTCCACCAGTGTCTAACATAAAGCATCCAGTTGGAAAGGATGTAGCTTTGATAATCCTGAAGGGGAAAACAAACAAAAAAACCTTTGAAGTGTGGCTAGGAATTTAAAAAATGACAGTAAAAGGAATTTTATCCCATGTAAGCACAAATTATAAAAACTAGAAAATAAATGACATGTGATTTTATACTGTCTTCTATGTGTAGGGCAACAATATAGATGACTACTATGCTTTGACTTGCAAATCTATCCTGCACTTGAACCTGTTGAAATGCAGAGAATTGAATCCCCTCGGGTAAAGAAGCCATTATGATATGAGGATAATAATAATAATAATAATAATGGGATATCATCTTCTTATCCTAGTTCTTTAAAACTTTTAAGAAGAAAATGTTATTTTATGCATGATAAATTCCATGACATATTGAAATTCTTATAATCTATTTCGTGTTAAACACATAAAAAATTTCAAAAATAGTAGTAATCAAAGCTTCTAGATATAGCCTTAGAATGATTGAATTTACAATGATTGGGTATGTTTTCTCTTTGTTCAAAATTTTCATAAATTTTGGATGGAGTGTAGAGTCCTACCCAAAGAGATATTGTAAATATTTTGTCACCTAAATTATTCATATGTTAAAAATAAGTAAAATTATATTATTGTTAATTCTCAAATAAATATTGATTTTACTTCCAAAATGTTTGGTGGTAATACTAATAATAATAGTAAATAATTATTAAGGTTAATAATTTGTATAGAGGTATTATATTGTGCCATATATATTGCTATGCACTTGTATATATTTTCTTTTCTAATCAACAATTAATCCTGAGGTCAATAACACATTTCATCCAATTTTGTACATAATGAAATTTATATTTAAACATATTTCCATTTAAATTGCTTAAATTCTTCCAACTACTTTTTGGTGATATAGGTATTCAAATTCAAGAAGCCTATACCTTAATTCTGTAATTTTATCCCATAAAATCAAAGAGAAAAATTCTATTTAAGAACCAGGAATGCAAATGCTGCTGTCAGTTATCTAATTTTTTTTTTTTGTCTTTTTGCTATTTCTTTGGGCCACTCCCATGGCATATGGAAGTTCCCAGGCTAGGGGTCGAATCGGAGCTGTAGCCGCCAGTCTACACCAGAGCCACAGCAACGCAGGATCAGAGCTGCATCTGCAACCTACACCACAGCTCAGGGCAACGCTGGATCCTTTAACCCACTGAGCAAGGGCAGGGACCGAACCCGCAACCTCATGGTTCCTAGTTGGATTTGTTAACCACTGTGCCACGATGGGAAATCCAGTTATCTAATTTTTAATGCGCCTTATTAGTGACTCACATAACTTTCAGGACTTTAAATTTCCTACTATTTAATTTGAAATGTATAGGCATTTTTCATGACTTTTCATTTGGAAACATAAGATATGAATAAATTATCTGATGTTACCACAATGATCTTTCTTTAATAACTATTTGTTTAAAATAATGCCTCCTTAAATTTTAAACTCATATAAGACTTTCAAAATCATACTTCAAGTAGCTCATAATATAAAAACGTATGTTGAGACTGGTCTTAAGCATGAGCATTAGTTGATGGTTTAGATTCTAATAGAGAGCACAAAGTGAGCACTAATAGAACAAATGAAGATGGTGTTAGAACAGTCCTGTAAAATATGAACTTCCAAAATTTGAAATAAGGAAACTGACTCCACAAGGATCGTGGTAACTTGTTCAAATCTCACAAATACTTTCTAAGTGATTTTTGAGAATTTGGAATTTTGTCTTCATGTTGTCTAAATATTCTATTATTCACATCTACCATATTGGCCCTGAATCTGGGCTGGATTAATTGGAGGAATTTTGTATTCTGTTACATGTATTTTAGCAAATGCATAAAGACATCCCCATCTATCCATATCATGTAATAACAAAAATGAACTTTAAACATTTATATTGTTAATATATTCCATAATCATAGATGCAAAAGATAGTTAAAGAATAATACCAAACTTACCATGATCAGAAATTCAAACAATTTATGCATCAATGACAGCAATTTTAATACAATAATAGTCATATGGGTTAACATGATAAAATCTAGCAAGTTGCTCTAGCCTGTCAATATTAAATAAATAATAACCTATGAGTTTCTCAAATATATATAATACTCAATGTAAACTTTGCTTCAAATTTTATTCTATAACAATTCCAAAAATTGTTAATATTTTAAATAGACTGGAGAAGATATTTAACATGCATATAAAGTCAGAACAGTATCACAAAGAAAAATATATCCATAGGGAAAATTCAGACAATTAAATAGAATATATAGGCAGAAGATGTTCACAGTGAATTTGGAGAAGTAATCCAACAGGTTAATGAATAGTTTCAGTTCCCTTTTAAAGTTTGATCTGAAAGGAAAAGATAAACATCAGATAAGAGAGAAATTAATTTTCATATAAGTCCACTTCGATTACCGTAGACACCACAGGTAACAGACATGATGCTAGAGGGTAATTGAAAAGGTAACTAATTCCTGGAAGTAACTGAAATGTTTCATTTTTATGTATAGGCAAAGCAATATCTCAGATTAATTTGAATGATAAATTTTTTGGCTAAATCTTAATTGATCACCTAAATACCTAATTAATCAATTAAAAGAGTGTAGTAAGAAATCTTCTAATTAATAATTGAATTGCTTAATAAATTAATACAGTTCTACAGTTAAGAATATGTGATTACTGGTCACAAAATGTAAAAGATTGAAAGTAAGATCAATTTCTTTATGCTCCTTTAGATTATGTTTTATATGAATGTATTCACTTTTTGTAATGCATAAGACTCAGTCTCATTTTGTGATTACATTAGGTAAATGTTAAATTTTGAGAGGTCTCTAAACCGAGTAAATGTCCATGTAATCATGAAGACCAGGAATGGTTACATGAGGCATATGGTGATGGGTGCCCCTGAGTAGTATCTGCAGTAAATAGAAACATGGTGTACTGAGATCATGGGCTCCCTGCAATTGTGAAACAGGGAAGATTAGCCACATTTCCTCCCAAGGAAACTGAGTTAGAATAGTTCTACATTTTTTGTGTATAATTTTGTAATCAAAAAGACATCATAACGTCAAAAGCACTCTTGTGAAACTAATTTAAACAAATATAAGGGAAACATGCAATAGTTATAACATCAGAATTTCACATCAATAGTGACTAAAATGGATGAAGAGCTTGTAGCTGCTTCAATACTGAAGCCCCCAAATTACAGAAACTTTTGATTCTATAATAACATTTCCTAATACCATGAGTAAATTACATGTGACATATGGACAAAATATAGAGAGATAATAGAAAAGTAATTTGTACTATTATTAATACATGTTATATAATATATTTGGATCAAAATTAATGCATAATTGCAAAGACATGGGTGATAGGATGCTAGGGCAAAAATCATGTTGTGAATTGAAAGATTAAAGTCATAATTATTCCTCCAAGTCCCATTTTTTCCAACTGCATTTGAACAAGTTTTCTTAAGGAAATGCCCAAGCTTCCTTTTCAGCAGATCTCATTTCCTAATCATCTGCTTTCTTCCAGGAATAACTGGAGCTATGGAAAATGCAAATGACACCACAGGAATAAACTTCATTCTTCTAGGGCTCTTTAACCACACACAGACCCATCAGTTCCTCTTTTCCATAGTGCTCATGACCTTTCTCACCTCCCTGATGGGCAACGCCTTCATGATCTTGCTCATTCATATGGATCCCCACCTGTGCACACCCATAGACTTCCTGCTTAGCCAGCTCTCCCTCATGGACATGATACTGGTCCTCACTATTGTCCCCAAAATGGCAGTCAACTACCTGATGAACACCAGGTCCATCTCTCCTGTTGGCTGTGGCACCCAGATCTTCCTGTTTCTCACTCTGGGTGGGGGTGAGTGCTTCCTTTTAGCAGCCATGGCCTATGACCGCTATGTGGCTATCTGTCACCCCCTGTGATACCCAATCCTCATGAATCAGAAGCTCTGCTTGCACATGACAGCAGGCTCCTGGGTTTTGGGAGGAGTAGATGGGTTGATGCAGGCTGCTGCCACCCTGAGGTTCCCTTACTGCCACTCTTGGAAAATCAACCACTTCTTTTGTGAGGCACTGTCACTCATGCACCTTGCCTGTTCATACACTACAATTTTTTAATTTCTCATGTATTTCTGCTGCAACCTGATGCTATTGATACCACTGTTTTTCATATTGGCCTCCTACAGTCTCATCCTGACTACTGTGCACCACATGCAGTCTTCTGTCACTAGGAAGAAAGTGTTTGCCACCTGTTCCTCCCACCTGGCTCTCATGGGGCTGTTCTATGGAACCAGCATATTCATCTACATGTGGGCCAAATCCTACCATTCAGTGGCCTATGACAATGTGGTCTCTGCTTTTTATACAATTTTCACACTTATGTTGAACCCCCTTATATATAGTGTGAGGAATAAAGAAGTCAAGGGGGCTTTGAGAAAGTGGCTGGAGAAACATTTTTGGTGGCCTCAGTAGTGAGCATTATTTGACAGAATTTCATCACCAAAATTAAATTAAGATTACAAAATTTGTTTTGCGTTAATATGTTTTGTTTTCAGTTTGCCTGTTTGCATTTCTCTTTCAAATTATTTTAAATTTGATACATTAATAAAAAATTATACTTATGCTTACTGTACTTAGAGGTAGTATTTTTGTTTTCTGAGCTTTGGACCCCAACCATAAGAGTAAATGACTGAGTCACTATAGCACAAGCTATGTTAGATATCAACCATATAAATTGCATTTTTTGTGATATAAATCATTTATTATTTTGGTGATGCATTATTTTAAAAGTGCATAATTATTTTGAAGAAAGAAATGTAGACCTAACTTTATAACTTTCATAAAATAAATTTCAAATGAATAAATAAACAACATGAATATAAAGACATCTGTATAAGGAAGATACAGGAAATATTTGTCAAAATTGTTTCAAGGTAAGAACTATCTGCTATTACACAGGATTTAGAAGAAATCCTCAGGTAAAAGATAAGCAGATTGGACTAGAAATATTTAGGTATTGTTAAAATATTTAGTGATTATGATAGGAAGTAGTCAATAATTTGAGATGAAATAACACTAATTAAAACGATTAATATGTGATAAATATCATCACATAAATTACTATTGATGATACATTTATTCACACTAGTAATTAGAGGAAAAAGTCCAAGTATTTTTTCACTTGATACAATGAATATCTAATTTCTACTAAATATTATAAAGATTTAAATAAACATCTTTGAGCACAAGGAAAGCCTTAAGACTGCCTGAAGTTTTCAATTTTTTATGGTTAACAGAAGAAAGTTAATATTATTGGAGAAGTTTTATACTCATGATCTATTGGTAACTTTATTTTAAGATATTTTATTTTTAAGAAAGGGAGGAAAATATGAAAGAAAGAAGGGAAGGAAGGAGGAAAGAAGGAGAAGGAAGGAGGGAAAGAAAAGGAGGTGGGGAAAGAAAGAAAGACGAAAGACATGTACTGTATACAATTTGATTTGAAGGCAATGTCAGTTTATTTTTTCTTTTTTTTAATTAAAATATATTTGATTTACATGCTGTGCCAAATTCTGCTGTAAGGAATGTCCGTTTAGAAATGAAGAAAATCAAATTAAATGAGTCTCCTGAAAAGTTCCTAATTGTGGTTCAGCTGGTTAAGAACCCAAGATAGTATCCCTAGGATGTGGGTTGTTCACTGGCCTTGTTCAGCAGGTTAAGGATCTGGAGTTGTTGTAATCTGAGGCATATGTTGCAGATGTGGCTCAGATTCTGAGCTGCAGTTGCTGGGGTTTATGTAAGCCAGCCCACAGCTTCAGTTCTGATTTGACCCCTAGCCTGGGAACTTCCATATGATGCAGGTGTGTCTCTAAAAAGAAAAAATAAAATTTTTTTTTGAAAAAAGGGTCTCCTGACAAAAATTATTAAAATGTAAATTTTAATAACATTTGAATGAACTAACACATCTCATTCATTTAACTATCTTATATAAACTTAAATAAAACACCTCATCTTTAGATTTTCAAGGATAAAAAACAGACATTTCCATAGGTACAATAATTATGATTTCACTCTTAATAAAATGTCAGATCCTTAAAGCTGAAGTGCTAGATCAGAATTTTACACTTAATGTTTCCTTCCTTTAAAGTTAACGAATTAGAGTATAAGAAAACACTATGTCAATATCTGACTTCACACATCAATTTCCTACATAATTCATTATAAATATATACAACAAAGGAACTAATACTATATTCCAGGCCATGGGCGATTACATGCTTTAGTCTTTAATCACTTGAAAATTATTTACGAGAGTGTACTTGAGTGATACACAGATTGAAGTATATGGACTTATGTAATTATTTATGCCAATAGATGTGTACATAGATTTATATATTATTATATGTAAATTTTTAAATGCATAAATTATTTAAATATGTATTTATATATGTAATCTATTATTAGAATATGTATATTTTCATTCTCTCTCTTGGAAGTGATACATGCTGAGTGGCAAATTGACATTGGTCAGTTGGAGATGTTAAATGGTTGTCAAGATTCACTGTTTCTAGTGAATGCAGAAATGAGAGATGGAGGCAAGATGGTGAAAGAGTAGGGGGACATGCTCACCCTCTCCCACAAACACAACAAAAAAAAACACATCCACAGGTTAAACAACTTGCACAGAACAGCAATCAATCGCTGCAAGAAGACCCTAAACTCCAATAACAGCAAGAATCTCATGACATAACTGGGTAAAACAAGAGAAAAGAGAGTGACAGAAGGTGAATCCAAACTGGACAGGCACTCCCTAAAGGGAACTGTGGAGGAGAAAGGGATCCCACACCCTGGAAAGTCACCTACTCAATGAAAAGAGCAACCAAATTGGAGGACTCTCCAGATGCAGATTTCAGTAAGTCAGAGTTCTGAAAAGCAGAATGAGAACTGAACAGATCATCTGAACTACTGGCACAGTCACCAAGAGACTGAGATGCTTGGGTGGGGGCTGAGCACCGAGACCTCAGCTCCAGAGGTTAGTCCCCTGAAAGGGGCTGGGGTGGGCAGTGTGGAGATTGCTTGGGGGGGGGGTCTAGGGATGGGGCAGAGACTGCCTGGGAGACTAGAAAGCAGAGCATCGTGGGGGGAGGGAGCAATAGGCTAAGGGCTGGGAAGTGGAAAGCCATATCAGAGGGAACTTGGGAGATGAGCTGGATCTGCAGGAGAGACAAGGCACCAGTGTTGGGGAGGGGAGAGAACAAGGGGTGAGCCCCCATAGAATACTCCCCATGCCACAGCAAACTCACTGGCCCACCAGCTATTTGAAAACTGTTCTTCCCAGTGCATCCCCCCTCCCCCTACCTCATGCACATGCCAGACCTGGGGCTGCCTGCCATCCCAAAGGGCATGCCTCAACAATTGCCAGAAGCCTACCACCACAGGGGCTTTCCCTGCCCTGTCCTTCTTGCCCTCTGGAGGGGCTACACCCCCACGGAGCAGCAGCAAACACCACCATCCCCGGGAAAAGGCCTGCAGCCCAGAAAAGCTAGAACAAGCTCAGCTGGGCCATGAAAAATTTGCCTACATTCTCAGGCAGTCCTTCCAAGTCGGGCTGCCCTGGGGAAGAGCCTCATGGGTTCTCAGAGCCCAGCTAGCTGGTCCAGCACTTGGGGGGTGCTGCACTCCCACAGAACAGCTGCTCAGCACTGTCAGGCCCCTGCAAGGGCCCCCACAGCCCAGAAAACCTAGAATAAGCTCAGCAGGCCGTGAAAAATATGCCTACATTCTCAGGCAGTGCTTCCAAGTTGGGCTGCCCTGGGGAAGATCCTCTTGGGTTCTCAGTGGCCCAGCTAGCTTCTCCAGCCCTCGGAGGGTGCTGTACTCCTGTGGAGCATCTGCCCAGGACTGCCAGCCCCCTGCAAGAGCCCCAGAGCCCAAAAACACCAGAGCAAGCTCTGCCTGGCTGAGTGAAATCTCCTTCAATCGTGGCACGGACCTCCCAGTCCTATCTGCCTTCAGAAAGTCCTCCTTGCTTCAGAGAGAGACCCTGTCAGCCCTGCCCACCCTCCAGAAAAGCCACACTGCCTCAAAGAAGACTGACCAACAACACAGCCCTCGGGAAACACTCCACAGCAGTGCCAAGGCAAACATTGCCTGGCCACTGAGAGTATGTCTCCACCAGGAAAAAGAAAACAACAAGCAAGACGAAGAAGCTGAGAAACCACCCCCAGTTAAACCAACAGTAGAACTCACCTAAAGCAGTCAACAATGAAACAGAACTCTGCAGCCTGACAGAGCTGAAGTTCAAAAGAAAAATAATGAAAATACTAAAGAAATTAGGAGAAGATATGAACAGTAATGCTGAAACCCTCAGAAAGGAACTAGAAAATATAAGGAGGAGCCAAGAAAAACTAGAACATTCATTTGCAGAGATACAAACTGAACTAAGGGCAGTAAAAACCAGAATGAATAATGCAGAGGAATGAATTAGTGATATGGAAGATAGAATAATGGAAATCACCCAATCAGGTCAGCAGAGAGAAAACCAAATGAAAAAACATGAAAGCAATATGAGAGACCCATGGGATAATATAAAGTGGCTAATCTATGCATAATAAGAATTACAGAAGAAGTAGAAAAAGATAAGGGGATGGAAAATATATTTGAAGAAATATCACTGGAAACTTCCCAAATCTAAAGGATACTGAGTTCATGATACAGGAAGCACAGAGGGCCCCAAACAAGTTGAACCCAAAAGACCTGTACAAAGACACATTATAATAAAAATGGCAAAAGTTAGTGATAAGGAGAGGATCCTAAAGGTAGCAAGAGAAAAGCAAAATGTTACCTACAAGGGAACCTCCATAAGATTATAAGCTGATTTCTCTACAGAAACTCTATAGGCCAGGAGGAAATGGCAAGAGATATATAAGTGCTAAAAGGAAAAAAAAAATGCAACCTAGAGTACTCTATCCAGAAAGAATATCATTTAGAATAGAAGGAGAAATGAAAATTTTTTCCAACAAACAAAAGCTAAAAGAATACAGCAGTACAAAACCTAGGCTAAAAGAAATACTAAAAGGGCTTCTCTAAACCATAAAGAAAGGAAGGAAAGAAAAGGAGGAAAAAGAAAAAAAAAAAGAGGAAGAACTATGCTGGAGGAAACCACAATCAGAGAGAAGTCACTCAAATAAGCCAGCATACAGATTTAATCATGAACATGTTTCAAACAAAAAATTAAAAAGGAAAAAAAGAGTCATCACAATCATAAAATGTGGGAAAGGGAAGTAAGGAAATAAATAGACTCTTTTTTGTTTGTTTGTTTGTTTCTCTTCTTAATTTTAGTATAGTAATGCAGTGCTTGAACCTAAAGGACCATCGGGCTAAAACACACAATTATAGGAAGGGGTTAGCATACTTAAAAAACAGGGCAACCACAAGCCAAAACCAAACATTGCATTTGCAAAAAATGAAAAAAAAAAACAACACTCAAGCAGAAAATAACCAGAGGCCATCCAACCAAAATAAGAAAGGAAGAATGGAGAACCATAGAATCAACTGGAACACGAGGTGTAAAATGGCAATAAATAATTATCTATCAATTATCACCTTAAATGTAAATGGACTGAACGCCCCAATCAAAAGACACAGAGTGGCTGAGTGGATAAAAAGGCAAAAACCTTCAATATGCTGCCTACAAGAAACTCACCTTAGGACAAAGGATACATATAGATTGAAAGTGAAAGGGTGGGAAAAAATATTTCATGCCAATAGACATGACAGGAAAGCAGGAGTTGCAATACTCATATCAGACAAAATACACTTTAAAACAAAAGACATAAAGAAAGACAAAGAAGGATACTATTTAATGATTAAGGGATCCAACCAAGGGGAGGATGTTACTATCATCAACATATATGCCCCAAATATAGGAGCACCCAGATACATACAACAAATATTAACAGACATAAAGGGAGAAATTGATGGGAATACAATCATAGTAGGAGAATTTAACACCCCACTCACACCAACAGACAGATCCTCTAGACAGAAAACCAATAAAGCAACAGAGATCCTAAAGGAAACAATAGAAAAGTTAGACTTCATTGACATCTTCAGGACACTACATCCAAAAAAAATCAGAATACACATTCTTCTCAAGTGCGTGTGGAACAATCTCAAGAATCAACCACATATTGGGACACAAAGCTAACCTCAACAAATTTAGGAGCATAAAAATTATTTTAAGTATCTTCTCTGACCACAATGCCATGAAACTAGAAATCAGCCATGGGAAAAGAAATGAGAAAAAACCTACTACATGGAGACCAAACAACATGCTAATACAAAACCAAATCAAGTAAAAAATTAAAAAATACCTTCAGACAAACGATAATGAAGATACAACCTCTCAAAATCTATGGGATGCTGCAAAAGCAGTGCGTAGAGGGAAATTTATAGCAATAAAGGCCTTTCTCAAAAAAGAGGAAATCAGACCTAAAGTCAGCAGAAAGAAGGAAAATATAAAGATCAAAGGAGAAATCAATAAAATAGAGATTCAAAAAACAATAGAGAAAATTAATAAAATAAGAGCTGGTTCTTTGAAAAGATAAACAAAATTGACAAACCCCTGGCTAGACTCACTAAGAAGAGGAAAGAACTCAAATAAAAAAAATATAAATGCAAAAGGAGAAATCACAATGGATACTGCAGAAATACAAAAAACCATAAGAGAATACTATGAACAACTATATGCCAACAAATTTGACAATCTGGAAAAATCGACAACTTTCTCTAATCTTACAGCCTCCCAAAATTGAATCAAGAAGAAACAGACCAACTGAACAGACCGATCACTAGAAAGGAAATTGAAGAAGTCATAAAAACACTCCCTACAAATAAAAGTCCAGGACCAGATGGCTTCACAGACGAATTCTATCAAACATATAAAGAGGATCTGGTGCCCATTCCCCTTAAACTTTTTCAAAAGTTTGAAGAAGAAGGAATACTCCCAAAGACATTCTATGACGTCACCCTAATTCCAAAACCAGACAAAGATAACACCAAAAAAGAAAACTATCGCCCAATATTTTTGATGAATATAGATGCAAAAATTCTCAAAAAAACTCAGCCAACCAAATCCAACAACATATCAAAAAAATCATACACCATGACCAGGTAGGGTTCATCCCAGGTTCACAGGATGGTTCAACATACACAAATCAATCAACGTCATACACCACATTAACAAAAGAAAAGCCAAAAATCATATGATCATCTCAATAGACACAGAAGAAGCATCTGACAAAGTCCAACATCCATTCATGATCAAGACCCTTGCCAAAGTGAGCATAGAGGGAACGTTCCTGAACATAATAAAAGCCACTTACGACAAACCCACAGCAAATATAATCCTCAATGGGGAAAAACTGAAAGCATTCTCACTCAAATCTGGAACAAGACAGGGATGCCCATTCTCACCACTGCTCTTCAACATAGTTTTGGAAGTCCTAGCCACAGCAATTAGACAAACAAAAGAAATAAAAGGCATCCAAATAGGAAGAGAAGAGATCAAACTGTCACTGTATGCAGATGACATGATACTATACATAGAAAACCCTAAGGACTCAACCCCAAAACTACTTGAACTGATTAATAAATTCAGCAAAGTAGCAGGCTATAAGATTAACATTCAGAAGTCAGTTGCATTTCTGTATACCAGCAATGAAATATTAGAAAAGGAATACAAAAACACGATACCTTTTAAAATTGCACTTCACAAAATCAAATACCTCGGAATACACCTGACCAAAGAGGTAAAGGGCCTCTATGTTGAGAACTATAAAACTTTAATCAAAGAAATCAAAGAAGATGTAAAGAAATGGAAAGATATTCCATGTTCATGGATTGGAAAAATCAATATTGTAGAAATGGCCATACTACCCAAAGCAATCTACAGATTCAATGCAATCCCTATCAAATGACCCATGACATTTTTCACAGAACTAGAACAAACTATCCAAAAATTTCTATGGAACCACAAAAGACCCAAAATCACCAAAGCAATCCTTAGAAACAAAAACCAAGCAATCCTGAGAAATAAAAACCAATCCTGAAGTCTGGGGGGCTTAACTTTCCCAGACTTCAAGAAATATTTCAAAGCCACAGTCATCAAAACAGTGTGGTACTGGCATCAAAACAGACGGACAGACTAATGAAACAGAATAGAGAACATGGAAATAAACCCTGAAAAGTATGGTCAATTAATCTTTGACAAGGGAGGCAAGAACATAAAATGGGAAAAAGCAATGAAACTAGAACACACCCTCACACCATGCACACAAATAAACTCAAAATGGCTGAAAGACTTAAATATATGACAGGACACCATCAAAATCCTAGAAGAGAACACAGGCAAAACACTCTCTGACATCAACATCATGAATATTTTCTCCAGTTGGTCTCCCAAAGCAATGGAAATAAAAGCAAAAATAAACCAATGGGACCTAATCAAACTGAAAAGCTTTTGCAGAGCAAAGGAAACCAAAAAGAAAACAAAAAGACAACTTACAGAATGGGAGAAAATAGTTTCAAATGATGCAACCGACAAGGGCTTAATCTCTAGAATATATAAACAACTTATACAACTCAACAGCAAAAAAGTCAATCAATCAATGGAAAAATGGGCAAAAGACCTGAATAGACTGTTCTCCTAGGAAGATATACAGATGGCCAGCAAACACATGAAAAAAATGCTCAACATCGTTGATTATAAGAGAAATGCAAGTCACAACTACCATGAGATACCACCTCACACCAGTCAGAATGGCCATCATTAATAAATCCACAAATAACAAGTGCTGGAGGGGCTGTGGAGAAAAGGGAACCCTCCTGCACTGTTGGTGGGAATGTGAGCTGGTGCAGCCACTATGGAGAACAGTTTGGAGATACCTTAGAAAGCTATACATAGAAATTCCATATGACCCCACAATCCTACTCTTGGGCATATATCTGAACAAAACTTTCTTTAAAAGAGACACATGCACCCGCATGTTCATTCCAGCACTATTCACAATAGCCAGGACATGGAAACAACCCAAATGTCCATCAACAGAGGACTGGATTCGGAAGAAGTGGTATAGATACACAATGGAATACTACTCAGCCATAAAAAAGAACGATATAATGCCATTTGCAGCAACATGGATGGAACTAGAGACTCTCATCCTGAGTGAAATGAGTCAGAAGGACAAAGACAAATACCATAGGATATCACTTATAACTGGAATCTAATATCCAGCACAAATGAACATCTCCTCAGAAAAGAAAATCATGGACTTGGAGAACAGACTTGTGGCTGCCCGACAGGAGAGGGAGTGAGTGGGAGGGATCGGGAGCTTGGGCTTATCTGACACAACTTAGAATAGATTTTCAAGGAGATCCTGCTGAATAGCATTGAGAACTTTGTCTAGATACTCATATGGCAACAGGACAGAAGGTGGGGAAAAAATGTATACATGTAAGAGTAACTTGATCCCCATGTTGTACAGCGGGAAAAAAAAAAGCGCCAATCATGAAATGTCTTTTTAAATTAAAAACTGTTTATAAGAAATAAAAAAATTAAATAAATAAAAGCTCTGTATTCAACCTAAAAAAAAAAAGAAAAAAATATATATGTTACTAGGTCACTTTGTTGTAAAGAAAAAATTGACAGAATGCTGTAAACCAAGTATAACGGAAAAATGAAAACCATTAATTAAAAATAAATAAATATAAAATTCATATTAAAAAAAGAAATGAATTACAAAAAAATATAATTTCAAATTACAGAAATATATTTTATCACATTCCATAAGGACAGAAATCCAAAATCAGTGCCATTGGTCTGAAATCAACATGTTGGCAGGTCTGCACTACTTTTAGAGGACACAGAAAACAATCTTTTTCCTTGTCTCTTCTAGTTTTGGATGGTTCCTAAACTTTTCTGTCTTGTGGCTACATTACTTGTATATATACACATATGTACTCCTATTACATATGTATGTGATATATATATGTGTGTATGTGTACATATAACACATACATGTGTACGTATATATAACATACATATATACATATGTATATCTATATATGAAGGTTAACATTCTTTCTAGTTCAAATTTTGTAATCAGCAAAAGTTTTAATTTATTAATGAGCCAATAAATGATTTAGAATTTTTTCTCTGAAAACTAAGTGAATTATAATGCAAAATCTAATTCGGAGTACAGGTCTATATCAAAAACAAACTTAAATGTTCTTGATTTTAATTATTTTTGCATCATGCTAACACTTTTTTTTTGTGGTACTTCAGTTCAATTCAATACTGAAGTATAAATTTTCCTAAATTTTAAAGGAAAAAAGTGCTAACACATTCATTATATGCCTAAAGGACAACTGCCATATTAATTCATCTAATCTATTTTCTTTGAGACTTATTTGCTTAAACTGTCTAAGTTTCCATGAAACTTAAGTGGTTACAACATTTGCATTGTACCTGTAGGATTTTCAAAACTGTTGAGTATCCCACTCCCATGACTGATGTAATATTCTTAAGATTTTTTTTTTAGAAAAAAATCAATGCATCATGGCTCAGCAGGTTAAGGATACAACATAGTCTCAGTGAGGGTTCAGGTTTAATAATTGGCCTTGTTCAGTGGGTTAAGGATCCAGCATTCCCACAAGCTAAGGCATAGGTTGCAGAGGCAATGCAGACCCAGTGTTTCTGTGGCTGTGGAGTAGGCCTCAGCTGCACCTCCAATTCTACACTTAGCTTGGGATCTTCCATATGCCACGGGTGTGGCTGTTAAAAAAAAAAAAAAAAGTCATTGATCTGTTTAATATTGTACATCTCCTAGGTCATGAAATTCCTCAAAAGATCATTTGTTTTTGTTCAAAAATGTATCATCTAGTTATTATCGTATATAGTCTAGTCTCTATGTATTTTTACTTTATTTTATTTTTGACTTTTTTGTGACTGCAGCATAAGAAGGTTCCCAGGCTAGGGGTCCAATCGGAGCTGTGGTCACCGGCCTGCATCACAGCCATAGCAACACAGGATCTGAGCCATGTCTTCAAGATCTACACTACAGCTCATGGCAACACTGGATCCTTAACCCTCTGAGCGAGTCCAGGGATGGAACCCTCATCCTCATGGATGCTAGTCAGGTTCCTTAACCACTGAGCCAAGATGGGAACTCCTCTCTATATTTTTAAACAGTGAGAAAGAGTTAAGTGATCTTTTATAAAAACCTATCAGTTAAATAGGTTTTCTGAATGTTTTCATTTGATCACACCTAGTTTCAATATTCACGTTATCTTATTTTGAGAGCAGAAAATATCTCCAACAAACCATCATCCTCAAGGTGGCTAATGTGTTTAATTTTAGACAAGAGACTAAATTTTCCCAAAAGGATTTTTGCAAACAACATATTAAGTTCCTTCATGTTTAGGCAGTCTGACCATTTAATCTGAGCCTTTAAAAGAACTGCATAAAGTTGAGAAGGTGACCTTTTTATTTAAAATTTATTCTCCAAGCTGAGTTTTTCATGCTGAATGATTGAAGGCTTATTGTCTGAGACCAAAAAATAAATAACAATAATCCTACAAATTCATAGTGTGGTAATAATTCCTAAAGAGTGTTTCAAATTCAAGAGTGTAAATAATTTGGATTTTAAAGATCTGTTTTATGCTTCTCTATAGTAGCACCACATTAAATAGCTTAATTATTAAGACTATCTGCAGTAATTTCTATATTATCATGGTTTCTATGATGCTCAGTCAATACAAATTTATTTTAAAGGATCATCAAAAGAGGGAGTTCCTACCATGGCTCAGCGGAAACCAATCTGACTAGCATCCATGAGGACGCAGGTTTGATTTTTGGTCTCCTTCAGTGGATTAAGGATCCAGCGTTGTGGTGAGTTGTGGTGTAGGTAGCAGATGCAGCTCGGATCCTGTGTTGCTGTGACTCTGGCACAGGCCAGGAGCTCCAATTCAACCCCTAGCCTGGGAACCTCCATATGCCATGTGTATGGCCCTAAAAATAAATTAACTAACTAACTAAATATCAAAAGAGGAATTGCTGTGATGCTGTAACTATAACCACAAAGTGGTAGAGCAGAGAATCATTTTTACATTAATTTTTCAGATCCATCTCCAGCTTGTTGATTACTATTTTATTTTGAGTAAAATATCCTTGAAGAATAGCTTTATCTCTGTATAAGAGGCAATGTATCTCAGTGGAAAGGAACTTTCTTTTATGAAATGAAAGACATTGATATGTCTAACTAATGGAAATCATTTGCTTTCTAGGTGACCATTAAGGATGTGGATCAATAAAGACAAAGAAGTCTCATTCACATTAAAATTATTTAATATCATATAATTGTTTATACTGCTGATTCCTCTGAAGTTCAGAAGACATTATAGTTCATAGGTGAGTCATGTTTGAATTATATGTCTACACTCAGATGTTATATGTAAAATATTACATTTATTTAAAAGATTATGTACAGTTTAATATTATTTTTTTAATGTGGGCTATTTCTGGGCTCAGTAAGTTATATAGGTGTTTTATGATTTCTGCAAAAAGAATGTAAAGGTATATATTTGAGATGTGCTTGTTCTTACATTGAATTTGAATCATCTCAGGATTACAGGGGCAAAGGTTCTGGGAAGCATCTTGGTGCAGTGAGTTAGGACCTATATTCTGTAGTCCTCTTTATCCTATAACTAAAAGAACATGACCCTAAAACATGCTTGTTTTCCTAACTAAGGAAAGAAAACATGTGTTCCCTCTTTATTTTATCCAAAGTGTTGTTTTCAACAATATTTTGGATTTGAGCAATGCATGTAAAACAGGCAGAGGATTTCAAAAGATACAAATACACAGTGAAAATTTTATGCAGTTCTATTAAAAGTAAAATATTTGGTTGTACAGCTCCATAGCAGTGCTAGCAATTATTAACACTTCCCTTTTTAAAACTTCATTTTATTGTATACCTGCAATATTGAGAATAGAACACATTTTCTATATCCATGGCTTTCAACTATATATATTTCCCTAGTTTCCATCTCTTGAAATGAATTACTCATACTTGTAAATTGACTCTACAATAAATATTTTTAAAGAAACAGAATTCAAAATTCAAAGGTAAGTTAGAGAGCAACAATGGAAAAATAAGTGTGGGTGAGGATAAGAATCTGAAGAGGCTGTATTATGATAAAAATAAGTAGACATTTAATTACTTCTTTGATAAAGCTGTTTAGACAGAAATTTGTGAGTTTTTATTTATGAATCTAATAATAGTTAACAAGTTCTCAAATCTACCACACTAAATAAAAATATTAGCATTGCTTATCTCCCCCTGCCAAAGGTTTTGTTTTTGGTTTACAACACACTTTACATTGATATTATTTTAATTGGATTAGCACATATTGAAGGTCCAATCTATTACTTTATGCACTGCAGCTACATTGTAATTAGACACTTTTAGGATTGCGATTTGTTTAAATCTATTGGTGATCTTAAAATCTTTCAGTTTTCAATATATTTCTTTTATATTAAAATGTCAATTTAGCCTCATTTGGAATCTTATCAAAATTTCATTGGGAATCTTAACAAAATCGGGGAAGTGACTTTGGATGTTGGAAGAGGAGGCTGGGATTTGGAAGATTTCCTTTAGTTGAAAGGAGATGCAGAATGTTTTGGGGTTCTTCTGAACTTTTTTTTTTTTGTCTTTTTGCCATTTCTTGGGCCACTCCCTCGGCATATGGAGGTTTCCAGGCTAGGGGTCGAATTGGAGCTATAGCTGCTGGCCTACGCCAGAGCCAGAGCAACGCAGGATCCGAGCCGCATCTGCGACCTACACCACAGCTCACGGCAATGCCGGATCCTTAACCCACTGAACAAGGCCAGGGATCGAACCCGCAACCTCATGGTTCCTAGTCGGATTCGTTAACCACTGCACCACGACGGGAACTCCTGAACTTTTTATTTTAGCACTTTTCCTTCATCTATCAGTTAGTTCTAATAACATATAATAGGGTCATGAATAAAATTGTGTTCTTCAATATTATGGAGAGGTTTCTATACCATTCAATGTTTTTAATACTTACCACAATTCATGTTACCTCTGGAA
Organism: Phacochoerus africanus; assembly: GCF_016906955.1. NCBI lineage: Eukaryota > Metazoa > Chordata > Mammalia > Artiodactyla > Suidae > Phacochoerus > Phacochoerus africanus. Next base: position 56,929,816 of record NC_062547.1, on the reverse strand, counting down.
ATGGAGGTGAGATATAACCAGATTAAATAGTTTTATATATATATGTATATATATAAAATACTATATATATGTGTATATATATATACATATATATAGTACTATATATATATATGTACTATATATATATATATATGCTTAACAAAAGTCCTCAGAATTATGTCCTTATTGGCAGATGACAAGTATACCTTTTAAACTCAACAGAAATTTAAAGTATGTTCAATACGCCACAAAATCATGGGGAGTCAAATGTAATTAAAACATCGGTTGGCCAAAAGCAAGTCAGAGCTGAGGATAGTAGCTATGTATATTCTCTAAAATTTGTTGTGTGTATAAAGATTCTAATTAAACCCAGAATATCCATGCCTTATTCACTGAAAGTAAAAATAGACCTATATCAGACCAAATCGCCACTATTTTAATAATTTATCTCCATAGACTTTAGTACATTGTATTTCCTCTTCTTACATTCTTGTCAGCATTTTTCAGCTTTTTGGAGCTTGACTTTTTTTTTTTTTCTTTTTTGGCGATCCAATGACATATGGAGTTCCCAGGCCAGGAGTCAGATCCGAGCCACAGTTGTGACCTATACCTGTGGCAATCCACTGAGCCATCCAGGAATCTGAACCTGCCTCCCAGGCCTCCAGAGAAGCCCCCAATACCATTGTACCACAGTGGGAACTCCTGAGCTTGATCATTTTATTCCAGGTGTTTATTAACAGAATCACAATAGACTCTGAAATATAGGACCATGAAATTTAGGTTGGATTTCCATTAATTGGTTTACTAAGAAACACTATTTGATGAATTTATTCTATCCCATAAATCAGAAAGGATGTGTTATTGTGTTTATGTTAAAAAACATAAACCAGTTTTATAATAAATAGATTATAATATTTAATTATCATTATTGTTGATGTAAAAGTATTTTAGACTACTTCACGGAGAAAAATGGTATATATGGATGTCATTAGTTTCAGTAAAATTCAAAACACAATCATTAACTCGGTCATACTTTATTATTATCATGTTTATTTTCATCTTATTTCCTGGGCTAGGACACTCAAAAAATTGTAATAGTGATGTTAGAATGCCTCGTAGGTTTTGTTTTCTGAGTTAAACACACATCCATTTTATTTTTGTCAATGTATTTACTGTTTCAAATATAAACACAGTTTGAGTAACAATATACAATAATATGAATGTTTAATAGTATTTGAATTAATCATTGATTTTGATTAGATCAAACCAGCTGCGTAATACGTTAAAGTGTGTATATCTTTCTTATTAAACTTTCCAATATCTTTATTTTTTAGTAGGACTTTTCATTTTGTATAAATTTGTCTGATTATAATTACACTTTATGATAGGTAATGGAATTCTATTTGTCATAATAGTATTAGGACTTGCATGTCTTTATTCAGAAGTGTTTTTGTCCACCCTCTTCCGAAGTGCCCATTGAAAATATTTTGAATTTGTTATCTTTGTTTTATATACATTTTATGTTTTATATATATTTTATAATGAGACTTTATCTAACACTTCCAAATTTGAATTAACCTGTTTTCTCAGTCCCTATCTTGATTGAGAAATGATAGCTTTTTACTGTCATTTCTTTCATACATAATTCAAATTAAAAATCTTCCTGTCAATATTAAAAAATGCACCCAAGATCAAAGTAAAACAGTTTGGATTCTGAGAGAGAAGGAGAATGTTGAAAAGCATTCATTTTGATCGAGTAATTTTATGGGTCTCTGGAATTCTACTACTTAGGAGAAGAACTTCATGGGGATTTCCTTTTTCTTTCTTTTTCATACTTTGTTCTTTTTTATTTCTGTAGCATGTGGAAGTTCCCAGGCTAGGGGTGAAATAGGAGGTGCAGCTGCTGGCCTATGCCACAGTCACAGCAATGCATAACCTGAGCCATATTTGTGATCTATGCCACAGCTGTGACAATGCCAGATCCTTAACCCACTGAACTAGGCCAAGGACTGAACCTGCATCCTCACGGACACTATGTGGGATTCTTAACAAGATGAGCCACAATGGGCACTCCCGTGGGAATTTTTTTCATTTTTTTATTATTAATTTTAATAGTTATTTTCCCAATATGAATTTTTTTCTACTGTAGAGCATGGTGACCTAGTTATACATACATGTACATATACTATTTTTGTACATTATCATGCTCCATCGTAAGTGACTAAACATAGTTCCCAGTGCTACACAGCAGGATCTCATTGCTAATCCATTCCAAAGGCAATAGTTTGTATCTATTAACCCCAAGCTCCCCAACCACCCCACTACCTCCCCCTCCCTCTTGGCAACCACAAGTCTATTCTGTAAGTCCATGCTTTTCTTTTCTGTGGAAAGGTTCATTTGTACCCTATATTAACATTCCAGATATAAGTGATATCATATGTTATTTGTCTTTCTCTTTCTGACTGACTTCACTTAGGATGAGAGTGTCTAGTTCCATTCATGTTGCTGCAAATTGTATTTTTTATGGCTGAGTAGTATTCTATTGTGTATATATACCACCTCTTTCTAATCTGATCATCTATTGATGGCCATTTGGGTTTTTTTCCATGTCTTGGCTATTGTGAATAGTGCTGTAATGAACATGCAGGTTCATGTGTCTTTTTTAAGGAAACAAATTTTTATTTTCTATCCAGCTATTCCATTTGGCATATTCAGATTGTACTATCAAATTTTCAGTGTGGAGCCAGGTGCTTCCTAAACATATACTTCCCTCTTATTCTGGATTTTTCTATTGATCTTGGGAGGTATTTTATGTTATGTTCAAATACAGTCTTATACATGTAGATAATTTCCAGATAAATCTGGGATATTTTATTATTTCTCTTTTAGGTTATTATTATTATTGTATGTTTTTATTTTTGTGTTCAGATTATATTTCATGATAATTTAAGAAATTGTAAAGAAGATGTACATGAATTCTTGTATTCATGATGACATATTCACAAGTTCTTCCAAACTTTTCTCAATTTGTGTTACAGATTCTCACTTATTAACCTTTATTAAACTATTTTATCAAAATACCCTGGTATAGCAGACTATTTTTAATACATTTTCCAGTCTACTTACTTTGCCTAATCCCTCCCTTTCTGGTATGTAGAATGCCTAGCAATATTATATAGTCATGTAAACTTTTGATGAAGAAAATCAGTTTGGTTCATATTTAGAGTTTCAGAAGTTATATGTGTTCTGTGCCCACAATAGAGAAATATAATAAATGCTGAAAAGACTTAATACTGTTTGATACTTTTAAATATTTTTAGAACAAGAGGCCTCTATTTAGGAAGACATTATTTGCTCTGAAAATATATAAAGACCAGGTTGTGTCAGAAAATAAAAGAAAAATTATATTTGTTACCTTTAAATTAACCATTTTGAACATGATACTTTTTAAGTCCTAAGTTTATATTTTAGTAATTCATTCTCAAGTTTTTAAAAATGAAGCATTTTTTGCTCAATTAATTAAACTCCTACAATACAGGGAAAATAAGTAATAATTAATAAACATGGTAAGTGTATTATACTTTTATATTAATTAATATCCCATATAAATTCAAAATGTAGAAATGCAGTAAATATTTTTAAATTATATGTTTAGCCAAATCTATCCTGATCATTTTATCTTTGTGTGAAGACTATTCTTGTAACAAGAGAACACATCTCTAATATATCATTTAGAGATATTTACAAAAGAGGAAAATAGTTTGTATACAAGTAATTTCAATGTCTATTTTATTTTGATTTTCAAATTATATTCAATTCTACACTCAGTAAAATATTTTAGTTTTATTTTACAATTTGTCAAATTCAATAGATACAGACTTGTGTTGAAACAGAAAGAGATATAGTCACCCAAGGTGATTCAAGAAAATTTTCTTGTGTTTAATAATCATCACCTTTTTCTCTTAAAGGGCAGTCAGTATTGTTACACAGAGTACTCAAATATCACCAATTTGATATTTTTCTTGAAGCCATGAAAACAGGAAATCAAACTGTTGGGACAGATTTTATACTTCTTGGTCTTTTCCAATATGGTCCAATGGACTCTTTTCTCTTTGTTGTCATTGCAATCTTATTTCTAGTAGCTCTGATGGGTAACATTATACTGATTCTCCTTATTCAATTGGATACCAGACTTCACAGTCCAATGTACTTTCTACTCAGTCAACTCTCTTTCATTGACATGATGTATATCTCTACTACTGTGCCAAAGATGGCAATTAACTTCTGTCCAATAATAAGACCATTACTTTTTTAGGCTGTGAGATTCAAACATTTTTGTTCTTGGTCCTTGGTGGAACTGAAGCTCTTCTTCTTGGTTTCATGTCATATGATCGCTATGTAGCCATCTGTCATCCTTTACGTTACCCTTTACTCATGAGCAAAAAGCACTGTTGGTTCATGGTCACATGTGTATGGACCAGTAGTTCTCTGAATTCTTTAATACATACAGCACATATATTTCAACTTCACTTCTGTGGATATCGAGTCATTAACCACTTCTTCTGTGAAATTCCAACTCTGGTTCCATTGGTGTGTCAGGACACTTCCCAGTATGAATATACAGTTCTCCTGAGTGGCATTATAATTTTTTTGTTACCATTCATGGCCATTCTCACTTCCTATGCCTATGTGCTTACTGTGGTGTTCCGGAAGAGTTCAGGAAAAGGACAAACCAAAGCTATCTCTACTTGTTCCTCTCACCTGATTGTGGCAAGCCTATTCTATGTGACCACTCTCTCCACTTATACAAGGCCACACACCTTGCATTCCCCTGAAGAGGATAAGGTGGTGGCAGTGTTTTACACCATTATCACACCTCTTCTTAATCCCTTTATCTACAGCCTGAGGAATAAAGAAGTAATGGGGGCCATGAGGAGACTATGGAACCATGTACATTTGTACAGAAAAATGACTGTTGGAAATTTTACAGATTGAGAAGGAACAATATAAAAACTGTGTGTATAATATTATTTGGGAATATGTAAACTTCAAAAATATTGTGTGGAAATATAAATATTCCAAGAAACACATATTAAATAATGAAATAATGGTCTTTTAAAAATATTTTATTGTGATATAGTCAACACATAACAATTTACAAATTTGTATAGAATGTATTGATTAAATACATTTATATATCACAATATGATTACAATCATAGCATTAGCTAACACCTATGTCATGTCAGATAATTACCTTGTGGTGAAAGAACTTATGATGTTTCTCATAGACCCTTTACATAAAACACAATGAAGTGGATCAGAGTTCCAGAAGTTATTCATCTTCTTGTTGCAAAAGTGTACACTTTGACCACCATCTCCCCAATTCTCTGACTGCCAACACAAGGCCCTTATAACTACTATTATGTTGTTTCTATCAGTTTAGAATTTTTATATTTTACATAAAAGGAATACCATACAGTATTTTTCTTTCTCTGAGTTAGCATAATGTCAAGAGCCATTCATGTTATTGCAAATGATAGGACTTCCTTCTTTCCCATGTCAGAATAATATTCTATATATATAACTCCTACTTTATTCATCCACTAACAGAGATTTAGGCTTGTCCACATGTTGACTATTGTGAATGATGCTACTACAATGAACATGGGAATGCAGATATCTTTTCAATATCACTTTTTTTGAATACTTGAAATTTTATTATCATTATTGTTTTATAGTTATTGCCCCAATAAAGTTTTTTCTACTGTACAGCATGGTGACCCAATTACCCATACATGTACATATTCTATTTTCTCACATTATCGTGCTCCATTGTAAGTGACTAAACATAGTTCCCAGTGCTACACAGCAGGATCTCATTGATAATCCATTCCAAAGGCAATAGTTTGTATCTATTAACCCCAAGCTCCCCAACCACCCCACTCTCTCCCTCCCTCCTGGCAACCACAAGTCTATTCTCCAAGTCCATGATTTTCTTTTCTGTGGAAAGGTTCACTTGTGCCATATATTAGATTCCAGATATAAGTGATATCATATGTTATTTGTCTTTCTCTCTCTGACTTACTTCGCTCAGTATGAGAGTTTCTAGTTCCATCCATGTTGCTGCAAATGGGAGTCTCCCAAAGCAACAGAAATAAGAGCAAAAATAAATCAATCAGACCTAACCAAACTGGCAGGCTTTTCCACAGCAAAGGAAACCAAAAAGAAAACAAAAAGACAACTTACAGAATGGGAGAAAATAGTTTCAAAGGATACAACTGACAAGGGCTTAATCTCTAGAATATACAAGCAACTTATACAACTCAACATCAAAAAAGCCAACAACCAATTGAAAAATGGGCAAAAGACTTGAATAGACATTTTTCCAATGAAGAGCTACAGATGGCCAACAAGCACATGAAAAAATGCTCAACATCTCTGATTATTAGAGAAATGCAAATCAAAACTGCTATGATGTACCACCTCACACCAGTCAGAATGGCCATCATTAACAAGTCCACAAATAACAAATGCTGGAGGGAGTGTGGAGAAAAGGGAACCCTGCTGCACTGTTGGTGGGAATATAAGTTGGTACAACCACTATGGACAACAGTATGTAGGTACCCTAGAAATCTATACATAGAATGACCATATGACCCCACAATCCTACTCTTGGGCATATATCCGAACAAAACTTTCCTTAAAAAAAACATGCACTCACATGTTCACTTCAGCTCTATTCACAATAGCCAAGACATGGAAACAGCCCAAATGCCTATTGACAGACAATTGGATTAGGAAGATGTGGTATATATACACAATGGAATACTACTCAATATCACTTTTTCATTTTCGTTAGTTATATATTCAGAAGCAGTATTGCTAGATCATCTGCAAATATGAACAGTTGTACTTCACTTCTAATTTGAAAGTCTTTTTGTTTATTTTTTCTTTCTGATAGCTACAGCTAGAACATTCAATAAACATTCAAATAATTCATTCTGATTGCCACAGCTGGGACATTCAAAAAAGAGGTAGAATGAGTAGGCATCCTAGTTTTTTCTTCCTGATTTTAAAGGAAATGCTTTCTGCTTTTCATCTCTGAGTATGATGTAATCTATGGGTTTGTAAAAAAAAATGGACTTTCTATGTTCAAATATGTTTTCTATATATGAATTTTGATAATTTTTTATTATGGATGGATATTGAATATTGTAAATTTCTTCTTTGTGTCTACAGAGATGGTCACATGGTTTTTATTCATCTTTTTTATTAATATTGTGTATCTTGGAGATCCCATCATGGCTCAGTCGTTAACGAATCCAACTAGAAACCATGAGGTTGCGGGTTTGACCCCTGGCCTTGCTCAGTGAGTTAAGGATCCAGCATTGCTGTGAGCTGTGGTGTAGGTTGCAGATGCAGCCCGGATCCCACACTGCTGTGGCTCTGGTGTAGGCTGGTGGTTACAGCTCCAATTTGACCTCTTGCCTGGGAATCTCCATATGCCATGGGAATGGCCCAGGAAATGGCAAAAACACACAAAAAAATTTTGTGTATCTTATTGGTGGATTGTGAAAATGAATCATCCTTGCATCCCTGGAATAAGTTCGTTTTGATCATCCTGTGTGATCCTTTAAAGTTTTCTTGGATTTGGTTTGCTAATATTTTGTTGATAATATTTGCATCTGTATTTATCAAAGATAGTGACTTTTATTTTCTTTTTTTGTAGTTTCTTTATCTGGTTTTCACATCAGTGTAAATTTGACCTCATAGAGTGAATTTGGGATTGTTTTGTCTTCTTCAATTATTTTTTTAAATGGTGTAGAAATGGTAAGTATTAACTCTCCCTAATATGCTCACAGGTAGAACTCACCTGTGAAGCCATCAAATATTGGGATCTTGTTTGCTGGGAGATTTTTTTATATTTAAAAATTTAATTTTGTTGCAGTGTCTAATCAAATTGTCTCTTTCTTCCTGACTCAGTCTTGGAAACTTGTGTAGTTCTTGAATTTTGTCTGTTTCTACTAGGTTGCTGAATTTGTTGCCATATAACTGTAGTATTTTCTTTCTCATAGTATTGTAGTCAAAGAAAACGTTTGAAATAATTTCAACTTTTTACAATTCACCAAGTCTTGATCTGTGGCCCAAGATGTGACCTATCCTGAAGGATGTTCTGTGTGCACTTGAGAAGAACGTATATTCTGCTGCTTTGGGATGGCATGTTCCATAAACATCAATTAAGTCTATCTGGTCTAGAGTGTCAATGAAATCCTGTTTTTCCTTGTTGCTTATCTGTCTTGATGATCTGTCCATTGATGTAAGATGGGCATTAAATTCTTCCACTATTATTGTGTTGCTTTTGAATTCTCCTTTTATGGGTATGAACACTTTTCTCATATATGGTGGTACTCCTATATTGGCTGCATAGTAATTTATAATTTTATATATTTTTCTTGGATTGATCCTTTGATCATTATGTAATGTATTTCTTTGTCTCTTGTGACTTTATTTTAAAGTCTATTTTGTCTTATATGACTATTGCTTTTCCCACTTTCTTTTGATTTCCATTTGACTGGAATATGTTTTACACCCCATCACTTTTAGTCAGTCTGTTCCCTTCAGTCTGAAATGGGTCTCTTGTAAACTGCACATATATTGGTCTTATTTTTATATCCATTCATCCAGTCTCTGTCTTTGGTTGGAGCATTTCATCCATTTAAATTCAATGTAATTATAGATAAGTATATACTTACTGCCAATTTCTTAATTGTTTGGATTGTTACTTTAGGTCTCCTGTGGTTTGTTGACTATCTTTACTGTTATGTTTGGATTGATTTTTCTTTTTTATGTTTGTGCTTATTATAGTTTGTTAGTTTGTTGTTCCCATTAGATTTTGCTATAACCATCTCTATGTATACATATTTTTTTTTTGGTTGCTGGTCTCAATTTCAAATGTATTTTCAATGTTCTTAATTTGTCCTCTCCTCTTCTCATGGTTACTATTTTTATATCATAGTTATTAATGCAGATTTTCTACCTTTCTATTGCTTTTGCCTTTACCAGTGAGTTTTCTCATTTGAAGTTTTTTGTATCTGATTATGGTTTACTTATTTTCTGCCTAGAGACATTCCTTTACTATTTATTACAGAGCTGGTTTGGAGGTGCTGAATTCTCTTATCTTTTGCTTATCCAAAAAATTTTTGATTGCTCCATCCAACCTGAGAGACTTCCTGGGTAGAGCATTCTTGGTTCTAGGTTCCTCCCCTTCATCACCTTCATCTTGCCACTCCCTTCTAGCTTGAAGTTTCTGCTGAAAAATCAGCTGTTATCCTTAGAGGGATTACCTTGTAAGTTTTTTGTTGTTGTTTTCTTTTGTGGATTTTAATATTTTTCTTTGTATATAATTTTCGTCAGTTTGATTAGTATGTGTCTCGCTGTGTTTCTCCTTAGGTTTATCCTGTATGGGATTCTCTTTGCTTCCTCAGCTTAATTGTTTCCTTTCCCATATTAGGGAAGTTTTCAGTAAATTCCCTTCCAATATTTTCTCTTGTCCTTTTTCTCTCTTTTCTCCTTCTGGAACCTCTATGATACAAATGATAGTATGTTTAATGTTGTTCCAGAGGTCTCTTAGACTCTCCTCATTTCTTTTCATTTTTTTTCTTTATTCTTTTCTGTGGCAGTGATTTATATAACTCTGTCTTCCACCTCATTTATTTGTTCTTTTGCCTCCATTATCTTGCTATTGATTCCTTCCAATGTATTTTTCATTACAGATATTGTGCTATTCATATAGTTTTCTTGTTCTTTATATTTTCTAGCTCTTTGTTAAACATTCCTTGTAATTTCTCTATCTGTGCTTTCATTATTTTTCCAAGATCTTAGATCATCTTTACTATTATCACTCTGAATTGTTTTTCATGTAGATCGTCTATCTCCTCTTCATTTAGTTGTTTGTGTGTGTGTGTTTGTCTTGTTCTTTCATCTGAAAGCTATCTCTTTGTCATCTCTTAATGTCAGCAGGCATGTAGATTCAGCCTCTAATGCCCAGTCATGGAGTTCTCAAGGGTGGTAGCAGCTTGTGTGTACCCAGATCATTTGATGGGAGTACCAGTATCATGCTACCTCCTCTGGAGTTGGGTGGTCATTAGGAATGGGATCTGTGAGAGAGTTGTCTGTGGTTCATGTTTAACAGGTTGTTTTTACATTAGAGGGTTCAGCAGTGTCTCTTTTGACCTCTCCTGCCACCAGGTAGCTCTCAGGACTATTCCTCTTAGCTGGCAATGTTAGCAGCTGCTCCTCCAGTCCCTCTATTTTCTGGAAAGTGTTATAGCTGTGAGGGCAGGTGCCTTTCTGCAGTAACTCATTTTTTTGGCTGCTCTAGGGAGCATTTTCCATAACTCCAAGGGTGAGGGCTGATCCCTTACTTGCTAAAATGCTCTGTCTGTAGCTGTAGGATCTGAACAGCTCCTCTGGTCCCACTCCCTATAGCCACCATGGAGCAGAATGTGTACCAGTGGCCCCTTCACAGCTCCTTTGGCCAGCTGTGTAATGTAGGCTAATTTTATGGTCCCCTGTCTAGCCATTGGCAGAGATCATGGAGCTCATTCTAGTCATGAGATCACTCTACCCACCCTCAGGCCTCTTTGTGACTCCTGGGGTAGTTTGCATAGTTTCCACAATCACTTTGCCCATTTGTTTTTCTTCACCTGCCCACTGGTCCATTTTTCTATTCCATTCATTTGTTGGTGGACACTTGGTTTGCTTCTATATCTTAGAAATATGTAATGTTTTACAAAAATTAAGGTGCATATATCTTGTCAAATTAGCACTTTTGTTTTCTTGGGTATATACTCAGAAGTGGAATTGATGAATCACATAGTAGTTATATATATATATATATATATATATATATATATATATATATACATACACACACACACACACACATATATACACACACACACACACTCACATACATACACACACATATATAGCTATATATATATATATATATATATATATATATACATACACACACATATATATATAGCTATATGTGTGTGTGTGTGTGTGTGTGTGTGTGTGTGTATACTTTCCATACTGGTTTCCATACTGGCTACAGCAATTTGAAATCTTAACAAAAGTGTACTAAGGTTCCCTTTTTTTCCGCATTCTCCTCAAAATTTGTTATTTTCAGACCTTTTTATCATGGCCATTTTTGACAGATATGGGGCAATATTTATTTTACTTTAGGTAACTGATTCAATAAAATGATTGTTATGATTCATGTCAGAGTTTCTGCCTATGTTTTCTCAGAAGAGTTTTATGGTTATTTGTCTTAAATTTAGGTCTTTAATTCATTTTGAGTTTATTTTTGTATGTGGTGAGAGGAAATGTTCTAATTTAATTATTTTACATATAGCCATCCAACATCCCCAGCACTGCTTATTGAAGAAACTATATTTACTGTTTATTCTTTCCTCTTTTGTCATATATTAATTGGCCATAAGGTTTTGGTTTTATTTCTAGGCTCTCTATTTTTTTCCACTGATCTATATTTCTGTTTTTGTACCAGCATTATACTGTTTTGATTACTGTAGTTTTGCAGTATAGCCTGAAGTCAGGGAGTGTCATACTTTCAGCTTTATTCTTTTTTCTCAAGATTACATTGGCTATTCAAGAACATTTATACTTCCATATAAGTTGTAAGATTATTTTCTCTAGTTCTGTGAAAAATGTCATGGGTATTTTCGTAGGAATTGCTTTAAATTTGTAGATTTCTTTGGGTAGTATGTCTATTTTTACTAATATTAATTCTTCCAAGCCAAAAACATGAGATATCCTCCCATTACTTTGTGTCATTTTCCAATTCTTTCATTAATGTTTTATAGTCTTCATAGTATAGATTTTCTACCACTTACTTAAATGTATTCCTAGGTTAATTCTATTCGATGTCATTGCAAATTGAATTGTTTCATTAATTTCTCTTTCTGATTATTCGTTACCATTGACTAAAAAAAACCTGATTTCTGTATATTTATCTTGTATCCTGCAACTTTACTGAATTCATGTTTTTAGTTCTAATAGTCTTTTTGTTGAGACTTTAAGGTTGTCTATATATAGTATCACATCATTTGCAAATAGTGACTACTTTACTGCTTCCCTTCCAATTTGAATGCATATTACTTATTTTTATTGCCTGATTGCTGTTGCTAGGACTTCTAATAGTATGCTAAATGGAACTTTAGGATTAAGAATCCTTGTTTTGTTCCTGATTTTAGAGGAAAATCTTTCATCTTTTTATCATTGTTATGATGCTAGTTCTGGGTTGGTCATAAATGGTCTGTACTATGTTAAAATATACTTCCTCTAAACCAACTTTCGTGAGAGTTTTTATCATGAATGAATGTTGAATTTTATCTAATAGCTCACCCTGCATCTATTTAACTGATCATGTAAGTTTGATCCTTCTTTTTGGTAATGTAGTGTTTCACATTAACTGATTTGTGGGTATCAAGAAATCCTTTCATCTTGGAATAAATCCTATTTGATTTCAGTGTATAATCCTCTTTATATATTATTGAATTCTACTTGATTATATTTTGTCAAGAAGACTTCCAAATATCTTCATTAGAGGATACTGGTTTGTAATTTTCTGTAGTTTTTTTCCTGGTTTTTATAATCATAGTAATGTTTGCCTTCTCAAATAAATTTGGGTGTTTCCATCATCTTCAAATTTTGGACCAGTTGAAGAAGAATGGCTATTAGCTCTTCTTTCTACACCCCTGTAAAGCTGTCCTGTGGGAAACTACATTAAACCACTTACAAAATTAACTCTAAATGTAAATGTATTAGACTTATACATGAGACCCAAAACTCCTGGAAGTAAACTTAGGAAAAAAGCTCCTTAACATTTATCTCAGTATATCTCTATATTTTACATATAACTCCAAAATCACAAGCACTAACAAAAAACTACAGTGGTACTACAACAAACTAAAAATTTCTGCACATCAAAAAAAAAAAAAAAGAAAAAAGAAAAATCAGCCTATGTATATTGGGAAAATATTGTATCTAAAAAGGGTTATTTAAAATATATAAAGAACATATACAGCTCAAAAGGAAAATACAAAGAACACTTTAATAATGGGTAAAGGAATTGAATAGTTATCATGCAAATGTATTCAATATCACTGATTCAGAGAAAAGCAAATCAAAAGTACAATGAGCTATCACCTGGCACATGTTAAGCCATGATCAAAATTAAAGGGGCTAACAAGTATTGAAAGGATATGGAGAAAGTAACCCTTTTGAAAGGTTAGTATGAAAGTAAATAAGCACAACCACTATAGAAAAAGAATATATAGATTTCTGAAAAAAATTAAACATGCAATTACTACATAATTCAGCAGTCCCACTTCTGGTTTAAACAGTCCCACTTCTGGAAAATAAAAACAGGATCTCACAAAGATGTCTGTACTCCTATGTGTATATATGTTGGCAATACTCACAATTGCCAACATATGATGACAATGCCAGTCAAAGCATGAATAGAGAAGAAAGTATACATTATATAAATATTCATAACATAAATTTCATCCATGAAAAGAATGTCTTGCCATTTGTTACCACCTGGATTAAACTTGATGGAATTATGCAAAATGAAATGAGTGAGTCCAAAAAGATAAAGGTGCATTGTACTACTTATACATCGATTCTTATAAAGCTAAACACATGGAATCAGATCATAGAATTAAGGTTTTCAGGGGCAGAAGTTTGGGGAATGTGGGTGATATTAGTCAATTTTATGTATTCCCATTTATAAGAAGAATGAGTTCTGGGTATCTAATATATAGCCTAGTGATAACAGTTAATAACAATGTATTACATACCTGAAAAATGAATAAATCAAGTAGAAGAAAAATAATAAATTTGGAGGAGAATTAATGACATAAAGAACATGCAACAGTTTTTTAAAAATCTAAAAATGGTAAATATCTATGATTCATAAAATTTTAGTCATGCTACTCCCCCCAAAATAGAGAAATCATTAACTAATAATATGAATATTAAAAGGGGGCACAACTTTGGATATACTGAATAATAAAAGGATAATAATGGAGCACTGTGATTGGCCACAAATTGGATAACCTAGATAAAATGGACAGCAACTTGACAATCTGTTAAAAACACACAGGAAAAGTAGGTCATCTTGAAAGAGATAATGAATCTTAAGTGCATATTGTGAAGTGAAAGTAGCATAAGTTTCTAACTTGAAAATTCCAACTTATGTGACTTTCTAAAAATCATAAATGCATAAAAGAAAAGTAAGATCAGCAATTGCTAGTGGGGAAGAGAGAGTGGGAATAAGTTGATTATGTAAAAAAAATAATAATTTTTAAGATGGATAAATTCTTCCCCAAATCATGGTGCATACATGACAGTGTTGCATCTCTGATAAACCAAAAGGAGATTATAAATCAAGGATTGAACTTTAGTGTGCGTAAATTTTTAAAATTTATTTAAGATATCAGGATATTCAATAAGGAATACTGACTATGACAAAAATGTAACTGAATTATAGAAATATATAATAATATACTTGAAATAGAGAGGTAAGGTGCTGACCTGAGTAGCTAGAAATGAGTAGAGTCTGGAAGACTAAAGACAAAAGATAAGGCATATATGTATTGTACTATAGTGATAAGATTGTTTTCCATGGGGCTGTAGTTAAACAATTCAGTAATGGTGTATATAAACATTAGAATTTTAAAAAAATGAAGTATATAGATGGTGGGTGTTGGGGCCAGATTTCACAAGATTACAGTGGAAGCTTACAGATAAGTAGATGAAACAGTCTAGAAAGATCTATATGGCAAGGGCTTATATTTGTATACAAATCTAATCATTACAAACTCATGTTTATTAACTCATTTTAATAATTGTACATGTTACATATTGCTACATATTGTCTTCAGTTTATATACACCTGTTAGTGTATGCACATTTATTTTTTCTCTGTCAGTTCTGAGGGCCTATAAACCATGACACCTCACAGTGCCATCAAGAACTTTTAGTGCCCAGCCCTTGGTTTCTAATAACCTTCTCTAATAAAAGCAACCAGACTTCATTGACAAAATATCAAATTTTATTATGGTGGTTGGAAATATTCATATGGAATGTAGCACCTTGTGGTTTCAGAAATTAAGGAAATTCTCAAAAAAAAATACTTGGTGGTTGTCAAAGGGAAAGAATCAACTACAAGATCTCCCCCAAACTAAAGCTGGAATTATTTGAGTAAGAAATTAAAACGATGCTGGATTACAACTTATTGTATAAAATAAATATCCATGTGTTCATACTGAATAAAAACAATTTAATGAACAAATTGATGATGGGGGAGGGACTTATTCCAGTGTGAAAGAACACTAAATAATTTATATATACCTTGCCTCAGTAAGGAGGAATGTAACTTCTGACTCCTTAAAATTTCCCCATGCATAGTGACTTCATCCCAAAGATTGCAATATGAAAAAAAAGAGAGAGAAGAGAGAGAAACTTCAGAGTTCCTGTTGTGGCTTAGTGGGTTAAGAATCCAACATAGTCTCTGTGAGGATGAGATACATGTGCAGGCACTAAGGATATTTTCTAACTTATAGAACTAACAAAATTGTTGGAAATGAAAGACTGAGGCCAGGCACTATCAGAAAAATAAAATGAGTCAATTTCATTTTTGAGAGTTTAATCTAATGAGAGATCTAGTCACTTGAGATAAATATCTTAAAATGTCAATGTAGTCACATGTTTCTTATCCCAATTCTTTTCCAAATATACTTGAGCCATATACCAGGGTGTATTTGTTGACTTGAGCTGCAATAACCAAATATCATAGGGTAGATTAAACAACAGATACTTATTTTCTCACATTTTTGGAGGCTGGAAAGTCTATGATGAAATTGCTGGTTGATTTGGTTCTCTTCCTGTTTTGCAGAAGACTGACAGCTTTGTGTTCCCAAGACATTTTCTCAGTGCTCATGACGAGAGGGAATCTGAACTCTGGTCTCTGCTTATTCCTAGAAGGACACTTTCTTATTGGGTTAGAGCCCTACTTGTATGAACTAATTCTGAGACCTTTTCATAGCTACCAGTAGCAGAATTTGATAAAAGAATGCCCTTCTCCTCAATATACCTGCCCACCCACAGGGGGAATTTGTTCCTTCCATCACCTCTATTTTAAGCTCTTTTGGATAGTGGTCCAGATTCCCAGTTTAGGAGTGATGCTTCTATCAGCAACATAGTAAGTTCCTTTTAACTGGAATCTAGTTATGTGCCCAAACATATGACATATTTGTTCTATGATGCAGGAAGCCAACTTGTGAAGGGCATTCACAGAGCCTGTTCACTTTGATTTCTAATTGAAATCAAATTAGTTCATGGAGGGTACTGTGTATTATTCTATGCTCATATATTGCACTTCCATTCTCAGGACGGAAGTACTTTTTCCCCCAGT
Source organism: Phacochoerus africanus (assembly GCF_016906955.1). Classification (NCBI taxonomy): domain Eukaryota; kingdom Metazoa; phylum Chordata; class Mammalia; order Artiodactyla; family Suidae; genus Phacochoerus; species Phacochoerus africanus. Next base: position 56,913,325 of record NC_062547.1, on the reverse strand, counting down.
TGCTAGGAATGTTTTTATTTGACACCTCTTTGTTAAAGTCTTCTCAAGGCATTTTTCTAGGTTGAGGAAACTGCCGAGCCTAGGATCACGTCTGTTCCTGGAGGTAGGCTGTATACATTCAATACCTAGTAGGAGGACAGTAGAAAGAAACCTCAAAACTGCTAGATAACTTGGAAGGGCCTACTCATAATTCTTTCTGTGATAGCTGTGATGTTTGTTGTGACTATATCACAGTTCAGCTTCTCACTGGGCCCAATTCTGCTTTCTTTACTCTAGGGGTATTGATTCAAAGAACACTATCCAATAAATTTCCTGAATGCCCATCTCTGTCTTAGAGTCTCTGTCCAAAGAATTACCAAGTATATCTCTGATTTTGGGGACCCAAGATAAGTTTGATGTTAAGTGGTTCTTGGTCTTTGTCTTCTTTGAAGAATTCAACAAGGAGAGCAGAATGGACAAAAAAATACAGAAGTTATTAGAAACATAGTATGGAAGTGTGCACAGTCAATTTTCCAGAATTAGCTGGGCCCAATAGTGTTTCTTATATCATTTATATAACATTGGTTCTTCCAGGTTATTTCTCAACAATCATCTTGCTTATGCCCACATTTCGTCTTTACTCAGGGTTTTACCTGGTGTGTACATGCATCTTTCAGCGCAATGGTTTCTGGGAGGTTGGCAGGACATATTATGGGCTGGTTCCTCCACCTCCTCCAGCACCTTCCCTAGACTGAAAAACTTGAGACAAATATCCTAAATCTATGCACATTTGTCAGTTGGAGGAATCCCCTTGACCACGAGAATCAGAAAAATATGTGGAGTTCCTGTTGTCACTCAGCAGTAACAAACCTGACTAGTATCCATGAGCACACAGGCTCAATCCCTGGCCCCACTCACTGGGTTAAGGATCCAGGATTACTGTGAGCTGCAGTGTAGGTTGCAGACATGGCTTGGATCCGGTGTTGTTGTGGCTGTAGTGTAGGGTATCAGCTGTAGTTCTGATTTGACCCCTAGCCTGGAAACCTCCATATGCTGCAGGTGTGGCCCTAAAAAAAAAAGAAAGAAAGAAAGAAAAAAAACAGAATTAAAGAAATGTAGTTGCTTTGTCTTTTACCAGTCAGGATCCAATGCTACTGCTGGTGTCTTATCTGGAAGTATCTGAAGGAGAATTTTTGCTGCTCAGCCTGCATCCCAACTGTCTCCTACCTCACTTCCACGGATTGAGGAGGACAGAGAAGAGGGATATTTATTTCTCCTGCTTCCTGCCTGCTGGTATGTGGCTTGCTGCCTTTGCACTCCAGCTGGGTCATAACATCTATTAGATAGCCATTTTCATATAGTCTGTCTGTAAGACATCTGGAAACTACTCTATCCCCAAATGACTTCAGAAGGAGGAGTAGGGGAAAAAATTTGTTCTAGATAGCATAGATTTTGGCAAAACTTCAATTTGGTTTGCCAGTATCTTGCCCACATTTTAATAAATATTCCATAAGTAATCTCAACTCAGCCACCTAAATTCACTGTACTTTCAGTTTTCTGATGGAGTTCTGAGTGTTATATCCATTTTCTCCTCTGACATGAAGCCTATCTGGTATTCATTCTAACATCTTCTGGATATCACAGAGTATTTTATTTACATTGGACAAAGTGTATTTCCTTCAATGACAATGACAACCCTGTATTATTAGAGAATCCTTCTGACAAACCTATTAGCCCAGGCAGAGCAATACTCAAAACAGTAGAAAATGAAAACTTTATTGAAAATGACAATTACGCTCTTATTGAACTTTTTACTGGAAACCTATTTAACATGTTGCACTGCATATAGTTAACTAGGAGCCTGAGGTTTACTCAGGAAATAATACAGCTTTCATTTAGGTGATTATTCATGTTCTAAAATCAGAGTAGGATTTCCACTTTAATAAGATTCAATATTCAAAGGGAGAACTGAAACTGAAATCTAGGATGCGCTCCGTTTCTTAAACTAAATCATAATTATTACAGCTCACCTGGGTTAAGCAATTGCTAATTCAAAATTTAAGTCAAAATTAATATTGCTCACCGCATGACAGGGCAATGAATTGAGAGACAAGGTGTTGGGACAGGAAATAGTGTCTATTTGGAAAAGCAGCAGGCCAAGGAAATGGTGGGTTGGTATACCAAAAGAACATTCTACTGGAGTTAGAATTTGGGCTTCTTTTATAATAAAAGGGGAAGATTTGAGGCTGGTTGCTATAAACTTCTTGGTTTTGACCAGACCCTTGAGGGGATGTGATAATCCTTTGTTCTTACAGCTGCCCATATAGGTTTGGTCAGGACGTTTCTGTAAATACAGGTTTACAGGAAATCTCTATTTTGTAGAGAAAAACATCTGTCTTTTGTAACAAGGCAAATGTTACTTACTGTTCTGCAAATTTTTATCTCTATACAAAAGTGTTATACCTTTAAAGGTCAAACCTGTGAGGCAGAACCTTGAGAATAGGCAGTATTCTTTTACTTACAGAGACAGAATCACTAAGCACAGACAAGAGATCATAAGTTTGGAACTAAAGGAATAGATTCAATATGAAATCAGGTTCGTTCTACTCTTTTGCACAATTACAATATACATTTTTAGAGAGGCAGCTTTTCCCATAAGATATTCTCTGAGAGAGGGCTTTTTTCTTTTTGGTGTATTTATAGAATCAGGTATTTACAAGTGTTTTTTTTTCTTTTTGGTATATTTATAGAACCTGGTATTTACAAGTGTTCTTAGACTACATAAAATAAGGAGTTAAGACCCAAGCTTTCCATAAAACTAAAAATATTAAAAACAAAATATAACAAAGCATGAATTCTGGCAAGCTTACCAGATACAATTCCAATGCAAAGTGCTTGGATTTGTCATATGCCATCTTCTTTCACTGTTGTTGCTATTATCACAGACTTTATTATTTACATACAGACACATAAATTCTAAACTAAAATAAAATGCAGTAACATAAATAAAAACAAACTGATAATTATAACACAGAGTGATTCATTCAAATTTATTTCAAGAGGGAAAAACAGCTGGATTCTATGATGTTCTTTATTATTTCAAATGTTGTGTTAGACAATATGTGTGTTCTCAACAATAAGCTCACAATTTCCTTCTTTATCAAAGCATGGAAAAGTGATGCCAGAATCACAGTAATTCATTTCTTTTTTGCTTTGTTTTTTTTTAGGGCTACACCCATGGCATATGGAAGTTCCCAGGCTAGGGTTCAAATGGAAATTATAGCTGCTGGCCTATGCCATGGCCACAGCAATGTGGGATCCAAGCTGCATCTGTGACCTACTCCACAGCTCACAGCAATGCTGGATCCTTAACCCCTGAGCAAGGCCAGTGATCAAATCTGCATCCTCATGGGTACTCACTGGATTTATTTCCACTGAGCCATGATGGAAATTTCCAATTCATTTATCCTTTAATTCATTATAAATCATCATTTCTTTCCAAGGACATTTATTTATAGTTTTTGTTTGCTTGTAAATGATTCTCTCTTATTTTAATGAGTCACATTTTTCTGAAACAACGTAGAGAAGTATATTAAATTTATGTGAATCTTTAAAATGTCCTTGAAAATCTTTAGCATCCAAAGCTTCATGCCTAGGTAGCTCTGACATATTAATGAGATAGTATTTTTTAATCAAAAGATGGCAATAGGTCATGCCCCTTGATAGAGATGCTAGATACTGACAGAAATGAATAGAATCAAAAAGTATAAAACAGCTTTCCTCCATCAAAAGAATTGCATCAGTATAATGCTACTCAGAGAACATTCAGATTTACCCTGTTAGGATTCATCATTTTTATATTACATTGCTATGTCCAGCTAACTCTTAATATATTTTGTAAATAGTAATTTACTTATGAATTTTGAACTCCAAAAAAGCTACAATTACAGCACTTATTCTTTACAGTTGTGAAAATAAAATTCTCTCTTTTATCCATCCCACCATCTAAAACTCTATATGCTAGGTGGCAAGGTCATAAATTAAATCATTTGTAATAACTTTTCATTTGGTTAAATATATTATATGGGTGTTAACTATTTCATTTTTGCAGGACTAAATGATTAACCAAGACAGTACCCTGGGCAAAAAGATTTACAGTTTTAACATTGTTAAGGGAACAGTGACAGGAAAAATTATAGCCAATGTTTAAATTTTCTATAATTATAAGAAAAAGGAAGGAATATATCTGTCTTCTAATAGAATTGCAAAATGATGATTTTTGTAGTTTAAATTAAATATATCACAATTTTAGCACTATTCTGAGTAAACAGACAATGAGAATAGAAGAAAAGATAATTAGAAATTCTCCAGTTATAGGAGTTCCCGTCGTGGCGCAGTGGTTAACGAATCCGACTAGGAACCATGAGGTTGCGGGTTCAGTCCCTGCCCTTGATCAGTGGGTTAGCGATCCGGCATTGCCGTGAGCTGTGGTGTAGGTTGCAGACGCGGCTCGGATCCCGCGTTGCTGTGGCTCTGGCGTAGGCCGGTGGCTACAGGTCCGATTCAACCCCTAGCCTGGGAACCTCCATATGCCGCGGGAGCGGCCCAAGAAATAGTAACAACAACAAAAAAGACAAAAGACAAAAAAAAAAAGAGAAATTCTCCAGTTTTTGAAACTATAGTAAAATCAAAAGAATGTTTCTTTTTCATAGCAGCCTATTTTCCTAACACTGCATTAGTCAATGTTGAGAATTCATTCTTTCATTCAATGCCAGTGTATATATTTTATTTGCAAGATAAGTTAATTCTTAATTTTAAGTTTCAATCCCACTTTGTATCCATAGCCAATTTTGTTAGAATTATTTCTCATAATTATATTTTTGTACCTTACACACTCTTTTTCATTTCTGGAATATAATCTCTCTTGTGTAATAGGAAAATATGGATAATTTTAATAATATAAATAATTTAACATATCCTAATGCAGAGAAATATAATTATTTACCACTCATTTTATTTAATTGACAACTTTAGTTGATCTTACCATTAAGTATTATAAATAAAATATCATACTGACGGAGTTCCCGTTGTGGCTCAGAGGTAACAAACTCATGTAGTATCCATGAGGACAGAGGTTTGATCCCAGACCCTTCTCAGTAGGTTAAGGATCCAGCATTGTCATGAGCTCTGGTGTGAGTTGCATATGTGATTTTGATCTGATGTTTCTGTGGCTGTGTCCTAGGCTGGTAGCTGCAACTCTGATTTGACCCCTAGCATGGGAACTTCCACATGCCACACCTGCAGCACTAACAAAAAAAAAGCAAAAAAAAATCATACTGATTAGTCAATTAGGTCCGTAATGATTTATTAAACTTTAACGTCACCTTAAAAATATATATGTATATTTAAATATGTATATATATAATCCATTCAATTAAATTGCATACTTCTTAATAAGAAAATGTATTTGCTAAATTCAATATTCATGTAAGTTGTAATAATTCTCTAAAAACACCTAAATCTCTTGCATGATTAAACAAAAGATTAGCTAAAATTGCTATTTATGCCTTATATATTTATATTATCAAATTAATTAAAAATATATTATCAAAAATTTTATTTTTGTGTGTGTTTTATTATTACTCACATGAATTTATCACATTTATAGTTGTATAATGATCATCACAGTCCAATTTCACAGGATTTCCATCCCACAGCCCAAGCACATCCCCCCACCCCCAAGCTGTCTCGTCTGGAAACCATAAGTTTTTCAATGTCTGTGAGTCAGCATCTGTTCTGCAAAGAAGTTCTGTCTGTCCTTTTTTCAGATTCCACATGTCAGTGAAAGCATTTGATGTTGGTGTCTCATTGTATGGCTGACTTCACTTAACATGATAATTTCTAGGTCCATCCATGTTGCTAAAAATGCTGGTATTTCATTCATTTTAATGGCTAAGTAATATTCCATTGTGTATATGGACCACTTCTTTATCCACTCCTCTGTTGATGGACATTTAGGTTGTTTCCTTGTCTTGGTTGTTGCAAATAGTGCTGCAATGAACATCTGAGTGCATGTGTCTTTGCGAGTTGTGGTTTTCTCTGGATAGATGTCCAGGACTGGGATTGCTGAATCAAATGGTAGTTCTATGTTTAGTTTTCTGAGGAATCTCTATACTGCTTTCCACAGTGGTTGCATCAATTTACAATCCCACCAACAGTGTAACAGGGTTCCCTTTTCTCCACTCCCTCTCCAGCACTTATTGTTTGTAGAGTTTTTGTTGATATAGCCATTCTGGCTGGTTACACCAGACAGTATCTCATCGTGGTTTTGATTTGCCTTTCTCTAATAATGAGTGATGTTGAACATCTGTATGTCTTCTTTGGAGAACTGTCTGTTTAGATCTTCTGACAATTTTTTGATGGTTTTTTTTTTTTTTGGTATGGAGGTGCAGAAGGTGTTTATAAATTTTGGAGATGAATCCCTTGTCAGTTGATTCACTTGCAAAGATTTTCTCCCATTCTGCAGGTTGTCTTTTTCATTTTGTTTAGGGTTTCCTTCGCTGTGCAGAAACTTTTAAGTTTGATTAGATGCCATTTGTTTATTTTTGTTTTTACTGTCATCACTCTAAGAGGTGAATCTGAGAAGATGTTGCTGTTGTTTATGTCAGAGAGTGTTTGGACTATGTTTTCCTCTAAAAGTTTTATAGTGTCTGGTCTTATATCTTGGTCTTTTATTCATTTTGAGCTTATTTTTGTGTATGGTGTTAGGGAGTGTTCTAATTTCATTCTCTTATATGTGGCTGTACAGTTTTTCTTAGCACCACTTATTGAATAAGCTGTCCTTTCTCCATTGTATATTCTTGCCTCCTTCATCATAGATGAGTCGGCTGTAGGTGTGTGGGTTTATTTATGGGCTTTCTATCCTGTTCCACTGATCTATGTTTCTGTCTTTGTGCCTGTACCATACGGTTTAGATGACTGTTGCTTTGTAGTATAGTCTCAAGTCCCAGAGACTGAGTCTTCCAGCTCCATTTTTCTTTTTCTGGATGTCTTTGGCTATTCTGGGTCGTTCGTGCTTCCAAACAAAGTTTAAACTATTATGTTCAAGTTCTGTGAAGAAAGTCCTTGGTAATTTGATAGGGATTGCATTGAATCTGTAGATTGCCTTAGGTAGTATAGTCATTTTGATAATATTAACTCTTCCAATGCAAGAGCATGGTATATCTTTCCATCTATTTGTGTCATCTTTGATTTCCTTCATCCAGTGTGTTATATTATTCAGAGAACAGGTCTTTTGTCTCTTTATGTATGTTTACTCCTAGGTATTTTATTCTTTTTGATGCAATGGTAAGCAGGATTGCTTCCCTAATTTCTCTTTCTATCTTTCGTTGTTAGTGTATAGAAATGCCATTAATTTCTGTGTATTTATTTTGTATCCTAAGACTTTGCCAAATTTGTGGATGAGCTCTAATAGTTTTCTGGTAGTCTTTAGGATTCTCTAGGTATAGTATCATGTCCTCTGCAAATAGTGGTAGTTTTACTTCTTCCTTTCCAATTTGGATTCATTTTATCTCTTTTACTACTCTGATTGCTGTGGCTAGGACTTCCAAAACTATGTTGAAGAGTAGTGGTGAGAGTGGACATCCTTGTCTTGTTCCTGATCCCGTGGGAATTCTTTCAGCTTTTCACCATTGAGAATGATGTTAGCTGTGGGTTTGTCATATATGGCCTTTATGATGTTGAGGTAGTTTCTCTCTAAGCCCACGTTCTGAAGGGTTTTTATCAGAAATGGGTGTTGGATTTTGTCAAAGGCTTTTTGTGCATCTTTTGAGAGGATCATATATACGGTTTTTATTCTCCGGTTTGTTAACGTAGTGTATCACACTGATGGATTTGTGGATAATGAAGAACCCTTGCATCACTGGGATAAAACCCACTTGATCATGATGTACAATCCTTTTAATGTATTGTTGGATGCGGTCTGCTAGTATTTTGTTGAGGATTTTTGCATTGATGTTCATCAGTGATATTGGCCTGTAGTTTTATTTTTTTGTGGTATCATTGTCTGGTTTTGGCATAAGGGTGATTGTGGCCTCAAAGAATGAGTTTGGGAGTATCCCTTCCTCTGCAATTTTTTGAAATAGTTTCAGAAGGAGAGGTGTTAGCTCTTCTCTAAATGTTTGATAGAATTCGCCTGTGAAGCCATCTGGTCCTGGACTTTTGTTTATTGGAGGTTTTTTAATCACAGTTTCAATTTCAGTTCTTGTGATGGGTCCATTCATCTTTTCTATGAACTTGTCCATTTCTTCTAGATTTTCTGTTTTGTTGGCGGATAGTTGCATATATTAGTCTTTTATGATCATTTGTATTTCTGTGATGTCCTTTGTTACTTCTCCTTTTTCATTTCTAATTTTATTGATTTAAGTCCTCTCTCTTTTTTACTTGATAAGTCTGGCTAGAGGTTTATGAATTTTGTTGATCTTTTCAAAGAACCAGCTTTTTGTTTCATTGATCTTTTCTATGGTTTTCCTTGATTTCTGCTCTGATCTTTATGATTTCTTTCCTTCTACTAACTTTCTTTCCTTCTACTAACTCTGTTCTCTCTCAAGCTGTTTTAGATGTAAAGTTAGCTTCTTTATTTGGGCTTTTTCTTGTTTCCTGAGGTGGGCTTGTATTGCTATAAACTTTCCTCTTAGAATGGCTTTTTCTGTTTCCCATAGGTTTTGGAGTGTCATATCTTTGTTGTCATTTGCTGATAGGTATTTTTTAATTTCCTCATTGATTTCTTCAGTGATCCATTGGTTGTTTAGTAGCATGTTGTGGAGTCTCCACATGTTTGTGGTTTTTGCAGTTATTTTATTGTTGTTGATTTCCAGTCGTATAGCATTGTGGTCAGAAAAGATGCTTGATATGATTTCAATTATCTTAAAGTTACCGAGGTTGGATTTGTAGCCCAGGATTTGATCCATCTTAGAGAATGTTCAATGTGCACTTGATAAGAATGTCTATTCTGCTGCTTTTGGATAGAATGTCCTAAAAATATCTATTAACTCCATCTGGTTTAATGCATCATTCAGGGCCTGTGTTTCCTTATTGATTTTCTGTCTGGATGATCTGTCCATTGCTGTAAGTCAGGTGTTAAAGTCCCCCACTATGATTGTGTTATTGTCAATTTGTCCTTTTAAGGTTGTTAGCAGTTGCCTTACATATTGTGGTAAACTTATGTTTGGTGTGTAGATATTTAAAATTGTTATAACTTCTTCTTGGATTGATCTTTTGATCATTATGTAACGTCCTTCTTTGTTCCTTAAGATAGTATTCATTTTAAAGTCTATTTTGTCTGATATGAGTATTGCTACTCCAGCTTTCTTTTGATCCCCGTTAGTATGAAATATTTTCTTCCATCCTCTCACTTTCAATTTTATGTGTCCCTAGAAGTGAAGTGGGTCTCTCGAAGACAGCATGTATATGGGTCTTGTTTCTGTATCCATTCAGCCAGTCTATGTCTTTTGGTTGGGGCTTTTAGTCCATTAACATTTAAGGTAATTATTGATATGTATGTTCTTATTGCCATTTTATTAATTACTTTGGATTTGTTTTTGTTGCTCTTTTTTCTTCCCTTCTCTTCTTGTTCTTGATGAATATCTTTGATTTGATGAATATCTTTAGTGTTGTATTTGAGTTGATTTTTCTTTGTTTGGGTATCAATTATAGATTTTTGGTTTGAAGTTATTCTGAAGTTTTGATGTAAGAGTCTATATGTATACGAGATTGTTTTAAGTTGTTGTTGTCTTATTGCAAATTCATCTCCAGTGTCCTGCATTTGTACCCACCTCTTCTCAGGATTTCTGATTTTGGTGGCATAGTTGTGCATGGATGATTTTTATCTTTACTGTATATATACCTTTACTGGTGAGCCTTGTCATTTGTGAATTTTTGTTTCCTGTTGCTGTCTTTTCTTTTCGGCCTAGAGAAGTTCCTTTAGTATTTATTGTAAGGCTAGTTTAGTGTTGCTGAATTCTCTCAGCTTTTGCTTATCTGCAAAGGTTTTAATTTCTCCTTCAAATCTGAATGAGAGCCTTGCTGGGTAGAGTAATCTTGGTTGGAGGTTTTTTCCTTTCATTATGTTGAGTATATCATGCCACTCCCTTCTGGTCTGCAGAGTTTCTGTTGAAAAATCTGCTGATAACCTTACTGGGGTTCCCTTGTATGTTATTTGTTTCTTTTCCCTAGTTGCTTTCAAGATTTTCTCTGTCTTTAATTTTGGTTAGTTTGATTAGTATGTGTCTTGTGTATTCCTCCTAGGGTTTATTTTATATGGTACTCGTTGTGCTTCCTGGATTTGAGTGAATGGTCCCTTTCCTTTCCTATGTTAGGGAAGTTTTTGGCTATTATCTCTTGGAATATTTTTTCTGTCCCCTTCTCTCTCTCTCTTCTCCTTCTGGCACCCCTATAATATGGATGTTGGTGCATTTAACGTTGTCCCAGAGTTTTCTGAGACTCTCTTCATTTCCTTTCAATCTTTTTTCTCTTTTCTGTTCTGCATCTGTAATTTCTTCTAATCTCTCCTCCACCTCACTTATTCGTTCTTCTGCCTCCTGTATTCTGCTGTTAGCTGCTTTTGGTGAATTTTTTATTTCAGTTATTGTATTTTGCATCCTTCTTAAGTTTTATATCTTGTATCTCTTTGGTCAGTGTTTCCTGTAAGTTATCCATCTCTGCCTCCAGTTTATTCCCAATGTCTTGCATCATATTCAGCATCAACAATCTAAAGTCTTTTTCCTGGAGGCTAAGAATCTCTTCATCGCTTAGCTAATTTTCTAGGGTTTTTCCTTTCTCCCTCATCTGAGCTATAGTTCTCTGTCTTTTCATTTTTATAGGTTTTTGGTGTGGTGGCTTTTTTACAGATAATAGAGTTGTAGCCTCTCTTGCTTCTGGTGTCTGCCCCCCTTGTGGCTGAAGTCAATATGGGAGCTTGCTGTAGGCTTCCTGATGGGAGGGGCTAATGCCTCCCCCCTGGTAGGTGGAGCTGATTCTAATCCCTCTGGTGGGTGGGCTTAGTCTCTGGATGGGATTAGAGGCAACTGGGTGCCTGAAGGTTCTTTAGGCAGGGCTGTGATCCCACCTTGATTGTTGTTTGCTCTGGGGCTTCTCAGCCACTGACTGACTGATGGGTGGGGCCAGATTTTCCCAAAATGGCCACCTCCTGAGCAAGACACGCTGCTGAATATCCCTGAGAGCTTTGCTTTCAATGTCTGTCCCTCACAGCAAGCCACATTCATCCCTGTTTTCCCAGGATGTCCTCCAAGAACTGCAGTCAGGTTTAACCCAGATTCCTATGGAGACTTTGTTTTGCATGTGAAAGTCTGTGTGCACCTTTTAAGAATAGGGTCTCTCTTTTCCCCAGTCCCATGGAGCTTTTGCACAGGAGCAAAAGCCCCACTGGCCTTCAATGCCAGATGCTCCAGGGTCTCTTTCTCCCAGTGCCAGATCCCCGCATGTGAGAGTTTGTTGTGGGGCTCAGAACTCTCACTCCTGTAGGTGAGCCTCTGTGAACCAGTTAGTTTCCAGTCTGTGGGTCTTCCCATCTGGGTGGTATGGGGTTGTTTATATAGTGAAATCGCCCCTCCTACCTCTTGATGTGGCCTCCTCTTTGTCTATGAAAACTTATACTCTAAAATTTTGACAACCGAGAAGCAATGGATGAATTTATAGAAAAATGCAGTCTTCAAAGACAGACTAAAAAAGAAACACACAGTCTGACTGACTGATCACTAGTAGTGAAATCAAGTTAGTAATAAAAATACTCTCAGAAACCAAAGTCCAGGAGGCTCCACAGAGGAAATATACCTAACATATATAGGATTTCATCCTTTTCATGCAATTTCATCATTTTGCATTTACTATATAGTTTCCTCTCACAATTTATTAAATGTTTTGTCTTTCCCATTGAATATTCTTGCTTCTTTGTTAAATATTAGTAGACTGTACATGTGTGAGTTAATTTATGGTATCTAAATTCTGTTCCATTTGTCTATTTGTGTATTTATGCCAGTGCTATACTCTTTTGGTTACATTACTATACCTTGATAAAATTTGAAATCAGAGTTTATGATGCCTCTAGCTTTGTTGTACTTTCTAAGGATTGCTTAGTCCACTGTTATTTTTATCTTATCTTTCATGGGTGCATATAAATGTCAGAATTGTGCTTTCTATTTCAATAAAAATTCCAGTAGAATGTTGATAGGTATTTATTGAATCTAAAAATGAATACCTGTATTTGGATATTTAACAATATTAATTCTTTTGATCCAAAAAATACCCAGGATATCTTCCTGTTTATTTGTCTCCTCAGTTTCATTCAACATCTTGTATTTTCAGTGTAACCCTCCTTTCTTAAGCTTATTCCAAAGTCTTATTTTTTATGCTAAGGTAAATGACATAATTTCTTTCTTTTTCAAATGTCCTATTATTAGTATGTCAATGAACTAGTGATTTAGTATGTTGACTTTTATTTAAAGAAGTCACTGAATTATTGTAAATACTAACAGATTTTTAGTATATCCCTTGGGATTTTCCAAACATAAGATTATAATATCTGCAGAGAAAATTTTACATTTTTTCTTTATGATTTGGATGCCTTTGTTTTTATTCTCTCATTGCTCTTTCTAGAATTTCCCATTCTATGCTAAATACCAGTTATATGAGAAGTAACCTGATCTTGTTCATAATTTAAATGGAAAAATTTAATCTTTAATCATTGAATATGATGTTAGCATTGTCTTATGTGTAATTTATTATGTTGAAATAATTTGTTTAAAATTTTATTATATTATATTAAATTTTGTCAAATTATTTTTCTTCATTTATTGAGATGATCATATAAATTTTATCTTTAATTCTAGTAATGTTATATGTCACATTTATTAATGAGTGTTTGTGAAAGAGGCTTTTATCTGAGGTATAAAATCTTAACTAATCATGCTATATGATCTTATTAATATTCTGTTGAATTCACCTTGCAGGTATTTTTTTGAGAATCTTTGCATGTATATTCATCATGGATATTGGACTATAGTTTTCTATTCTATTAATATCCTCATCTAGCTTTTGTATCAGGGTAATGCTGGCCTCATATAATGCATTCCAACTGTTTCTTTCAGTTCAAATTTTAGAATTGTTAGAGGATTGTTGTTAATTCTTCTTTAAACAAATTTTAAATGAAGCATAGTCAATTAAAATTTTTTGCTGGTGTCAAATACATAGCAAACTGCTTCAGTTTTATGTATATATAAATTTATATGTACAAATTATCAGATTTGTTTAAATAATAAGTATTGAATACAGTTCTCGGTGCTATGTAGAAGATCCTCATTGTAAATGTATTTCATATAGAGTAGTGTATCTATGTCAATCCCAAATTACTAATTTGTCCCTCCTCCATTTCCTCTAGGTTAACCATAGGTTTATTTTCTATATCTGTAAGTATATTTCTGTTTTGTAAATAAGTTCTCTTGTACCTTTTTTTTAGATTATATGTATGAGTGATGTATGATTTTTGTCTTTCTATGTCTGATTTATTTCACTTATCATGATAAACTCTAGGTACACCCATGTTGCTGCACATGGCATTATAATTTTTTTGTGGCTGAGTGATATACCATTGAATGTATATATACACCACATCATCTTTATGCATTAATATTTTGTGTACATTTAGCTTCCATGCTTTGGCTACTGTAAATTGTGCTGCTATGGATATTTGAGTGCATGTACCCTTTCAAATTATATTTTGTCTGGATATACGTCCAGGAATGAGATTGCTGGATCTTATGATAATTCTATTTTCAGTCTTTGAAGGAACCTGCATATTGTTCTTCCTGATTTATTCATGAGAGATTGAAACTTTTTATTAACTTGTCCATTTTTGCTAAATTGTCCCTTTTATTGGTGTGTAGTTGCTCATAGTACACTTTTCTGATCCTTTGTGTTTCTGTGGTGTGGGTGGTAGCACTACTTTTCATTTTTGTTTTCATTGATTTGGTCACTCTTTTTTTCTTAATGAGCCTGGCTAAAGGTTAATCAACTTTGTCTATCCTTTTAAGAGCCAGATGGCAGTTTAACTGCTCTTTTCTACTTTTTTCTCTATTTAATTTATTTATGTTCTGATCTTCATGACAGCTTTACTTTTACAGTCTTTGGGTTTTGTTTGTTCTTTTTCTAGTTGCTTTTGGTATAAGGTTAAGTTGTTTATTTGAGATTTTTCTTGTTTCTTTAATAAGTTCGTATTGCTATAAACTTGCTTCTTAAAACCGTTTTTGCTGTATCCCATAGGTTTTTGATCATGGTGTTTTCATTTTCATTTCTCTAGGTATTTTTTTTTTGACTTCCTATTTGTTTTCTTCATTGGTATATTTGTTATTTAGTAGCATATCATTTAGACTCCACATGTTTTATTTTTTTCAGATGTTTTCTTGTGGTTGACTTCTAGTCCCTTAGTGTCATGGGCAGAAAAGTTGCTTAATATGATTTTAACTTTCTGAAATTTACTAAGACTTGATTTGTGGCCCACATGTGATCTATCCTGGAGAATGTTCCATGTGCACTAGAAAAGAATGTGTATTCTGCTGCTTTCAGTTGGAATATTTTAAAAATATCAAGCCCATCTTGCCTAATGCGTCATTTAAGGCTTCTGTTTCCCTATTGCTTTTCTGCCATCTGTGCAGAATGGGGGATCTGTCCATTGATATAAGTGGGATATTAAAGTCCCACCACTATTATTGTGTTACTGAAGAATTCTCCTTGTATGGTTATTAACATTTGCCTTATGTATATCCTATCTTGGGTCCATATATATTTACAATTACTATGTCTTCCTGGATTTATCATTTGGTCATGATATAATGTTCTCATTGCCTCTTGTAACGGTCTTTATTTTAAAGATTATTTTATCTAAGTATCGCTACTCCAGATTTCATTTGATTTCTATTTGCATGGAATATTTTTCTATCCCCTCAACTTTCGGTCTATATATGTCTCTAGATTGAAATGAGTCTCACATAGGCAGCATATATGCAGTCTTATTTTTTTGGACTCATTTAGCCAGCCTTTACCTTTTGTTTGTAAAGTCGATTTACACATAAGGGAATTATTAATATGTATGTTCTCCTTATCATTTAGTTAATTATTTTGGGTTTGTTTTGCAGGTCTTTTTTTTCTTTATTCTTGTATTCTCTTATGATTTGATGGCTATCCTTAGTCTTATATTTGCATTTCTTTTCTTTTCTTTATATGTATATTTTACAGATTTTTTTTGTTTGTGATTACCTTGGGGATTTTGTATTTTGTATAGCAATCTATATAAATATGTGCTTGAGTTGCTGATCTCTTAATAAATTTTTTTTTGTCTTTTGTCTTTTTTGTTGTTGTTGTTGTTGCTATTTCTTGTTGTTGTTGCTATTTTTTGGGCCACTCCCGCGGCATATGGAGGTTCCCAGGCTAGGTGTTGAATCGGAGCTGTAGCCACCGGCCTACGCCAGAGCCACAGGAACGCGGGATCCGAGCCGCGTCTGCAACCTACACCACAGCTCACGGCAACGCCGGATCGTTAACCCACTGAGCAAGGGCAGGGACCGAACCCGCAACCTCATGGTTCCTAGTCGGATTCGTTAACCACTGCACCATGAAGGGAACTCCTTATATGCCCATTATTTGTACTGTTCTTCCCTCACAATTACTGTTTTTGACATTATATTTTACAGCTAATAGTTCTATGTATTGCTTAACTGCTTATTGTGGATAAAGATGATTTTTGTCTACAATTGTCTATAACCTCTCTACTAGTTTTATGTGTGAACGATTTCCTATATTTACTATAATTTTACCTTTACCAGTGAGATTTTCTATTTTATCATTTTCTTGTTTCTAGTTGAGGCCTTTTCTGCTCCACTTATAGATATTCCTATAGCATTTTTTGTAAATCTGGTTTGTTGGTGCTAAATTCTTTTGGCTTTGCTTGTCTAAAAAGCATATGAAATTTTCTCTATGAAAGCTGAATGAGGAACTTACTGTGTAGAGTATTCTTGGTTATAAGTAATTTTCTTTCACCACATTAAGTATATCATGTAGGCTTTCCAATACCAGCATATAAGTGGTTCAGGCTCCTATCATATTGTTTTTGACCTTGGTGCTGGTGCTTGTGAGATTTTGTGTGTGACTTTTAAGAGTGAAATATTTATTTCCTCTAGTCCTGTAGCACTTTTACAATCAAGCCCCAATAGCCTTCAAAGCTGAATGTTCTGATGGCCCATCCTCCCCATGCCAGACCCTCAGTCTGTGGGTTGTTGTGGGATTCAGAAGACTCATTCCTATGGGAGAACCTCTGTAATGTAATTATTCTCCAATTTGTTGGTTTCCCACCCAGGGTATATAGAATTTTATCATATCACAAGTCCATCCCTCCTACATGTCTTGTTGTGGTTCCTTCTTCCTTAATGCCCTTAGTTGTAAAAGATCTTTTCTGGTAGGTAACAGTTTTTCTCATCAATGTTTGTTCAGCATTAAGTTGTGATTTTGGAATGATCCTGATAGTGAGTTTAGGGCCCTTCTACTTCACTGTCTTGGCCACTTTCCCTGGGTCCAGTGCATGGAAGCCAAAATCTCCATTCTGTTATTGGGCCTTGGTATAGCCAGGCTTCCTATGTACTGGTGATGATAAGGCCTCTTCTTCTCCATTCTCTTTGAATTCTTTGACTTTTGGTAGAAGTCAAAAGAAAAACCATCTGGTCTTGAACTGCTTTTTTTGGTAAGATTTTTGATACTGTTTTAATCTTATTACTTGTTAGATGACTTTTTAAAAATATTCTAATTCTCATGATTTATTTGTGATAGGTTGTATATTTCTAGGCATTTATCCATTTCTTGTAGATTAATCAATTTTTGACACAATTGCTTATTTAATAAATCTTTGTATTTATTTTATGTCCAGTTATATATTCCATATCATTTCTTATCTAGTTGATTCAATATTCTTTCTTTCTTTCTATCTATTAGTCTAGGAAATATTTGTCAATTTTATTTTTTAAAAGGACTATTCAGTTTTATTGATCTGTTCTTTTCTCTGTTTTATTTATTCCTGATTTTCTTCCATTTCCTAAATTTAGGCTTTTTTTTGTCTTTTTAGGGCTGCACCCACAGCAGTTCCCAGGCTAGGGGTCAAATTGGAGTTGTACCTGCCAGCCACAGTAATGCCAGATCTGAGCTGTGTCTGTATTCTGCACCACAGCTCATGGAAATGCCAGATCCTTAACTGACTGAGTGAGGCCCTGAATTGAACCCACATTCTCATGGATACCATTGAGGTTTGTTATCACTGAGTCACGATAAGAACTCCCAAATTTGTCTTTTTAATCTTGTCTTTAGGTATAATTAGATCATGTATTAGTAACATGTCTCTTTTTTTCTCCCTGTAGTTGTCTATCTCTATATATTTTCATCTTAGAAGTGAATTTGAGAGTTCCTGTCATGGCTCAGTGGTTAATGAATCTGACTAGGAACCATGAGGTTGTGGGTTTGCTCAGTGGGTTAAGGATCTAGTGTTGCCTTGAGCTGTGCTGTAGGTCACAGAGGCGGCTTGGATCCCACGTTGTTGTGGCTGTGGCATAGGCTGGCAGCTACAGCTCTGATTGGGCCCCTAGCCTGGGAACTTCCATATACTGTGGTTGCAGCCCTAGAAAAGGCAAAAAAAAAGTGACTTTGAAGTCTCCCAAAGCAATCAAAATAACACAAGAATAAACAAGTTGGAACTAATGAAACTTGTAAACATTTGCATAGCAAATGAAACCATACATTTTAAAAAAAGGCAACCTCTGCCCTGGGAGAAATTATTTGCAAATAATGTGACAGATAAGGGATTACTTTCCAAAATATACAAACAATTCATCCGACTCAAAAGCAAAAGAATAAACAAACCAATCAAAATGGACAGAAGATATAAATAGACATTTCTACAAGGAAGACATATAGTTGGCAAAAAGTTCATATAAAGATGCTAATTATCAGGTAAATTCAAATTAAAACTACAATGCACAACCATCTCACGAAGCTCAGAATGGCTATCATTAGAAGTTCCTGTTGTGGCTAAGCAGAAAGAAAGCTGAATAGTATCCATGAGGATACAGGTTCAATCCCTGGCCTCACTCAGTGGGTTAAGGATCCAGCATTGCTATAGCTGCAGTGTAGGTCAAAGGTGCAGGTTGGATACCATGTTGCTGTGGCTGTGGTGTAGGCTGGCAGCTGATGCTCAGATTTGACCCCTAGCCTGGGAATTTCCATATGCTGTAAATGTGGCCATAAGAAGAGAAAAAATTGGCTATCATTAAAATGTCTACAAATAAAAAATGCTGGAGGAAATCTGTAGAAAAGGAACACTCCTACACTGCTTAAAGGAATGCAAATGGGTATAACTGCTATGGATGACAGTACAGGAGATCCTCAAAAAACTAAAAATAGAGGTGTCATATGATCCAGCAAAACTCACTCCAGGACATATACCTAGGCAAAACCGTAATTCAAAAAATGCATGCACTCCTGTGTTCACAGCACCACTATTTATAATATCCAAGGCATTCATCAACAGAAAAATGATAATCAAAATTTGGTACATATATACAGTGGAATTCTACTCAGCCACAAAACATAAATAATGTCATTTGCAACAACATGGCTGGATCTAGGGTTAGGATGGACATAGGCTTTAGGATTATCATACTAAGTGAAATAAGTTGGAAAGAGAAAGACTAATATCATGTGCTATCATGTATTCATGGAATCTAAAATATGACACAAATGAGCATATCTCTGAAACAAAAACAGAATCATAAATATAGAGAACAGACTTGGGGTCTGGGGAAGGGGAGGAATTGGGGGTTTCAGATTAGCAGAGGTAAACTATTATATATAGGATGGATAAACAAAAAGGTCTTACTGTATAGTGCAAGGAAACATATTCATTATTCTTATGATAAATCATAATAGAAAAGAATATAAGAAATAATATATAAATATGTATAACAATCACTTTGCTGCACCAAAGAAATTTCCCTAACATTGTAAATCAACTGTAATTCAATACAATAAAAAAAGAAAGGATTTTGGTATATCCCACACATTATGATACGTTGTGCATTTATTTTCATGTCTTCCAAATAATTTTGATTTCTCTTTTGATTTTTTTTCTTTGACCTGTATTGGATTTAAAAGTATGCTGTTGAATTTATGTATAATTATAGATTTTCTGGTTTAGAACTTATTTTTGATACATTGTTTCATACCATTGTGGTACTATAATAGTACTTTGTATAATTTAAATCTTCTTATCTTTGATAAGGCCTGTTCTATAACAAAACTAATCTATTCTAGAGAAAATTCTGTTTTCTCTTAAGAAAAAATGTATATTCTATTGCTGTTGGCTGGGATTTCCTTAAATATCTCTTAGGTCTGCTTTGTCTAGATAATGTATGTCCCGTATTTCCTTAATGATGTTCTATGTCTTTTGCTTGGAGAATGTAATACATTTATATTTAGAGAAATTATTGATAGGTAAGAACTTTCTATACTATCTTGTTCATTGTTTTCTGGCTGTTTTGTAGTTTCCTTCTTCCTATATTCCACTTTTTCTTACTCTCTTTGTGAATTAACATATTCCATGGTGGCATACAATGTTTCCCTTCTTTTTATTTTCTATGATTGTTTTGTTGGTTTCTGCTTAATGGTTGCTTTGTAGTTCTAATAAAACATTTATAATAGTCTGTTTTATCTGATAACAACATAAATTTGATCATATTAAAAAGCCTTATCCTTTTGCTTCTTACTCTTTTATGTTTTAATGTCATAAATTACCTCTTCTTTATTGTGTGTCTAATAGCAAATTATTTTTAACTATAGTTATTTTAAATATTTTGTTTTTTATACTATACTAATAGTCTATATACTGTACTATATGTACCATATACTATACTTAAGTGATTAAACATAACCTTATTATAGTGTTATTGTGAATTTGACTATATACTTATCTTTAGCATTATAATTTCAGATATTTTCATGTTACTAATAATAAATATCTTCTTACTTCATCTTGAAGAACTTTCAGTAAGTCTTATAAAATATGTTTACTGATTATGAATTAACTAAGTATATTTGTTCAAGATTTTTTTTATTAATTTTACCTTCATTCCTAAAAATCATTTTTGTGGGAAAATTATACTTTCACAGCAGCATTTTAGCACTTTTATACTCACTGAATTTAGGAGAGAAAATTTTGAACAAAGCAAGATTTCAACAAAGAGGTAAAAATTATTAAAAATTACTGACAGAAGTAGAGGGGAAGATTTTAATAATAGATCTAAAAAAATTAATGGAGGTCTTCAAAAGCAAACCAAAATAAGCGGGAAAATAAATACTGGAAAACTGATGGAAAGTTCACTGAAAATTATTTGGTCAGAGAAACAAAAAGGGGAATGAAAAGGAGTAAAGAGATAGTTCGAGGGACTTATAGATAGCAATAAATGTCCCAATCTACAAAGTATGGGAGTATCAGAGGAGGATAGAGACAAAAATTGGACAGAAATCTTATCCAAAAATAATTTATAAACATTTTTTCCAAGCTTGGAATAGAAATATACATACACATCTAGGAAATACGAAGGACACATAAAAGAAATAGAAGAATTCTGAACACACCTATAAGTCATGTGGTCATTGAAAGATCAACCAAAAGCCTTCCAACAACAAAAATGTCAAAGACAATATGGCTTCCCTGGTACATTCTGTGAAATATTCAAAGAAATAATGTCAGTCTTTTTCAAACTCTTCCCAAAAGTTAAGAGGATAAAACATTGGCATACTTATTTTGTGAGGCTCATGTCAAAGTCAGAAAAAGGTACCACAGAAAAGAAAATTCAGGTCAATATCCCTTATAAACAAAGATGCAAAAATTCTCAATAACATGGTAGAAATTTGATATAAACTTGACAGTGAAAATGATTTACACCATGAAAAAACAGAATTTATCTTTGAGATACAAGAATGCTTTAACATATGAAAAATCAATTAGTATGATACATCACATTAAGAGACTAAATAATAAATATCACATGATTTAAATAGATGTAGAAAATAAGCATTTAAAATTTCAATACTCTTTGATAATAAACATTCTCAACAACTAGAATCAGAGGGATTTGTCACAACAAAATAAATGTCATATATGACAAGCCCACAACTAACATCAGACTTGAGCTTTTCCGCTGAGATCAGGAACAAGGTAAGAATGCTCTTTCAAGGTAAGAATGCTCTTCCTTTCACAATAAAGGAAGAAAAATGAATTAAAAAGTATCCAAATTAGGATCAAAGAAGTAAAATATTATCTGTTTGCAGATGACATGATCGTATGTGTAGAAACCATAGAGACACCTCCAAAACACTGATAAAACTAAACAAACAAAATCTGTAAAGTTGTAGGATACAAAATCATTGAAATTCAGGAGTGTTTACATATACTAATAATAAATTGCCTAAAAATAATTTGGGAAAAATTCTATTTATAATTGCATAAAAAAATTTCCAGAATAAATTTCCCAATGTAAATGAAAGACTTCAAAACATTGAAAGTAATCAAGACAAAAATAAATAAAAAGACATTTAGTGTTTAATGATCAGATGACTCATATTTTAATGTCTTCATTACTCAAATATATCCACAAGTTCAATGCAATCCCTAAAAAAATTCCAATACCATTTTTTATAGAAATAAAAATAATGAATAAAAATAATTCTGTAATTCATATGGAACTTTAAAAAAAGCTAAAGTAGCCAAAAAAATCTAGAAAAGTAGAACAAAGCATCTTTTCCTTATTTCAAAATATATTTACAAAGTTATAGTAGTTAAAACTTTATGGGACTTACCTAGTGGCATTCTCACTGTAGTGGCTGGGGTTCATTCTCTGGCCTGGGAAATTCTACATGCCATGGGTGAGACCACAAAAAAAAAAAAAAACAAAATGAAGCAAATACATCGTGTTACTAGAACAAAGGCAGACACATTGACCAGTGGAATAGAAAAGAGAGCCATATATAAATCCACATATATATGGTCAACTAATATTCTACAAGGTGCCAAGAGTACACAATTAAGAAATGGTGGCTATCTCAATAAATTGTTTTGAGAGCATTGGATATCTACATTCAAAAGAATGAAACTGACACCTCATATTACACAATACACATGCATTACCTAAAAATCAGTTTGTTTACAACTTAAACCTAATACCTCAAACTGTAAAACTCCTGAAAGGATATCTTCTTGACATTGGTATTGGCAATGATTTCATGGATATGACTCCAAAAGCATAGGAAACTGAAGCAAAATTGATAAGTGGGACTCATGTCAGTGAACATCAAAATTAAAAGAGCTATCACCTTATACTTGTTATGATGACTGTTATTTTAAAAAAATTGTGCCATGGAAAATTAAAAATAAACTCATGTGTGATCAGGCAAACACACGTTTGACTATTGCTCCAGAAGAATGGAAATCAGGTTCTCTAAGAGGTATAATCACCTGCATGTTCACTGGTACACTGTTTACAATATCCAAAATATGGAAAACCTAAGAGTACATAAATGGAGGAAAAGATAAATAAAATGTGGTATTCTTGTACAATGAAATACGTTCAGCCTTAAAAATCAGTATTTCCCATTGTGGTGCAGCAGAAATTATTCTGACTAGTATCTATGAGAATGTGGGTTTGATCCCTAGCCCTGCTCAGTGGGTTGGGGATCTGACATTGCTGTGAGTGATGGTGTAGGTCTCAGACATGGCTCTGATCCCACATTGCTATGGCTGTGGTGTAGTCTGGTAGCTGTAGCTATGATTTGACCTTATCCTGAGAACTTCATATGCTACGGCTGCAGCCCTAAAAAGGTAAAAAAAAAAAAAATCTACAATGTGCATCAACATGGATGATCTGGAGACATTAGACTAATTGAAATAAGCCAATCAGAGAACAAATATAATATGAGTCCACTTATATGAAGTATCTACAACTACAATACTCAAACGCATAGAAGCAAAGATGAGAATGGTTGTTGCCAGAAGTTACTGAGAGGGAGAAGTTAAAAGATGTTAATTAATGTGTACAGCATTTTAATACTCAAAATGATTTAGTTCTAGAGAGCTGATGTACAGCATTTGCATCCATAGATTAGAGACTGTATTAGATAATAATCTAGGAATAGATTAGGTGATATAAAAGAATATTAATGAATTATTTTAAATGATTATTAACTTTGATATTGTGTTTCTTATTTGAAATTCTTTGTATGTGAGAACATTTATGTTTTATATGAAAATATCATTGACATAATTTGCAAATCTACATTAAAAACAGTATAAACTGGGAAATAAAAGATGCATTCTTGTTTTAAAGGATAAAGCATAGATTATAAAGAACCCTTAATGACTTAAATACTGTTCCATACTGATTACTCTAAATTTATGTCTGTATACCACATCACTTCCTGAAGCATATGTCTTTATGCTCACTAGTTAATTTCAACCTTTGGTTTCCATATATATATATGTATAAATTTTTGCTTAATTCAGTCTTGATATTTTATTGATGTAATTCAAATTTTGTAACTTTTTCAGCATTTTAGTTATATTAAACTGTAGGTTAAATAGGATTTCTAATTTACATATACTAAATTACAATGGCTATACTTAGTTGACTTTTTTAAGAAATCATTTAAAGTTAACTTTTGAAAAATATGGGGTTTAGAAGTATTGCCATTGACTATCTACATATAACTTTCTTTTCCTTTTTACAGTGGCATCTGAGACATGTGAAAGTTCCTAGGCCAGGGCTTGAATCAGAACTGCAGTTGAGGCCTATGCCTCAGCCACAGCGATACCAGATTCAAGACCCATGTGTGAGCTACGCCACACCCTGTGGCAACATTGGATCCTTCACCCACTGAGTTAATCCTGGGATCAAACCCACATCCTCACTGAGACAGTATTGGGACCTTAGCCCACTGGGCCACAACAGGAACTCCCACATAACTTTTGACACCCCAAAACCTAACTACTAGAAGACTTAGCAAAACCAGTAAATTAATATATATGTTATATGTATTATATACTGTATTCTTACAATAATAAAATAATAAAATAATCTGGAGAAAATATTAATAAAATTATAAAGAGAAAGTACATTATTATACAGTATTATATTTATAAAACTATAAATTTATGTTGTCTAAGACATTACAAGATGAATCTTCTCTCAGTACCTACATCAATATTGTCTTATATAATACAAAACACTATGTAGATTGTACACATAATACTAATTCTAGACTTCAAAAATGAAAAGATAATGTAAAAAGTAAGTTCATGTGTATTTACAAGAATAATGATTCAAAAATCGATAATGAGGAACAACAATATTATTGCTTTATAGTAGCTTAGTGTAATCAATATGATTGCTTCACAGTAGCTTATCCTATATATTATAAACAGATCTTTACAAAAATTTTATGACCTACTTATAAAAGTCATGTACATAATACAGTATTAGAAAATATGTTACTTACCTGTGATAATATTTGATAGATGGATAGCAAAGCATTAATACACCACAATAATTAAAAGTGTTACTTTGATGGAAGTACAGATTATTAGAGCAGAATAGGGTATGTAGAAAAATAACCACACCTATATTCATAATTAATTTATGACAAAGGTGCTTCTATAGAGTGGTGAGGAAAGGATACTTTTTTTATTGAAAATTACTAGAAAGATTAGCTATCAATATAATGAAAAGTGGCAGCTACATTTTCACAGCACTTGTAAGCTTAAAAGAGGAAGATCAAATATCTAAATGTTTACGACACAAAATAAACCTTCGAAAACAAGGTTTTCTGAAAATAAAGTATTCTGAAATGTGAGAAAATCAGACAAAAGATAAAGAAAATTTTTGATAAATTGGATTATAGTAAAATATACCTTATATGTCTCAAAGATTTTCTTAAGTATTCAAATAAATCAAAATGAAAGAAGCAAAAACCAAATTGGAAAAAAAAAAAAACTTCATGTATACATGAAATACCCCTATAGCAAAAATACCTGCCCCAAAACTCAATATAAATGGGTCATAAGCCTCAAACATTGCTCTCAAACATGCCCAGTAATTATTTGCTAAATTTAACGTCTTCATTCATCAATGAAATCCATCATATTCATCATTAGTTACCACTTCAAACTCAGCAGATCCAAATTTAAAATAAATAATAAATGTTGCTTCAATATAAAGAACTAAACTCACCTATAATATGCATATACATTTTAGAATATTTCTTTGATACTATTTTGAAAAGTGACTATCACATACCCTATAGACATAGAAATTTCATCCCTAGGTGTAGATTCTCAAAATTCATATAAATATTCACCAAAATGACATAGATATCAGTATCATTATTTATATCATTTTGTACTGGAAAGTATCCACTAACATTAGATTGGATAAATAAATCATTCTACATTTATTCAGTGGAATTTTTATGTCAAATAAAAATATTAAAACTAGTAGCTACTCAAAAAATATGAATGAATTTCCCAAATATAATTTTTGGAAAAATAAAGCAATGATTCAATTTACATGTATTTTTGACCTGTGTTAGTGAAAACTAAATTACAGTGTTCAAAGTCAGCAGAGGGATTACCTCCAACGCAGGAAATAAGGGAGCTTTTGGTGATATTCAATACTCAGTTCTCAGAAAACGACCACCAGGAATTCTTCTAGTTGAAAAGTTGGGCTTATTTCTTGTTACAATGAGGAGGAACACACATTATAAGGGAAATATAAGGTATATTAATAAGAGGGTGTTAGAGAATTTATGCAACTTGGGGTTGTGTTAGGTGATCTTGGAAGGGTTTAAGGAGTAGTGTTTGCTCCAGATTGTTATCAGGAAGCAGAAGTAATTTTATGATTGTCCAATAATTTTATCTATGGTGGGGACACACTGCACCAAGGCAAACACAGTAACAGGTGACAAAGCCACAGCCATTTATCCTATATAGGAAAAGGGCATGGTTAATATATTTTATGGGTTGGATAATATATAAACTTTGTATATGTATTCATATAGGATTATAGAGTAATTTTGTTTTTGACCTGGTCTCTTGTGGTAACAGAGTTGCTGTTTTTGGAGGTATTGGTTTGCTCTTGCAATACAAATTTTAAATGTATTACAATTAATTAATTGAAGAAGTGAAAGACTACAATGATTTCAGTGAAGTTTAGGGTGCTATTGGCTTATGTAACAGAAGGTTGTTCCTTAGTTCTAAGTATTTAAGTCAGGCAACTAAGTTCTTAGGCACAATGCAGATCACTCAGTAATTCCTCAATAAAAGTTGCTTTTATTACTTGTTATTGATATGATTACTATGCATTAAAATTGCTATTATTTTTTTCTCATTTAAATATCTACAATTAGCAGAATTTGATATTTTTTTTCCTTTTTAACTTTCCTGTATCACTTTGTTTGTTGACTGTAGATATATACCTGTTTGAGTATAAAACTCATATAGACCTTTTTATAATTATTTGGAGAATCATAGGAAAATTGATTATTATAATTAATTACTTCCCAATCATTTCATATTGAGAGTGGTTGCATCAATTACTGAATCCTTATGTTCTTGTTATTAATACATCATTATAATAATTTTCAGATTTAAGAAAACATTTGACAGTTAAGACAATTTTTTTCAAATAACTTCTCTCAGTATTACCTATTAGATCAGAAATTAAGGTTATTTGCTAGAGAAGAGAGAAAGGAAAGAAGCTTACATTTATTTGATATATCTGCTGGTTCATACTCATTTTAGAAGTTAAACTCTACTGGTAACTCTATGGGAGAGACATTATTATCCTCCTTCTGTAGATGGTTATATTAAATCTCAGAAAGTTTATGTAATTTACTCCAAATCATATAGCTAGAAGAATTCAAGAATGGAAGAGTTCAATTCTTTGGAGGAATGACTTTTGGGGAAAGATATTACTTTAACACTCTGTCCTCTATGTGTCCTAGCTTTTCTTGACACATGGTTATTACTATCAGGATTAGAGCATTCCTGTGTATGAGATAAAAACTGTACCCATGGTATCTTATTTAACATTATTTTTAAGCAAATCTCACTTTCAAAATACTCATATCCTGACTTTAGCATTGTATGAGTCAAACAAGCATTTTCTTTAGAGATCAAATTAATTGAAAATAATTGCATGGAAAAGTATTGGGTCACCCATATTATCCGGAATTCCCATTGGCATTTTCAGAGCCTAGAACTCAGGACTCCCTAAGGTTTTACCCAGATGACTTGCATTTTATATCAGAACAGAAGCATTTGCTAAGTTCTAAACTGATTCAAAGCCAAAGAGTATTATGCATCTCTCATAAAGTGGCTGCTCCTGAGGCAGGTGAGTTCTGGGACTCCAGATTGAACATATAAAACTTGAGATTGTGTTCTCTAGTGTTCTTTTCTATTTTATTTCAATAATTTTAAGGTCTATATCATAATCCATAGCATTTGGAAAAGGGAAAATATTAAAGTAACTGGATTCCATGTAATAACATCATAACTATTCCCTTTTAGTCTGTGACATATATACACACACACATACATATACACACATAAATATACTTTATAAAATTTGAAAAACATGTGTTTGCCTCTCTCAACATGATATCAAAGACCATTCTGGCTGTTATATTGTGTTGCATAGTGGCAATTTAATACTTTTATGATGTATCTTCTCAAAATCAAAGACAAACATTCTATTGAATTAAAGATCAAGAAGACAAAAGCTTCAATCAGTTATTTAATTTTGAATGTGCATTATTAGTGAGCTACATAACTTTCTGGATTTTAAATTTCCTACTGGTTAAATATGAAATATATAGGCATTTTACATGATTTTTTATTTGGAAATATAAGACTGAATGAATGAAATATCTGATGTCACCACAATGATTTTTTTTTAGTGTTATTAGTTTGAAATAATTTCTTCTTCAATTGTAAATCCTCATAAGACTTTCAAAATCATAGAGTAACTCATAAAATGAAAATTATGTTGAAACTGGTCTTTAGGATGACCATTAGTTGATGGTTTTGATTCTAATTGAGAGCACAAGTGAGCCCTAACTGAGCAACTGAAGCCAGTGTTGGAAGACAGTTCAGTAAAATATAAACTTCCTGAATCAAATAAGGAAACTGACTCAACAAAGGTGGTAGTAATCTGCTTAAATCTCACAAATATTTTCATTTTTTAAAAAAGTTTTTTATTGTTATTTCCCCAATACAAATTTTTTTCTACTGTATAGCATGGTGACCCAGTTACACATAAGTGTATACAGTCTTTCTTCTCCCATTATCATCCTCCGTCATAAGGAACTAGACATAGTTCTCAGTGCTACACAACAGGATCTCATTGCTAATCCATTCCAAAACCAATACTTTGCATCTATTAACCCCAAGCTCCCAATACATCCCACTCCCTCCCCCAAAAATTTTCTAAGTGCATTTTGACAAGACTTTGGAATTTTGTCTCATGTTATTTAGGTATTCTGTAATTCATGTCTCCCATATTTGCCCTGAATCTGGGCTGAATTAATTGGCGGAATTTTATATCGCACTGCATGTATTTCGGCAAATCCATAAAGGCAGAGCCCCATCTATCCATACCATGTAATAGAAAAATGAACTTTAGGAGGTCCCGTCATGGCTCAGTGGTTAATGAATCTGACTAGGAACCATGAGGTTGTGGGTTCAATCCCTGGCTTCACTCAGTGGGTTAAGGATCTGGCATTGCCGTGAGCTGTGGTGTAGGTCGCAGATGTGGCTTGGATCCCACATTGCTGTGGCTCTAGTGTAGGCTGGTGGCTACAGCTCTGATTAGAGCCCTAGCGTGGGAACCTCCATATACCATGGGTGAAGCCCTAGAAAAGACAAAAAAAGAGAAAAATGAACTTCAAACAGTTTACCTTATATGGTTAATATACTTGATAAGCATTGCTGCAAAAGATAGTTCTGAAATTATACCCAGCTAACCATGATCATAGATTCAAACATACAATATACATATCAGTAATAAACAGTTTTATGTCAATAATATTCAAATAATTTAGAATGAGAAAACTTTCCAATGTAATCTAGCCCATTAATATTAAATTAGTCATAACATATAAGCATCTCAAATACATGTAATATTCAATGAAAATTTTGGTTCAAAATGATCTAACATTTCAAAAATTGGTAATAATTTCAATAGATGAGGATTAATATTTATCATGCATGTAAACAATGTCATAATGGTATACATAAATAAAAAATAAGAAAGTATTTAAACCTATAATGAAAATTCAAACAACTCAGTAGAACTTATGGGCAAAAGTTTTTCTCAATGAATTTGAAGAAGTAATCTAAGAGACTAACAAATATTTTTATCTCAGTATCAAGAATCAATAACCTATAAATTAAAATTATCACTCTTTTATGATTAGCTATAACTGACTATACTTAACAATATCTGACTGTACTACACATGAAGAAGGAGCTGAAAAAAATTCATTTAAGTTTTGAAAAACTAAAGATTCATTTTCCCAAAGGCCAAAAACTGCTGCTTTTACATTACTAATAGAAAAAAAAAATTACGATTTAATAAAATGGAATAAATAATTAACAAATTCCTAAGATAATAGATATAATATACATATCATTGAAATAAAAAATGATATTTTTATACACATTATTATATCATTTACAGCTATTTTGATTGACAAAGCATGTATATATTTTAATGACATAATGGACATGGGTGATATACCTTAAGCACTATAAGCAATATATACATTTCTTAAACATATGGTACCAATTCACATAATTTGCACCACTTATCAAATAATTCACAGAGAAACTAAGAAAAGATTGGCTACACCCTAAACTATGAATAAAGCTCATACAAATCCTCCTGGTAATCAGTACTCTTTTCCTCTCTTTTAAAGTTTGCTTTGCATAGCAAAGACGTTGTCACTCAATAAAGAGAGTAATTTGCATCTACACCCACATTTACTACCATAGATAACAGATGACAGCATTGGAAGCTAGAAGATTTAATGAAAAGAGAATTAATCTAGAAATAACTGAAATTCTCCATGTTGGATGCATAGTTGGTATTGTATTTCAGTTTAATTTTCTGTAATAAATTAATTTGGGTAACCTCATATGACTGATTATATAACTAAATCATCAAGGAATTAAGTATGATAATTAATCTGCTAATTAAAAATCAATTTGTTAGTAAATTAATATTTGTACTACATTTAGAGTGTGATAACTGGTCACAAAATATGAAAGTAATACCTGTGATTAATACTAATTTCTTTATGTTCCTTTAGGTTATATTCATGTAAAATTTATTAGGTTTTTGCAGTGCATATATTTAACTAAATTCAGGCTCATCTTGTGAGCACATATTGGATAAATGTTAAATGTTGAGAGGTCTTTAAACTGAGAAAATGTCCATGTAATCAGGAAGACAGGTCATGGTAACATGAAGCATGTGGTGATGGCTCATCCTGAGCAGTAAGTGTGGTAGCTAGAAAACAGGTACACTGAGATTATGAGCTGCTTGCAGGTGTGGAAAAGAGAAATTTAGCCATTTTTGTTTACCTCTCCAGCAGCAAACTGAGTTTTAGTAGTTCTACATTTGATTTCGTGTGTGTGTGTGTGTGTGTGTGTGTGTGTGTGTGTGTGTGTATTTTATACCCATATCTATGGCAGTTACTGGGCTAAAGGCTGAATAAGAGCTGCTATAGCCATGGCAGCATGGTATCTAGGATGCATCTGTGTGATGTGCCACAGCTTGGGGCAATACCAGATCCTTAACTCATTGGGCAAGGCTAGAGTTTGAATCCGCATCCTAAGAAAGACAATGACAAGTTCTTAATGCACTGAGCCATAATGTGAACTCCTGCTTTTGTGTATATTTTTAATTTTAAAATATTAATTCATCAATACATTGAAAGAATACTTGTGTAAATAATTTACACAAATATGAGAAACATGAAATAGTCATGATATGTGATACATCACAATATTGACTAAGATGTATAAATCCAAATTTCCTTTAATTTTTAAATTTGAAGCCCCAAATTAGAGAAAATTTTGATTATATAATACTGCCTAATGCCATGAGTAAATTATATGTGATATACATGCAATATAGAGACAATAGAAAAGTAATCTGTACTATTATTAATACATGCTATGTAACATATTTGGATCAAAAATAATGCATAATTGCAAAGACATGGGTGATAGGATGCTAGGGCAAAAATCATGTTGTGAATTGAAAGATTAAAGTCATAATTATTCCTCCAAGTCCCATTTTTTCCAACAGCATTTGAACAAGTTTTCTTAAGGAAATGCCCAAGCTTCCTTGTCAGCAGATCTCATGTCCTAATCATCTGCTTTCTTCCAGGAATAACTGGAGCTATGGAAAATGCAAATGACACCACAGGAATAAACTTCATTCTTCTAGGGCTCTTTAACCACACACAGTCCCATCAGTTCCTCTTTTCCATAGTGCTCATGACCTTTCTCACCTCCCTGATGGGCAATGTCTTCATGATCTTGCTCATTCACACGGATCCCCGCCTGCACACACCCATGTACTTCCTGCTTAGCCAGCTCTCCCTCATGGACATGATGCTGGTCCTCACTATTGTCCCCAAAATGGCAGTCAACTACCTGATGAACACCAGGTCCATCTCTCCTGTTGGCTGTGGCACCCAGATCTTCCTGTTTCTCACTCTGGGTGGGGGTGAGTGCTTCCTTTTAGCAGCCATGGCCTATGACCGCTATGTGGCTATCTGTCACCCTCTGCGATACCCAATCCTCATGAATCAGAAGCTCTGCTTGCACATGACAGCAGGCTCCTGGGTTTTGGGAGGAGTAGATGGGTTGATGCAGGCTGCTGCCACCCTGAGCTTCCCTTACTGTCATTCTCGGGAAATCAACCATTTCTTCTGTGAGGCACCATCAGTCGTTCGCCTTGCCTGTGCAGACACTACGATTTTTGAGTTTTTCATGTATGTCTGTTGCATTCTGATGCTCTTGATCCCACTGTCTCTCATTTTGGCCTCCTACAGTCTCATCCTGACTGCTGTGCTTCGCATGCAGTCCACTGCTGCCAGGAAAAAAGCCTTTTCCACCTGTTCCTCCCACCTGGCTGTGGTGGGGCTCTTCTTTGGCACCATCATGTTTATCTACATGTGGCCCAAATCCTACCATTCAGTGGCCCACGACAAGGTTGTCTCTACCTTTTATACCATTTTCACACCTGTGTTGAACCCCCTTATATACAGTGTGAGAAATAAAGAGGTCAAGGGGGCTTTGAGAAAGTTTCTGGAGAAACATTTTTGGTGGTCTCCATAGTGAGCGTTAAATGCCAAAATGGCATCACTCAAATTAGATTTAAGCTATGATATATGTTTTCTGTATTGTGTGTGTTTTGTATATTTTCCTCACATTTTCCCAGCTTGCACTGAATTTTAAAAGAATTTATTTGTATATTGTGTATTAGTTAAATATTGCATTTGTCATGCTTTCCTATCTTGTCATAATATTTTTTTTTCTGAACATCGGATTTCAGTAATATGAGTGTTTGAGGCACTGTATTACCCCGTATGCTAGATTCAACCATTTAAATTGTATTTTTAAATTTTTTGTTATTTATAATTAAAATCATGAATCATGATAGAGATGAATTATTTAAAAAGTGCATAATTATTTTGAAGAAAACAGTGTAGACCTTCACATAATTTTGGTCAAATAAATTTCAAATTAACAATCAACCTGAGTATAAAAATATAAGGAAGTTGCAGGAAATATTTGTCAGAACATTTTCAGGGGAATTATTTTCTGTGGTTATGTAATTAAAAAACTTTTAGGTAAAAGATAATCAAATCAGACTATATACATTTACATAGTGTCAAACTATGCATTAATCATGAAGAAGCCAATATATTTATCTGAAAAACAAAAAACACTATTAAAAAGAATTGATGAAATTCATAGAAAATATATGTATATTATTAATAGCAGTGTTTGGAGCAAAAACGAAGAAATCGAAGTATTTGCTCATATGTTAAAATGAATAAATATCTACTTTTTTTTAAACTGTTCTACAGATAATAAAAATTTTCTTTGATCACAAGGAAAACCTTAGGGTTAAAGGTTTCATCACTTTTGGTTAACTGAGGAAAGTGAATCTAAATGTCTTCAAGAAGTCTTACACTTGTGGTCTCTGCAGATTTTTTTAGGGTAATTTATTTTTCAAAAAAGAAAACCAAAAAAGAAAGAAAGGACAAAAGAAAGAAAGAGCAAGACCTATACTGTACACATTTTGATTTAAGGGATTGTCACTTTACATACAAAGAGTCAAATTAAAATAGTCTCTTGCCAAAAATTCTTAAAATTTGAATTTCAGTAAGTTCTTTTTATATTGAAGTATAGTTTATTTGCAATTTTATATTTGTTCCAGGGGTACAGCATAGTGACAATATTTTTACAGGTTATACTCTCTTAAAAGTTATTACAAGATAATGGATGTAATTTCTTATGCTATACAGCATGTCTTATTTCTTACTTATTTTATAAATAGTAGTTTGTATCCCTTAATTTCACACAAATAACTTGCTCCTCTCACCTTCTTTCTTCCCTCTGGTAAATGTTAATTTATTTTCTAATCTCTGAGTGTGTTTCTGTTTTCCTGCAATACACTCTTTTGTATTATTTTTGGAGTCCAGTTGTAAGTGATATCATAAAGCATTTTTCTTCTTCTGTCTGACTTATTTCACTAAGCATACTATTCTCTAGGATTATCCATATTGCTGTAAATGCCAAAGTTTCATTCTCTTTTATGCCTGAGTTATGTTACATTGCATATACATATCAATTTTTAAATCCATTTGTAAAAAGCAAGACTCTAGACTGGGGGAAATTATTAGTTTAAGTAAGTGTATCTAAAATTAAGAGTCAAGATGGCAAAGGAGTAGGATTGGATCTCATCTTCTCCCATAAATATATATATATAAATCTACATTAGAATAATTCTCTCAGAAGATCTACTGAATGTTGGCAGAAGACCTATACTTCCAAAAAAGGGCAATAAACCCTCCAGATTACTGAGTAGAAAAATAAAAATAAAAAAGACAGAGATATAGAGAAGAGAAAAAAGAGGAATCAGAATTAGCACTCCTGAAAGGGAACTATGAACCAAGGAAAGAATCTACACAATGAGAGACCACCTAACTTGTGGGGAGATTGTACACAATGGAGAGGGAGCCTCAAAGCCTAGGAGAAAATTTCA
Source organism: Phacochoerus africanus (assembly GCF_016906955.1). Taxonomy (NCBI): domain Eukaryota; kingdom Metazoa; phylum Chordata; class Mammalia; order Artiodactyla; family Suidae; genus Phacochoerus; species Phacochoerus africanus. The sequence goes on along the minus strand of NC_062547.1, from coordinate 56,878,844 downwards.
GCAGCCAATCTGAAGAGGGAAAAGCAGAGAGAGAGCCTCACAGGTGACTGCTACCACAGCCTGGCACAGTACAGCTCAAGATTCTTGGGCAGGAGCTATATTCCTAGGCTTGGGGCAAAGAGAGTCAGAAAAATATAAGCAAAATGAATAAGCAGAGGAATCCTTCCCAGTTAAAATAATAGGAGAATTGGGAACTCCTGTCATGGCTCAGGAGTAATGAATCTGACTAATATCCATGAGGATGCAGTTTCAATCCCTGTCAATCAGGGGTTAAGTATCTGACATTGCCATGAGCTGTGGTATAGGTCACAGATGGGGCTCAAAACTGGCACTCCTGTTGCTGTGCTGTAGGATGGCATCTGCAGCTCTAATTTGACCCCTAGCCTGGGAAATTCCATATGCCATGGGAACAGTCCTTAACAAAAAAAAAAAAAAAAAAAAAAAGGAGAGAGAGAGAGAATTCCCTTGATGGAGTAAACAATAAAATAGGCCTCTGAAGTCTAACAGATACCAAGTTCAAAAAGGAGGTAATAAAAATACTGAAGGAATTAGAATGGCTATAAACAGCAAGGCAGATTACTTTAAAAAGGAAACAGAAACAACAAGGGGAGCCAAGAAAAATTAGGCAACTTATTTGCAGAGTTTAAAGCTGAGCTAAAGGGAATGAACAGCAGAATAGGTAAGGCAAAAGAAAAAAATTGGTGACTTGGAAGATAAAATAATGGAAATCACCCAATCAGAACAGCAGACAGAAAGCCAAATAAAAAAAACAAAACTAAGCAAAACTGAAAGCAATATAAGAGATCTATGTGATAACATAAAGTATGCCAATCTATGTTTAACAGGGATCCAAGAAAGAGAAGAAATTAAAAAGATACTGAAGAAAATTAAGGCTGAAAAAAAGTCCACATCTAAAAAGAAAACAGATAACCAGGTATTGGAAACACAGAGGGCCCCAAACAAGTCAATCACAAACATAACTATGCCAAGACCCATTATAATACAAATGGCAAAAATTAAAGATAAAGGAAAGAATTCTAAAAGCAGAAAAAGAAAAACAAGGAGTTCATTATAAGGGAAGCCTCATAAGGCTATCAGCTGATTTCTCTATAGAAACAGTACAGGCCAGAGGGAAGAAGGGAGTAGCAAGATATATTCAAAGTTTTAAAAGGGAAAAAAATGTAGTCTATAGTACTCTAACCAGCAACGAGATTATAATTTAAAATAGAAGGAGAAATAAAGAATTTGTAAAACAAGCAAAAAACGAACGAACAAACAAACAAAAAAACAAAAAACAAAAATATAAAAGGAAAGATGTAAGAAAATATAGGATTATAGGATGTAGTTTGGTTGGGGAAATCACAATTGGAAAGTCATCACTTAAGGCAGTATACACATCAAAAGAAAAAACCCTTCGTGAAGGTGATGATAAAAACAAAGAACAACAATAGCATAAAAATGAAGATGTGACAGATAAAAAACATAAAATGTGAGGGAGGAGATTAAGAAAATCTAGGCTCTTTTTTAGAATGTGCTTGAGCCTATATGAATATCAGTCAAAAGCAAGCATATATAGGAATGATTAACATACTTGAAAAACAGGGCATCCACAAATCAAAAAGAAATAATTGATTCACAAAAACCAAAAGAAGAGGACACAGGCATACAATTAAAAAAAAATCATCAAACCACAAAAAGAAAAAGAAAGGAAAAAGGAAAAACATAGAGCCAACTGGAAAACAAGGTTTAAAATGGCAATAAACACATACCTATTAATAAATTAAATATCAATGGACTGATTGTTCCACTCAAAAGACACAGAGTTGCAGACTGGATAAAAAACTAAGAGTCTACATTGCACTACCTACATGAGACTCACTTTAGGGCAAAAGGCACATATAAATTGAAAGTGAGGGTACGTAAAAAGATACTTCATGCCAATGAAAATGACAGGAAAGCAGGAGTCATAATACTCCTATCAGAAAAAATCTTTTAAAATAGGCCATAATGAAGGACCAAGAAGGACACTATAAAATGCTAAAAAAGAATCAATCCAAGAGGAGAATATCACACTTGTCAATATATATGCCCCTAATATAGGAGCATCCAAATACATAGACACAGATACCAACAGATATAAAAGAAGAAATTGATGGGAATGAATAATAGCAGGAAATTTTAACACCCTACTCACATCAATGGACACATACTCTAGATAGAAAATCAATAGGACCACAGAGATCCTAAATGATACAATAGAACAGTTAGACTTGATATTTTCAAGACATTACATCAACCAACCAACCAACCAAACAAAAAACAGAATATACATTCTTTTCAAGTGCACATGGAAAATTCTCTTGCATTGACTACACACTGGGACACAAAACTAACTTCAAAAGCTTTAAGAGTATAGAAATTATTTCAAGATCTTCTCTGATCACAATGCACATGGATGAAACTGAAAACAACCACAGGTAAAAAATGAGAAAAAACAAAACAAAAAACCTACTACATGGAGACAAAACACATACTACAAAAAAAAGTCAATGAGGAAATAAAAAATGACATAAAAAATACCTTGAGACAAAGGACAATAAAAATGCAACCACGCAAAAATCTATGGGATGCTGCAAAAGCAGTTCTAAGAGGGAATTTCATAGTGATACTGGCCTTCTTCAAAAAAAAACAAGAAAAATCTCAAATCGAGAAAGTAAGATATTACCTAAAAGAATTAACAATAACAAGAAAAAACAAAACCTAAAGTCAGCATATGGAAGGAAACCATAAATATCAGAGAGGAAATCAATAACAGAGATTAAAAAAAAATCAATAAAACTGGTCTTTTGAAAGGTAAACAAAATCTACAGGCCTATGGTGAGACTCACCAAGAAGAGAGTCCAAATAAATAAAATCAGAAATGCAAAGGAGAAATCAATTTCAACAGATGCTGCAGAAATATTAAAAAGAGAATACTATGAATAATTGTATGCCAAACAATTTCACAACCTAAAAGTAATGGATGACTTTCTAGAAACACACAGCCCACAAAAACTGAATCAAGAAGAAACAGATCATTTGAACAGATCAATCACTAGGAATGAAATTTGGATAAATAATAATAATAATTAAAAAAATCCCTACAAACAAAAGTCCAGGACCAGATGGCTTCATAGGTGACATACAAAAAAGAGTGCATAATGAATCCTTCTTAAATTCTTCCAAAAGATTGAAGAGAAAAGAAACACTCTCAGAGACAGTCTATGATATATAATACCAAAACCAGACAAAAATACTACCAAAAAAGAAAATTAGAGGTCAATATATTTGATCAATATATATATATACAAAACTTCTCAACAAAATATTAGCAAACTGACTCCAATGATACATTAAAATGATTATACACCACTACCAAATGGGATTCATTTCAAGTTCACAAGGATGTTTCAACATATGCAAATAAATCAATGTATTACACCACATTAAGAAAATAAAATCCCAAAACTATATGATCATCTTGATATATACACAAAAAACATTTGACAAAATTTAACACCCATTCATGAGAAAAACTCTAACCAAAGTGGTATAGATGGAATATATTACATCATAACAAGGACCTACTACATATCACAGGGGAATCTACTCAATATTTGGTAACAACTTATAAAGGAAGATAATTTGAAATATAACCTTAGATATACACATATATTAGATAAAAAATATCACTTTACTGTAAACTGAATCTAACACAACACTGTAAATCAACTATACTTTTATTTAAAAAATACTAATAATTAAAAAAAAACCTATGGGGATTCTTCAAACAATTAAACTTGAACTACCACATGATTCAGAAATCCTACTTTTGTCTAAGTCTCTAAAAAAAATGAAAACAAGCTCTAAAAGAGGTATTTATACCCCTATCCTTATTGAAGCATTATTCCTAATTGTTACAACCTGAGTAGTGTCTGTCAATTGATCAGTAGATAAGGAAGATATGCCCTATATACTTTCATCCGTGATAAGAAATAAATCTTGTCATTTGTGACCAGACAGATGAAACTTTAGGATACTATCCAGAATGAATTATAAGAGAAAAAAAAGTACAAATACTATATATCACTTATATATGGATTCCAAAAATAAACAAATGCATGGAAATGGAAAGTAGAGTGGTAGTTACCAGGTAATGGGAGGGGAAAACATGGGGGGATATTAGTCAAGTGATAAAAATTTTCACTTAGAAGATGAATAATCTGTAGGTATCTAATATGTAGTATGGTGATTATAGTTAATAACAATGTATTATAGATTTGAAAATGTAAAACATAGAAGAAAAGAAATAATAAATAAAGGAGACTCAACAGTATTGGAAATATGAAAGCAATTGAATCTATAAAATTGAAACTTGTTTTTAAAAGTTATAAAACTTCATCCTGCTAACCAAGAAATAAAAGTAGAAAATTCACAAAGTAACAATTTGAAAAATTAAAAGGGATCACTACTTCACCCATGAAAATTAAAAAGATAATTAAGCATACAGTGAAGCAATTCTGAGATATAAACTTGATAACTTAGATGAAATGGGCAAAAATCTTTGAAAATCTACCTACAAGAAAAATAGATTATCTCTAAAGACATAAATAAATGTAATAATATCATGAGGTAAAAGAAGCTAGTCTGAGAAGGGTATAACTTGTATCATTCTAATTTCATGACTTTCTGGAAAAGGTCACTCTATAGCAACCTTAGAAAGATGAAGAATTCCCACGGGGGGAAGGTGGAAGGAAGGATAGGTTAATTACATGAATAGAGTCATTTTTAAGGAGATGAATCTCCTCTTCTGACAATATTGACCACATGACATTATGTGCTTTTAAAAAATTCACAGATTTTTAATGAGCAAAGAGTGAACCTCAATGTATGTAAAAATTTTAAAAGATATCAACATATCCAAGAAGGATATGAAGATCATGACAAGATAATCTAACTGAATGGCAAATTTATGAAATAACTTCACTGAGGGGAATGTAGGGTAAGGTTCTGACCTAAGAAATGAGTGAAATCTCTAAAACCAAAAAAAAAGGGCACATATATATTGTATTCTACTGATAAATTTCATACAGTGCTACAGACTAATAATTCTAATACTGCTACATATGAGTATTAAATGGAAAAATAAAGTGAATAGATAGTGGGTGGTGGGAGCAAGTTTTCACAATATTAGAGTAGAAGTAGAGTGGAATAGTAGAGTGGAAGTTTATGAACAAGCAAGGGGAACAGACACTAGATTTATCCATCTGTTAAAAAGACAGAGCTGGATATCTATTCATTACAACTCCATGTTGGCATAATATATATACATGCTGTTATGTATACAAACCTAAGTTTTTATTCATTTGGTAGCACACAGATTTATGCCCTATCTGTGTCCCTTGAGAAGCTTTAGAAACCATGACATCTACTGTAGCAATAATCATACCTAGTATCTTGATTTTTGTTTCTAATATCATTCTCCAGTAAAATGAAATTTTAAAGCCATTTTAAAGCATTGTGGAGAGATGGCTAATTATATGATTGTGGTTAGAACTATGCAGATGGACCTATAGCACCTTGTACTTTCACAAATTAAAGATGTGTTTTTTAAAAAAAACTCTTGGTTTACAGCATGTCAAATGACACAGGAGTCCACTAAAGAGCTTTCAATGACCAAGGCTAGAGCTTTTGAGTAGAAAAATATATATTTACATATGTAGAATAATATTGCAACAATTCTAAGAATAAAATATATATCCAGAGTTCCCATTGTAGTTTAGCAGGTTAAGAACCCAACATAGTGTCCATGAAAATGCAGGCTCAATCCCTAGCCTCAGTGGATTGACTATCCCAAGTTGCCACAAGCTGTGGAGTAGGTTGTATATGTGGCTTGGATCCTGTGTTTCTGTGGCTGTGACACAGCTGTATCTCCAATTTGATCCCTAGACCAGGAACTTCCGTATGCCACAGATGTGGCCATAAAAGAAAAAAAAACTAAAATCCATGTATTCATATTGATACACATATATTTAGTCTGCATACAAATATGAGCAAGGAAGGAACATAAGTTTCAGGCTGAAGAATTTAAATAATATATGTATAACTCACAATCAATGAAAAGGAGTATAACCAAACCCTACTTAAAACTGGCCTGTGATTTCATTCCAAAGAAATAAAATGCTTAAAAAAAAGATGGGGGGAGAGAATAATTTTGTATTAAACTAAGAGAATACTGTTTCATCCTATTATCTAGGTCAACATCAACAATGATAAATCATATTGATTACCTTTATGCTTTGAAACGCGAATGGCATTTTCCATATGGTCTCCCATATAAAAATCCAAAGCACAGTTTAATGATGAAAAAAAAAAACATATTCTAATAAGAGGACATACTACAAAATATCTTATGAATACTTTTCAACAATGTCAAGATCATTAAAAACAAAAAGTCTTAAAAATAACCATAACCAAGTACAGCCTAAGGAGACACTATAATTGAATTAATGATGTGAAATGGATGGCCTCTGAAGTAGAAGACAACTATTAAAAGACTAAGTAAACATGAATAAAAGATAAACCTTAGTTAACAATGATATATTAACATAACTTTAGCAACTGTAACAAACTTACCAATATAAGAAAATTGTAGAGGAAAGTGGTGCAAAATATATTAAAAGACTCTGTACTCTTTTCTCAAATTTTATGTAAATTTAACATGGTTCTAGGAAATAAAACTTTTCCGAACACAATATTTATATTGTTGTTAAATTTAAAATTTTACATTTTACTAAAATAATTTAATGTAAAATATTTAATATCTTGAAGTGACACAAAGATTAACATTCTAATATAATCAATTCACTGGTTTTGATCTATATTTCTATACATACTGTCATAATGACCAATAATAGGTTAGATAACAATGCTTGGTCCACCATGGCTGACTGTTGAATAAGAGATGAAAAAACAGAGAGCAGAGAATATATTGGTAACAGTGTATTATGCATAGCCAGTTGACCATGACACTTACAAGAGCCCAGAGTGTTAGGGAATGCACTCTGGAGAAGGGCAAAAGCATCATAAAGAAGTTCATCAGTGGCTGCCAATTTTGGCCAAGTTCATTGATCATAGAAACTGCTGTGTAATCAGAGATGCATTTATAAGTGGGAATAAAAGGATACAGAGATAACAGACATCATGCCACAAACACTTCAGAGGAAATGTGAATAATTTGAAGAAAGTCCATGGACCCTGGCTCTCTTAAATTTAGATATATGTGTAGCCATCAAACATATTGCATAATTTATAGAACCAAGAAAAATAAATACTTAGAAAATGAAGTTCCCATGTGGCTCAGCTGGTTAAGGATCTGGTATTGTCACTGTATCAATGGATCACTGTTATGGGACAGGTTTAATCCCTGGCCTTGGAACTTCCACATGCCACAAGTATAGCCAAAAACAAAAATACAGCAAGCAAATACGCAAAAAAAAAAAAGACATAGGAAGTGAAAAACTAACTCTAGACACGATTAGAAAAAACATATGATCAATCAATCTGTCACTTCTTTTGAGTTAATTCAGTCTCAGAATTCATCCAATGAAAAAGACACTGGGTCACCTGAAGAAAAGGCTCAACATTCAACAATAAATTCATATGCTCACTGTATATCAATGCTTCTCAAAGAAAATGTGGCCATACACCAGAGCAGATTTATTAGCTTTTTAGCTCGGGCTTACTTAACAAAAATATCATAGGGTAGATTAAAAAAACAAACAAACAAACAGATATTTATCTTCTCAGGGTTCTGGATGTTTTCAAGCCTAAGATCAATGTTCTGGGTAACTTGGTTCTCAGTAAGGCTTCTTCCTAGTTTATAGAAGGCTGCCTTATCTCCATGTCCTCATATGGCCTTTCCTTAATGCTCATGAAGAGAGAGAAAGGGTGAGCTCTGGTTTCCTTCTTCTTAGATCAAAGACCTACATTTATGGTCTAATTTAGCTTTATTCAGACCTGTAAAAGCCTTGTTTCCAAATACCTTCATATTTGGGTTTAGGATATCCAACATAGTAATGAAATCCAAGCCATAGCACAGAGAATGGGCACTCTAGGGTCAGCAAAATCCTTACATCTTTTGACAGCTGTTGTTTACAGTCTGATTGGCCCTAAAGGGTGCTGTTATAATGGAATGCAGTTCCTTGCTAAACCCACTCAAACTACATAGGGAATTGGTGCTTTCTATTAAGTTTAATCTCTTTAAGATAGAGTTCCAGCTTCCCAGTTTAGGACTGATATATTTATCAGAGGCATATAAGCAGTCTCTCCAAATCAAAAGCTGGGCCTGCCAGATGATGATTTGAGCTCCTCATTACAGCATGCTCCTTGTGGGCAGGTTGCAAACGACTGTGAAATTTTATACTGGATGGAAACTATATTTTTATTGAGCTCATCAACTTGTTAGGTATATTCTGTGAGCCCCATCACATGATTCATCTGGTCTATGCTATAGGAAGCCAACCTCTAGGAATGACAATCAGCGGACCCTTTTCACTTAGACTTCTTATTCAGTGTGGCTTATGGAATATTCCAGAAATTATTCTGTATTCCCATTTCCCCCCTCCTCTTTCAGTACTGAAGTATTTGTTCTCCAGGTCCTAGGAGTGCTAGCATCAGACACTATCAGATAATACCTCTCATGCCATTGTTCTTAGTTGAGAAAAACTACCTAGCCCAAGGCTATGTTCCCTTCCTGGGGTTAGGTCACATTCAAACAATGCTCCTGTGGGTACACACAGGGAACCACATGTACTCTACTGCAGGAGACTTGATAAGGGCATGCCTGAATTCCTCTGGATTAGCTGAGGACTTGTGACTCTATCATGGTTCAACAGGATGCTGTGCCCATTTCTGTTCCCTTTATCTCAAAGTGAGTTGATCCTAAAGGCCCTCTATGATAAACTTCCTGCATGCCTATCTCTGTCTCAGAGTCTATGTCCCACAACTTACCAAGTTTGTTCCCCTAACCCTGGGAGTTGAGAGAACAACAGCAGAGTGATATTCATTTCCTGCCTGCTTATGTGTGACTTCTTGACTGTGCATTCTAGTCAAGTTTGAGTACATGCTAGATGCCCTTTTCAAAATAGCCTGTTTTTGTGAAGTTGGAAAGTCTTCCATTTCCACATATCTCCTAGAGAAGAAGTGGGGAAGACATTCTGTTCTTACTAAATGAGGATCTGGTATAAATTTTCTTTGGTTTCCCTAGTTTATATCCACCTATTTATAAATAGTCTTATATTATTCTCAATTATGAAACCAAGGTTCAATGTAATTTCAGTTTCATGGTGGAATTCTGAGAGGTATGCCCATTTTTGCCTTTTATATAGAACGTGTGTTGATGGCATGTCCCCTGGCAACACACAGAACATTTGATCTACATTGCTCAAAGTCTGTTTATCCCACCTGACAGCCACAACCCTGTGTTACCAGACCATCATTTTGGCAAATCTGAGACTAAGTCAAAGCAATATTCAGAAAAGGAAAATGTATGAAAATGTATTGAAAGTGATTGTTAAGCTGTTGCTGAAGGTCTTATTTGAAACCTGATGTACTGCTTGTACTTAGCTAGGTGTCTGAGGTTTTGCACAGGAAATAATAGCTTGCTTTTAAATGTAGATATCACTCAGGTGGTCAATTATGTTCTAAATCAGAATATTATTTGACACTCTGATAAGACTCAACATCCTAGGATGTGCTCCCTTTCTAAATAAAAACCAACAAGACAATCAAAATAATAATTATTATAGCTTACTTGGATTAAGCAATTACAATATTTCGTGTTTTTATAGAAGCACATTTTCCCACTAACTATGCCGTGATAAAGGTATGTATATAGTTTTACAGTTGATCCTATGTTTACTCTTAGACAAGGTCAGAAGAGTACTAAAATGGAGCCAAAGAAACATGCTTTTTCTGGACTGTGAAAATGTAAAGTAAAATAATAATAAAATCATGAAAAATATCCCAGATACAATAAAATTTAAAAGTTATTTGTATAAGAAAATATGATCTGGTATAACAGTCCTTGCTATTATCATGCATTTTATTATATAAACACAAATATTTCCATATAAAATTTTAAAATATAGATGCAAACTAATTGAAACTTATAACATATAGTAATTATCTCAAAAAGTTCAAAAAGGAAAAATAATAGCTGAATTCTACCTGGGTTTGACAAAATCTTATCTTTCAACACTCTTTAATCATTATCAAAGTTTAAGCAACTAAAACCAGAATCAGATTAGACCCCTCCTTAGTGTATTTTTAAATCATCATCTCTTTCCAAACATTTATATACATTTTTTTGATAAATAATTCTCTCTTATTTTAATGAATCATTGCATTCTGAAATGCTGTATTTTGAAGTGCTAAGAATCTGAAAATCCTTGAAAATTAAACATCTCTGACATCCAAAGATTCATGCTAATGCAAGTCTGACATCTTAGTAGCATAGTAATTTTAGAACAAGATGGCAAAAGGCCACACCCCTTAATACGTCATTTAAGACATTGATGTGACAAGCTTGAGGCTGCAAGACCAGAACAGCCTTCTTCCACTCAAAGAGGCACATTAGGAGGATGTCCTACAGAGTGGATGCACATGCAAGTTACTGGGATCCATCATCTTATGTAAGTTGTACTAATTTTTAATATTTGTTAGTTTTGCTTATGGTGTTTGATCTCTAGAAAGTCCATATGTATACCATTTTCTCTGTATTTTCCTCCAAGTATAATCCATTTGACTATCTACTCTGCAATATGAAGGATTCAAATAAAAGCTGGCTGACCAAGTCATCAGGTTAAAACACTTGTAATAACTTGCCAATTCTGTCAAGTAAGTGATTTGTCTCTTCTTATTTTATTTTTTATAGAATAGATTGATTAATCATCTTAGTATTTTGGGGGAAATTTATAGTTTTCATTTTGAGGGCAAAAAGGATCAGAAAAATACAGAAAGAAAAATTATAGATAGTTATAAATAGTCTATGACTACTCTATAAAGAAAGAGAGGGGTTATATTTACACCTTCTGGTAGCATTGCATAAGAGATGAGTTTGTAATTTAAAATAAAAATATCACAATTTTTTCATCATCCTAAGTGACCAACTATGGAGACAGAAGAAAAGATAGAAGATCTCTAGTGTTCTGAAACCATAGCAAAGAAAGAAGAAAATATTCATTTTTACCGTATTCCTACTCCTATTCTAATAAGTTAGAAGTGAGCTTCTACACTTCCACCTAATGTTACTTTCATTATTTTACTTGCAAGATGAGTTAATTCCTCTTTTAAAATTTTCACATTTCATATACATAATTAATTTAGTTAGAAATTTTCCCTCAGAAACCTCTTTGCATAGGTTTCCAAACATTCTAAATAGTGACAAATTGTCTCACTGAAGTAATGTGAAAAGATAGATAGGAATTGTAATCAAACCAATAATAAAATGCTATCATATTTTAGGAAAATAAAATTTCCCATTTTATTTAATTTACATATTTAGCTAATATTTCCATTAAATAATCTAAACATTATTGGAATGCTGACTAGTCATTTATATTCATGATAAATGGCTTGTTATTTATTTATTTATTATCACCTAAAAATAAAGTGCATATTTATATCATTTATGTCAGTTGAAAAGTTGAGCTAATGATTTTATATATAAAATACTTAAACACAAGTAGAAATTTCATGTTAAGAATATATTTTGTAAGCTGAAAATGTATGTAAATTATAATTATGATCTAAAAACATAAACCTCTCTTACATGGTATAAGCAAAAATTCAGCTCAAATATTAATATTTGGGGGCTATGTATATTTTTTAACAATATTTAAAATAATCACTACATTTAATAACAACAACAAAAAACCCATTAGATTGATAAATGTACAAATGGGGTAGAAGCAACACAAAAGCCCATAAATGGAATTAGTAAGTAAAATGTAGTCCATGCATACAAGAGTACATTGGTCATCCTTAAAATGAAAAGAAACGCTGACATATGTTACAATATGGATAACTTAGATGATATTATAAGTGAAAAAAACTAATGAAAAAGCAAAAAAAATGCTGTATGTTTTCACTTATCTAATGTCCCTAGAGTATTCAATTTTATGGAGACAAAAAGTAGAACAGTGATTGCCAGAGACTGAGAAAAAGGGGTAGTGAGGAATTATTGTTTAATAGGTTATTGTTTCAGTCAAAGAAGATGAAGTCTAGGGATTAATATTGGTGATGGATGCACAACAAAATGAAAATATTTAATGGTAATGCATTGACAGCACATTTAAATTAAGAAATTATACAACACCAGATAGTTACTGTTACTTATTGATTTCTGAACAAGTTTAAAGTTCTATCAAACTTCAGTAATAAAAAGAGAATAATGGAATAAGTCAAAGAATAAGAAGGTTTGAGACCCTTCAGAAGAGTGATGCTGAGGACTCTGATTAGGAATTACATATAGTTACTAGTGGTTCAGAATGCATATTATAGGTATGAGGATGTGCAGAACACCACAATTTGGCAAATCTTAAATACATCTGACAAGAAGGAAGTGTATTTCCATGACATCTAACTTTAAAACATTCAGCTAAACCTTACAAGTAGAATGCTGTCAGTACAATGATGAAGCCCAAGCAGTGGAATTAAGGATAGAGTGAGCCTTTTTCAAAGACTTTTTCCTTCTTAATTGGCAGTCTAGTGGGAGAAGGATATAATAAGTGGTGGTAAAGGGAGTGACCATGGAAGAGGTGGACTCCTTCTGCCATGTAACTTCATTGAATCATACCATACCTTTGAGACTGAATGAATAACCTTATCTTTGCATCTGTGGTTGTGCTTATTCAACAAGCTAGAGAAGAGTTGACTCCAGGATATCAGAGGTGAAAATGTCTCTAAGGACTTAGAACCACTTGGAACTAAAGAAAATATTTTTTTACCTCTATGGTTGGGTGAAGAAGCAAAGAGTTTTATTTTTTTCTTCTTTACTCAGTAAAGGTTGTATTTTTGTTACTTTGCAGGAAAACCTTCCCTCTACACAAAATGTCTTTTATGGTTAATGAAAGTTTGCATCATAATGTTATATTGGGGGAGGATATTCTAAGAAGGTCATTTTTATTTTCAATGTATAGCTTGGCAGGTTTAAATGAAAGTCATTAGCAATTTCAAAGTAAGTTATGTTTATACCAGCAGCCTCAATACTTCCGCTCCTAGGCTTAAGAAAATAAGTCCTCTTGAAATTCCCTTATAGTGCAGCAGGTTAAGGATCCAGCATTGTCACTGATGGCTTGGGTTGCTGCTATGGTGCTAGTTTGGTCAATGGCCTGGGAATTTCCACACACCTCATATGGGGGGAGGAAGAAAGAGTTAAGTCCTCTTGTTGTTTGGAACATAAAAACACCTCCATGGATTAATGCATGTCAACAAATTTATCCAATTTTAAGAGGTTTTAATAAATTTTGGTATGTTACATATGTGTAATCCTCATCAATTTCTCCATTTGCAGTGTCACTCTTGTTTGAAGTTATGGAAAACTGGAATCTCACTTCAGATTTCATTCTCCTAGGACTCTTTAACCACACAGGACCACATCTATTTCTCTTTGTGATGGTTCTGACAACTGCCTTCACCTCCTTAGTGGGCAATGCCCTCCTGCTTCTCCTGATTCTCCTGGACCCCCAGCTTCACAGGCCCATGTACTTCCTACTGAGCCAACTCTCCCTCATGGACATGATGCTGGTTTCCACAGTTGTGCCCAAAATGGCTGCTGACTACTTGACTGGCAGAAATTCCATCTCCCCTGCTGGCTGTGGGTTGCAGATCTTTTTCTTCCTCACTTTGGGAGGGGGTGAGTGCTTCCTCTTAGCAGCCATGTCTTATGACCGCTATGTTGCTATTTGCCACCCACTGAGATACCCAGTCCTCATGAGCTGGCAAATATACCTCAGAATGATTTTGGGGTCTTGGTTCCTGGGTGCAGCTGATGGACTCATGCAGGCTGCTGCTACCCTGACCTTTTCATATTGCAGTTCACATGAGATCGATCATTTCTTTTGTGAGGCTCCCTCTCTGGTGCGTTTGGCTTGTGCTGACACATCTCTCTTTGAGTCTGTCATGTACATATGCTGTGTGTTAATGCTCCTGGTCCCCATTTCCCTCATCCTGATTTCCTATAGTCTCATCCTTGCTACAGTTCTCCAGATGCGCTCTAATGAAGCCCGCAAAAAGGCTTTTGCCACCTGCTCCTCTCATCTATCTGTGGTAGGACTCTTTTTTGGAGCTGGCATTTTTACCTACATGAGACCCAAAACCTACAGATCAGCAAACCATGATAAAATTGTGTCAGCATTCTATACGATCTTCACCCCAGTGCTGAACCCCCTCATCTACAGTCTGAGGAACAGTGAGGTCAAGGGAGCTCTGAAAAAATGTATTGATCAATGTGTTGCTTTAAATCATGATTAAGATTACATTGGTTTTTCTGAAAGTTCAAAGCTATACAGAGTTACAAAGTATTTATGCAAGATTTCCTTGAAGGAAGTTATGTACACATTATATCTCTATCTCTTATTTCTATTTTACTTTGGAATACATATGGATCTCCATACTTTGGGATTATTTATTAAGCAGCCATTAATAAATCAAACTGTAGATTGGTAAAAATTTGTTATGCACAAATTCTTGTTAAAAATGTTTCTGTACCATACCTCACAATAAATAGTTGTTCAAAGAATGAACAAAGTAGTGAAATAATGTTGAAGTTTGTTGATGCTCAAATTTGAGTTAATATTTATAAACCCTAGAATACTCAAATGTGAAGGCTGCCTTTCAACCAATTGCAGTGTACATGAACTTGTAACTTACACACACTAACAAGAGACAAAACTTTTGCCAGACTAGAAATGCCCTTCATACATGTTTCCAGTAAAATACCTCAACCTAGATGCAACCACTCTTCTGATCTACATCTCTCTTCAATAGTTTAACTTATTCCAGGGTTTCAAATCATTGAAAATATACAGTGGATGATTTTTTATATATCTTCTTTCAACATAATATATATATTTTAAAATTTTACATTTATCAGTAGTTTGTTTTTCTCATTGCTAAGTAGAACTTCCTTGTCAGTATGCATCACCATTTATTTATGCACTGATTTGTTGATAGACATCTGGGGATATTTTCAATCTGTAACTGTTATAACTAAAGCTGATATTTTTGTGTCTGTGATCATGTTTTTACTTCTTTTAACAGATACATGAATATCTTTTTAGTAATCTGTGGTAACTGATTTTCAATTCCCACCGGCAGAGTGCATGAGTAGCAGTTGCTCCAAATTGGCCACAAACAAACCTTTTTTTTTTTTTTTTCATTTTACCTGTTCTATTTACTGTAGTAACTCATTTGGATTTAATTTGAATTTTCCTGATACATACTGATGATACAAATTTTGCATTAGTTTAATGCCTATTTATGTGGTGTTCCTTTGTAAATTATTCATGCAGACTTTAATAAAAGCAAAAAGAAAAAGTTAAGATGCTTTTAAAGCAAACACAGTTGGACTCTGTACTGTTAGACATGATGCTTATTGATAGACACATGATGTTCACAGAAATATTTGGAATTTTTAAATAAAATTGTATCATGTTATTTGTTAATATTTTATGTTTTCTAACATCTACATTTCCATTCATTTCTTAAAGATTAACTATTTTCATTGATTTGGGTATGTACATAGTGAATCTCTTCAACCTCCTCCATTGGACTTGAAATTGTAAGCCTGTTTGTTTTAATTATGAATTATAACTAAATATTTCAATTACACTGGTGAAATGTTGTCATTGTTAATGTGAATTTTTATTCTAGTATGTACTCATCACCTAAAGAAGGAAGATAAAAAAAATAGATAAGAAGGAGGGATGCAAGATGGTGGAAGAATAGGGGGACACGCTTGCCCTCTCCCACAAACACAACAAAAAACACATCTACAGGTTAAATGACTCACACAGAACAGCAATCAATTGCTGGAGGAAGATCTTAAACTCCAATAACAGCAAGAATCTCTTGACATAACTGGGTAAAACAAGAGAAAAGAGGAGAGTGACAGAAGGTGAATCTGAACTGGACGGGTGATCCTGAAAGGGAACTGTGGAGGAGAAAGGGATCCCACACCCTGGAAAGTCACCTACTAAGAAAAAAGCAACCAAATTGGAGGAATCTCCAGATGCAGAGAAGAGTGCATCAGTAAGTCAGAGTTCTGAAAAGGAGAGTGAGAACTGAACAGATCATCTGAACTACTGGCACAGTCACCAAGAGACTGAAATGCTTGGGTGGGGGCTGGGCACCGAGACCTCAGCTCCAGAGGTTAGTCCCCTGAAAGGGGCTGGAGTGGGCAGTGTGGAGACTGCTTGGGAGGTCTAGGAACTGGTCTGTCAGGTTTGACAGGGCAGAGACTGCCTGGGAGACTAGAAAGCAGAATGTCATGGGGAGAGGGAACAATATGCTAAGGGCTGGGAAGTGGAAAGCCACATCAGAGGGAACCTGGGAGAAGAGCTGGATCTGCAGGAGAGACAAGGCACCAGTATTGGGGATGGGAGAGAAGAAGGGGTGGGCCCCCATAGAATACTCCCCATGCCACAGCAAGCTCACTGGCTTGCCAGCTATCAGAAAGCTGTGCTTCCCAGTGCATTCCCCCTCTGCCTACCCCTCATGCACATGCCAGACCTGGGGCTGCCTACCATCCTAGAGGGTTGGCCTCAACAATTGCCAGAAGCCTACCACCACAGGGGCTTTCCCTGCTCTGGCCTGCTTGCCCTCTGGAGGGGCTACACCCCCACGGAGCAGCACCAAACACCACCACCCCCCGGGAAAAGGCCTAAAACCTAGAAAAGCTAGAATAAGATTGGCCAGGCTGTGAAAAACCTGCCTGTATTCTCAGGCAGTCCTTCCAAGTTGGGCTACCCTGGGGAAGAGCCTCATAGGTTCTCAGTGGCCCAGCTAGCTGCTACAGCCCTTGGGGGGTGCTTCACTCCCATGGAACAGCTTCCCAGCACTGCCAGTCCCCTGCAAGAACCCCCACAGCCCTGAAAATCTAGAACAAGCTCAGCCAGGCCATTAAAAATATGCCTACATTCTCAGGCAGTGCTTCCAAGTTGGGCTGCCCTGAGGAAGAGCCTCTTGGGTTCTCAGTGGCCCAGCTAGCTGCTCCAGCCATCAGGGGGGTGCTGCACTCCCAAGGAACAGCTGCCAAGCACCGCCAGTCCCCTGCAAGAGCCCTCACAGCCCAGAAAAGTTAGAACAAGCTTGGCCCAGCCAAGTGAAATCTGCTTCCACTGAGGTGCGGACCTCCCAGTCCTGTCTGCCCACAGGAAGTCCTCCTTTGCTTCAGAGACGCCCTGTCAGCCCTGCCCACCCTCCAGAAAAGCCACACTGCCTCAAAGAAGACTGACCAACAACACAGCCCTCGGGAAACACTCCACAGCAGTGCCAAGGCAAACATTGCCTGGCCACTGAGAGTACATCTCCACCAGGAAAAAGAAAACAACAAGCAAGATGAAGAAGCTCAGAAACCACTCCCAGTCAAACCAACAGAAGAACGCACCTAAAGCAGTCAAAAATGAAACAGAACTCTACAGCCTGACAGACCTGGAGTTCAAAAGAAAAATAATGAAAATACTAAAGAAATTAGGAGAAGATATGAACAGTAATGCTGACACCCTCAGAAAGGAACTAGAAAATATAAGGAGGATCCAAGAAAAACTAGAACATTTATTTGCAGAGATACAAACTGAACTAAGGGCAGTAAAAACCAGAATGAATAGTGCAGAAGAACGAATTAGTGATATGGAAGATAGAATAATGGAAATCACCCAATCCGGTCAGCAGACAGAAAACCAAATCAAAAAACAGGAAAGCAATATGAGAGACCTATGGGATAATATAGAGCAGGCCAATCTACACATAATAGGAATTCCAGAAGGAGTAGAAAAAGATAGAGGGATGGAAAATATATTCGAAGAAATTATTGCTGGAAACTTCCCAAATCTAAAGGATACTGGGTTCAAGATGCAGGAAGCACAGAGGGCACCAAACAAGTTGAACCCATATAGACCCACACAGAGACATATAATAATAAAAATGGCAAAAGTTAGTGATAAAGAAAGGATTCTAAAGGCAGCAAGAGAAAAGCAGAATGTTAGCTACAAGGGAACCTCCATAAGATTATCAGCTGATTTCTCTACAGAAACTCTACAGGCCAGGAGGGAATGGCAAGATATATTTGAAGTGCTAAAAGGAAAAAAAAAATGCAACCTAGAATACTCTATCCAGCAAGAATATCATTTAAAATAGAAGGGGAAATAAAAATTTTTCCAACAAACAAAAGCTAAAAGAATACATCAATACAAAACCCAGGCTAAAAGAAATATTAAAAGGGCTTCTCTAAACCAAAAAAAAAAAAAAAAAAGAAGGAAAGAAAGGGAGGAAAAAGAAAAAAAAAAAGTAAGAACTATGCTGGAGGAAACCACAATCAGAGAGAAGTCACTCAAATAAGCCAGCATACAGATTTAATCATGAACATGTTTCAAACAAAATAAAATTAAAAAGGAAAAAAAGAGTCATCACAATCATAAAATGTGGGAAAGGGAAGTAAGGAAATAAATACACCCTTTTTTGTTTGCTTGTTTGTTTCTCTTCTTAATTTTAGTATAGTAATGCAGTGCTTGAACCTAAAGGACCATCAGGCTAAAACACACAGAAGGGGTTAGCATACTTAAAAAACAGGGCAACCACAAGCCAAAACCAAACATTGAATTCACAAAAAAATGGAAAAAAAAAACAACACTCAAAAAGATAATAACCGGAGACCATCCAACCAAAAAAAGAAAGGAAAATGGAGAACCATAGCATCAACTGGAACACGAGGTGTAAAATGGCAATAAATAATCATCTATCAATTATCACCTTAAATGTCAATGGACTGAATGCTCTAATCAAAAGACACAGAGTGGCTGAGTGGATAAAAAGGCAAAAACCTTCAATATGCTGCCTACAAGAAACTCACCTTAGGACAAAGGATACATATAGATTGAAAGTGAAAGGGTGGGGAAAAATATTTCATGCCAATAGACATGACAGGAAAGCAGGAGTTGCAATACTCATATCAGACAAAATACAC
The DNA here is from genome assembly GCF_016906955.1 of Phacochoerus africanus. Taxonomy (NCBI): domain Eukaryota; kingdom Metazoa; phylum Chordata; class Mammalia; order Artiodactyla; family Suidae; genus Phacochoerus; species Phacochoerus africanus. The sequence continues at coordinate 56,859,559 of NC_062547.1, read as the reverse complement.
TTTAAAACAAAAGACATAAAGAAAGACAAAGAAGGACACTACTTAATGATTAAGGGATCCATCAAAGAAGAGGATGTTACTATCATCAACGTATATGCCCCAAATACAGGAACACCCAACAAATATACAACAAATATTAACAGACATAAACAAACATACAACAAATATTAACAGACATAAAGGGAGAAGTTGATGGGAATACAATCATAGTAGGAGAATTTAACACCCCACTCACACCAATGGACAGATCCTCTAGACAGAAAACCAATATAGCAACAGAGATCCTAAAGGAAACAAGAGAAAAGTTAGACTTCATTGACATCTTCAGGACACTACATCCAAAAAAAAAAAAAATCAGAATACACATTCTTCTCAAGTGTGTGTGGAACCATCTCCAGAATCGACCACATATTGCGGCACAATGCTAACCTCAACAAATTTAGGAGCATAAAAATTATTTTAAGTATCTTCTCTGACCACAATGCCATGAAACTAGAAATCAACAATGGGAAAAGAAATGAGAAAAAACCTACTACATGGAGACTAAACAAATGGTACTAAAAAACCAATGGGTCAATGAGGAAATCAAGTAAGAAATTAAAAAATACCTTGAGACAAACAATAATGAAGACACAACCTCTCAAAATCTATGGGATGCTACAAAAGCAGTGTGCAGAGGGAAATTTATAGCAATAAAGGCCTTTCTCAAAAAAGAGGAAATCAGACCTAAAGTCAGCAGAAAGAAGGAAAATATAAAGATCAAAGGAGAAATCAATAAAATGGAGATTCAAAAAACAATAGAGAAAATTGATAAAACCAAGAGCTGGTTCTTTGAAAAGATAAACAAAATTGACAAACCCCTGGCTAGATTCACTAAGAAGAGGAGAGAAAGAACTCAAATAAAAAAATATAAATGCAAAAGGAGAAATCACAATGGACTCTGCAGAAATACAAAAAAAACTGTAAGAACAGTTTTTTTGAGTACAAAAAAACTGTATGAACAACTATATGGCAACAAGTTTGACAATCTGGAAGAAATGGACAGTTTTCTCAAATCTTACAACCTCCCAAAACTGAATCAAGAAGAAACAGACCAACTGAACAGACCAATCACTAGAAAGGAAATTGAAGAAGTCATACAAACACTCCCTACAAATAAAAGTCCAGGACCAGATGGCTTCACAGGTGAATTCTACCAAACATATAAAGAGGATCTGGTGCCCATCCTCCTTAAACTCTTTCAAAAGGTTGAAGAAGAAGGAATACTCCCAAAGACATTCTATGATGCCACCATCACCCTAATTCCAAAACCAGACAAAGATAACAACAAAAAAGAAAACTATCGCCCAATATCTTTGATGAATATAGATGCAAAAATTCTCAAAAAAACTCAGCCAACCGAATCCAACAACATATCAAAAAAATCATACACCATGACCAGGTAGGGTTCATCCCAGGTTCACAAGGATGGTTCAACATACACAAATCAATCAACGTCATACACCACATTAACAAAAGAAAAGCCAAAAATCATATGATCATCTCAATAGACACAGAAAAAGCATCTGACAAAGTCCAACATCCATTCATGATCAAGACCCTTGCCAAAGTGAGCAAAGGGGGAACATTCCTGAACATAATAAAAGCCACTTACGACAAACCCACAGCAAATATAATCCTCAATGGGGAAAAACTGAAAGCCTTCTCACTCAAATTTGGAACAAGACAGGGATGCCCATTCTCACCACTCCTCTTCAACATAGTTTTGGAAGTCCTAGCCACAGCAATTAGACAAACAAAAGAAATAGAAGGCATCCAAATAGGAAGAGAAGAGATAACACTGTCACTGTATGCAGGTGACATGATACTATACATAGAAAACCCTAAGGACTCAACCCCAAAACTCCTTGAACTGATTCATAAATTCAGCAAAGTAGCAGGCTATAAGATTAACATTCAGAAGTCAGATGCATTTCTGTATACCAGCAATGAAACATTAGAAAAGGAATACAAAAATATGATACCTTTTAAAATTGCACCTCACAAAATCAAATACCTCAGAATACACCTGAACAAGGAGTTTAAGGACCTATATGCCCAGAACTATAAAACTTTAATCAAAGAAGATGTAAAGAAATGAAAAGATATTCCATGTTCCTGGACTGGAAAAATCAACACTGTAGAAATGGCCATACTACCCAAAGCAATCTACAGATTCAATGCATCCCTATCAAATTACCCATGACATTTTTCACAGAACTAGAACAAACTATTCCAAACATTTATATGGAACAGCAAAAGACCCAGAATCACCAAAGCAATCCTGAGAAACAAAAACCAAGCAATCCTGATAAACAAAATCCAATCCTAAAGTCTGGGGGGCATAACTTTCCCAGACTTCAAGAAATATTTCAAAGCCACAGTCATCAAAACAGTGTGGTACTGGTATCAAAACAGACAGACAGACCAATGGAACAGAATAGAGAATACAGTAATAATGCCTGACACCTATGATCAATTAATCTTTGACAAGGGAGGCAAGAACATAAAATGGGAAAAAGAAAGTCTATTCAGCAAGCATTGCTGGGAAACCTGGACAGCTGCATGCAAAGCAATGAAACTAGAAAACACCCTCACACCATGCACAAAAAGAAACTCAAAATGGCTGAAAGACTTCAATATACGACAGGACACCATCAAACTCCTAGAAGAAAACATAGGCAAAACACTCTCTGACATCAACATCATGAATATTTTCTCAGGTCAGTCTCCCAAAGCAATAGAAATTAGAGCAAAAATAAACCCATGGGACCTCATCAAACTGAAAAGCTTTTGCACAGCAAAGGAAACCCAGAAGGAAATAAAGAGACAACTTACAGAATGGGAGAAAATAGTGGCAAATGATGCAACCGACAAGGGCTTAATCTCTAGAATATTTAAGCAACTTATACAACTCTACAGCAAAAAAGCCAGTCAATCAATGGAAAAATGGGCAAAAGACCTGAATAGACTGTTCTCCTAGGAAGATATACAGATGGCCAGCAAACACATGAAAAAATGCTCAACATCGCTGGTTATAAGAGAAATGCAAATCACAACTACCATGAGATACCACCTCACACCAGTCAGAATGGCCATCATTCATAAGTCCACAAATCACAAGTGCTGGAGGGGCTGTGGAGAAAAGGGGACCCTCCTGCACTGCTGGTGGGAATGTAAACTGGTACAGCCACTACGGAGAACAGTTTGGAGATACCTCAGAAATCTATACATAGAACTTCCATATGACCCCGCAATCCCACTCTTGGGCATATATCTGAACAAAAGTTTCCTTAAAAGAGACACATGCGCCCGCATGTTCATTGCAGCACTATTCACAATAGCCAGGACATGGAAACAACCCAAATGTCCATCAACAGATGATTGGATTAGGAAGAGGTGGTATAGATACACAATGGAATACTACTCAGCCATAAAAAAGAATGACATAATGTCATTTGCAGCAACATGGATGGAACTAGAGACTCTAATCCTGATTGAAATGAATCAGAAAGACAAAGATGAATACCATATGATCTCACTTATAACTGGAATCTAATATCCAGCACAAATGAACATCTCCTCAGAAAAGAAAATCGTGGACTTGGAGAACAGACTTGTGGCTGCCTGATGGGAGAAGGAGGGAGTGGGAGGGATTGGGAGCTTGGGGTTATCAGACACAACTTAGAATAGATTTTCAAGGAGATCCTGCTAAATAGCACTGAGAACTCTGTCTAGATACTCATATGGCAACAAGACAAAAGGTGGGAAAAAAAATGTATAAATTTAAGAGTAACTGATCCCCATGATGTAAAGCGGGAAAAAATATATGTAACAAAATCTATGGTTTAGCCCTTCATGATATTGTACAGAAAAAATATTTAATAATTAATAGTCCACCTAAGAGAGAAATGGAAAATTTTATTTGAGCCAATCTGAGGATTATAACCTCTCAGAGAGCTCTGAGAACTGATCCTATCAAGTAAAGTTGGACGTTAGTATATATGTGATTTTTCTTTCTTGAAAACTGGCTGATTTTATTTTATTTTTATTTTATTTTCCCACTGTACAGCAAGGGGGTCATGTTATCCTTACATGTATACATTACATTTTTTTTCCCCACCCTTTGTTCTGTTGCAACATGAGTATCTAGACATAGTTCTCAGTGCTACTCAGCAGGATCCCCTTGTAAATCTATTATAAATTGTGTCTGATAAGCCCAAGCTCCCGATCCCTCCCACTCCCTCCCTCTCCCATCAGGCAGCCACAAGTCTCTTCTCCAAGTCCATGATTTTCTTTTCTGAGGAGATGTTCATTTGTGCTGGATATTAGATTCCAGTTATAAGTGATATCATATGGTATTTGTCTTTGTCTTTCTGGCTCATTTCACTCAGTAGGAGATTCTCTAGTTCCATCCATGTTGCTGCAAATGGCATTATGTCGTTCTTTTTATGGCTAAGTAGTATTCCATTGTGTATATATACCACATCTTCCAAACATCATGTTAGAATTTGTTGCTTTTGCAAGGGACAGACCTCTTAGATAACGGTTTTAGTTCTTTTCTCAGTTTGGGAAGAATAAAGAAACTGAATTCACAAAATTTTCTCCTGGAAACCAATAAACAAACAAACAAAAAACAACAACAACAAAAAAACCCTAGCTCTTTGAAGGCCAGCTCCTAGTTTTCCCAGGGAACGAAGTTCCACATCCTCATCTTCACTCAGAAATCCTAAGTTGTGTCTGATAACCCCAAGCTCCCAATCCCTCCCACTCCCTCCTTCTCCCATCAGGCAGCCACAAGTCTGTTCTCCAAGTCCACGATTTTCTTTTCTGAGGAGATGTTCATTTGTGCTGGATATTAGATTCCAGTTATAAGTGAGATCATATGGTATTCATCTTTGTCTTTCTGATTCATTTCAATCAGGATTAGAGTCTCTAGTTCCATCCATGTTGCTGCAAATGACATTATGTCATTCTTTTTTATGGCTGAGTAGTATTCCATTGTGTATCTATACCACCTCTTCCTAATCCAATCATCTGTTGATGGACATTTGGGTTGTTTCCATGTCCTGGCTATTGTGAATAGTGCTGCAATGAACATGCGGGCGCATGTGTCTCTTTTAAGGAAACTTTTGTTCAGATATATGCCCAAGAGTGGGATTGCGGGGTCATATGGAAGTTCTATGTATAGATTTCTGAGGTATCTCCAAACTGTTCTCCGTAGTGGCTGTACCAGTTTACATTCCCACCAGCAGTGCAGGAGGGTCCCCTTTTCTCCACAGCCCCTCCAGCACTTGTGATTTGTGGACTTATGAATGATGGCCATTCTGACTGGTGTGAGGTGGTATCTCATGGTAGTTGTGATTTGCATTTCTCTTATAATCAGCAGGTCAGGGAAGGATTTCCTTGATAAGTCATTCAATGTACTATTATTGGGCTATGACCTCTTAACTAGCCAAAACCTTCTGGACTGCCTATGTTACCAGTTTGTTATGACCCAGGGAATAAATGATTCACCCTTGCTGTGTCTTACCTTATCTGAAATTTTCTAGTACAATCATTGATCTTATACAACTTTGTCTTTGGTCATGTGTTTTAAGTTCCTAGTCATCATTATTATTCTCAGAGGCTCAGTTACACATCTGGTAATGCAATAACCAATAATCTTGCAAAATAGGTAGAATTCAAATAATATAGCTAGTAATAACAATAAGGTCATAAGTATTAATCTAAGAAATTTCCATTAGATGCTGCTTAGTATCTCCCCAGGTCATCTCTTCCAATCTGTTTTGAATCATCCACCATCCTTAAGGGTAGTAATATTTTGGAATCCTATATAAAGTTTACCAAAAATATTTACATTTACAGGGTAAATAGTTTCTCATCCTGAATCCTTACAAGATTGGGAAAGGAATGTTATCTGAGGTTATCTTCCTTCTGATGTTGCATAGCTGACATCAGAAGAAGAAGAAGGAAAAAAAAGCTCTTTATATTTGAGCAGGTATTTCTTTGAGGAGATCTTATTTACATGTAATACAGATGCAATAATACACACAGGAGGGATGGGTGGAGATCCAAAACGGCAGAGAAAAATTTTATGCTCAAAATTTTTCTTGCATTGTCATAAAATAGGAATTTTATTTTACCAGTATATTCCTTATTTTATCCTAAGTAAGTATATACCTACAATTACTTTCAGCCAAGAAATTTGGCAAATTTAAAGAGACCATTGGTTTTGCAAAGAAAATAGTTACAAATATGTATTTATTTATATGTACATATTTACAAATATTTACAAATAACTCTCCAGAGACAAAGTGATAAAGTAAATGTAAAGCAATAATTTAAAATAACTCATCCAGAAATTATATTTAATTTATTTTGCCTTTCTTACTTGATCTTAATCCCATTTTATGCAACTTTTGTTGCTGCTATTGTTTTTGTTCTTTAATATTGTTGTCCAGACTGTTTTCCATATCTCACATGAAGAAAGAAAAGTATGACCTAAAGAAGACAAAGTCAAGGAGTATGGGATAGGACATTTTGCAGTTTCCTGGGGTATTTTGGAAGTGACATCAAGAGATTTAGAACAAAAGCAAGATACTGAATTTATCTTAAACCTGAATACAATGTTTTAAAGTCTCTAATGAAATTCAATCATTTTATTGTATTTTAAACCTTGTTTGTTCCCATAAACACAGTTATTCTTTGATCAAAGAGTGACTTCATTAAATATTTTGCTTCCAGAGTTCCCTTAAGATACATTAAGTAGATTAAGTATAAATCTTCACCAAAATGGAGTAGGCACAATTTAACATCATAGAATAACATTAATAACATAAATAAACATAGCATAAATACAACATATCTTTCATTCTTAGATTATTTTGTCCTTGCATTTTACTTACCATTTCACTTTCATATTCTTTTTCTTAATTATTATAATCTTTTAAGGAAGGTTCAATTTAGTTTTATTTTTGAAAAATGGAAATATGTTTATTGGGGAAAAAGTATGGTCCACATTCAGAGAGATCTTAACTCAGTTGTTTGTTTTTAAAAATCTTACACTTGAGTGGGATGAACAGGGAGTTTGGGGTTGGTAGATGCAAACTATTACATTTAGAATTGATAAGTGATTAAGTCCTGCTACAGCACAAGGAACTGTATCCTATCTCTTGGGGATAGGACACTATGGAAGATAATATGAGGAAAAGAATGAATATATATGTATGACTGGGCCACTATGCTGTTACAACAGAAGTTGTATTGGCAAATCAACACTTTAGTGAAAAAAAAAAACAAAAAGCTTATGCTCAAGAAAGGATTGCTTTTAAAAAATAAGACTGGAAAAACACAACCTGTCCCCCACAATACACACATTCTTTACCTTTCATAAGGAACAAGATATTGTCATATTATGTCAGGGTAAATTAGTTAAAGATTGTAGGGAAAAACTAATTTAGAATGTGAGTTCTGAGACAGCATCTTAGGACCTGAAACTTTGGATAATCTGCATAACCTTGAGGATGTTGCTTAACATCTGTGGATCCCATGCAGTTCTCTGATAATTAAATAAAATTATAATGTGCTAATAAATACAAGATGATTAAAATTGTGTCTGACATTAACAACTGTGGTGCGGGTTGGATTCCTGCCCTGGGAACTTCCACATTGGCCAAAATAAATAAATGAAATAAGATAAACACTCAATAAGATTTGAGTGTCAAAATAATTGTGCAAAAACAAGTATTAGCTGGATGTTTTTAGCTATATTCACTTATATAGTCTATTTGGTGATCATTTTATAGACTCATGCATCTATAAAAAAGAAAAATAAGCAGAATCACTTAGATTAAGTGATTTAACTGTTTTAAGTTGTGTTCTTCTATTAGGCAATCTGTGGAGTAATTAGGTTCAATCTATTGATGCCCAAACTCCCAGGAGCAAGTGAGGTACCCAAGCAGCCTCTTCTGAAGCATCTACCTAATGTAAGAGACAGGTCATACATAGAAAACTTAACAGACGTTATACCCTCAAACGTTGAAGAGTGTGAATAAAATGTGTTTAGGAAGGAGGGAATGATGGGAAAGAGGTCAGAAAACATGGTTTCCCCCTTTCATGAAATATTCAATCTTGTTTTGTACAGGCAACACTTGTATAGACTATCCCCTTATCCCTGTCTCACCTGGACTCTTCTGCTGCATCCAGAAGAAAGTGTGATCTGTCTCAGTGCCCACACTTTTCTCCACATAATTTATTTCTTCATGTTTCTTTTACTTCCTTCTTTGGCTCTCCCGTGGGGACACACTTTCCCATGTCACCTTATCAAAGGGTGGCTCTTTCTATCCTAGAAGTCACACATGCCTGGACTACAAGAGGTAGGTGTCCTCTCTGTTTCTCTTTACTTCTCTCAAACCATTTGTCCCCCATATCTCTGAAAACCTTTGGCTACATTGAAGAAAATGCCTGGAGTGAGGCATCACCCCATGTCTCTCAAATACTCTGAAAAAAGTGATATTAAGCAGACACCTGAATGGTGTAAGAAAAGGCTGGTTGCCATTGAAGAGAATATTTATTGTAGGCTCTGAGGCACCAGTCAGGCTAATGTGTTAGATGTGAAAAGACTCAGCAAGAATTTCCTGTCTCAGATAGTGTGAAACTGGTAAAGTGGAATGGAGTGAGATATGGGCCCTGGGGAGTCTTCAGGGACCAGGTCAAGAGGAGTGTATAGGGGAGTTTCCTTAATGGCTCAGCAGTTAACAAACACAACCATCCATGAGCATGTGGGTTCCATCCCTGGCCTCCCTCAGTGTGCTAAGGATCTGGTGTTGATGTGAGCTGTGGTATACAGGTCACAGATGCAGCCCGGATCCCGTGTTGCTGTGCCTGTGGTGTAGGATGGCAACTGTAGCTCCAATTCAACCCCTAGCCTGGGAACTTCCATATGCTGCAGGTGTGGCCCTAAAAAGCAGAAAAAAAAAAAAAAGAAGTCAGTTACGTTGAATGTGTAGAGAGTAAAATTAAACAGAAACAGTAACACTCCAGAGCAAATATTGTTTCCTGACAGAGATGTCTAGTCCTGAGCAGGAAGACAACAAGCAAGGAAGAGAGGTCTGAGGAGAACAAGGAAGACTCCATGTAAAGAAAATTTAACATAAAACCTTAGGGAGTGGAAGACTTCAAAGTCCTTAGAAATGTTGAGAGAGTGTTTATGTGGAAGAAAGAATATGGATGTGGGCAAAAATTCATGAAAGCTAGAAAAACAAGGTTATATATATGTGTATATATGCATATACTTGTACACATGTATACGAATACACATGTACATATATATAGATATGCATGTATATACATGTCTGTGTGTGTGTGTTTATATATACACACACATGGATAAAGAAGGTACATATTTATATGTGTGTGCATGTACCTTCTTTATCCATTCATAAGTTGATGTATATTAGATTGCTGTCATGTTTCCCTACTGTAAATAGTGCTGCAGTAAACACTGGGGTGCATGTACATATTGAATGGTGATTTTCTCCAGATAGATGCCCAGAAGTGGGATTGCTGGATAATACAATTGTTCTCTTTTTAGTTTTTGAGGAACAAACATAGTGCTCTCCAGAGTATTTGTGCCAGTTTATATTCCCACAACAGTGTAAGAGTGTTCCCTTTTCTCCATACCCTCCCCAGATGTATGTGCAGAGAATACATTTAAGCACAAACAGTGAAGCTGCAGAACAAATGTGATGTCCTGACAAGCTGTCTAGTTCTGAGCAAGAAAGGGAAGAAAGGGATACATGTCTAAAGAGAGCAAGGAAGTTTGCTCACAAAGAAGATTTAACATAAAATTGTAGATAGTGGAAGACTTCCAAGCCCTGAGAAATTGTGGAGAAAATTTATCTGGAAGAAGATTATGGTATGGTGGGCAAAGATGTAAGAAAGAAAGATAAGCAATACCGTATAAAAATAAATACTTTGGTTTCACAGGAAATAGGAAACCAAAGTATAAAATAGGATAAGATTTTATTTTATTTTATTTATATGCTTATTTAATGTAATGTACATGGAATGTAACCAGTGGATTATTTGTGTTCCTAAAACTATATTCTAGGAAAAATAACCTAACCTAGGACAAAAAAAGGGCATTTATGTGGGAAGAATTTGGAGGCACAGGAGCAACTGAATTATCACTACAATATATAATACTTTCTATCTCATAAAATAATTTTAATCTTTTTGCATAAAATATACTGGAATAATACTAGATCTGATAAATATGATTGCTTTGTCCCCTTCTCCAACTTTTTAGAAAAACTTGGTAAGTTATTTCATACTAATACCCCTGCATTGTCATGATCAATAGTATATTGCATGGCACCTCACAGATTTCTACTCCCAAACCCCCGAGCTTTGTTCCCTGTACATCTCTTCTAGGAAGAATGCAGAACCAAGCATCATAAAATTCTAACTAGCAGAATGAAGGAACAAAAAGTTGTGTCATTCCAGTCCTAACATCTTTCTGTTGTCCAAATTTACTTAATTGACCACACTCCACTGGCTTCAAGGAGAGTTGAGATTAAGTGGGTTGGGCTGACCTCATATAGATCTATTTAATTAAAAGAGAGGAGTATGATCAATAACTTAGAGCCACCTTGGCAATGTACGGTATGCCCTGAGAGGTTTGTACATATACAAGGTAGAAGATGGTGATGAAGATTAGCACCTGGAAGAGGGCAGATGTGAGAAGTCAGGATGATGTTCTGATTTCCAGATATACATGGTGATATCATTTATTGTTTCAGGGTACTTAACTTGGCAGCTCAGTGTTACACATAATGAATTTGATATCACTGTGAGACACTAATCACAAGATTCTCTTAATTGAAGAGACATCAAGAAGAGCCAGAAGTAAGATCACCCATCAGTAATTCCCTTGGACATGATGCAGAACCTTGGAGTCCGAAGGGCAAGAGATGTGTAATGAAAACCTCATTGGTTATTACAAAATGAAATTATGAGCAGATCAGCTGACTGATTTCAGAGTAAGAAGCAGTAAGGAACTTTACTCTTACATACATGATTCTAAGTTTGTGTAAGGTTGGAGAAACAAATCCAACCATTCTTATTCAACATGCTGTGTTTGTTTCTCTTCCAGAGAGACTTCTGGATCAATTTTAGCTCATAGTGAGTACAACTGAACTTCTGATTCACCTCATTGAAATTTGTTGCTATTTACTTGGCTATATTCTCTCATATCCTAGTATATCTCTGTCTCTCTCCTTCACTTTGTCTCTTTCATATATAAGAGCTTAAATGCATATTTTCAATATGAAGTAATAATAATACCTTCATTATAGAAATATATAATAGTTATAGAAATAAAAATTATAATAATAGAAAAAATAGGAGTGCCTTTTGTGGTTCAGCAAAAATGAATCTGACCAGTATCCATGAGAACTCAGGTTCTATCCCTGACTGCACTCAGTGTACTAAGGACCCAGAGTTGCTATGAGCAGTGGTGTAGGTTGCAGATGCGGCTACAGCTCCAATTAGACCCCTAGATTGGGAAACACCATATGCCATAGGTGTGGTCCTAAAAAGACAAAAAATGATAATAATGATCATAGTTTGAGTATTTACTCTGTTCCATGTGTGTGGATAGATTCCATATCTATATGTGTGTGCATGTGTATTATTTAATGTGCTTTATTGTTTCTCATTTAATTTTCTAAAGAACCCTATGAGAGAGATGCCATTATCATCCCAATTTAATAGAAATTCATTTCAGCTATACTTTAATGTCTGATTGATGTTTTATATTATGATGAGGCATAAAATGAAATATTTTAATGGTGTGTATTTGAATTGTACTACTTTCTGATCTTTTCAAAGCATTGAAACATTTTAGCTTATATTGCTACTTTGTTAACCTAATTATTTGAGTCAATAGTATATACATTCAATATCAACTCCTTAAAAATGAGTAATTTTTTTTGTCTTTTTGCTATTTCTCGGGCCGCTCCCGTGGCATATGGAGGTTCCCAGGCTAGGGGTCCAATCGGAGCTGTAGTCTCCAGCCTACGCCAGAGCCACAGCAACGCGAGATCCGAGCCGCGTCTGCAACCTACACCACAGCTCATGGCAACGCCGGATCGCTAACCCACTGAGCAAGTGCAGGGACCGAACCCGCAACCTCATGGTTCCTAGTCGGATTCGTTAACCACTGCGCCACGACGGGAACTCCTAATGATTTTATTCTATCAAATTTTAGGGCAATTCATTGTGTCACTTCTGCCTCTTCAATGAAATTCCATTTAGTTTATTGAATTATTAGTAACAACCAGTTACTTTTGAGGCATTTGTACACCAACCAAGTCTGATATTTGAAGTTTTATGATAGAGCTCATAATCATTTTATCAAGAAGTTCATTGATATTATAAGGTTATTGAAAAGTTCAAAAAATAAAAAAAATGACATTCATATAGTAGAAAATAGAATGGAGAACCTCAGAGTTAATATTGCCCATGAGTTACAAATAAAACATTTCTCAAAATAAATGTGTTTTAGGAATTCCCATTGTGGCTCAGCAGGTTATGAACCTGACAAGTATCCATGAAGATGTGGATTCAATCCCTGGCCTTGCTCAGTGAGTTAATGATACAGCATTGCCGTGAGCTGTGGAGTAGGTCACAGACACAGCTTGGATGCTGTGTTGCTGTGCCTGTGGCATAGGCCAGAAGCTGCAGTTCCTATTTCACCCCTAGCCTGGGAATTACCATATGTTGCAGGTATGGTCCTAAAAAGCAAAATAAATTAAAAGTAAACAACAGGAGTTCCCATGATGGCTCAGCAGTTAATGAATCCAGCTAGCATTCTTGATGAAATGGGTTCAATCCCTGGCCTCACTCAGTGGGTTAATGATCCAGTGTTGCTATGAGCTGTGGTGTATTTTGCAGACATGGCTCAGATCCCACGTTGCTATGGCTGTGGAGTAGGCTGGCAGCTACAGGTCCTATTGGACCCCTAGCCTGGGAAACTCCATATGCCACAGGTGCAGCCCTAAAAAGACAAAAATAAATAAATAAATAAATAAATAAATAAATAAATAAATAAATATTTTTTAGAAAAAGAATGATTTGGTGTTTTTGTCTTTTCTTTGCCTTACTGTCAGAACTTTAATGTCAAGACACAAATTAGAAGCATATAAATATTTGTTTAACCTATAAATGTGTAGTCTTACCAAGATTAGTGACTATTTCTTCTAGTTAAATCTAAATTTAAGATAATATTCTGTTTGATTCATTTATATAATGCCAGACCTGGTAGAAAAATGAGAAGTATTTTGAATTTAGTTACAGCAAAATTAATGCATATGTAGTGCATTTTGAGAATCTTGATAAATGAACAATAATAGGATGATTAGAGCATAGTTTCACTGAATAAAGAATACAAAGGCTTTCAATTTCCTGTGAGAAAATAGTGAGATATGTTTGTTTGTAAATAAAAATAACACCTAAAATTATAGCATTCTCTACGATTAGATTCCAAGATACTTTTAGAAGGTACAGAGATGTAAAATATCTGTTACATCTGTTTTCTGACACTTAGCATTATTAAAGAAGGAAATGTTGGTGATAGATGGAGAGAAAAGTACTTTATGTTGAGTAAGAGTTGCACAAATACGGATGAGGCTATGTGGTACGTGATGTGTGCTTCTCCACTTTTTAACTTAGGGAGCTCAAAATTCAATCATTCCTCTTTGGAGTCAAGAATATATTTCATTCCTGGAGTTCCCGTCGTGGCTCAGTGGTTAACGAATCCAACTAGGAACCATGAGATTCTCGGTTCGATCCCTGGCCTCGCTCAGTGGGTTAAGGATCTGGTGTTGCTGTGAGGTGTGGTGTAAGTCACAGACGTGGCTCGGATCCCAAGTTGTTGTGGCTCTGGGGACAGGGGCTACAGCTCCGATTAGACACCTAGCCTGGGAACTTGCATATGCCGCAGGCACAGCCCTAAAAAGACTATATATATATATAGTCTTTTATATTTCGTTCTTGGATGTCACTGAAGGCATTTTGTCCATAATTCCAGTGTCATGGGAAGATGTTCCAGATGCCTGCTTGATTGATTAGGCAAAGAGTTATAAAAGACAGAAGTCAAAACTTTAAGTGCCACATAGACATGGGGAAAATGTGTTAGAAGTAAGATGATGAAGAAGTTAGGGAGTGTATTACAGACTGATGGACTTCTTCCAATACCCGAAGACAAAATAATAGATAATCTCGTGGAGACAACAAAATTCTAAAAATGTAAGTAGAATTGATGCATCATTGGACACATTTGATATCAAAGGTCATACAAACATAAAGCAATAATTTCTTTAATAAACATTTGAGAACCTATGATGGCCCAGGGATTCAGTGTGAATAAACATTATCCATATATATTAATACTAAAATGGAAGTATTAAATTTTGAATCAAGATGACTATAGAAAAGTACATCTTTAATGTAAAAAGCAAAATCAGAAGGACAAAATTATTCCAGACATAAAAATTCAACAACTTTGTATGCAATTACATTGAATTTGAGTTGTCAATAATCATTTATTTTAAAGAACTATTTATTACCAGTATATGAGAGGCACCACTGCTGGAAGTCTGAGTCTATATTTACCTTGAATTATACTGAATTGTAGTCAAAACAGACAAGGACCAATTTTACATGCAAACATCCTGCAAGCCACATTCATGGGCTGATTTTTTGATATTTGGAAAACCACAGCAAAAGAGTTCTAACATTCCAGGAAATTAAATATAGACTTGAAGTATTCTTTTATTTTATAATTATATACAATTGTTGATTCAACAGAAAAATGTCCATGTTATAAAATATACCTTTGCCAAAAGATGGCTGAAAGTTCTTTAGTTTTAATTACAAAATATATGCCACTAACTCTCATTTTAGTATGTAGCTGAACGTAAAGGAGTTTGATATTTACATTATTTTTCATTCTGTTTGTCTCATAATTGACTATTTATTTATTTATATTATTTATATATTTATAGGTAAAAGAAATAATTCATGATGGGACATGTGAATCACACTTTCAGCAATGACTTCATTCTTTTGGGACTCTTCTCTTCTTCCCAAACAAGTCTGATTTTCTTCTCTTTTATAGTCATAATTTTTAGTACAACTGTAACAGAAAATGCCATCATGATTCTCCTTATCCACAGGGAATCACGACTCCACACTCCAATGTATTTTCTGCTCAGCCATCTCTCTTTCATGGATATCTTGCATGTCTCCAACATTGTTCCCAAAATGATCACTGACTTTCTCTCAGGCAACAGGACTATTTCATTTGCAGGTTGTGGCTTCCAAATATTTCTCTCCCTCACCCTCTCGGGTGGTGAGTGCCTTCTCCTGGCAGCAATGTCCTATGATCGCTATGTAGCCATCTGTCACCCACTGCGCTATCCCATTCTTATGGATGACTATGTCAGCATCCTCATGGCTGGAGGGTCCTGGCTTATTGCGACAGTCAATTCCATTGCTCACACAGCTTACACACTGCACTTACCCTTCTGTGGCTCAAGAGCCATTGACCACTTTTTCTGTGAAGTGTCAGCCATGTTGGTGTTGTCCTGTGTGGACACAACACATTATGAAAGAGGAGTTTATATAAGCGGCATCATTTTCCTGCTTGTCCCTTTCTCCCTCATCTTTGCCTCTTATGTCCAAATTCTCCTTACTGTCCTCCAAATGAAATCATCAGAAGCATGGAAAAAGTCATTTTCTACCTGTTTCTTCCACATGATTGTGGTCATAATGTACTATGGGCCATTTATTTTCACATATATGAGGCCTAAAATGTACCACACTCCAGGCCAAGATAAGTTCCTGGCAATATTCTACACCATCCTCACACCCTCTTTCAACCCAATTATCTACAGCTTTAGAAATAAAGATGTTCTAGAAGCACTGAAAAATATGATCAAAAGTAATTTTCTCCACAAAAATAATAGAAAAAGTGCTTGAAAAACATGTTCTTTATTTTTGTATTTGTATAGAGAGGATGTTATTCATATCTCTTGAAAGCAAATAAACAATTATATCTTTTCAAATGAGGAAAGAAGTAGATGTTTTCAAAATTCTGATAATAATAAATAAAATCATCACAGATATTTGTTTTATAAGTATGTATATTTAAAAATATACCATTCATTCTCTTGTACAACCAATTATATCACCAAAGTCACTAACAGAAAATCAAAGATAACTCAAGGCTTCCAATTTTCTCCAGCTAAAATATTGTTAGAATTTCTAAAAATTACCTTTTTTCTTTTCTTTACTTTTAGGGCTGCACCTGGGGCATATTGAAATTCCCAGATTAAAAGTTGAATTGGAGCTACAGCTACCAGCCTGTGCCACAGTCACAGCAACTAGGGGTCTGAGCCACATCTGCAACTACATCAAAGTTCACTGGCAATGCCAGATCCTTAACCCACTGAGCAGGGCCAGGGATCAAATATGCATCCTCATGGATACTAGTAAGGTTCATAAGCCCCTGAGCCACACAATAGGAAATCCTCCCCCCCAAAATTTATCATATTATATAGAATACATAAATAGATAAATAGATAGGGAGAGAGAGAGAGAGCCACATAATTTCTGTATTTTTGTGAAAAGGTAAGATTATATTTCAGTTACAACGGTATCAAAAAATTATAAAAATTCATAGGCAAAATAGGTGAAGTTGGTCAAAGGCACAAATTTCTTGTTATGGGATGTATAAATACTAGGGATTTAATGAACAGCTTGGTGATTATAGTCAAAAATGATATAGTGGATATTTGAAAGCTGCTAAAAGGGTCGATTTCTTAAGTTCTCATGACAAGAAAAAAATTATAACTCTTGGTGATGGATTTCAACTAAATTTATTGTGGTAATGTGTTTGTAATATATGCATATATCAAAACATGTTCTACACCTAAATGTAATCAATGTTATATGTTAAATATATCTCAATGCAACAGGAAGATAATTAATTATTATTGTCTTTTTGTCTTTTCTAGGGCCACACTCATGGCATATGGAGGATCCCAGGCTAAGGGTCTAATCAGAGCTGTGGCCGCTGGCCTATGCCAGAGCCACAGCAACATGGGATCCAAGCTGTGTCTGCGACCTACACCACAGCTCATAGCAATGCTGGATACTTAACCCACTGAGCAAGGCCAGGGATCTAACCTGCAGACTCATTGTTCCCAGTCGGATTCATTAACCATTGAGCCACGACAGGAACTCCTTAAATGTATTATTACTATTAAATGAATAAATTTTATTTAGGGCATATCATTTGTATTATATTATTAAATATTATTCATGATATTATATCCACTTAATATTATTTAGTTAATATTATTATAAGAATAATATTTGTTAAATTTTTAATAAATTACATTTAATTTCTATTAACACAGCCCATAAATATAGAAATTATTTAAATTTGAAATTCACAAGCCATGTTTTCTCACACAGTGAAAGCAGTAATACTATATATAAGAATGCACATACATTAAACCCAGTTTAATCATAGTCAGCATTGCTGGAACTTTCTTTGTTGTGATGTCAAGGCAGAGAGCTACATCTCTGCATGGAAGAAATGATGTAGAAAGAGTCCAGTATCAGTCTTGTGGGCAAAACCAATTTCTGTTCCTGCCCTCCCCTCAGCTCAACTGAAGAGAAATTTGGGGAAATAAAATGTTAGAATTACATAAAAGTCACAAACCAGTATATCTATATACATCACTCTACCCACTCCTGAAAATATCCAAAACAAGAAAGAATTCATAAAATTCACTTGAAAGAAATAAATACCTAATCAATATGACCAAGGAGGTTAAAGATTTATATGCAGAGAATTATAAAACATCACTCAAGGAAATTAAAGAGGATTCAAATAAATGGAAAGATATTATATGCTCCTGAATTGGAAGAATCAATATTATTCAAATGGCCATACTACCCAAAGAAATCTATAGATACAATGTAGTCCCTATGAAATTACCCAGGATATTTTTCACAGAACTAGTACAAATAATACAAAAATTTATATGGAACCATAAAAGAACCAGAATTGCCAAAGTGATCCTGAGGGGGAAAAAAAAAAATCAGGAGGCATAACTTCAGAAAATATTATAAAGCTATGGTAATTAAGATGTGTGGTATAGGTGCAAAAACAGACACACAGACCAATGGAACAGAACAGAGGACCCAGAAATAAACCCAGACACCTACAGTCAATTAATCTTCAACAAAGGAGGCAAGACTATAAAAGACAGTCTCTCCAGCAAGGGCCGCTGAGAAAGCTGGATAGCTGCATGTAAATCAATGAACTAGAACACACCCTCACACCATGCACAAAAAATAAATTCAAAATGGCTTAAAGACTTAAACATTAGAAAGGACACCATTAAACTCCCAGAAGAGAACTTCTACAAAACAGTCTTTGACATCAACAATATAAATGCTTTCTTAGGGCAGTCTCACAAGGCAACAGAAATAAAAACAAAAATAAACCAGTGGGTCCTAATCAAAATTACAAGTATTGATTCACAGCAAAGGAAACCATAAAAAACAAAAACAAAAACCCATAACCTACAGAATGGGAAAAAATAGTTTCAAATGATGAAACTGACAAAAGCTTAACGTCTACAATATATAAACAACTTATACAACTGAACAACAACAACAAAGAAACCCAACAACCCAACTGAAAAATAGGAAAAAGACCTGAATATGCCTTTCTCCAACAGGCACATGAAAAGTGTTCATCATCACTAATTATTAGAGAAATGCAAATCAAAACTACAATGAGCTACCACTTCTCACCATTCAGAATGGTCATCATTAACAAGTCAACAAATAGCAATTGCTGGAGAGGTTGTGGAGAAAAGGGAGCCCTCCTACAGTGTCAGTGGGAATGTAAATTGGTACAATTACTATGGAAATCAGTATGGAGGTACCTCAGAAAACTAAATACAGAACTACCATATGATCCAGCAAGCCCACTCCTAAGCATCTACCCAGACAAAATTTTCATTGAAAAAAAAAAAAATGTTGCACCTCTATGTTCATTGCAGCACTATTCACAATAGCCAAGACATGGAAATAACTTAAATGTCCATTGACCAAAGATTGGATTAAGAAGATGTGGTGCATATACACAATGGAATACTACTCAGCTATAAAAAGAACAAAATAATTCCATTTGCAGCAACATGAATGAAACTAGAAACTCTCATACTAAGTCAAGTAAGTCAGAAAGGGAAAGAAAGACAAGTACCATATGATATCACTTATATCTGGAATCTAACTTATGGCACAAATGAACCTATCTGCAGAAAATAGACAAACTCATGGGTATGGAAAACAGACTTGTGGTTGCCAAGGGAGAGGGGGAGATAGTGGGTTGGACTGGGAGTTTTGGGTTAGTAGATACAAACTATTGCATTTGGAGTGCCTAAGCAATGAGACCGTACCGTACAGCACATCTGGTCACTTTTGAAGGAACATGATGAAATATAATGTAAGAAAAAAAAATATATGTGTGTCACTTTGCTATATAGCAGAAATTGGCAGAACCTTGTAAATTAGATATAATTTAAAAAATTAAAAGAAAAATGCCTAACAGAATTCAGACTATTTATCATAAACAAGCTTAGTGAGCTAAAAGAGGACACAAATAACTAAGCAAAATCAGGGAAACAATATCAGAACAAAAGGAGAACTTTAACAAATTTTGAAACCATAGAAGAGTACCAAGCAGAAATTCTAATTCTATAACTGAAGAATACCTTAAAATTGTAAAAGAAAAACATCAAGAGAGACTAAACAGTGGGACTTGATCAAGCAAAGGAAAGAAATTGTGAAATCAAAGGCCAGTTATTTCAAATTATCCAGTTAGAGTAACAACAATTTAAAAAAATAATTTAAAAAAGAATGAAAAAGAGTTCTCATTGTGGCTCAGTGGTTAACAAACCTGACTAATATCCATGAGGACACGTGTTTAATCCCTGGCCTTGCTCATTGGGTTAAGGATCCAGCATTGATGTGAGCTGTGGTATAGGTGGCTGAGGTAGCTCAGATCACACATTGTTGTGGCTGTGGCAGAGGCAGCAGATACAGACTCATGAAGTCCAAACAACTTAAAGTAAATTAAACATAAACTATGGCCTTTGGAATGGATGAGCAATGAGATCTGGCTATATAGCACTGGGAACTATATCTTAGTCACTTATGATGGAGCATGATAATGTGAGAAAAAAGAATATATACATGTATGTGTGGCCGGGTCACCTTGCTGTACAGCAGAAAATTGACAGACCACTGTAAACCAGCTATAATGGGAAAAATAAAAATCACTATTTAAAAAAAAAATCCCTTCAGTTAGTGTGAAAAAAAAGGCTTCACTGAGACACACTGTAATTAAAAAATCATATATTTTTAAAATACCGTTTTAAAATGTATACTGGATCAATGTTATACCTTCCAAGTAAAATTTGTAATTAAGTCACTTCCTAAAACTTATGAGAAATGTAAGAACTCTCAAGTTATAATCTGTATTATAATTGCATTGTCAAATATTCCCTAAATATTATTGCACTGAAGTAATATCATTTTCACTATTTAGCTTAATACATGAATTTTTTTTAGTTTAATGTGTATTTCTGAAAGAATGAAAACAATTTGAAATTATGTGATAAAATAAAGATAAATTCTCATGAGTTCCTATCATGGCTCAGTGGTTAACGAATCTGACTAGCATCCATAAGGATGCAAGTTCAATCCCTGGCCTCACTCAGTGGGTTAAGGATCCAGCATTTCATCAGCTGTGGTGTAGGTGGCAGACACGGCTCGGACCCTGCATTACTGTGGCTTAGGCCAGCAGCTAGAACTCCAATCAGACACCTAGCCTGGGAACTTCTATAGGCTGCGGGTACAGCCCTAAAAAGAAAAAAAAAAAAGATAAATTCTCATAAATGTGGTGTTTTAAGAATTCCTGCTTATACATTTTTATTAAGTTAACCAAATTCCATTTGATTTATTAATTTTTTGGCTAAAATAATCAGAACTGGGAAATAAATATTTGCAGAAATATCTTTACTGTGCATTTACTGAACACATGATCCAAAATTTTAGAGACATATAATATTGGAAGAATCTGAATAACAAATTTGTTTCTTTCCCCACTGAATTGACCCTAAATACACCAGAGAAAACTTCTAGAGTAATTATCAGAACTCCTTCCTCAACTTTGGCTTAAGGTCATCCTGGGCTATTAGTGACTTAACCTGCATTACCTAAGTCTCTGTTGACATATGGACATTCCTAAGTGGATAAAGAAAAAAAAAAGGATTAAATTGAACCTCCAGGTAAAGAAGCACTAGAATTAAATTACTGCTACTCCTGAGTTTCCATGAAAGTATTTAAAATATCAGCTGTAGATATAAAAACATTACTATGCATATTTGTTTAGAATTTTTTTCAAAGAGGTTAACTCAGAAAGTGATTTTGCTTCTACGAAGAAGTGGGAACCGATTTCAGCTAATCAAGCCAGTGAGTGTGTAAAAGTACGGATATACTAAAAGGTACTAGTCTTAATTTTATTTTTTTTCCTATTCACCACAGAAGAGGAGATACTCTTTAATAACTATTTAAGAGAGGTTATTCAGAATTAAATATTTTTGTTTATACTAAGCATTGAATACATCAGGCATATCATTAGCCAGAAACTGGTAAAAGAAAACTGTATTTGACTGAAGTTGGTTTAAGATATACAAATATATTATGCTAATATATATTTAAGTATATTTAATAGTGTGTGTGTATATATATATAAATATATATATGTAAAAAACCTTAAAATAAAAAATAGATGGGCTACTAAAATGGTTATTCACATTTTTTAAAGACATGAAGCTCTTTTTAAAACAATATTTATTATACAATTCTGATAATTGATATGATTGTGAATTATTGACTGTGAAATGATAGCAAATAAAACCAAGAAAAGCAATGGCTAATGTTGTCTCTTACTGTTTTGGATTATGGTGAATAATACATGGGCTTATCCTCACCTATATCAAATGCTGAAATTCAAATGAAAATGATTATGATATTCTATTATAAAGTATGCAATACAATTTATATGAATTGAAATGGTATTTTGAATATGAGAAGACATATTTGGTCATAGTTGAAATAAGATATGTATAGAAAAAAAGAAGGAAGTTGAAAGACAAACAATATTCATTAACGAAGTGAGGATCCATTGTATCCAGAGCCTGTGATATATCCTCTGGACATGGGAAATGTTGCAGTCAAGAAGAGAATGCTCTATAAGAGCACAGGTAACATGAATTATGTTCTCTAGGAGTAGCAATGTTTTCATGCAAGCACACTGGGCAATCAAATAGAAGCCAATTTTATTGTATTAACCTTTCTGGCAGTGTTGTTTACTGCCTTGATTGAAATCATTCAAGATTGAAGGTAATCAGTTTAGGAATTGGGGGATGTAATATGTATAAATGTTGATTAAGCTGAGAAACAGATTTTAAATGGAGTTTGAGTCTAGTGAGTGGCTGCAGTTTTTAGAATACTATTCAGAAAAAATTGTAAATTATGAAATGGAGCACAGAAAGTAGTTTTGGAGCTGAATCATAATGTACTTTCTGAAAGGGAAGTGAGATGAGGGTCTTGAAAGAGATAGGGCTTACTCATTTGACAGTGTGCTTTGGATGTATGCAAATGATTCTGCAACAGGTTTTACTAAAGATGTGACAGGTGGTACATAAGTACTTATATTAATTTACTGACAGGGATTTTACTGACAGTACTTAACATTTTAATCATGTATATTTCCAATTTTTGAAGGTATACAGTTGAGAATGATATATTTTTTACAGTATAAACAGATCTAGAATACATAAATATTTGTATGTATATATATGTTTGTGAATATTTGTGTATATATGTTTGTGTGCTTCTAATTCATACTATTCTGTGAAATTTTACAAAGGTGAATTAGCCTCATTTGGTAAATAGATAATTATCAGATATTTTCAAAGACAGAAGCAAATTATAATAATATGTTCTTCAAATTTTGTTCTTTTACATGGGAAGTACTATTCTTCAAATTTTGATTTACAATAAGAATGTGTTTACCCTGTTTTATTATACACGTACACCAGAGAGAGTTTGGGTTTAAAACTACATATAATTCTAGCTTATCTCCTTACAAGATATGTAAGCTTAGATTAAAGGCTGCAAGTATCTGCATATGTATTTTTTAAGTTGAACAGATACAAAGAAACATGGGATATTATAAGCTATCTATGAGAAAAATCATAAAGTCAGTGCATGACTGGGCATAGATATTATTTAAAAGTAGTTGTGAATGTTAGCATCTTTATCATTATCATTGCCATAACCATCATTTATATTCACCTCACTTGTCATCCACTACAATTGCATGATTATATAGTTTTCAATTGTTTCTGTATGTTAGAGTCATTTGATTCTCACAAAACCTCTGCAAGGTTGTTTATTCAAATATGACTGCTTTTCCATAGGAAATTTATCGATGCATATAAGAAAAAAAGCAATTAAATAAAACACAAAATTTTAAAGCATAAGACATTTCAATTATATACATATTATGTTTAGAAGTAAAAAAAAATGGATAACTATAACTAAAATATATAGTAACCTGGGTTATTTCTAGTAGTTATCCTTCAAATTACATACACACGTGTGCACACACAAACACACACACACACATAGACTTTATAGTATAAATGGTCCTAAATATATCCATAGACAGGTAACCTTAGCCATTTTTTAATCTTCACTGTATATTCTATTTTTTAGTTTCATATAAAATTTAGACAAGGAATTTTTAGGTTTTGATTAAAATTTGCAAATTAATTATGGGTAAAAAACTAATAGGAAGAAGTATTCAGATTACAATAGGTGCACTCCTTCATTTGTGTAAATATATAAATCTGGAAATTTCAAGAAAGGCTCTCCTCCACAGCCTTTATTGAGGATCGGAATACCTAAGTGTTAGGTTTATTCTTCAAGTTATCATTTGCATACATCCAAAGCACACTGTCAAATGAGTAAGCCCTATCTCTTTCAAGACCCTCATCTCACTTCCCTTTCAGAAAGTACATTATGATTCAGCTCCAAAACTACTTTCTGTGCTCCATTTCATAATTTACAATTTTTTCTGAATAGTATTCTAAAAACTGCAGCAATTTTATATAGAACTATGCTTGTCTAGACTGCAGAGGACACTCTTCTGGGTATGTGATTCTGATCCTATGAAAGTCATCTAACAATGCTATAAATTCTGGATAGTTGATGGTGATGCAAAATAATTCTTATTATAGACATTTAGATTGATGTATGAAATCAATCAATTAAATTTCTGTAGCTAATGCACTCAAAGTCCTCTTTGTAAAGTTGACCTGGAAACGTGATTTACCATTTTCCCAGCCTTATACATGATAAATAAGAAAGTTTGGTTTGGGGACTGCTAACATTTTAATTGAATTCAGAAGACAGAAGGTGATTCAAATTTCTGTAAAAAACTGGTAGAGAATGCCTTTGCACTTTAGGAATTTGTAAAACTCTAATCTAAGATATCTTAACACTTTCAACAAAGACAATTTAAGGAAGCTTATTAGATAAAGCCATATTCTCACTGCATCTCTGCAAGTAGTCATATCAGCTTTTTTTTTTTTTTGGTCTTTTTTTATGGCTGCACCTGTGGCATATGGAGGTTCTCAGGCTAGGGGTCCAATTGGAGCTGTTGCAGCCAGCCTAAGGCAGAGCTACAGCAACACCAGATCTGAGCTGCGACCTATACCACAACTCACAGCAATGCTGGATCCTTTACCCATTGAGCGAGGCCAGGGATCAAACCCACAACCTCATGGTTCCTAGTTGGATTAGTTTCCAGTACGCCATGATGGGAACTCTTCAGCTTTGTTTTTTAATCAAGAATATTTCATTGATGAGCTTTGATAAAAGCAAGGGGAGTGAAAGTTATAAAAATCTGTTTCAGCAGAAAATTCTTCAGTTTTCTAGATTCTAGAGGATACTCTTTCATGTTTTCCAACTCTATCATTAGGTCACTATACAGGTTTGAATAACTCACTATATATCTTTGTGATTTTTTTTACTCTCAATAATAAAAAACTACTTTTTCAAATTATATGTTTTATAAAATATATGAATATGAAAAGAAGCTTTTTTTCAGTATTTCTCTTTCAACTCTAAACATAAATAAAGGGTTTAAAAGTTCTGCAATGAAATTGATGCATATTGACCTTTTTTTTTCCTTGCTTTTTAGGGCTGCAGGTATGGCATTTGGAAGTTCCCAGGCTAGAGGTTGAATCAGTGCTATAGCTGCCAGCCTACACCACAGCCCCAGCAGCACCAGATCTGAGCCAAGTCTGTGACCTATACTGCAGCTCAAGGCAACACCAGTTAGTCCACTGAGTGAGGCCAGGGATCAAACCCACATGCTTATGGATCCTAATCAGGTTTGTTTCTGCTGTGCCACAATGGTCATATATAATTCATTTTGAAACTTGGGCAACATTTGGATAGTTTTATCTATCACACAAAATATGTATATCTATAATCTGAATTACACAGAAGATAATATGGTTGTTGCTTTGTAAGTGAAATCTCCTAGGAAAAGAAAATTTTGTTTTGGGAGCAAAACATGAATTGGATTTCATTTAAAATATTGAGGAACCAATTTTAAAGATAATGTGGTTGTTGTGAGGTTAAGTAAAAATACTTTAAAGCTAGTATATATTAGAGAGTAGAAGAATATGTAAAAATGAGTAAACATTGAAATAACTCTTTTAAGACATATTTCACATACGTTCTTGGCCTTCTACTACCTATATAGAATTTCTAGTTTAATGACTTCAATCTCTTGGTGTTTTTTTTCTTTTTTCCATTTCAGTTCTTTTTTTGTGTGTTGGTAAATAAAAAATGACCTACCTTATTTCAGATTTATTTCCTCAAAATATTTAATATTTAAGGAATAAGAGAGGGCAAATATGGGATGCATTAGGATAGATAGATAGATACATGCATACATACATGCATACGTAAATACATACATATATATGTAAATACATACATACATACATACATTGAATCTGGAAATACAGTTCTCGAACAATATATTTTATGGTAAAGTCACTTCAAATATCTGAATTTGATTTCATCATCTATAAAATGTCAGTGGTGGTGCCAAGGTCAAGAGATTATAGTAAAGATTAAATACAATTTAATTCTGTAACACATCCTGATACATTCCAGGTGCCAGATTATAAAATTGGTCAATAAAGTATTAAACCTTTATTTTATCTTCCATGTAGGACATGGCCCAGATTATTTTTCTGCTAGCAATTCCCTTTTTAGTTTAATGTAATTAATGCTGATGCCTAGATTGAAAAATTTTGTGGAAATTTTAAAAATCAAAGAGATTTAAAATGTTTATAAATAAAAATAGATTATTTATTGTTCCTTCAGTGGATAAAAACAAAATAAGTGGCCAAAAAAGCTATTTGGATTTATTTTAACCTAAGAAAAAATGTCCTGTTAACTTTAGACCTTGAAGTATTCAGGGCTGATATTCCATAATGAAGTTGCTTCTCTGACAAACGCAGAGATCTTTTAAGTAATATCAAATGACAGAATACTAGAACAGTGCAGCATGAGTAACCAAGAAATGTTCATTAGCAGTCATTAAACATGGAATCAAATATCAGATATAATGTATCATTCATTGCTTCCCTTATTTGCTTATTTTTTTGCTCCTTTAGAGTGTCATAATATTAACTACCAATTGCTAATTTCATTGTAAGCTTCCCTATGTAAAATGTATGTGATAGGAATGAACATAATTTCATTGTTAATTTCAAATACTATATTTTAACTTGTCAACAATGGAATTACTTATATAAATTTTTTATTATGGAATTGTTCTAATATCCTATATCATGATGAACACAAATGGCATTTATGGAAAAAAAAATCATTCTCCCACATTTTCCTTTGCGAAGTTGTTAGAGGCCACACATTATTCAAACTTTGACTCTTTAGCATGTTTGGATGCCCACCATAGTTTTTGTACAATATACTTGGAGATTCAAATATGAAATAATTGCAGTTATATTTAAGTGTTTTTTATACTTTTTATTGTGATACATATGCATACTATAAAATGTACCATTTTGTCAATTTTTAAGCATACTGGTCAATAAATGACATTAAGTACATTGACATTATTATGCAACCATTACCCAGATTACACCAGAACATTTTTATCTTACTCAACTGAAACTGTGTACTCATTACTCTCTATTCCTTCCACCTCCCAGTCCCTAGTAACCACCATTCCACTTTCATCTCTATGAATTTTACTACCCGGGGCAAGCCATACATGTAAAATCATGGGTCATGACTGGCTTATTTTACTTGGCATTAATATCTATAGACATGTTGTAGCACGTAAAAGAAATTCCTCTCTTTTTAAGACTGAAACATGTCTATTCCATATTCTGTTTATTCATTATCTGTCAATGGACATTTGTGTTGATTTCACCTTTTTTTGGTATTGTGAATAAAGCTTCTAGGAGCATGGGTTTACAAATATCTGTAGTAGATTCCACATTCATTTACTTTGGAAATATAAATAGAATTGGAATTATCAGATCATATGGTGATTCTATGTTTAATTTTTAGAAATTGTAGTAGCATTTTCCACAGTGGTTATAACATTTTGCATTCTCAGCAGCACTGCAAATGTTCTAGTTTTTCACATCCTTGCCAAAACTTGTTATTTTATTAATTGTAGTTCTGGTCATTACCTAAAGGTGAAATGTAGTATCTTACAGTAGTTTTCATTATAGTTTTAACTTTAATTCTCCTAATAATTTTTATGTTGAGTACATTTTCCTGATTACTGATCATTTGCTTATCTTCTTTGAAGAAATGTTTATTGAAATGAGTCCAACATTTTAAAATTGGATTTTTGTAGTTCTTTATATATTCCCTATATCAATCCATTATCTGACATATATTTTGCAAATATTTTCTATTTTGTTGATGCTCATTCAGTTTTGATGCCAGAGTTTTTCATTTTGACAAATTTCAGTATTTATCTATTTTTTTGTTGTTGCACATGCTTTTGGTGTTACATTAAAGAATGCACAGCAAAGTCCAATGCCATGAAACTTTTCCCCTGTGTTTTCTCCTAAGAATTTACAGTTTTAGTTCTATATTTAGATCTTTCATTCATTTCTTTAATTTCTACGTATGCTGTAAGATAATCATCCAATTTCATTATATGCATGTGGATCTCAAATTTTCTGAGCAATATTGTGGAAAAGACCTCAATTGAAGGTTTGAGACCATTGTCAAAAATCATTTAATCATATATGTAAAAGATTGTGTTTTTTTTATATCTCCAATTTTTTTGGCTTATGTTTTCTTCCTGCCAATACTGAAGTCTTTTATTATTGTAACTTTCTGGTAATTTTTTTTTATTCAGAAAGAGTGAATTCCGAATTCATAAAATTGTTTGTGTATCTTGAGATTTTGTATAAATTTGAGAATGTATTTTTCTATTTCTTCAAAGTCCTCCTAGGATTAGGATAGAAATTTCACTCTCCATCTGTCTTTTGCTAATAGTAGTATTGACATCTTAACAATATCCAGTTTTCTAACCCAGGGGCACTGAATGTTTCTCTACTTATTTGTCTCTTCAATTTCTTTCAGCAATGTTTTGCAATTATCAGTGAATACATTTTCCCCTTATTTGTCAAGTTTATTCATAGAGATTTTATTCTATTTCATGATATTATAAAATTAATTATTTCCTCAAAATATTCTTGTACAATGCAATTGTAAAGAAATACAACTTATTTTATATCCTACAATGTTGCTGAATTTATTTATTAGTCCTAAGAGAATTTTATTTTCTACATATTAAGTACTCTGTGAACCAAGTTCATTTTACTATTTTCTTTACAGTGTGAATGTTTTATTTGTTTGTTTTACTTACCCAGTTGTTCTTTTTGTTCTTGTAGTGCTATATTAATTATAAGTGACGAAAGTGGACACCCTTGCCTTGTTCTTGGTCTTAAAAGAAAAGATTTCAGTCTTACATAATTGAGTATGTTAGTTATGAGTTAATTTTTAAGTGCTTTATTATACTTACAGATTTACAATGTTCTGTCAATTTCTGCAGTACAGCAAAGTGACCCAAATACACACACACATACACACACACACACACGCATGTATGTATACATTCTTTTTCTCATATTATCATCTATCATGTTCTGTACCAGTAATTGGATATCTTTTCCTGTGCTATACAGCAATGCTAAGCAGCATTGCTTATCCATTCTAAATGTAATAGTTTGCATCTACTAACCTCAAACTCCCAGTCCATCCCACTCCCTTCCCTCCCCCTTGGCAACCACAACTTCACTATGAGTTAAATTTTTAAATATGACATCAGTTTTATACCACTTTAATATTTTTTTTCAAGTAAACAAGGACATGATCTCAGTAGGGCTCAGGATGAACCAATGGTTTCATAACCACTCTTCCTGATCAACAAAGCAAATATTCTTTTTTTTGCATTTAATTTTTGTTTTATTTTTCATATTATTTTCCCATATAGAAATAATCACAGACTGGTGGGTAGAGTTCCCTCTACCATACAGTAGTTCCCCATTGGTCAATCATTCCATATATCACACTGTGCCTATGTCAATCAAAAACCCCTAACCTGTCCCCTTGGGAACCACAAGTTTGTTTTTAAAGTCTATGAGTCTGTACCTGGTCTGCAAATAAGTTCATTTGCAGCCTGTTTTTAGATTTCCAAATATAAGTGATATCATATAATGCTTGTCTTTCTCTGTGTGACTTACTTCACTTACTATGACAATCTGTAAGTCCATCCATGTTGCTTAAAATGGCATTATTTCATTCTCTTTTATGGCTGAGTAGTATTCCATTATATATATATATATATATATGTGCTACAACTTCCTTATCCATTCCTCTGCCAATAGACATTTTAGTTCACTGCCATGTCTTAGCAATAGTAAAGAGTGATGCAATGAACACTAGGGTGCATATATCTTTTCAGATTATGGTTTTATCCAGATAGTTGCCTAGGAGTGGGATTACTGGATCATATGGTAATTCTATTTTTAGTTTTTTGGAGGAACCCATAAGGTTTTCCATAGTGGTTGTCCCAATTTATATTCCCACCAACAGTATAACTGGGTTCTCTTTTCTCTGCACCCTCTTCAGCATTTATTATTTGTATATTTTTTGATGATGGCAATTCTAACTGGCATAAGGTTATAGATACCTCATTATAGTTTTGATTTGCATTTCTCTAATAATTAGCAATGTCAAACATCTTTTCATTTGTTTTTTGCCATCTGTTTGTCTTTGGAGAAATATCTATTTAGATCTTCTGCCCTTTTTTTTTTGACTGGATTGTTAAGTTTTGTTTTGTTTTTGATATTGAGCTTTATGAGTCATTTGTATATTTTGGAGATTAATCCCTTGACAGTTGCTTCATTTGCAAATATTTTCTTCCATACTGTGGGTTGTCTTTTTGTTTTGTTTATGGTTTCCTTTTCAATCCAATAGCTTTTAAGTTTAATTAGGTCCCCCCTCCTTTTTTTTTTTCCTTTTGCAGTGGCATGTGCAGCATATGGAATTTCCCAGGCTAGGGGTTGAATCAGAGCTGTAGCCTCTGGCCTACACCACAGCAATGCCACATTTGAGCCATGTCTGCAACCTACACCATAGCTCATGGCAATGTCACATCCATGACCCACTGAGTAAGGCCATGGATCAAATCCATGTCCTGATGGATACTAGACAGGTTCATTACTGCTGAGGCACTACTGGAACTACCTATTACTGTTTTTATTTTCCTTACTCTTGGAGATGGATCTGAAAAGATATATCTGTGGTTTATGTCAGAGAGTGTCCTGCCTAGGTTTTCCTCTAAGAGTTTTAAAGTATATGTCTTATATTTGGGTCTTTAATCCATTTTGGGTTTAGAGAAGAGTTAACACCTACACTTCTGAAAGTATTCCAAAAAATTGCAGAGGAAGAAACACTCCTAAACTCATTCTTTGAGGCCCTGATACCAAAACCAGAAAAAGCACAAAAAAAGTAAATTATACACCAAATATTTTATATTACTTAACATATTTCCCTTTATTTACAAATATGTTTTCTCCAATATGTTTATATTCTAATACTCATTAACAAATATCAAATATAATCTCCTGACTCTTCTCTCTGGCTAGGGTAAACACAGACATTTCCCCTCTGTATATAACCACTTCCATCTATTTTTGTCTTTTTCCATCATTTCAACATAGTTTCATCCCACTTTGTGTCTGGATTGGCCAGGTTGATGACATTTTTTCATCTTCTAATAAATATTGCTAAAATACAAAAATGTAAATTATTTTTAAAATGATATTTTAGTCAATATTTCTATCTCTATAACTCTTCTCATCATTGATATTTTCTCTCTCAAGACATTTTTTAGGACTATATATTTATAGGTAATATTGAAAATTTTCAGAAAATATTCTTAAGAAGACATTTAGAATTTTTAAGGAAATATATTTTAATAGAATATTTCCCATTTATTTTTCTGTGTTCTGTTTTTGCTATTTCAATACAATGGATTAATTGTATACATTCTGAAAATGTTTTTCTTTGATAATATTTACTGTATTATGATTTTTCTATGTGCATTTCTAAGAATGACTATAAGCATATATTGGTTGCTTATATTACTTCTCTAATTCTCCTATCCTTTCAAAATGGCACTCAAATGAAGATTGTTGCTTTTTTTTTAATTAATCCTGTGGGGTTTGTTTACACTTTGGTTTGAAACATTCACATTCTTTTTATTGATTTTCTTTTTTAATTTTCATAAGACTTTGTTCCGTGACTCTCATATATCTAATGATATTTATATTGTGGATTGGTGATGTCTTAAGCATCTTTGAAAAGAAAAATCCTATTTTTAAATGTGTTCTTTTCTACATTTTCCAATTATTTTAACTGCATGTATATTTGTATATGAGTGTGTGAATTTGTGTGTTTGAGAGTGTGTATATGCACATGTGTTCAGTTTCCTCTTTCACATATAATAAATCTTTAAAAATCTGGTAACATTGGCTCTAAAATTATACTTACAAATAAAACTCTATGTACTGTGTAGAACTTTTTTCTTATAAGGTCTCTGAGAATTCCTGCCTCCACATCTATGTGAAGACTCAAAATGTCATTGTCATTGTTACATTTAAGTGACTAACCATTCTTTTATCCAAATTTCTTCTTTCATAGGACTTAAAATATTTCCTCTCTCATTGAGCTTTATGCTTATCTGCTCTCTTTTAGTTTATAAAATCATCTTGATAGTTTTTTTCAAGAGTGAAAGATTATAAATATATACACTTTACACACTAAATCTAGAATTGAAAATAATTTTAAGTACAAGGGGAAAAAAAGATAAAAAAAATAAATTATTCAAACAAAGTACCATAGGCAATATTTATCATAATTTTTAGAGAAGCAGAGAGACATAAAACATCCACTGTTGGGAGAATATGAGGAAATTAATGGAAAAGACAAGAGGTGCATTTACAGGTGTGCAGGCAAAGGGTCTGCTTTTTATACAGAATTCAGAATCTTACTGAGTCAGTTACTCGACTGTGTAAAAGGCACTTGTCTCAAGAAAGAAAAATAGCTTGTCAATTTGAGCTGATAAGCTGTGGAGTTTGAATATGAAGATAAATCATTCCTTAATGAAAATCAAAATGTATTTGTAATAGAATTTATATAATTTATGCATTTACATTGATTTCCTATGAGTATATTTTGAATATGATAACTGATTTTTCTGTTACTTGGGTTTGTGTAGAGCAGTAAAAATATACTAACGATGTTATAATAATTAAAAATTATTCTAAAGATTTCTTGAAAAACAACTTAGCAACACATATTTGCAACTTAAAATTTCTATCTCTGGCTTAAAAAAAAGTTTATTTTTTTTCAAAAATAGATAAGAACATCTCTTTTTTTAAGCTACAATTTTTTAAAAAGTTGTAATTTTTAAGTAATGCACAAACTAAGATAATACCTTTAAAATAGCATTTTATTTGTACTAACTCTTTTGTCTCTCTTTAGGAAAAATCTTATCAGTGCCTTATGGAAAACTATACTCAAACATCAACTGATTTCATCTTATTGGGTTTGTTCCCCCCTTCAAAAATTGGCATGTTTCTTTTTATTCTCATTGTTCTCATTTTCCTAATGGCTCTATTTGGTAACTTGTCAATGATCCTTCTCATCTATCTGGACACCCAACTCCATACACCCATGTATTTCCTACTCAGTCAGCTCTCCTTTATTGACCTGAATTATATATCCACCATTGTCCCTAAAATGGCCTCCAATTTTCTTTTTGGAAACAAATCTATCTCCTTTATTGGGTGTGGGGTTCAGAGCTTCTTCTTCTTGACTTTAGCAGTTGCAGAAGCCTTGCTCTTGACATCTATGGCTTATGATCGCTATGTGGCCATTTGCTTTCCTCTCCACTATCCCATCAGAATCAGCAGAAGAGTGTGTGTGTTGATGATAATGGGATCTTGGATAATGGGCTCTATCAACTCCTGTGCCCACACCACTTATGCCCTCCACATCCCTTATTGCCGATCCAGAGCCATCAATCATTTCTTCTGTGATGTCCCAGCCATGTTGACTTTGGCCTGTATGGACACCTGGGTCTATGAGTACACAGTGTTTGTGAGCACCACCCTATTCCTTGTGTTGCCTTTTATTATCATTGCATGTTCCTATGGCCGTGTTCTCCTTGTTGTCTTTCACATGAACTCAGCAGAAGGGAAGAAGAAGGCCTATTCAATCTGCAGCACCCATCTCACTGTCATAACTTTCTACTATGCACCCTTTGTTTACACTTATCTACGCCCAAGAGATCTCAGATCTCCAACAGAGGACAAGGCTCTGGCTGTGTTCTACACCATCCTGACCCCGATGCTCAACCCTGTTATCTATAGCTTGAGAAATAAGGAGGTGATGGAGGCCTTGAGAAGAGTTACTCAGAGAATCTACTTTGTGAAAATGTGAACAATTTTTTTATGAGTTCCAAGACTTGAATATAAATGCATACATCAGTGTACAGTAATTTTAAATATTTTATGCTTAAATGAAAGAAGCAAACATAATATAGAACAGAAGAAAATACTTGATACATGGGAAATATTGGCTTATATATGTATTTCTAAGCCTAATTATTTTTTCCTCATGATGTATTTTTCCCATAGTTTTACTTTCTCATTATTTTTTTGAAGTACAGATGACTTACAATATTGTGTTAAATTCTTGTATAAAGCAAAGTGATTCAGTTATAGATGGATATAGATGTAGATTCTTTCTCATATTATTTTCCATGTGGTTTATTACAGGATATTGAATATAGTTTCCTGTGATATATAATGGGAATTGGTTGTTTATTTTGTATATAGTAGTTTGTATCTGCTAATCTTAAAATCCTAATTTAAGCTCTCCCTCACCCTCTTTCCCCTTTGGTAACCATAAATTTGTTTTCTATGTCTGTGCATCTTTTATTTTGTAAATAATTTCAATTTGTACCATACTTTTGATTCCATGTATAAGTGAGGGTATATAATATTTGTCTTTCTCTTTCTGATTTACTTCACTTTTGTATGATAATCTCTAGGTCTATGTTGCTGTAAAAGATTTATTTCATTCATTCTTATGGCTGAGTAGTATTCCCTTATCACATCTTTATATCACTTATCTGTTAATGGGCAATTAAGTTGCTTCCATGTCTTGAGTATTATAAGTAGTGCTGCTGTGAACATTAGGGCTCATGTATCTTTTCAAATTAGAATTCTCTCTGTATATATCCCCAGAAGTGGGGTTGCTAGATCATATGGCAAGTTTAGTTTTTTAAGGAACCTTCATGCTGTTTTCCATAGTGGCTGCACCAATTTACATTACCACCAACACTACAGGAGGGTTGCCTTTTTTCCACACCATCTTCAGCGTTTATTATTTGTAAATTTTTCTTGTAATTGTGGCCATTCAGACCAGTGTTAGGTGGTATCTTATTGTAATTTTATTTGATTTCTCTATTATTTAGAGATGCTGAGCATATTTTCATGTGCCTACTGACCATCTCAATGTCTTCTTTGGAGAAATATCTATTTAGGTCTTCTGTCCATTTTTTCATTGGGCTATTTTGTAGGACTGTTTGTTCATTTTTGGTTATTGAGTTGTATGAATTATTTGTATATCTTGAAATTTAAGCCCTTGTCAGTCACATAGTCAAAAATGTTTTTTCCCAGTCTGTGGGTTGTTTTTTACTTTTATTTATGATTTCCTTTGTTGTGCAAAAGCTTATACGTTTGAATATGCTCCATTTGTTTACTTTTCCTTTTATTTCTATTGCTTAGGAGACAGACCTATGAAAACATTGCTATGGTTTATGTCATATAATGTTTTCCCTATATTCTTTTCAAGGAGTTTTATGATATCATGTCTTAATTTTATGGTGTGATGATGCATTTGTAAATGCATTAATTTTTAACATGTTGTCAAAGAAAATATATACATGAAAATGGAAACTGAAGTTACCATTTAGCACAGTAGTTCTATTATTTTCCAATATGTCTAAAACAGAAAGATAAATGTTTCTAGATGCCTAGGTAAATTGAAAGGCAGATGGCTTCTTAATCATCTCATAGTAGAACTATAATTACAAGTAACAGTTATACTTTCTTTTAATTTAAGGAAACATATTTTAGAAATTTAGTTAGGACATCATCAGTTTCTGAATTCATTCTATCACCTGGAATAGCAAACCACACATTTATCTTTTTTTTTTTTTTTGTGGGTGGTGAATCCTAGGGAAGTGATTTAATATCATGTATACCTGAGAATCAAGGACAATGACTTCGAGATGCCAACAGAGGTCAATGAAACTGAATTTAATTACAGGACCACTGGACTAAGGGTTATTCTCATTAGTGTGAATGTGAAATATCAAGGATTTTTTTTTTTTTGCTATTTCTTTGGGTCGCTTCTGTGGCATATGAAGGATATTTTTGAAATCACCTCCTAAACCATCATATTTTATTCTCCAATCAAAACATCCTTTGGTTTAATTGAATTGAGTTGAGCTGATGAAAGTCAACTTTTATAAAGTAATTTTAGCCATGGATATTATGGCTTAATTACTCTCCTAAATGTTTCCTAAAATTACATCCAATAAAAAGCTGTCAGCTCAAGTGAACTTGGCAGGTGAAGTATTATCACTGTCCATCAATGATCAGTGCAGAAATGCTATTTACCTCTCAGATGTGGAAGGGAAGAGACTGCTATATTCTACATAATTTTCAGAGCACAGCAAAAAATAAAAATATGAGGCTTCTTTTTCAAAAAAAGAAAAAGATGACTTTATTCTTGCTCAAGTATAGTTTTCTCATTAAAATTGTTTAATTAGATGTGAAATACAATACAAATTGTAAAGAATATTTTGCATCAGAATATCACACATAATAAAAGCAATGCTTATACTGTGATGTCATTCTTGGTCATACTAGTTTTTGGCTCACTTTTCTCCAAATTTATCTTTATCAAAATGTATACTGATGGGAGTTCCCGTTGTGGCACAGTGGTTAACGAATCCAACTAGGAACCATGAGGTTGCGGGTTCGGTCCCTGCCCTTGCTCAGTGGGTTAACGATCCGGCGTTGCCATGAGCTGTGGTATAGGTTGCAGACACAGCTTGGATCCCGCGTAGCTGTGGCTCTGGTGTAGGCTGGTGGCTGCAGCTCCGATTCGACCCCTAGCTTGGGAACCTCCATATGCCACGGGAGCGGCCCAAGAGGTGGCAAAAAGACAAAAAAAAAAAAAAAAAGGATGCTGATAGAAAATTTACTCTCTTTTAATATAATTGAAAATACTTTCAGCCAGAGGTGAAAAATGCTAAGTTGCAATAAGTTTTTCATGATTTTTAATTTTAA
Organism: Phacochoerus africanus; assembly: GCF_016906955.1. Classification (NCBI taxonomy): domain Eukaryota; kingdom Metazoa; phylum Chordata; class Mammalia; order Artiodactyla; family Suidae; genus Phacochoerus; species Phacochoerus africanus. Next base: position 56,822,285 of record NC_062547.1, on the reverse strand, counting down.
AAAGAATATTTCTGCTTATGTTACTGGAGCTATTAGTATTTATAAGTTGTGAAAATATTGGGCTGGAATTCTGATGAATTATGTCAAAATATAACTTTTAGGGCCTGTGGAATTAATGATTCATAATACGAGGTTTTTTTCTAAGTGTTCTCTTATGAATAAAGTTCAATTCACAGAAGTCGATTTTATATAAATCTGAATTTAATTTTAAATATAAATTCAATCAATTATTCCCATCAGATTTCTCATAATTTTTGGACTGTGTATAAAAAAATCAGAAGTTGGAGTTCCTGTCGTGGCACAGCAGAAACGAGTCCAACTAGGAACCATGAGGTTGCAGGTTCGATCCCTGGGCTCACTCGGTGGGTTAAGGATCTGGCATTGCCGTGAGCTGTGGTGTAGGTCTCAGATGTGGCTCGGATCTGGTGTTGCTGTGGCTCTGGCATAGGCAGGCAGCTATAGCTCTGATTAAACCCTTAGCCTGGAAACCTCCATATGTTGCGGGTGTGGCCCTAAAAAAAATAAAGACAAAAAAAAAATCAGAAGCAGCTTGAGTTTCAAATGCCTTTTAATTCATTTTATCATCACATCTTCAATAATAGGGTAAGTAGATATTAAAATTTGTTAATAATTGCTTTCTGAAATTTTACATGAAGTGAGTATTCTTTTCCATCAGTGATCTTTCATATTAATTTTTAAATCTTTATATGCCATTTCTATTTCTTAATCCTGTGGATATTTGATTTGCAATGTGGCAACATCTTTTAAAAACATTATATTCTCTATTCTTTGATGAATGTTAACAATTCCCTGATAAGCTTTATTGCAATGACAATTTGTGTACATCTAGTTTTTAATAAAACTGACAAAGTTTAATGCTTAAACTCCTTAGCATTTCTTACTCTAGCTCTCAAGTGATGTAGTAAATAATTTTGTACATGACACAAGGATGGGCTTTGGGATGGAAGGTTAATTTGGACCCTACCACAGTCATAAAACAATCAAGAATTTTACATGGCAAGCACCCAGCATTAAACTAAGTGAGGATTATTTCTGTGTGAGAACCTATGCAAGTACCCATGCTACATTCCCTGAGAAAAGTAGAATGACTGAATAAAAAAAATGAATGGCATCATGCAAAGCAGAAAATGATGGTAACATCTGCTATTTTTGTTATTTTTTTATTATTGTAAGTAATCTATGGAAATTTGTAATTGAGCAGGGGTGCCTGTTCCAGATGCCTTTTACATTTCTGGTGATGAATAATAGAAGGAACCAGGATGTGTATATATTGTTGGACCTGACACTCCATGGCTTTGGGACCTGACATGCCATGGTCATATCATATCTCAGGACTTGCTGAAAAACAAGATAGAAAGAGTATATTCTAAATTATTGGTAAACAGTATAAGAAAGAAAAAAATCTTGAGTTCCTGTTGTGGCTCAGTGGTTAATGAATCCAACTAGGAACCATGAGTTTGCGGATTCCATCCATGGCCTTGTTCAATGGGTTAAGGATCCGGCATTGCCGTGAGCTGTGGTGTAGGTTGCAGACACTGCTTGGATCCCCCGGTGTAGGCCAGCAGCTATAGCTCCAGTTGGACCCCTAGCCTAGGAACCTCCATATGCCATGGGTGCGGCCCTAGAAAAAGACATTAAAAAAAAAGAGAGAAAAAGAAAGATGGGAGTTCCTGTCATGGCTCAGTGTTTAACGAACTTGACTAGGAGCCATGAGGTTGCGGGTTTGATCCCTGGCCTTGCTCAGTGGGTTAAGGATCCGGTTTGCTGTGAGCTGTGGTGTAGGTCCCAGATGTGGCTCGGATCTGGCATTGCTGTGGCTGTGGCATAGGCTGGCCCCTCAGCTCCAATTAGACCCCTAGCCTGGGAACCTCCATATGCCATGGGTGTGGCCCTAGAAAATAGACAAAAAAAGAAAAAAAGAAAGAAAGAAAGAAATCTTTTTTCCTCTGCCCATTTAGTTCTTGTTTTAGATATCCCCTATAATAAAAATCAGAGGGGAAAATGTATAGATGTCTATCTCTATCTATCTATCTATCTATCTATCCATCTATCTATCTAAACATGGATGGATCTTAAATACAAGGGAGAAACCCAGAAAAACTGAATAACTCCCTTAAGTGGCCCCAGCCATTGAGGTATGAGGGCATATTGCCCAGGACCACCTTTAAAACAATAACAGCCATTGAACCAAACAGGATATGACAAAAATTGGTTAAAACTGACTAGGCCAAAGATGGTGGTACTCTCAATTTATAGCAACCTTAAACCTCAGTATATGTTCATTGAAATACATTAGCATGTTAATGATATAACCACAAGTGCCACGACATTTCTGAGACTGATGATAAAACGTGGACAGTGATCCACTTCCTAGAAATATGCACCGGTTTCCCAAAATATTTGGAATAATCCTCACATTTCTTAGTGTAAAAAATGACTTTGCCCAAAAAAAACAAAACCTCCACACCCTGAGGTTATGCTCACTTACTGAGAAGTCTGCATTCTGCCTATGGAATGTGTGTCTTTCTAAATAAATCTTCTTTCACTTTACTTTGACTTGCTTAGGAATTCTTTGCTGTGGAACTCCAAGAACCCTTCTTTGGCAGCCTGTCCCAGGAACTCACCTAAACCTGGGGCACAACAATTATCTTGCTTCCCTTTCTCCCCCATAATCTTTCTGGTGAACAGGAAAGGACTGCAAAGGACATAATCTGGATCTGCCTATTGGGGTATGGTTCCCCTCTGAGGACGGTGCCTGGGGCCCTTACTGAAATATATAGATTCACATAGCCTCATAGTTGGTAGCTTATGCTGCCACCTATGGGATCGTGAAAGAACATGGTGAGCCCAAGGCTTTTCCCTCTTGATTTTTCTCATTCTCCCCCTATCTCTTTGGGCTTGAGAAGATCCACCATGATGACCCTCCAGACATCTAAATTAGGACCACAAAGCAAGTAATTATCACCTTTATTGTGTGAGTTTCACCCCTGTGGCTCCTGAAATCTGATTTTGCTACCCTACTTGTTCTTATTGTTAGCCCAATTCTGGGACACTGGAGAAAAAAAATAGGCACATGTTTTTTCAATCAGTAAGTGTAGGCATGACTTAGTTCTTAATTACTTGCTTCCTAGTTTTTGCCAGAGATTAATGGTTTTAAGTGTTATAAGATTAACATAAGTTATAATTCTATTTATTTTAACTAAGTTTCTTTACCAATTAAATTGCAGTCAGGTGTTTAACCATGGATTTTAAGTCTTTTTTGCATTTACAAACTATTATTATTGTACTCTTAAGCTTTTCCAAAAAGTGCTTTATCTTCAAGAAGGTTAATTGGAACCCTATGGAAGTGGTGTGTAAAAACCACTTACACCACCATCTCATCCAAGCTGAAGGCATGGAATACTTCCATAGCTAAAAATTTGCATATACTAAGGGGTCTTTGTCCTCATATTGTGTTCATAATTTATCCATTCCACAGATTCATATAGCTGCTTTCTCCTTGCATTCTCCTGTTCCCAGGACAATAATTACAATTCCAGGATTATGTCTGGATATATGGCACTCTCCAGAACGAGAGCCCAAGCAAAGTGCATCCCAGGGAAAATTTAGCCCATATATAAATGTTTATCCCTATATTGATAATATGTGGCATGAAGGAGCTTAACTATTAGGACATTTGTTCCCATTGGTACAATACATAATAGTACTCAATATCTTTCCAGGAGGGTCATCAGAATGATATTGATAGAAATAAGACTGGCTGGGAGATTGGTAGCTTCATGGGGAGGTATTGTCTACTCTAAGAAATGGAACCAATAAACCCTAAGAAGCAACCATAAGAAATGTAACCAATACTTTAGGGTGCCTAGCTCTGGCCACTGGAAATGACCTGAACAGACTATCAATTTCTTTGGAATAACTGGCCAATGTGGTTATGACAATCATTTGGCACTAGACTAGTTATTAGCTTGACCAGATGGCATGTGTGTGGTCATAAACAAAACCTGCTATATCAATGTCAATAATTTGGGCCAGATAGTGATGGATATCAGCAAGAGTTATGACCAGGCATCTTGGTGACACCACTACAACCAGAGGTCAGATCCTAATGCAACATTAGGATCTGGTCCAGTATTAAGAGGAGCCTAATGAGTTCTGTGGTACAGATGCTTAAGGATCTGGCTTTGGCCACTGCTGTGGCATGGGTTTTATCCCTGGCTTGGGAATTTCTGCATGTCATGGGTGTGACAAAAAATAATAGCAATAATACTGAGAGGAGTTCCCGTCATGGCTCAGTGGTTAACAAATCCAACTAGGAACCATGAGGTTGCAGGTTTGATCCCTGGCCTCACTCAGTGGGTTAAGGATCCGGCACTGCCATGGGCTGTGATGTAGGTCGCAGAAGTGGCTCAGATCCCGAGTTGCTGTGGCTCTGGCATAGGCCAACTGCCACAGCACCAATTAGACCTCTAGCCTGGGAATGTCCATATGCCCCAGGTGCAGCCCTAGAAAAGGCAAAAACATAATAATAACAATAATAATAATAATAATAATAATAATAATAATGAGAGCAGCTTCTTTAGCCTTACTTGGTTCTTGCCCTTCCTGGGCCCAATAATAGTCATACTCTTACTCCTCCTTTTTGGACATTGACTCTTTAACCTCTTAGTAAATTTTTTATCCTTCAGGTTACAACAGTTCCACATCAAGATGACATAGTCCTTCAAAAAAAAAATATGAAAAAAACTGGTTAGAACCAACTAGGAACAAGATAGTGGGAGATTCAGTTTTCACTAGGCCTTGAGCCTTCTTGGTTGTAATACGTTATTATTATTGTAAAGAGTTGAGATCATCTTAACACATTAGCTTGCTAACTGACACACTCACCGGTGCCAAGAAGGTTCTGAAGCTTACCTTAAAATGCCAAAAAGTGGATGGTGGCCCAATTTCTGGAAATGCCCACCCATTCCCCAAAATATTTGGAATAATCCTCCCACATGTTAGTGAAATTACCCAGACCATAAAAACTAACCGCCCCCACCCCAGAGCTGCTCTCACATTATGAGAGGGTTTGCATTCTGCCTATCAAATATTTATGTCTCTAAATAAACCTTTCACTTTACTTTGGTTTGCACTTGAATTTTTCCCTGTGCAAAACCAAGAACCCTCACTTGCCAGCTCAACTCAAGAACTCACCCAAAACCTGGGACATGACTATTTCCTTTCTCCCCTTCCTTGTGTCATACAACTTTAAATATTATTTTCAGCTAAATATAAAATATGTCAGGGATCCCACTGTGGCTCAGCAGATTATGAACCTAACTAGTATCCATGGGGATGCAGGTTCCATCACTTATATGGCTCAGTGGGTTAAGGATCCAGTTGTTCCTGTGAGTTTTGGTGTAGGTCACAGATGTGGCTCAGATTCCAAATGGCTGTGGCTGTGGTGTAAGTCAAAAGCTGCAGTTCTGATTTGACCCCTAGGCTGGAAACTTCCATATTCCCTGGGTGTGGCCTTAAAAAGCAAAATAAAAATTAAAATTAAAAAAATTAAATGTTGGGAAAATCAGACGGCCACTTATGGGAGATTACCAGGAAAGGCACAGTAAATGGGGGTACACTTGCTATGCAGATTTAAGTTACTGTTATCTGTAAGAGTCTCTAAAGATATAGTCATCCTGGCACAGAAGAAAGATCTTTGCCAAAGCAGATGACCCTTACAAATGTAAATGTATTTTATAAAAGGATAACTTCTGCTCCAGTTTTCAGAGCATTTCTGATATTTTCTGTTTCTTAAAAATATCCAGTTTAAAATAATTCTTACTCTGATGAGGCATATTTTTTGGTTGCAACTGATAGTTTCCTTGGGGGATAGTGTTAGGGCCTCCACCCTCCCCAGGGCAAGATTTGACCCCCTCCTGTAATGTGGATGTTCAAGTTGGGCAGTGAGAAACAATGGTCTGTTGAAAACAATGACCTCTACCTACAAACATTAACTACCTTCTGTCCTGGGATTTGACCCTATACCTGTCTCCTCAATTGTGTTGGGGAAAGGTGACTCTGGTTCAGAGCATCAGTGTCAGAAAGTAAGACACACAAACACAGGGAGATATTGACAAGGCTCCTTACTTCTGCAGGGTGCAAGTGCTCAAAAAGCATGTGCAAAGAAGGAAGACTCCCATATTCATCCCTAACACAGGTGGTACATCTCTCCCCTTCCCATTGGTCAGGTCAGGGTGCACATTCTTCTGGGTTGGCTAATTAGAAACAAATTGTTCCTGGGAAAAGAGGGAAAAGAGGTGTGGAAGAAGGTGCCTCAGACAAAGCAGGAACAAAATGGAGTAACCCAGCCTTCATTTGATTGGAAAGACATATGCTAATTTTCACAATTTCCCCCTTTCATTTCTTCATCAGATATTCTTTTCTTTAAACATTTTGAGCATAGTTTGACTTTCATGTTCTATTGTGCCCATTAAAGGCATATTGATTTTGTGGGGAGTGGGTCCCAATTGTTTTGTCAGGGTGGTTTCTATTAATCTTTGAATGAGCCCTCTGGCACAAGGAATTATACAACAATCAACTAAGACAGGGACACTACTTACAATAATTAGAGGTGTAAGGATTGAAGCTATTAGTCCCTTCTATCTTCCAAGCCAATTTTCTAAAATGTCTGTGAAGGGGTCATTACTACCAGAATTTTCTGAAAGTACACCTGCTAAGGTTATTAGTCTGTGTAGGGCCTTGGTGATGGTGCCATCTGGGGCAGTGTTATTGGGAATGAAGTTGCAGCACCGGATACCAATCATTACACAGGCCCCACCCCTTTCTGCCAGCATCATGTCTAAAGCAAATCTATTTTCCCATGCCATTTAAATAGTTGGTCTCAGCTGTTTGGCTATTCCTCTAATGACATCTCTAGTATAATTAACAAATCTTTGTTGATAGGAATAAATGTAGTTTATCCAATCAACATTTTTGTTTATGATTGACCACCAAAAGAGAACAGATTAAAACCCAGCAGCTATTTGATTTCTTGCCTTAACTTTTTTTCAAAAACCCCATGGAATACCTATTGAGTCAATATAGACCTGGGAGTCAAAGACCTCCCCTCCCTGGGGTGATGTCTCATTCCCTCTGGATTGGCTGAGTTTGGGATTGGAACCTAAATGCCAGGGCAAAAGGCATAGCCAATTGCTCCAAAGTACAGGTACTACTGCAATTTTCAGAAGAGTGTCCATTAGTGAACCTCCACAATACCACCAGACATATGCACAGGGCAGTCAGAACTGGAATTTATTGTACAGGATGTTGTAGGATCAGCTTTCACTGCACCTGATACGGTTGCCTAAGATAGTTGCCATTGCCTCTTGTCATTCTAAACACAAGGAGAAGTTAACATTTTCATTTGGTGGCCAAACAGTTTTCAGGGTGTGAGAATTAACATATGTCTTTTATATTAAAGGAAGCCTTGGTTACTCCATTTTGTTCCTGCATTGCCTGAGACAGCCTCCTCCAGCCCTTCCCTTTTCTCTCTCCTCCCAGTAACAGTTTGTTTCAAATTAGCCAACTAAGAAAAATGTGTGCCCTGACCTGACCAATGGGAAGGGGGACAGATATACTGCCTGCATTAGGGATAAATAATGGGTTCTTCATTCTTTGTGCACACTTGCTCACTTGGCTGCTTGTCACTGATAGGGAGCACTTTCACCCTTTTTCATAAGTAAAGAGCCTTGTTGAAACGTCCCCGTGTTCATCTGTCTTACTTTCCAACACTGATGATCCAAGCAGGGGTCACTTTTCCCCAACAATGGGCTGACTTACAGAAATTTTGACCTCAGGAAGTATCAATGACAAAGTCTGACAGGACTCATGCTGTTTTGTCCTTGAAGAGGGCCATCATACTTTCAAGACCCCATGGGTCTGATGACCATCCCAGAGGAAAGGGAACCACTTGGGCCTCTGGTCTCCCTGTGGCACAAGCATTAACTCTTGCTTTTGTGTAGTGTGCCCACAAAATATTTTATCCATTCCAACAAGGCATTGGGCTTGGAGCAGTAGAGCTTGGAGGTTGGGAAGGAAGAGTAATTGGTTGGGTTGAAGGTACCAATCTAAGAGCCATTCTTACCACTGAGTTTATTCCAGAAATGTCAGCTCCTAAACCATATATTCAAGTTGCCACTTCTGGCTACTGGGCTAGTGTGGCTGGATTGTCAATAAGATTGGATTACATGTTCAGTGGGTACAACTAATTGGAGGCTCTCCCTTTGAGAGGTGAATCTTGTCCTTTAATGCCTGTAAGTTTTGAGTATGGGGGAGGCCCACCCCTTGTATTGGGTGACCCAGCAAACATCATTCCAACTTATACATGGGTACTTATACTCCCATTTCCCCCTTGTCTATACAGTTCTTGTGGGTTAAGTCCTGGACAAAGATATTTATCTATAGATGAGAATTGTCTTTGATTTTCTAGAGTTCCACAATCTAGGACCTGACAAGCATCAAATTTTTTGACTACTGAGTTAGGAGTCTCAGTTAAGTTAATAATTAATTTCAGTAGATAATCTGCCCATAATCCCAGGCCCCAATAAAATCTTGAGATTAGAGGATCCCATGATCTACCCCAACTACCTGATGTTAATGAACCCCGAAGAGTCATCCATATTAGAATGTTTAAACACTTTTTAGGACCAACCGAGTTTTGGTGGTTCCTGGGAAAGTCACCCATTGTTTTTTTTTTTCTGTTATAGCCCCCTTTTTTTCACCAAGGTGTGGTTCTTCCATCTTCTCTAGGACATTAAAACTGCAGTTTCAATGGTCAGCAACATGAGGAAAGGTCCCACCCAGCTTGGTTGGAGTTTGTCTTCTTTCCATGATTTGATTAACAGGCTGTTGTGGATGGACCAGGAAATCAAGCAGTGGAGTCTGGGCTAGTAACCTCTCATGACTGAGAAAATAAAGAGTGGAAGATAGACCAAGCACATAATTTTTTTAAAAATTTATCTTAGGTTTCAAATGTAGGCAGGTCAGATGATCTACCCAGATAAGGAAGTCCATATAATATTTCACATGGAGATAGACCAACATTTTTTCTGGGAGAAGTTCTAATTCTGAGTAAAGTCCCGGGTATCTGGGTTTCTAGTATTAGTTTAGGTGAGTTTGGAGAGTTTGGTTCATTCTTTCAATTTGACAAGAAGTGTGGGGGGGTTCCATGCAGTATGATATTCCCATTTAATATCTAATTCATTGAAGAGTCCCTTTATTATTTGATCCATAAAATGACCTCCATTATCTGAATCTATGTTTTCAACCAGCCCAAATATGGAAATAATTTGATCCAAAAAGGCCTTTGTCACATAATTAGCTGTGGCACTGGGTAATGGGACAGCTTCCACTGAATGAGTTAGATGGTCTACTACAAATAAGAGATATTTGAGTTGCCCTATTTTGGGCATTTTGGTGTAGTCAATATGGATGCTCTGGAAAGGCCTTAAACTGGGAGACCTTCCTACAGTAGCTGTTTTCCTTAAAGTCTTTTTATTGGTCTTTTTGCATGTTAAGCAATGTTCCATTACTTGTTTGGCTACTGTGTAAATATTGGCACACTTATAGACCTTTAAGACTGTGTCACACATGGCTTGAGGTCCCCAGTGGCTCCTTTGGTATGGGTATGTCAGAATTTCTCTCATAAGGGGTTTGCATAGCATTTCCCTCCTGGTCTGGGAGGAACCACCTTCCCTGAGCATTGGGCTGAGCCCCCAGCTGATGTAGCTGTTCCATCTATTTTTCTGAAAAGGAGAGAGAGATCATTATTTGGGGATGGGAGGGAGTAAGATGGAAGATGGGGACCTCTGATCCTAATGCTACTCTCTTGGCTTCCTTATCTGCTATCGAGTTTCCTTGGGCTTCAAATGAGACCCCCTTTTGGTGGCCTGGCAGATATACCACCACTGTTTCTTCTGGGAGTTGGAGGTTGTCAGGTACCTATTTGATTAGTTCTCCACATATTAATCCTTGTCCTTTATTGTTAATAAGTCCTCTTTCCATCCAAATTTTTCCAAAGGTATGGGCCACCCCCAAAGGCATATTTAGAGTCAGATTATACCATATTTTCCTCTTAAGCATTTTAAGGTCTGGTTAAGGGTATAGAGTTCATAATTTGAGCTGACCATGTATTTGGGAGTCCTCCTGACTCAATTATTGACTGAGCCTCTCAACTGACAATTGAGTAGCTATGGTGTTGTTTTCCCTGAATGACCTGAGAAGATCCATTAAGAAGAAATGTCTCCCTGAATGGAAGGGAGTTTTCCATAGATTGGGTCGAGTTTTGGTCTGATAGTCTATTAAATTTAAACAATGACATTCAATTGGAGTTGAGGGCTCCTTTTGGGTGAGAAAAGAAGCAGGGTTTATGGCCTCATCAGTGGTTAAAGTTAAGTCATCCTTTTCCAATAAGATTGCCTCATACTTTAAGATTAAGGAGTCAGTGAGCCCTCTCCCTACCCTTTGGTTTAGGATGGCTCATACCTGGTGTGGAGTATTCATGTCAGCCTTCCTCCAAAGGTGAGTTTTCTGTTTTCTTCAGTTAATAGGGCAGTGGCAGCTACTGTCTGTATGCACTTAGACCATCCTCTTGAGACAGGGTTTGGGAGGGAGGAAAAGAAGGCCACCAGCTGGCAACTTCCCCCATATTCCTGTGTGAGGACACCTAGAGCCATCCTCCTGTCCATGCTTACAAATAAAGGAATAGGTCCTTCAAAGGATGGTAGAGCCAGAACAGGGGCACCCATCAGGGCCTCTCTTAAAACCCTAAATTTTTTACCTCCTCCTGACTCCAGAGTAGGGGATTGGGGCCTTCCTCTACAAGTTTGGAGTATAAATTTTTAGTTTTTAATGCATAAGAATCAATCCAAAGGTGACAATATCCATTCAGGTCCAGGAACTTTCTAAGTTTATATTTGGTAGCTGGCAGAGGCAGGTCTATAATCCCCTCTATCCTTTCTGAATGAGTTCTTTTTTACCCCCTGTTATCATATGTCCCAATATTTTAACTCTTTTTCAACAAATTGTACTTCTTCTTGGAGACCCTAAGGCCTTGTTCCCCACAAAATCTGAGGAGGTAAACTGTAGCTGCCATAAGTATTTTTTGATCAGGGTTTAGTGTAGTAAGTCATCTACATATTGGAGTAGACAGGTCCCATGGAGGGGGGGATATAAGTTCTCCCAACACCTGTTCTAAAATTTGTCCAAAAAGATGTGGGGCGTCTGTACGCCCCTGAGGGGGTACTGTCCATCTACATTGTTGTCTTCTTCCAGTTAGCTCCCATTTGAAGCAGAATATGTCCTAACAGTATGAGTCCAAGGGGCATGCCCAAAAGGCTCTTTTAAGTCAATTATACTGAACCAGTGGTGGTCAAATGGAATTTTACTCAGGAGGGTGTAAGGGTTTGGCATTACTGGGTGCCTAGTCTTAAAAATTGGATTGATTGCCAAAAAGTCCTGGACTAAATGATAGGACCCAACCATCTTAAGCACAGGAAGAATAGGGGTATTGTTGGAAGACAAGCAAGGTTATAAGAGACCCTCTTAAAGTAGTCCCTATATAATTGTTTTAAGTCCCATCCTTCCCAGTAGAAGGATAAGGTATTATTTCCTCTAGATTACTTTTCCCAGGGTCTTTATATTTTAATTGGGGGTCACTTTACATCCCCTATGATTTCCCTCTGATGCCCACACCTGTGGTTAAATTTTTTCTTCCACTGCTTGGGTTAGAATATTCAGTTTTGCTTGTCTAGTTTTTTTTTTTTTTTTTTGGTAACCTATAAACTCAATCCCAATTTGGCCATTAGGTCTCTTCTGCACAGGTTTGCTCCTGCCTCTGGAACAAAGAGGAGGCATATTTTGCACATCTGTTTAGGAAACTTACTTTGGTTTCTTCTAAAATTCTTGCTGGAAATTCCTCTCCTTTTACCCTAGATACTAATATTTCTTCACATGGAGAAAGTCCTTTGGGCACATAACAAGGCAAGGAGCAAGGTGCCCCCAAATCAATAACAAAGATCATAGTTTCATGGTGTGGACCTGCCTCTAAATTTATCAAGGGGTCTTGGTAGAATTTTTAAGTGGGTAAATAACTAATGAGAGCTCATGAAGCCCCTAGTGCTCATCTTCTTCAAAAAACATGAGAGGGTTTTTTTCTCTTTTTCCCATTCAGGACATTCATTTTTGAAATGTCCCAATTTGCCACACTAAAAGCACTTGTTTTCACCCTGACATCTATTCTCTTTTTCACAATGCTTCATTTTTCAGGTAGCAGTGAGGCTGATATTGTGACCCTCTCTTATTTTGCCTTAGGACCCCTTTGATTCAACCTGTTTTGTTTATGTTGATATGTAAACATGATCTTGGCCTTTTGTTTTTGCTTCTCATCATCCTTTTTCACATAAACCTTTTCTGCCTCTTTTAGTAAGTCCTCTAATGGTTTATCTTTCCAATCCTCTATTTTTTTTTTAACTTTTTGGAAATATCTGGCCAACTATTAGTTACAAAATGAAGTTTGAGCATGCACTGTCCTACAGGGTTGATGGAATCTATTCCATCGTATCTTCTCATTTGAGCTCTGAGTCTTTCCAAAAACTTAGTTAGCCCTTCCTCTTTACCTTGCTGTACTTCAAATTCCTTAGCTACAATTTGAGTCTGAGGTATAACATCTCTATTCCCCTGAATTATGAGATATCTCAAGTCTATCATGTGCCCCTGGTGTGGAGCATTATTGTCCCACCCTGGATCCTCATTGACAAATTTAGTTTCCTCCAAAACTTCCTGGGCTCAGGAGGCAAGGTTCACTCCCACAAGGCCATGGCTGCCCATTGAAGCATCCCTCTTTCTTCCCTGGAAAATATAATACTCAAAATAGACACTAATTTGGGCCATGTATAAACTTATGGTCCAAGGAACTGAGCTTCTTGATCTGCTACCCCATATGGGTCCTCCAGCAATGTCTGCCATTCCCTCTTAAAATTTCAGACTTCAGTGCTGATTAAAGGGGCATTTACCTATCCTATTTTGCTCCCATCCAAGTGAAACACCCATAGTGGGAATTGCAGTTAAGTCTCTTCTTGTTGGTCCCCAGGGGCAGCAGAGGGAAGCAGAAAATTTTGTGTATCCTCCTGACATTTCTTTAACTCTCACCTAAGTCTGGAATAAGGCCCTGTCATATTCCTTGATTTTGTTGAGGCCATGGAATCTGACCCCCTTGGGTTGCAGAAGTATGTTTGTGCCTGCATGTGGCAGTAACTGAGCCACATCTGTGACATACACCACAGATCATAGCAACACTGTATCCTTAACCCACTGAGAGAGGCCAGGGATCAAACCTGCAACCTCATGGTTCCTAGTTGGACTCCTTTCTGCTGTGCCACCATGGGAACCCCCTTAAATTATTTTTGGTAGTAAATTTTCTGGATCTTGTTTAGGCAGTATCTTGCACAATCTCTTGTGGGGAAATATTTTTGTCTTACTTGTTTGAGTCATTATCAAAATATATCTGATCAATGGCTAGATATTTGATCTTTCAAATTAGAGAAACTTCTAAACTGGTATATTTTCAGAGAGCTCTCATTATAAACAGTTGTTTTATCATTACTTAAGGGAAAAATGAGTTAAAAGGTGAATGTATGTGTGTGTGTGGTGTCTGTTTCCCCTCCCTAGATATTAAAAATGCTATAAAAACAGTAGAATAATTAGTGTTAATTAGGTTTGTGAGCTGAAGATTGACATCCACCTTCCTCTACTCAAACTGAATCATGAAACACTTCAGCTGGCAGGGTGAGGCAGGAGATAACTCAGGTTGGAGATTAGGATTGAGGCACTCTGGGCACTGAGAAAACAGGCATAAAAAGTCTTCATATAGATATTTTCAGGAGTGGATTTTATCAGCCCAATTCTTGCATCTTCTCAAATCTGGAAAAGCACTAAAATACTTCATGGTGACATCTGTTCCTATGACTAGCAGTAACCTACTAGTAAGAATTAACATATGTGAGAATTAGCATATGTCTTTTCTATCAAAGGAAGTCTTTGTTACTCCACTTTGCTCCTGCTTCATCTGAGACACCCTCCTGCACCCCTCCTTTTCCCCTCTCCTCCCAGTAACAGTTTGTTTCAAATTAGCTGAGAAGAATGTTCTCCTTGACCTAACCAATTGGAAGGAGACAGATATACTGCCTGCATTAGGGATAAATAGGGGGTTCTTCCTTCTTCACATGTACTTGCTCACTTGTTTGCTCATCATTGACAGGGAGCTCTTGTGCCCTTTTGCAGAAATAAAGAGCCTTATTGAGATGTCCCTGTGTTCATGTGTCTTACTTTCTGACAATGATGTTCTGAGCCTGGGTCAATTTTCCACAACAATTTGGGGGCTTTTCCAGGATTTAGGGCCCACCAGAGCATGAATTCTTGAGAAGGGGATACCTATCCCACGGCCCCACTGTGGTGGTCCTGAATTGAGAAGTCTGAGCCTGTGAACTTCAAACCCATGGGGGGATTCTCAACAACACAGGAGGACAGTCTGAGAAAAATTGCAACCAGGGTGACCAGGTGACTCTGTGCATGGACCAAGGTAGGAAAGATGGTGGGGGTGATTGAGTATCTCCTTGGTGGTCAGGGAAAGGGTTCGGTGACCTAAAAAGTCTCAGATGAGACTGGCAATTTCAGGTGAAATCAGAAAAATCAGAGCATGATCCTCAAAAGGTCTTGGCTGAGACCAGTAGTCTTGAGTGATATAGGTGATTTGGGGTGAAATCAGAAGATCAGGGCATCATCCTGGGGAAATGGGAAGTAAGTCTTCCTGACCCGTGCCTCCACTCAGAGGATCTCTGCATGGATGGGGAAACCAAATTCCTCCAGACAGTCCTCTGGGATTAATGTTATAGTATTGGGGCAAAAATCCATGGATGAAGGACAAAAAGAAGGGAAGAATGATTGAATATTGTTGCTTTATCTGGACACAGACATTTATTCTTGCCCCATCCATCTTCTGGCCAAAGTTCAGATTGGACAAGGATTGGGTCTGTCAGCTGCTCATTCAGTTTGTCCAGGGTCCCAGGAGCAAAGAAGACACCAGGGTCCCAGGAGCAAACTGATTATGCTTTCTGTTGGTGGCAGGGACCAGTGGTCTTATTTCCCCTCAGCGTGGGAACAGAAGGGCAATGAAGAAGAAACCCAAGAACATTCACCTTGCAATTACCAAATTGGCACTGCCCCCCTCCTACTACAGCCACCACCACTGTCGCCACTA
Organism: Phacochoerus africanus; assembly: GCF_016906955.1. Taxonomy (NCBI): domain Eukaryota; kingdom Metazoa; phylum Chordata; class Mammalia; order Artiodactyla; family Suidae; genus Phacochoerus; species Phacochoerus africanus. Next base: position 56,806,969 of record NC_062547.1, on the reverse strand, counting down.
GGGGAGCATGGGAGGGGGAGGGTGGCAGGGCCATTGCACAGGCATGAGCACACTGGTCCCACTAATGGAGTCTGCTCATGAGGGGAGTGATGCAGGGTCCACTGCACAGGTACAAACACACTGCCAAGCAGCCTGCAGGGTCGAAGACCACCACCTCAATAAAATCAAAGGATATGATAGGGCCTTGATCCAGACTTAGGCAATAGTTAAAACAATGTCAGGAGGGTATTCAAAATGTTCCATTTACTGTCGCTACCCCTGGGGACTGACAAGAAATGCCACAAATATTATTCCCACTATGGGAAGTTCCCTTAGGAGGGGGAAGAATAGGATATGTAAATGCCCCTTTAACCAGTCCTGAGGTCTGAATTTTTAAGAGGGAATTGAGGCCATTGCTGGAGAACCCATATGGGGTAGCAAATCAAGTGGATCAGTTCCTTGGAACACAAATCTATACATGGTCAGAATTAATGTCTATTTTGAGCATTCTATTTTCCAAGGAAGAAAGGGGGATGATTCAAAAGGCAGCCATGGCCTCCTGGGAGTGAACCCACCCTCTTCAGCTTGGGGAAGTTAGGGTGGAAACTAACTTTCCCAATGAGGATCCAGGTTGGACAATAACAATGCTCCCCACTGGAGGCATATGATGGACTTGAGAAATCTCATAATTCAGGGAATTAGAGATGTTGTACCTCAGACTCAAATTGTATCTAAGGCATTTGAAGTATGACAAGGTAAAGAGGAGGGACCAACTGAATTTTTGGAAAGACTCAGAGCATGGATAAAAAGATATGGAATAGATTCCATCAACCCTTTAGGAAGGGGCATGCTCAAACTTCATTTTGTAGCTAATAGTTGGCCAAATATATCCCCCACAAAAAAGGTTAAAAAAAATAGAGGATTGGAAAGATAAACCATTAGAGGACTTACTAAAAGAGGCACAAAAGTTTTATGTGAGAAGGAATAAGGAATGGAATTCTATTTTATCAAGAGAAAGGAAGAGTAAGTCTGTTTTCTAGCTTATTGTTTTAAATGGAAAATATGGGACAAACTAATGGATACAGAAAGTTCTGGAAGGTTTGTGGGAAGTAGACATTGAGAGAAGGGTTATGAATTCTCATAACTAAGTTTAGAATAAGTTTAATTAAGTAAATTTTGAAAATAAGCTGGTGCAAAACTTGAACTTGGCTTTTCTTTCTTAAGAAAACAAAATTTCCTTGGAATGTTAATTCAGTAACAGATTATATAAAGTTCTTTTAAGTGATCGGCTGTATTTTCTTTTGAGATCTCTTGAAAAAGTATTATCCACAGCGGCCTATGATTCCATCTGATCAAATTAATAAAAAATGATTTTTATAAACACTATCAAATTCTAATTAAAGTGTTTTTAACTCAGCTAACTTTAGAATACTTCACAGGATCCTTGATTCATGCCAAAAAAAAAGTTAAATTTTCTAGAATTATTTGGGATGTTAAAATATATAGAGAGCATTATTAAATGAGTGATGGACCTCAGATTATACAGATGAATAGATATTTTTAATATAGATATTCTAGAACTTTTACAGTTTCTGAAATTTGGATATGTACTGGTACTATGTTATAATTCTTTTTTTGCTGTTGTGATTTCAAATTGTTATATGTCACAAAGGTAACCAAGTTTCATTTTCAATTTACATTGCAATTAGATTTAAAATGTGCCTTAACTCTTTTGTCACTGTTATGTTAATGGTTTTACTCTGATGCCTTTGCAAAAAATGTTTCCTCTTCAAGAAGATCTATAGAAAAGACTTTTTAAAGAAATACAAATTTCTGACTTCCAGACCTTAATGATGAGCTGGGTAAGAAATTTAAAAAATTCCAAAAGGAAATCTGAAGATTTCATAAGCAGTTAAGCAAAAAGGATTGGTTACATTGGACTGTGTGAACTGGTGAATATGGTTATAATTTTATGGTTTCTATTTGAAATAATACTGGCTTTTAATCTGTGTTTTCCAGCTGTAAAGAAATATCCCCCAACAAGCAATTTGGTAAATTATAATTCTTTGTAAGCAAAATTGAAGCATTCCTCTCTTCACTCCCTCTGATTTCTTCAGAGGTGGAAACTCTCAGGTTCTCAGAAGCTTTATCAGATAAATTAGGAAGGCCATGTTGTATGCAGTCTGTAGAAACCTCAAGGTATTTGGATTTTTAAAAAAGAAGGAATTCGCCAAGATCTTTAAGATAAAAATCTTTAAGACAAGTCCTTTGAATGACTTTCCTATCCCTGAGTTGACTTTTAAAAGCTTAGTCTAAGATTCCTTATAAAGTTCTAACAAAGACAATTTTTAGAAAACCCTATATGATCAATTATGTTTACACAAATCACCAGGCCAAGGTTGTTGATACCATACTCAAGTGGCAAATAAATTAGTTTTGATTTTTCTATATTTGATAAAAATGAGAGTAGTTTTAGAGAAGAGGAGATGTTTCAATGAATGCTTGCTAAATCTATTAATATAATTCTTTCAATTGTGGTCAGTATCACTAAGATTTACTTCCTAGATAGTTCTTTGCTATTATGTTATATTGCTGCCAGGTTTAACTGAGCTTCTAAAAGAACATTCTAAGCTTGTTTCTAAAGTTTATCTCAGTGACCTATTTTTGGATGAAGATCAGATGCCCCAGAACCTGCGACAAGGGGACTATGTATACTGAAAAGGACATAATATAAAAGGACTATTTCCAAGCTTATAGAGGTAGGCTCCAATCCCCTACTGTGGAGCCAGGAGGAGGTACAACAATATAGGGATTTGAGCTAGGCACTGATGGGTGCCCCTGTTCTGGCTCTATCATCCTTTGAAAGACCATTTCCTTATTTGTAAGCATGGACCAGGGAACCACTCTATGAGTCCTCACACAGGAACATGGGGGAAGTCACCAGCCAATGGCCTTCCTTTTCTGCCTCCCAAACCCTATTGCCAGAGGATGGCCTGAATGCATACAGTGGGTAGCCGCCACCACCACATTAAATGAAGAAAACAGAAAACTCATCTTTAGAGAAAGGCTGAGTGTGAGTATGAAAACAGGATATGGGGACACAAACACCTTGTTGAAATGAATAAAATATTCTGTGGACACACTACAGAAAAGCAGCTATTATGCTTGTGCCCCAGGGAGACCAGAGGCCCAAGTGGTTCCCTTTCCTCTGGGGTGGTCATCAGACCCGTGGGGTCTTGAATGTATGATGGCCCTCTTCCAGGACAAAATGGCTTGGGAAAAAAAAGTCCAGCCAGATTTCATCACTGCTATTCCCTGAGGTCAAAATTTCTGTTGGTCAGCCCCTGAGAACTGTTCAGCAGCCAAATGAAAATGTCAACTTCTCCTCATGTCTAAATTGACAAGAGGCAAAGGCAACTTAGGCAACCTAACCATGTGCAGTGAAAGCAGGTCCTGTAACACCCCCCACAATAAATCCCAGTTCCAAGTGCCATGGGCAGATGTCTGGCGATGTTGTAGGGATCCACTAATGGGCACCTTTCTGTAAAATTAAAGTGGCACCTGTATTTTGGTGCAATTGGCCATCACTTTAACCCTGGCATTTAGGTCCCCATCTCAAACTCAACCAATCCTGAGGAATCAAGACATCACCTCAGCAGGGGGGGTTCCTTTGACCCGCCAAGCCTATATTGACTCAGTACACTGATGATCCTAGCCAGAGTCTCTTTTCCCCAACAATGAGACTAGCAGCAAACTTCTGCAAAAGATGTACATGGTTGCATGTAGCTTCCCCTTTGAAATTGACAGTACTAATGGCCTGAACCTAGCCAGAACACAGTTTGGGACTTGAACCCACAGTTTTAAATTAGAATCACTCATTCTATGTCTGGACTTACTGAGGTTCAGGTTCTTAATGTCTCCATGTGGAAGGAAGTCAGTGAGAGACAAAGTGATAGGCAAGAAATAGATTTATTAAGACAGGACATTTGTGAGATTAGTCAAGCAACTCTACTTTGTTCTGATGGCTTTTTTGAGCAATTTATTAAATTACAGTGATCTCCAAAAGTCCCCAAGATTTCCCTCTCTATGATCTTTTTCTGGGATTTCTACAACCACCTGTATCTACTCTATCCCTATCAACATCACCAAAATCACATACATACTGACAATACTCCTTACTTCTTTGCAGTTTTTCAGAGACATCTGAAATGCTGCCTCACAGGCTATAGTTCTCATTTTACCCCAAATAAAACTTAACTCCCAACTTTTAGGTTGTGCTTTTTTTTTTTCTTTGTAAGTTGACAGGTTAATAGGAAAATAAGGGAAAGAAACAACTGAAGAAAATATCAAGTGTTTTGTTTATTTTTTTTTTCTCCCAACAAGGTGGAAATGTTAAAAGCACTCCTCCAAAGTGGATAAAGAATTCTTTATGTGATTATTTAAAAATGGGATAAATAAAATTAATATTAATGTGATTGAATCAAAGGTTTGATATAACCATAAGGTTAGATGGGGCAAAAGGATACACTATTGGTCCTGAACCTTAAAGCCCTTAAACAATTGTGCACTATTTACCTCAGTTTAAAATATCTATTTTTAAAGGGCTGAAAGAAATTTACACTGAGATATCTAACAATTGTGGAAGGTAATATAATGTTTTTTCTATCAAAGGAAATCTTGGTTACTCCACATTTCTCTGGTTTTGGCTGAAATGCCCCCTGCAACCCTCTTCCTCTTTACCTCTTTTCCCATCAAATTTTTTTTTTTTCAATTAGCCAACTGGGAAGAATGTGAGCCCTGACCTGACCAATGGGAAGGGGTCAGGTAAATCACCCACCTTAGGGATAACTAGGGGAGAGTTCTTTGTTCAGAGTGCATGCTTTTTGAAGTACTCACACACTTCTGCAGAAGTAAGGAGGCTTGTCAAGATTTCCCCTTGTCCATGTGTCTCACTTTGCAACACTGATAACCCTAGCCAGAGTTATCTTAATTTCCAGCAAAATTACTTGGGAAAACAGGTCAATTAATCAAGTTGAAAATTGGCAAAATGCCCTTAGTCCCTTGGCTCAACCCCTCCTTGAGGACCCCAGAGCCTTTTATACAAAATAGATAAAATGATTTGGGGATAAAAGAAAGGAACACTTTTGGAACTCCTTGTAAAACCAAAACTTCTGATGGAAACTAAAATGAAAAGCATAAAAGTTAATAGAATTGAGATAAAAATTTATAAAAATTTGTATATTCAGATGGACATATATAAGACCCTTATAATTTTGCTTAATTATATTGTGGGATATACACATTTCACTGGAGAATTCTTCTTCTGCTTGGTATTAGAGACCAAAGAATATGAATCTGCCCCTTAGGACATAAATTAAACACCCCACAGGCAACTAATAGGACTACCTGAGCCTGTAAAATTGAAAAAGCAAAAAACAAACTGCTAACTAATATTTAGGGATTGATAAAAATAGTAGTAGAGATTTTGCTCTGGATTAGGGTCTTTGTTAAATGCCAAATATAATTTTTGAAAGCAGGGTAAATTAAACTGTAAAATTCTGGAATATAGAACTCTTGAATACCAGATTTAGTTGGAGATCTTCTCACTGGTAGTAGAATATTAAAGAAGATAGTGTTGTACAAATTGATCTTTTAATATCCTTTAGGTGACAGATAGTTCTATGGTGATTTCAAAGCAACTGTCTGTCTTGTAAATTTCTACAAGTCAGAAATGTAAACATAGCCAATAGTTACTTGAGACTGACTCTAATTAACTCAGTCAGGTAAAACTTGAACACAAGAGTGAAAAAAAGTCTTTGAATTCAAACTCCTATAAAAGCTCCCTTATTCAAATTTACTTCATAGCCTCCTTAAGAGTTTATCAAGAATAAATACGTATATTAAAACACTTTTCCACAAATAGTAAAGCCTTAGTCATCTGAGAAGTTAAATTTAAGGTATTCCAACTGTTATTTATGAACTAGTAAATTTATACTGTAATACCTGATTGATAACTAAGTATTTAAAGTGAAGCTATGCTAGCGGATCAGCTGCATAGGACTGCCAGCTCCAGGCAGGACCCCCTGCAGCCCAGAAAAGCTGCAACAACTCTGGCCGGGCTGTGAAAAGATCTGCCTAATTCTCGGACGGTCTTTCTGAGTTGGGCTGCCCTGGGGAGGAGCCTCTTGGGTTGGCCAAAGCCCTCAGAGGGTGCCGAGCTCTAGCAGAACAGCTGCATAGGACTGCCAGCTCCAGGCAGGACCCCCTGCAGCCCAGAAAAGCTGCAACAAGCCTGGCCAGGCCGTGAAAAGATCTGAGATGGTCTTTCTGAGTTGGGCTGCCCTGGGGAGGAGCCTCTTGGGTTGGCAGCGACCCAGCTAGCCCCCAAGCACTCAGGGAGTGCCTCACTCCCTCAGAATAGCTGCTCAGCACCGCCAGCCCCCTGGAGGAGCCCCTGCAGCCCAGAAAAGCTACAACAAGCTTGGCCAGACTGTGAATAGATCTGCCTACATTCTCAGGCCATCCTTCTGAGTTGGGCTGCCCTAGGGAAGAGCCTCTTAGGTTCTCAGTGATGCAAATAGCTGCACCAGCCCCCAGGGAGCACTGCAATCCCGAGGAACAGCTGCCCAACACCGCCAACCCCCTGCAAGAACCCCACAGCCTAAAAACACCAGAGCAAGCTCTGCATGACCAAGTGAAATCTGCTACCATCAGGGTGTGGCCCTCCCAGTCCTATCTGCCATCAGGAAGTCCTCCTTTGCTTCAGAGACAACCTGTTAGCCCCATCAACACTCCAGAAAAGCCACACTGCCTCAAAAAAGATTGACCAACAATGCCAGCCCTCAGGAAATATTCCACGGCAGTGACAAGGCAAACAATGCCCAGTCACAGTGAGTACAACTCCCTCAGGAGAAAGAAAACAACAAGCAAGATGAAGAAGCAGAGAAACCACTCCCAGTCAAACCAACAGGAGAACTCACCTAAAGCAGTCAATAATGAAATAGATCTCTGCAGTCTGACAGACCTGGAGTTCAAAAGAGAAATAGTGAAAATACTGAAGGAATTAAGGGAAGATATGAACAGTAATGCAGATACCCTCAGAAAGGAATTAGAAAATATAAGGAGGAGCCAAGGAAAACTAGAACATTCATTTGCAGAGATACAAACTGAACTAAGGGCAGTAAAAACCAGAATGAATAATGCAGAAGAACGAATCAGTGATATGGAAGATAGAATAATGGAAATCACCCAATCCGGTCAGCAGACAGAAAACCAAATCAAAAAACAGGAAAGCAATATAAGAGATCTATGGGATAATATAAAGTGGGCCAATCTACGCATAATATGAATTACAGAAGAAGTAGAAAAAGATAAGGTAATGGAAAACATAGTTTAAGAAATTATCACTGGAAACTTCCCAAATCTAAAGGATACTGGGTTCAAGATGCAGGAAGCACAGAGGGCACCAAACAAGTTGAACCCATATAGACCCACACAGAGACATATAATAATAAAAATGGCAGAAGTTAGTGATAAAGAGAGGATCCTAAAGGCATCAAAAGAAAAACAGAATGTTACCTACAAGAGAACCTCCATAAGATTATCAGCTGATTTCTCTACAGAAACACTACAGGCCAGGAGGGAATGGCAAGAGATATTTAAAGTGCTCAAAGGAAAAAATATGCAACCTAGAATACTCTATCCAGCAAGAATATCATTTAAAGTAGAAGGGGAAATAAAAATTTTTTCCAACAAACAAAAACTTAAAGAATACTGCAACACAAAACCCAGGTTAAAAGAAATACTGAAAGGGCTTCTCTAAACCAAAAATAAAGGAAGGAAAGGGAAGAAAAAAGAAAAGAAAAAAAAAAGAAGAAGAAGAGGAAGAACTAGGACTGAGGAAACCGCAATCAGAGAGCAGTCACTCAAATAAGCCAGCATACAGATTTAATAAGGAACAGGCCTTAAACAAAATAAAATTAAAAAGAAAAAAATAAAAAAGAGTCATCAAAATCATAAAATGTGGGCAAGGGATGTTAGGAAATAAATAAACCTTTTTGTTTGTTTGTATGTTTCTCTTCTTAATTGTAATATAGTAATGAAGTGTTTGAACTTACAGGACCATCAGGCTAAAACATACAATTATGGGAAGGGGTTAGCATACTTAAAAAACAGGGCAACCACAAGCCAAAACCAAACATTGCATTTGCAAAAAATGAAAAAAAAAAAAACACTCAAGGAGATAATAACAGGAGACCATCCAACCAAAAAAAAAAAAAAGGAAGGAAGAATGGAGAACCATAGAATCAACTGGAACACGAGGTGTAAAATGGCAATAAATAATCATCTATCAATTATCACCTTAAATGTCAATGGACTGAATGCCCCAATCAAAAGACACAGAGTGGCTGAGTGGATAAAAAGGCAAAAACCTTCAATATGCTGCCTACAAGAAACTCACCTTAGGACAAAAGATACATATAGATTGAAAGTGAAAGGGTGGGGAAAAATATTTCATGCCAATAGACATGACAGAAATGCAGGAGTCGCAACGCTCATATCAGACAAAATAGACTTTAAAACAAAAGACATAAAGAAAGACAAAGAAGGACACTACTTAATGATTAAGGGGTCCATCCAAGGAGAGGATGTTACTATCGTCCACATATATGCCCCAAATACAGGATCACCCAGATACATACAACAAATATTAACAGACATAAAGGGAGATATTGATGAGAATACAATCAGAGTAGGAGACCTTAATACCCCCCTCACACCAATGGACAGATCCTCTAGACAGAAAACCAATAAAGCAACAGAGATCCTAAAGGAAACAATAGAAAAGTTAGACTTCATTGATATCTTCAGGACCCTACATCCAAAAAAAGCAGAAGACACATTCTTCTCAAATGCTCATGGAACATTCCCACATACTGGGACACAAAGCTAACTTCAACAAATTTAGAAACATAGAAATTACCTCAAGTATCTTCTCTGACCAAAATGCCATGAAATTAGAAATCAACCATGGGAAAAGGAAAGAGAAAAAACCTACTACATGGAGACTAAACAACATGGTACTAAAAAACCAATGGGTCAATGAAGAAATCAAGAAGGAAATTAAAAACTACCTTGACATAAATGATAATAAAGACACAACCTCTCAAAATCTATGGGATGCTGCGAAAGCAGTGCTCAGAGGGAAATTTATAGCAATACAGGCCTTTCTCCAAAAAGAAGAAAGATCCCAAATTGACAACTTAAACCTCCACCTAAATGAATTAGAAAAAGAAGAACAAAAAAGACCCAATGTCAGCAGAAGGAAGGACATTATAAATATCAACGAAGATATCAATAAAATAGAGATTCAAAAAACAATAGAGAAAATTGATAAAACCAAGAGCTGGTTCTTTGAAAAGGTAAACAAAATTGACAAACCTCTGGCCAGACTCACTAAAAAGAGGAGAGAAAGAACCCAAATAACCAAAATTATAAGTGAAAAAGGAGAAATCACAACGGATACAGCAGAAATACAAAAAACCATAAGAGAATACTATGAACAACTAGATGCCAACAAGTTGGACAATCTGGAAGAAATGGACAATTTTCTAGAATCTTACAGCCTGCCAAAACTGAAGCAAGAAGAAACAGACCAACTCAACAGACCGATCACTAGAAATGAAATGGAAGAGGTCATAAAATCACTCCCTACAAATAAAAGTCCAGGACCAGATGGCTTCACAGGTGAATTTTATCAAACATATAAAGAGGAATTGGTGCCCATCCTCCTGAAACTCTTTCAAAAGGTTCAAGAAGAAGGAATACTCCCAAAGACATTCTATGATGTCAACATCACCCTCATTCCAAAACCAGACAGAGATAACACCAAAAAAGAAAACTATCGCCCAATATCATTGATGAATATAGATGCAAACATTTTCAAGAAAATCTCAGCCAACCGAATCCAACAACATATCAAAAAAATCATACACCATGACCAGGTAGGGTTCATCCCAGGTTCACAAGGATGGTTCAACATACGCAAATCAATCAGCATCATACACCACATTACATTAACAAAAAAAAGTCAAAAATCATATGATCATTTCAATAGACGCAGAAAAAGCATTTTACAAAGTCCAACATCCATTCATGATCAAGACCCTCGCCAAAGTGGGTATAGAGTGAACATTCCTGAATATAATCAAAGCCATTTATGACAAACCTACAGCAAATATAATCCTCAATGGGGAAAAACTGAAAGCCTTCTCACTCCAATCTGGAACAAGACAGGGATGCCCACTCTCACCACTGCTCTTCCACATCGTTTTGGAAGTCCTAGCCACAGCAATTAGACACACAAAAGAAATAAAAGGCATCCAGATAGGAAGAGAAGAGATAACACTGTCACTGTATGCAGATGACATGATACTATACATAGAAAACCCTAAGGACTCAACCCCAAAACTCCTTGAACTGATTCATAAATTCAGCAAAGTAGCAGGCTATAAGATTAACATTCAGAAGTCAGTTGCATTTCTGTATACCAGCAATGAAATATTAGAAAAGGAATACAAAAATACGATACCTTTTAAAATTGCACCTCACAAAATCAAATACCTCGGAATACACCTGACCAAGGAGGTAAAGGACCTCTATGCCAAGAACTATAAAACTTTAATCAAAGAAATCAAAGAAGATGTAAAGAAATGGAATGATATTCCATGTTCCTGGATTGGAAAAATCAGTATTGTAAAAATGGCCATACTACCCGAAGCAATCTACAGTTTCAATGCAATCCCTATCAAATTACCCAGGACATTTTTCACGGAACTAGAACAAACTATCCAAACATTTATATGGAACAGCAAAAGACCCAGAATCGCCAAAGCAATCCTGAGAAACCAAAACCAAGCAGGAGGCATCACTCTCCCACACTTCAAGAAATACTACAAAGCCACAGTCATCAAGACAGTGTGGTACTGGTATCAAAACAGACAGACAGACAGACCAATGGAACAGAATAGAGAACCCGGAAGTAAACCCTGACACCTATGGTCAATTAGTCTTTGACAAGGGAGGCAAGCACATCAAATGGGAAAAAGAAAGTCTCTTCAGCAAGCATTGCTGGGAAACCTGGACAGCTGCATGCAAAGCAATGAAACTAGAACACAACCTCACACCATGCACCAAAATAAACTCAAAATGGCTGGAAGACTTAAATATATGACAGGACACCATCAAACTCCTAGAAGAAAACATAGGCAAAACACTCTCTGACATCCACATCATGAATATTTTCTCAGGTCAGTCTCCCAAAGCAAGAGAAATTAGAGCAAACATAAACCCATGGGACCTCATCAAACTGAAAAGCTTTTGCACAGCAAAGGAAACCCAAAAGAAAACAAAAAGACAACTTTCAGAATGGGAGAAAATAGTGGCAAATGATGCAACTGACAAGGGCTTAATCTCTAGAATATATAAACAACTTATACAACCCAACAGCAAAAAAGCCAATCAATCAATGGAAAAATGGGGAAAAGACCTGAATAGACATTTCTCCAAAGAAGATATACAGATGGCCAACAAACACATGAAAAAATGCTCAACATCGCTGGTTATAAGAGCAATGCAAATCCAAACTACCATGAGATACCACCTCACACCAGTCAGAATGGCCATCATTCATAAATCCACAAATAACAAGTGCTGGAGGGGCTGTGGAGAAAAGGGAACCCTCCTGCACTGTTGGTGGGAATGTAAACTGGTACAGCCACTATGGAGAACAGTTTGGAGATACCTCAGAAATCTATCCATAGAACTTCCATATGACCCCGCAATCCCACTCTTGGGCATATATCTGAACAAAAGTTTCCTTAAAAGAGACACATGCGCCCGCATGTTCATTGCAGCACTCTTCACAATAACCAGGACATGGAAACAACCCAAACGTCCATCAACAGGAGATTGGATTAGGAAGAGGTGGTATATATACACAATGGAATACCACTCAGCCATAAAAAAGAATGACATAATGCCATTTTCAGCAACATGGATGAAACTAGAGACTCTCATCCTGAGTGAAATGAGCCAGAAAGACAAAGGCAAATACCATATGATATCACTTATAACTGGAATCTAATATCCAGCACAAATGAACATCTCCTCTGAAAAGAAAATCATGGACTTGGAGAAGAGACTTGTGGCTGCTTGATGGGAGGGGGAGCGAGTGGGAGGGATCGGGAGCTTGGGCTTATCAGACACAACTTAGAATAGATTTACAAGGAGATCCTGCTGAGTAGCATTGAGAACATTGTCTAGATACTCCTGTTGCAACAGAGAAAAAGGTGGGGAAAAATGTAATTGTAATGTATACATGTAAGGATAACTTGATCCCCTTGCTGTACAGTGGGAAAAAAAAAGTAAATAAATAATTAAATGTAAATAAATAAATAAATAAATAAATAAAGTGAAGCTATGAAATCTCTAGTTGGGTCTGTTTATATGTCTGCATATAGACATTATACATTTGATATGACTGTACCTCTGGTTAATATTATTAAAATTAGATTTATTTAAAAAACTCATTTAATTGACTTAGAAATAAGTGCTTGCAAATTAAATATTTTTAAATATTGAATAAACTGGCCAGATATTTTTAGATGAATGTGATCTAGAAAAAAGTATTCAACATTATATTAACATGTTATTAAAGCTAGCTTAAGCTTTCTTTATTTTACCGTGGCTTTATTTTACCTAGGTTTACCGAAGGTCAACAAATTCATGTTATTTCTTTCCTTAATTGCTAAACAGGTGTAAATTTACCTACTCTTATCTCTTCTTATTGTTACAGAAGGTAGAAAGTTAGGTAGGAGCAGAGAAGTAGGGGCATAGGACCAGATGGCAGGAAAACAAGTTTTATGCAAATAGCAGAATGCATGGGCAGACAAACAAAAGCAGAAACCTCCAAACTGACAGGAAACCACATATTTTGGGGTGATAAATGCCTTGGAGGCAGATGAAGAAATGTAGAAAAAGGTATGAATCTCCAGAGTCCAAATGTAACCTGTCTTATTTTATGTCCTCTTTATGAAAAAAAAAAATTAACTATGTAGATAAGACTTACCTATCATGCACTGGTAGCATGACACTTCAAATCAAAGTTAAATAAGAACACAAATCCCTGATCCCTTTGGGAAGGTGGAGCTGGAATGAAAATTAAGGAATATCACACACAAACAACCGTCTCAGTGAATATTCTTTAATTGGATGCCCCTTATAACCAGCCTGCCAATGAAATGCAAAGCAGCTGTGGGCCTCTCCGCCTGCTTCTGATAAAGAAGTGTAGTTCTCACATAAATAAATCCTCACTATTATTTCTCAATTTTCATTTCATTTCTGAATTCCTCCTACAACTAGACAAAAATATATCCTTTGGGAACATTATGAGAGGAAAACTAAAGACATTTAAATTTATTAGAGGTCCATATCTTGCAAAAAATACAAGAGGAAAACTAAAGATATTTAGAATTTATTAGGTTCACATCTTGAAACAAATAAAAGAAATTATAATGAGGCAGAATAATAATCAGGTAATTAGTGTAGGAACATGGCCTTGGATATATTTTTTGATATGGTCACTGACTAACATCCATGACTTAAGGGTTCCAGGGAGTAATGTCCCCACAGGCCTTGTTTACTATAGGAATTATATCTGTTTTACATCCAGGTGGATGTTAATCTCTAACACATTCTCAAATGATAAAAAGTAATGAGGGGAATGGTGATTCCCAGTCTAAGGAAGAGAAGAACAAAGAACCATAAAACTTAAGGGGCATATCCACCACTAAGACCACATTGGACAAGAACTGATATAGGTAAACTGGGCAAGGCCAATGGGAAAAAGAACTGATATCTAGACCCCACATTGCAACTCCCATCTTTTAAAAGATAAAACCCCTACAGAACAATAGAGAGGGGGACTCTTCCTCCCCCTCCCAGTGCCTGTGCTGGGAGCTAATTGCTTTCCTGTAATGAAGACATTTTGCTTGCTTGCTGCCTGTGTGTGTCCACAAAGTTCATTCTTCAACTCCATGAACAAGAACCCATATTGTGGTAACATCTTTCCAGTAACAATAACAATGAGAAGACCTATTTTTCTAAAGGTTATTCCTAAATTCCCCAATCAGGGGAAATTCTTGCATGAGAAACAGTTTTCATTTACTTGCAGTTTGGTGTTTGCTAGAGATTAAGGTTTTTAAAGGTTAAAATTATAACATATAATTATGAAAAATATTAAGAGAAACATTTCAATGTGTAAAGAAAGTAGGATATATATGGATTTAAAAAAAAAAAAAAAAGGACAGACTAATTTGTACACCGAAAGTCAGAAAATGTTTATAGGAAGGAAGCCCTGAAAAAGGAGTTTCCTACATGCCCAGGCTTGGAAGAGTTTAAATTTACTTAGGTAAATGGATTTTTTTACAATAAGTAAGCTGGTGCAAAACTGGATTTAGTTCTTTTCTCTGTTAAAAGAAGAAGGTTTATTTGGAATTTCAACTTAAAAAAATGCACAACTTGAAAGTTGAGAGTTGAGTTTTATTAATGTAAGTCTACTCAGGTCTTCTGCACATTTTTCAATTGGGTTGTTGGTTTTTGCTCTAATGATTTGTTTAAACTGTTTGTATACCTTAGAGATTAATCCCTTGTAGGTTGGATCATTTGAAAATATTTTCTCCCATTCCATAGGTTTTTTGTTTGTTTGTTTGTTTGTTTGTTTGTTTTTTTAGTGGTCTCCTTTGCTGTATAGAAGGTTTTAAGTTTGATTAGGTCCCATTTGTTTATTTTTGTTTTATTTCTTTAGGCTCGGGAGACTCCCCTAAGAAAATATTTGCGTGATTGATGTCAGAGAATATTTTGCCTAGGATCCCTTCTAGGAGTTTTATGGTGTCTTGTCTTATGTTTAAGTCTTTAAGCCATACTGAGTTTATTTTTGTGTGTAGTGTGAGGATGTGTTATAATTTCTTTGATTTACTTACGTCTGTCCAGTATTCCCAGCATCACTTGCTGACGAGACTATATTTCCCATTTTATATTCTTGCCTCCTTTGTTGAAGATTAGTTGACTGTAGGAGTCTGGGTTTATTTCTGGGTTCTCTATTCTGTTCCATTGTTCTGTATGTCTGGTTTTGTACCAGCAACACACTGTCTTGATTACTGTAGCTATGTAATACTGTCTGAAGTCTGGGAGAGTTATGCCTCCTGCTTGTTTTTTGTTCCTCAGGACTGCTTTGGCAATTCTGAGTCTTTTATGGTTCCATATAAATTTTTAGATTATTTGCTTGATTTCTGTGAAAAATGTCATGGGTATTTTGATAGGGATTGCATTGAATCTGTAAATTGCTTTGAGTAGTATGGCCATTTTAACAGTATTAATCCTTCCAATCCAGAAGCATGGACTCTGTTTCCATTTTGTTGAATACTCTTTATTTTCCTTGATTAATGTTTTGGTGTGCTGTATGTCTCTAGAAAGTTGTCCATTTCTTCTAGGTTGTCAAGTTTGTTGACATATAATTGTTCATGGTATTCTCATTTTTTTTTATTTCTGCAGTATCCATTGAGATTTCTTCTTTTTTATTTCTTATTTTGTTTATTTGAGTTCTTTTTCTCCTCTTCTTGATGAGTCTGGCAATAGGTTTGTTAATCTTGTTTACCCTTTCAAAGAACCAGCTCTTTGTTTTATTGATTTTTTCTATTATTTTTGGATCTCTCTTTTATTGATTTCCTCTCTGCTCTTTATGATTTCCTTCCTTCTGATAACTGTTGGCTTTTCTTTTTCTTTTTTCTAATTCCTTTAGGTGGTGGGTTAAGTTGTGGATTTGAGATTTTTCTCCTTTTTTGAGGAAGGCCAGTATTCCTATGAAATTCCCTCTAATAAATGTTTTTGTGGCATCACATAGATTTTGAATGGATGAGTGTTCATTATCATTTGTCTCGAGGTATTTTTTAAATTTCTGTTTTGATTTCCTCACTGACCCATTGTTTTCTTCTAGCATATTTTTTAGTCTCCATGTAGTTGGTTTCTTCTCGTTTCCTTTCCTGTGGTTGATTTCTAGTTTCATGCCATTTTTGTCAGAGAATATGCTTGAAATAATTTTTATATTCTTAAATTTGTTGAGGTTAGTCTTATGCACCAATATGTAGTCATCCCTTGAGAATGTTCCATGTGCACTTGAAAAGAATATACATTCTGATTTTTTGGGTAGGTTATATCCTGAAAATGTCAATTAAGTATAAGTTTTCAATTGAGTCATTTAGGATCTCTGTTACCTTATTGATTTTCTGTCTAGAGAATCTGTCCATTGACGTGAGTGTGGTGTTAAAGTCTTCTACTATTATTTTTTCCCAACAGTTTTTCCTTTTATGTCTATTAATATTGTTGTGTGTATCTGGGTGCTCCTTTTTTAGGGACATATATATTGATGATTGTCATATCCTCCTTGAATGGATCCTTTTATCATTAAATAGTGTTGTTCTCTGTCTTTCTTTATGCCCCTCTTTTTAAAGTCTATTTCATTGATATGAGTAATGCAAAATCTGCCTTCCTGTCATTTCCATTTGCATGAAATACCTTGGCCCATCCCCTCACTTTCAATCTATAAGTGTCCTTTGCCCTAAAGTTAGTGTTTATCATCATTTTGCAGTAGTTATTTTGTTTTTTTATATGTATATTTAAGTGATTTCTTTCCAGTTGTGATTTCCTCCATCCTATTTCTGCTTACTTATTTTTTTATTCAGAGGCAAACTTTCAGTATTTCTCTTAGAGTGGGTTTAGTATTGTTCTACTCTTTTAGCTTTTGTTTGTTGGGAAATTATTTATTTCTCCTTCTATTTTAAATGATGTTCTTCCTGGGTAGAGTATATGAGGCTGCAAATTTTCCCTTTGAGAGATCTATGTTTATCTTGCCACTCTCTTCTGGCCTATAGTGTTTCTGTAGAGAAATGAGCTGATAGCCTTATGTGGGTTCCCTTATAATTAATACTTTTTTTCTTGTTGCTATTATAATCCTCTCTTTATCTTTAAAACTTGCCATTTTTATTATGTCTTGGTGTTGCCCTATTTAGTTTCAACTTGTTTGGAGCCCTCTGTGATTCCTTTAGCTTAATATTTATTTATTTCAGATTTGCAAGATTTTCAAACATAATTTCTTCAAATATATTTTCAATCCCCTTTTCTTATTCTTCTTGTTCTGGAATCCCTATTATGCATAGGTTGGCCTGTTTTATATGATACCATAATCTCTTATATTGCTTTCATGCTTTTTATATTGTTTTCTATCTCCTGTCCTGATTCAATGATTTCCATTATTCTATCTTACAAGTCACTAATTTGTTCCTCTGTATTATTCATTCTGCTCTTTAATGCCTTTGAATCAGCTTGCATCTCTGCAAATGAATTTTCTAATTTTTCTTGGCTCCTCATATTTTCTATTTCCTTTCTAAAGAAATGGCATTACTGTTAATATCTGCTCTTAATTGCTTCATATTGGCTCTTAATTCCTTCAGAATTTTCAGTATTTCCTTTTTGAACTCTGTGTCTATTAGAATGCAGAGGTCTGTTTCATTGTTTGCTGCTTCAGGTGAATTCTCCTGTTCTTTTAACTTGGAATGATTCCTGAGCTTCTTCATTTTGATATATATAGATTTATATCTATATATATATAGATATATATTGATAGATATATATAGATATATATATATAGATAGTAGTCTTGGAAGGCTATTTATATGCACAAGCGCCACTGGGTATTTTAGAGCTTCCTTTTTTATTTTTAGGGTAATGTTCATGCTTCCAGGGAGATGGAGGCATTGGGAAGGGCTAGTTGCCATTGCCCAGTTGCTGGGCCCTTGACAGTGGCAAGGACCTGTGTGAAGTTGGTGCAGGATACTCCTAGTTTCCTGGCCCTGTGAAAGGACAGTGATCAGGCATGTGTAGGCAGTGGCAGCAGCAGAATGGGTGTATTCCCAGGGAGTGATATCAAAAATAGGTGGTGCTCTGTTGAAGTGCCTCTGAGAGTCTACACTTTTGCATGGAAAGATGTTCCTATGGCAGTCTTCTCCTCCTCCTCTCACCCTCCCCAGCAGTGATTCCTTGCTTCTTCTGCAGGCTCAGACTTCCTCCTGTGTTCCCTTGGCTGTGGCATTCTGCTCTCTAGTCCTTGGAGCACCACTACCTAACCCCTCAGGCTGTCTCTACACAGCCAAGTCTTCTCCCTGGAGTCTGAGTCTCCATGGCCAGCCTCCACCTGAGCATCTCAGGCTGTGTTGTCTGTTGGGAGGGGTGGTACAGATGGTCTGTGCAGCTCTCACTCTGCTTTGACCTCCTCTTTCCAGCTGCTGCACTTTTCTCCATGACTTTGAGGTCCCTCCCTCTTGGTTGATTTCCCTGTCAGGTGACTTCCCAGGGTGTGGGTCCCTTCCCTTTCACAACTCAGGAGTGCTATTCCTATTCTGATTCCTTTTCTCTATCTCTGATTTTTTTTCTGTTGTTCTAACCCGTTATATGGAGGGTTTCTTGCACTTTTGAGATGTTTAATTTCATCTTCCAGCATCCATTAGTTGTTCTGTGTGAATCAACTACATGTAGTATTTTATTTTAATGTGTTTGTGGGAGAAGTTGAGCACCATGTCTTACTCCTCTGCCATTTTGATCCTACCCACATCTTTTTTTTGTCTTTTTTGTTGTTGTTGTTGTTGTTGTTGTTATTGTTGTTGTTGTCGTTGTTGCTATTTCTTGGGCTGCTCCTGTGGCATATGGAGGTTCCCAGGCTAGAGGTTGAATTGGAGCTGTAGCCACCGGCCTACGCCAGAGCCACAGCAACAAGGGATCTGAGCCGCATCTGCAACACAGCTCACGGCAACACTGGATCGTTAACCCACTGAGCAAGGGCAGGGACCGAACCCACAACCTCATGGTTCCTAGTCGGATTCGTCAACCACTGCGCCATGACGGGAACTCCCCCACATCTTTTTAAATTGTATTTTTGTCCATATATATGCCCAGGTGTGGAATTGTTGGATCATATGGTAGTTGTATATTCAATTTTCTAAGGAATTTTATACTGTTTTCCTCAGTGGCTGTACAAATTTACATTCCTCCCATGACTGAATGTAACATTTTAGTCTGCATATAGTGTTTTTGTTTTTTGTTTTTTTTTTCCAGAGGGGGGTGTTCCTTATATCATGTTAAATGCTATTTTAATTGTTTAAATGAATATTATTTTTCCATTATAGCTGGTTTACAGTGTTCTGTCAATTGTCTACTCTACAGCAAAGTGACCCAGTCACGCATACATATATACATTCTTTTTCTCACATTATCCTCCGTCATGCTCCATCATAAGTGACTAGATATAGATCCTAGTGTTATACAGCAGGATCTCATTGCTTATCCATTCCAAATGTAATAGTTTGCCTCTATTAACCCCAGATTCCAAGTCCATCCCACTCCCTCTCCCTCCCCCTTGGCAACCATAAGTCTGTTCTCCAAGTCTATGGGTTTCTTTTCTGTGGAAAGGTTCATTTGTACCATATATTAGATTTAGATATGTGATATCATATGGTATTTGCCTTTCTCTTTCTAATTGACTTCACTTAGTATGAGACTTTTTAGTTCCATCCATGTTGCTGCAAATGGCATTCTTTTGTTGTTTTTTTATGGCTGAGTAGTATTCTATTGTGTATATATACCACATCCTATTAATCCATTCATCCGTCAATGGACATTTAGGTTGGCTCCATGTCTTGGCTATTGTGACTAGTGCTGCAATGAACATGTGGGTTCATGTGTCTTTTTCAAGGAACGTTTTCTCTGGATATATGCCCAAGAGTGGGATTTGTGGGTCATATGGTAGTTCCATATTTAGTTTTCTGTGGTACCTCCATACTGTTATCATAGAGGTTGTACCAATTTGCATTCCCACCCACAGTGTAGGAGGGGTCCCTTTTCTCCACACCCTCTCCAGAATTTGTTATTTGTGGACTTATTATTGATGGCCATTCTGAAAGGTGTGATGTGGTACCTCGTAGTAGTTTTGATTTACATTTCTCTAGGAGGTTTTTTTATCCTTTCTTTTCTTGTGTTTGATTTCTAATTTCATGCCATTGTGGTCAAAGAAGAAGTTTGAAATAATTTCTATACTCTTAAATTTGTTGATGATAGTTTTGTGCCCCCATTTGTTGTCAGTCCTAGAAAATGTTACATATACACTTAAAAGAATGTATATTCTGGTTTTTTTTTTGATGTAATGTCCAGAAAATATCAACTAAGTCTAAATATTCTTTTATGCCATTTAGGAACCCTGTTGCTTATTTTTTTTTTTTTTTGTCTAGAAGATATGTCCATTGATTTGAGTAGGGTGTTAAATTCTCCTATTATTTCATTCTTATCAATTTCTCATTTTATGCCATTAGTATATATATATATATATATATATATATATATATATATATTTTTTTTTTTTTTTTAATTTGGGTGATCCTATATCAGGGGGACATATGCTGAAGAGTGTAATATCCTCTTCTTGAACTGGTATTTTTTATCATTTATTTTTCATTATGGCCTTTGTTTTAAAGTCTATTTTGTCTGATATTAATATTGAGTCTCCCTCCCTCTTGTCATTTCGTTTCACAAGAAATGTCTTTTTCCACCCCCCTATTTTTAATTCATATATGTTCCTTGCCCTAAGTTTAGTTTCTTGTAGGCAGCATATTGTAGGCTCTTTTTTTTTTTAATTCAGTTTGCCACTCCATGTCTTTTGATTGGAGCATTCAGCCAACTGACTTTTAAGGTACTTATTCATAAATATTCATGTATCCCCAATTTAAACCTTGTTTTCCAATTGATTCTATGTTTTTCTGATTGAAAAATGTAATTTTTGAATGGGAAGTGAGATAAGAGTCTTGAAAGAGATAGGGCCTAAACCTATTGCAGTATGATTTACATGTTCTAAAGTAATACTGAAAAAAACCTAATGCTTACAAACCCCAGTCTGCAATAAAGATTGTGGAGGACAGCCTTTCTTATTTCCTGTTTATTATAATTATTTTCATGAATGAGGAATGGTTACATGGTACCCATTATAATCCTTTTTTTTTTTTTTTTGTCTTTTCAGGGCCATGCCCATGGCATATGGAGTTTCCCAGGCTAGGGGTCTAATCAGAGCTGTAGCTGTGGGCCTACACCACAGCCACAGCAATACAGATACAAACCACATCTGTGACCTACACCACAGCTCATGACAATGCCAGATCCTTAACCCACTGAGCGAGGCCAAGGATCAAACCCACAACCGCATGGTTCCTGGTTAGATTCCTTTCTGCTGTACCACAATGGGAACTCTGGTACCCATTATAATCTTGATGCCACTTCCCTCATTCTCTTAAGCCTACATGAATCCAAAATTTAAAATCAAAGCCTAGAAATCACTTGCTAGATTTTATATGAAAATACTAAGTGAAAAATATAGTGAAGGTTAAAAAATGGCTATTATTATCTATGTATAATAACATTTATGTGTATTAACACATATTACTAAATAATTTATAGAATATATAATGCATATATATATACAATTAGAAGAATAAATTTTAGACATAATCCAGGTGATTACTCACTTATTTTGATATGATTATACATTATTATTTTTAAGTACAAGCTACATAAAATTGAAGTGTGCTATGCTTTTAATTTTTGCATTTTAATTCCTTTTTCTACTTGTACACCTGAACTGCTTTTGTGTTTTATTTCATAGTTAGCTTATAACATTCCATGTTTATTTGTATCTGTTATACTTTAAAAATATAAGTTCAAATAATTATTTTCTTTAATCTAAGCTTACATATCTTATAAGTAGATAAGCTGGAATTATATCTAGCTTTAAACCTAAACACTCTCCAATGTACTTGTGTAATGAAACTGAATAAACATATTCTCACTGCAAAACCAAATCTGAAGTACATATTCTTATAATTAGTTTCTGTCTTGAAGATGTCTACATAATTACCTATTTATCTAATAATTCTGATTCACTGTTGTAAAATATCACTTAATAATATGAATTAGAAGAACAAAAAATACACACAAATATTCTCATATTCTAGTTCTCTTTATGTCATAAAAAAGTTCTCTAAATGTACATCTTCTAAAATTCAAAATACATATTACATGGATATTAATTACTGTCAGTAAAATTCCTAAGTCAGTGAATTAATATAACATATTATGTATTCCTTGTTGTCTTTAGTAGAACATATTGTGGAAATGTGAAGGAATGCAGAATCTCATCTAGGATTCTATGTAAAGATATTGTGAAGAACTAACCCAACAACTCTTGGGTGATGTGATTCTGATTCTGTGAAAGTCATTTTACAATGTTATTAATTTGAGAAAATTGATGTTAATGCAATATAAACTGTGTTATAAACATTTAGATTGATATATAATAATCATTTTATATTTTTGTGATTCAGTGTTATCTTTTTAATAATAAAACTATTTTTTTAAAAATATATCAATCTCTAAAAGGAGACTGCTTCTGGAATTTTCTTTCCAAATCTAAAAATAAACATAGGGACAAAACTACCTTTCCACAGACAAGGAAATCATGGACTTGGAGAATAGACTTGTGGTTGCCAAAGGGGAAGGGAAGGGAGTGGGAGGGACTGGGAGCTTGAAATAAATAGATGCAGGATGTTGCCTTCGGGATAGATTAGCAATGGGATCCTGCTGTGTAGCACTGGGAACTCTGTCTAGTCACTTATGATGGAACACATAATGTGAGGAAAAAAGTATGTATACATGTATGTATAACTGGGTCACCATGATGTACAGTAGAAAAAAATATATATATGTATATATAAATGATTTAAAAAATACAAAAAAAGAGAAAGATCTGCAATGAAATTAATGAATATTAACTTTAAGAGATGTGATATATGATTCATTTTGAAACCTAGGCAGATCTGTGTGGTTTTATTTATCATACATAATAGGTATAACTACAATCTGAATCACAGAGCAAATAATATAGTTGTTCTATTGCAAATGAAATATTCTAGGCTTCTAGGTAGAGAGAATTTTGTGTTGGGAGCAAAACATGAACTGGATTTCTTCTAGAAGTTTTAGAAGGCAGATTTTAAAAATAATGTCTGTGGTGGTTGTGAGCCCAAGTGAAAAAGTTAGTAAATTGTAAACACGGAAATAATTGCATTTTAAGCCATTTCACATACATTTTTGGCCTTCTACTACCTATATAGAATTTCTAGTTTGATGATTTCAATGGTTTTATTCCTTTTTTTTTTTTTTTTGCTGCACCCATGGCAAGAAGAAATTTCTAGGTCAGGGATCAAACCTGCAGTATAGCAGAGGCCTAAGCTGTTGTAGTGACAACACTGGATCCTTAACCTGATACACTGTAAGAGAACACTTCTTTCTTCTTTTTCAGCTCTTTTTTTCTGTTGGTTGATAAAAATGAACCAACCTTATTTCATATTTATTACCTAAAAATATATAACATTCAAGGGATAAAATAGGCTAGCTAGGGTATGCATATAGATAGATAGATAGATGATTGATCAATCTTAGAATCCATTTTTAAGTCAAGTCACTTCAACTCTCTGAATCTCAATTTTATTATCTATGAAGTATCAACTGTGGAGTCAAGAGATAGTGGTCAAGGTTAAATACAAATCCTAGAACATATCCTGACACATTACAGGTGCTAATCTTAAGAAATGGTCAATAGGAGTTCCTATCGTGGCATGTCAGAAATGAATCCAACTAGTATCTATGAGGATGTGGGTTTTATCCCTGACTTTGACCAGTGGGTTAAGGATCTGGCATTGCAGTGAGCTGTGGTGTAGATCTTAGAAATGGCTCAGATCCTGCACTGGTGTGGCTATGGTATAGGCTAGTAGGTGTAGCTCTGATTTGACCCCTAGTCTGGGAAATTCCATATGCCATGGGTAAGGACCTAAAAAAGAAAGAAAAAGAAATAGTCGATAAAAGTTTAAACATTTATCTTCTCTTCCATGTAGGAAATTAGCCAGATTCAGGACTTTTTTTTTTTTCCTTCCCATTAAATTGTCTTCACATTATTTTAGCTCTTTTCTCATATGTAAAATGTCATTAGTGCTGATAACTCGATGGAATTTTTTAGGGAATTAAAATAAATCAGATATATTGAAAATATTTGTACATGAAAATGGGCTAGTTATTGCTTTTTCAGTGGATTTTTAATTTACAAAATAAAAGGCAAAGGAATGTTTTTTTTAGTTTTGTTTTCACCTAAGAAATTCTGTCCTCTTCACATCAGATCTTAAAGTATTCAAAGCTAATATTCAGCAGTTAAAATGCAATCTTGTCAGTTACAAGAGCTTTTAAGTTACCTCACATGACAGAATACTAGAACAGTACAACATGAATTACTAAAAAATGCTCCATTGGCAGGTATGGTATATGAAATCAAATGCCAGGGCTGATCTGCCATTCATTGCTTCATTTCTTTACTTTTTTTAAAACTCTTATTTTCTTTTTTTCTTTCTTTTTTTTTAAGGCAGCACCCATGGCATATGGAAGTTGCCAGACTAGGGGTCAAATCTGAGCTGCAGCTGCAGGCCTATGCCACAGCCATAGCAATGCCAGATTCAAGCCATGTCTATGACCTACATCAGAGCTAAAGGCAATGCTGGATCCTTAACCCACTAACAAGGGTCAGGGATTGAACTCACATCTTCGTGGACACTAGTTGGGTTCAATACCACTGAACCACAATGGGAACTCTTTTTTTTTTTCAATTTTAAAATGAGAAAATATTAACTATTACTAAAAATGTTAAAAACAACTGTGTAGGACAAAGTGCCATAAAACAATGTTTATCATGTAAGCACTAGAGAAGTCCCAGGGTGGGGAGGAACCATGCTGTTTAGGAGAGCTTGAACAGATTTATCAAACTACAATGAGTATTGTGTCTACCTTAACTACAGCATTGAAAATCTCATTGAGGAGGAATAAGAGAACGATTTGTGTAAATTGTACCTGACATAAGGATTCATGCTGATTTGACAACAGATGAGCCAAATGTTATCTGACCTCAAGGTAATATTGCCTGATTTGACATTTCTGTGCAAAGAAGCCTCAAGACAGAAAAATAGCTTCTCAATATGAAGTAATAGTTGTTTGCAGATTTAGAGACAAGTCTTAGGACTTAAATAGGAAAATGAAATAGTTAAGAGTAATAAGCATTTATTCAAAGTAAAATTGTATAATATAAGCATTTACACTGATTTCCACTTAATATACTTTAAATACTTTATCTGATTTTAAGTTATTTGAGTTTGTGTAGGGCAGTATAACCACTTTTCCTAATAAAGTCAAGATATAATTAAAGATTTTCTAGAAAAGTCTTTGGCTAAAAAGGTTTGTACTTACAAATTTTAATCTCTAGATAAAAAAAAAAATCTTTTCCCAAAAAAAATAACTGCAGCTTTGCATTTAAGACCTGTAAAATTTTAAATAATACACAGCCTGACTAAAATAATAACTTGAAGTTAGCTTATTGTTTTAAACTTGAATTACTTATTCAGGTATCTGTTTTCAGGAACAATTATATTAATGCCACATGGAAAATTATATTCAAATATCAACTGATTGCATTTATTGGAGTTCAAGGATTCATATCTTTATTTTTATTCTCATTGTTCTCATTTTCCTAATGGATCTATTTGGAAACCTCTCCAAGATCATTCTCATCCTCTTGGACACCCAGCTCCACACACACATGTATTTCCTTCAGCTCTCTTTCATTGACCTGACCTATATCTCCACCATTATCTCCAAAATGACCAACAATTTTCTGTTTAAAAGCAAGTAAATCTCCTTCATATTTTTTTTGGATTTAGAGATTCTTCTTCTTGACTCTAGCAGGTACAGGAGGATTTATTTTGGGTGCAATGGCTGATGGTTGTTAAGTGGCCATTTGCTTTTCTCTTTGCTATTCCATCAGAATCAGCAAAAGAGTGTATGTGTGTATTGATGATAATGTGATCTTGGTTGCTAAGCTAAATCACTCCTCTGCCCACACCTTATTGCCAATCCAGGGCCATCAAACATTTCTTCTGTGGTATCACAGTCATGTTGACTCTGGCCTGCATAGACACCTAGGTCTATGAGAACACTTGTTTTTGAGCACTAAGCTCTTCTTTTTGTTGCTTTTCATTTGTATTAAATTTTCCTATGGCTGTGTTCTTGTTGTCCATCTTATGCAATCAGCAAAGGGAAGAAGAAGGTGTGTTCAACCTGCAGAACCCACCTCACCGTGGTAACTATCTACTCTGGACTACTTGTTTACTCTTACCTATGCTCCAAATTTCTACATACTCCAAAGGAGGACAACTCTCTGGTTGTGTTCTACACTATTTTGACCACAAAGTTCAATCCTTTTATCTATAGCCTGAGAAATAAGGAGGTGATTAGGGGCTCTGAGAAGAGTAATTCAGAGAATCTTCTGTGTAAAAATGTGGAAAAGTTTTTGCAGTAGTATCAGATTTGGTATAAATCCATTCAGCAGCATACTATAATTTAAAATATTACTTATCTTTAAATAAAATAACTCAAATTAGTCTATATGAAAAAATACTCATGCCTGGACAAAATTTTCATATATAAATATGTCTTCCAGCCTCATTCTTTTTCCTTCATGGAGTTTTTTTTTCCCCATTAATTTCAAAAGCTTTTAATTTTTTTTTCATATGCTGTCAATGAAAATAGTTCTTTGTCATGTAATAATACAAATGGAAACTAACTGAAGGTGTCATTAAGCATATTAGTTTTACTATTTTCCATTTAGTTTACAATATATCTAAAACATGTTTTCAATGACTAGATTGAAATGTGTCAAAAGACTTCTTGTTCTCCTCATAGTAGGCCTAAAATTACCATTAACAGTTATTCTATTCTTCATATGGGGGAAATACATATCAGAGTTTGAGCTGAGACTTCATCAGGGCTTCTGAAGTCCTTACACCATGTTGAATGGAAATGATAATTTGATGTTCCCCTTATGGTGGTGCATCCTAGGGAAGTGACTGTATATCAGTTATAACTAAGGATCAATAATAAGGATTTGGAGATACCAAAAGAGAACAAGCATTTTTTTTTACTCAATATGATTTATTCTCTATAATACTTTGTTGAGGAGTTCAATGATTTGCACTCAGAATTTATATAGCCAAGGGACAACCCAGTGGAATACAAAGAGTTGGTCTGAAGTTTTGTATTGAAAGCCATACAAAGTCTTTTGCTTTGGGGAAATAAGAATCATAAAATGAATGGGTCAGAGTTTTGTCTAATTAGTAGATATTGTAAATATCAAGGGCTTTCTTGCAACCATCCCCTACTTTCCACACATATTCAGTTTATATCCTAAGTATTCACTGTAATTCTTGTATTAGATTATATCTCTCTGACGATATTTTATTCTCCATTCACTACATCCCATAATTCTACTGAAAGAGTTTGGAGAAAGTTAGCTTGTATGAACCAATTTTAGCTATTCATATCATGGCTTAGTCACTTTCCAAAACAGGTGCCACCACTACGTCCCAGAAAAATCTATCAGGTCAAGTAAACCTCCTGTTTGAAGCATTAACACTGTCCCCCAGTGATCCCTGCAGAAATGTGCATTTCTTTTAAGAATGTGTCTTCAAATACAAGGTACTTTGATTTTAAAATTTGTTAAAAATTATTTTCTTTTTTTACATTTATTAATATAGTTGATTTTAAATGTGTCAATTTCTGCCATACAGCAGTGATCCAGTCATACATGTGTGTGTGACTTCTATGTATATATGGTTCCTAGTCGGATTCGTTAACCACTGTGCCATGACAGGAACTCCTAAATTTTGTTTGGAAGCACAAAAGACCCAGAATAGCCAAAAACATCCTGAAAAAGAAAAATGGAGCTGGAGGAATCAGGCTCCTAGACTTGAGACTATACTACAAAGCAACAGTCACCAAAACCATATGGTACTGGCACAAAGACAGAAAAATAGATCAGTGGAACAGGATAGAAAGCCCAGACTTAAACCCTTACACCTACAGTCAACCATTCTATGACAAAGGAGGCAAGAATATACAATGGAGAACAGAAAGCCTGTTCAATAATTGTTGCTGTGAAAAATGGACTGTCACATTTAAAAGAATGCAGTTAGAACACTTACTAACAACATACACAGAAATAAACTCAAAATGGATTAAAGACCTAAACATAATACTAGATAATCTAAAACCCTTAGAGGAAAACATAGGCCAAACACTCTCTGACATAAATGACAGCAACATCTTCTCAGATCCACCTCTTAGAGTTTCGACAGTAAAAACAAATGGGACTTAATTAAACTTAAAAGTTTCTGCACAGCAAAGGAAAACCCCAATAAAATGAAAAGACAACACATGGAATGGGAGAAAATCTTTGCAAATGAATCAACTGACAAAGGATTAATCCGCCAAATTTATAAACACTTCCTACATCTCAATACCAAAAAACCAAACAACCCCATCAAAAAATGGGCAGAAGCTCTAAACAGACAGTTCTCCAAAGAAGACATACAGATGAGGGAGAAACACATGAAAAGATGTTCAACATCACTCATTATTAGAGAAATGCAAATTGAAACCACCATTAGGTACCTCCTTACACCAGCAAGAATGGCCATCATCAAAAAGTCTACAAACAATGCTGGAGAGGGTGTGGAGAAAAAGGAACCCTATTACCCTGTCAGTGGGAATGTAAGTTGGCGCCACCACTGTGGAAAATAGTATGGAGATTCCTCAGAAAACTGAAAATAGAACTACCATTTGATCCAGCAATCCCATTCCTGGGCATCTATCCAGAGACAACCATGATTCAAAAAGACACATGTACTCCAATGTTCATTGCAGAATTATTTGCAATAGCCAAGACATGGAAACAGCATAAATGTCCATTGACAGAAGGGTGGATAAAGAAGAAGTGGTAAATATACACAGTGGAATATTTATTACTCAGCCATTAAAAGCGACAAAATACTGGCATTTTTAGCAGCATGGATGGACCTAGAAATTATCATGCTAAGTGAAGTGAGTCAGACAGTGAGACACAACATTAAATGCTATCACTTCCATGTGGAATCTAAAAAAAGGACATGATGAACTTCCTTGCAGAACAGATGCTGACTCACAGACTTTGAAAAACATATGGTTTCCAAATGAGATAGACTGGGCGAGTGCAGGAATGCAGTAAGGGTTTGGGACGGAAATGCTGTAAAATTCCATTGTGATGATTGTTGTACATCTATAAATGTAATAAAATTCATTTAGTAATTTTTAAAAATTACTAAATTTTAAAAAAGGTCTTATTTTTTTTAAATGGGGCATCTTTGATTTACGTAATTATATAAATCAATTAGAAAAATACAGCTATAAAATCAAACAACCAGAATGGGAGGCATGATGTAATTGGTAAATATAAGGCTCAAAACAGGGAAATAATAAAATGGCTTCATTGCAAGAAACAAACTGAAGTTTATTATGGATAGTAATTCAATTAAGACAAACCTCAGGAGCCATTTAGTTGCCTCCTCCTTCACCTCTTCATCAACTCCTTTATATACTCTCTGTTGTGATCTCCTCTGCCCTTGTTCTTGGGTGGCTCTGTGGTGAGAGTGTTGAACCCTAACCAATAGAGGTAGGCCCCTGGAACCTGTCCCTTAAGAGAAAGAATTCTGCAGAGAGGCTGAGGGTAGCTAGGCAAATAAGTGTTTATATAATAGAGAAGAGAGAGAAGATAGGTGTGGAGAAAGCAGAGGCAGGCTAGGAGCTGGGTAGAGAGGGAGAGAGAGATAGAGACAACACGGACAGAAAGAAGGAACAAGAGAGGAAGAGAGTGACACATGCTTTGGAGGTTGTTTTAATCACTTTTATGGGGGCAGTCCTTCGGGCTTCCTCTGGCCAATCATCTTGCTTCATCTGTCTTTGGCCTGACTCAGGGCCCTTCTCTGTGTGTGCACAAGCATCTTTTAACCAGGATGGATTCTAGCACAAACATTTCTAGGAAGTTGACAGGATGTACCATGGCCTGGGCCACTCCTTTCTCTGACCCTTGAGGAAATTTCTGAGTGTGTGTAGTTCTGGAGGTCTCCTTAACATCAAGAAAGAGAAACAGATGGTCTCTATCTTTTATCCAAGCAGGACACAGGTTTTATCTTGAAGTTATCTGTACATAAGGAATAGATTACAGTTCCTCAGCCTGGGACCCATCTATCACCTGCTTCACCCTGACCTTTCTCTTTTCCCTCGTCCAACACCAGGAGAAAAAAAAATCAATTCCAAGGTAAAAAATAAAAGCAACTCTAAGGTAATAGAAGCTCTCTTTAATGTGAAGCCCACAGGCAGAAGGGAAACTGCTCTTACCTCTACACCTTGTACTGGGATGAAAACTAGAAATTTAAGTAAGAATTTTCCAAATCATTTATAAGATCCTTTGGGTTTTGCTAAAGAATATCCTCTTGTAGTAAGAACTCATGAGCCCAGATTTCCAGACTAGTAGAATCTTACACACTTACTAGTGTCTGAAAGTACAACATAAGAATAGCTCCAATAGATAAATTGTGAGAAACCTGTGGAGGATTTTCAAAAATATGAAGCTACGGATCACCAGAAATGAGAAATTGTATCAAAATATTCTCATGTCAAAGTAATCTTATATCAAAATATTCTAAAAATCTTCCCACAGAAAATAGATTGGACAAATTTCCATCAATGCAAACAGAGAGAGATTATATTTTTATTTTGAAAAATTTGAAAAGACATTCAAAAAGTACTCTGACTTGTGTCTAGAACATTTCCTGAACCATCATAATGATCCAATACTAAACACAACTTGTTCGAGAAGGGTTAGAAAAATAATTGGCACAACTAGTTAAAGATGTGAATTTTATTGGGCTACTAGGCATACTAATGCTCTTGTCAATATTATTGACAAACTTTCTAAAACCTTACAGAAACAAGAGAAAGAAAGTACTGCCAAGATTATTGTAGCTGTAGCATTTTGGCAAACCTCCAAAACTAACCTGGCCAAATTCCAGTCAGACTTGAAACGACCATATCAGCTTTTATTTCAAGGGACCTGGACACTTTAGGGGAAAGTAATTTTAGACTTAAAAGTTGTAGGTCCAGGTCAGAACATAATTACTGAGAAAGTGATGGTTATGAAAATAAAAATTCAGACAAATCAAGAAAACAGTAACAATTTACTACTAACATTTCCTGAGGAATTATGATTGTCTTCCTCCTCAGATATTGGAACAATTAAAATATCTATTCCCAGTAAAGAAATTGTTGATAATTTCAAGCTTCTACCCAATAATAAATAAGATCAATTCAGACCAGAAGCATTAAATAGAATAAGAATTGTTATTCAGATATTCTTTAAGAAAGGACTTAGAATTCCTTGTATCAGTTCTTACAATACTTTCATTTCACCTCTGAGAGAGGCAAATGGAAAAGACTGCATGTTTGTTCAGGACTTGAGAGCTTCAAAAAAACCTTTTGGGGAATTCCTGTTCTGGCTCAGCAGAAATGAAATTGTCTACTATTCATAAGGATACTGGTTCAATCCCTGGCTCCACTCTGTGGGTTAAGAATTTGGCATTGCTGTGAGTTGCGGTTTAGGTTGCAGACATAGCTTGGATCTGGCATTACTGTGGCTCTGGCATAGGCTGACAACTGCAGCTCTGATTGGACCCATAGCTGGGAATCTCAATATGCCACCAGTGCAGTCCTAAAAAATAATATATATTATTATTACTCATGCTTATCTCTCAGCTAGAGATGTTCTAGCAAACATCTCTTCTTTTCATTGATACATGTACACAGTTCATTCTTTAGTATTATAGTAAGAAAAGAAAGCCAACATCTCTTTGTCTTTACATACAAAGGTCATTAATGTAACTGGACAGTTAGCCCACAAGGATTTACTGAGTGCCGTATATATATTCTTCTCAAATACTTAGAGCTAACTTGGCTGATGTATACTTTCCGAATGGCTCTGCTTTAAAATACAATATATGGATGATTTACTTAAGTGTTCTAGAACTGAACAGACTCCCCAAAGACATAATCGACCTTTTATAACATTAACCTCTAAGGGGAATAAGGTATCCTAAGATACACTACTATTCTGCTTACCGATTGTAAAATATTTAGTCCACTTAATATCTAGGGAAAGATTATTGACTGATTCTGAAAGAATTAGGGAAATCTTGACTTTTTCATTTTCCCAAACTAAGAAACAGCTAATGGGATTTCTAGGTCTAACTGGATATTGCAGGAATTAGGTACAAAGTTTTTCCTTCATTGCTAAACCACTCTATGCATTATTTAAGCCGGACCAACCAGACCCATTTGAATGGATAATAGGAGAAAGGATATAAATGTGTGAAAAATCTTCATTAGCTCCATCCTTAAGCCATCCTAATTATAAATTACCATTTTTCTTCTTTGTGCATGAAGATAGAAGAAATGCCCTGAGTTTATTAATTCAGAGGCATGGTGAGCTGCATTGACCAATAGGATATCATAATCAGCAGTTAGGTTCAGTTGCAAGAGAGTCCCCACCCTACATGAGGCTATTTCAGTAACAGTCTTTATGCAAATCTACTGATTAATTTGTAATGGGGCCTCCTTTGATTCTTTACATTCCTCACTCAGTTGAAACTCTTTTAAATTCTCATAGCGCTCAACACTATCCTGAATCAATTGTCCTCTTACAAAATATATTACTCTTTTCACCCAATATTACTTTGGCTCAATGGAATATTCTTAACCCTGCAACTTTTCTTCCAGCATCTCAAGGTGAAGAATTTGCAGGAAGTGGAACTCCTTCAAAGACTTGAGAATGGGCTCTCATCTAACACTCAGAAATGAATTATCTGAGGAGACACACTTGCTGACAAAGCAACAGACTTTATTGGGAAGGGGCACCTGGTTGGAGATCAATGAGGTAAAGGAACACGGGAGAACTGCTCTTCCTCAGGGCCCATGGTCTCCAGTTTTATGGAAATGGGGTTAGTTTCTGGATTGTCTCTGACTGGTTATCTTGCTTGACCCCTACATGGTCTGGCCTAAGGTCCTTCCTGCTGGTGAATGCACCTCTCAGCCAAGATGGACTCCAGCACCAAGGATTCTGGGAGGTTGGTTGTCTCTTCTCTCTTTGTGGCCTCTCCCAAATTCCCCCAGTTAATCTTCATGGCAGCACAACGTTCTTTATCAGGGCATCCTATTGTTAGATAATCCATCCAAGTGGGAATTATCATGCCTGACCAAGGGGGGGCAATTTCAGTCAATGGTCCCCTAACAACAATCATGATGGCATTACACTAAATGCCTATCTTCTTACTCCTAGGACAGATTTAAAAGAAGTTCCCATAGATAATGCTGACTAAATTTATTTAACAGAGGGATCATGTTTAAAGCATGAACAAGGATATTATTTACCTGGGTATGCAATAATTTTGACTGTAGAAATAATTGAAAGAGCTTACTTACCAGAAACTGAATTGGCCCATAAGCTGAACTGACTACATTAATTAGGGCTCATCAATCAGCCAAATATTATATAACAAATGTTTATACTGACAGTAGCTATACCTTCAGAGTAGCTCATGATTTTTGCATGTTAAGGAAATAGAATGGATTCCTCATTTCTGGCCAGCCTATTAACAGATGTGGCTTAGATCCCACATTACTGTGGCTCTGGCATAGGCTGGCAGCTGTAGCTCTGATTTGACCCATAGCCTGGGAACCTCCATATGCCACAGATAAGGCCCTAAAAAGAAAAAAAAAAAGAAAAACAGACATTCCAAATCTGAGAGTGGATGGATTGGTAATCTTTTAGCTAAACAAAGTGCCTTAAACTTTACTTATACACAATTTTGAGAATGACTTGTGCTGAAATAGATCTCTGATGAAACTGTTAAGAAGTATCTTTACCTGGCTTCAGAAAATGAAAAGCAGGCCTAGAAGAAAATAAGTCATTATTATTATTTTATTTTAATCCCATTCTAAAAATACGGTTCAGAACAAATAAGAGGCCTATAGTACCTATGAGTGCCCTATTACCTTTGCTTAACCATATACATTCCCTGACACATGAGGTACCTGAAAAAATAATATTATGGGGAAAACAATATATCTGGAATCCTTCTCCCACTACAGCTCATAATGTTTATAACAGGTGTTCTATATATCCTAAATATAATTCTGATAAATCCCTCCATGGCTCTCAAGGCCACTTTCCCCTCCCTAAGGATGGCAATTAGATGTTTGGCAATTGTGAGTCATCCAGGTGCCTTCCTCTTAAGGGCACAAACATATCACCAAAATACCATGTATGCTTTTGCTCTGGATGGAGGAATTTCCTTGCAGAAGAGCAACAGCATTAATAGTAGAATAATCAGTATTGAAAATAATATTTCCAGTTTGTGGGAGTCCTTCTGAGTTATAGCAACTAGAATTCATTTTACTGAGTAGATTGTTAAATCCATCTGTAATATTTGGCTGATAAGGCAGAATTTTCACTGTGCCTAACACCCTCAATTCTTAGGATCAATAGAAAGGATAAGTAGCACTATTACCAAACAATTGGCTAATTTTAAGAGTGTTTTAAAGTTTTGTGGCCAAAATCTCTTCCCTTGGTGCTCCCAAATCTTAAGTCTGCTTCCTTTGGTAAAGATCAATTGTCGCTTTTTGAAATAATTACAAAGTGACCCATGCATCTAAATAAAATATGTACTTTTTAAAGGTGATAATTTATATTATCACCAAGAACATCAATGTGTTTCAAGAAAGTAAATAGTTACTAATGCTTCTTTCCATAATGAGGTCCTGGAAGATGAAGACCTGAAGGACTATGAGATAAAGTCTTCAGACTTTGTCTATTGGAAAAGACATCAACTAAAAAACTCTTTACAACCATCTTGGAAAGGACCATATCAGGTGATGTTAACAAACCCTTGTGCTGCAAAAATTACAGGAGTAAGTTCCTGGAATCAAATTTTCTATCTCAAAAAATGTCCTCTCCTGAACAGACTGCAACTCCCTTTTCTGATACCAGGCTTAGACTAAGTAAGAAAGACCCCCACAAATCCTGGACAAGAAGAAGACAGCACTGGTAGACAGATAACCCAAGGGTCTAAACCAGGCCAGTAAGACCTATCTTACTACTTCAAACTATACTCCTTACCAAATATCTTTCTCTCTATCAAAATTGAAAGTTTTTGTTTTATTTCTAGCTGTGTTTTAACCTCAATGTTTAGAATAGAAAAACATTTTTTTAATAAAACTAACACAAGGTATACCTACTGAGGGAATTTAACT
The DNA here is from genome assembly GCF_016906955.1 of Phacochoerus africanus. Lineage (NCBI taxonomy): Eukaryota > Metazoa > Chordata > Mammalia > Artiodactyla > Suidae > Phacochoerus > Phacochoerus africanus. The sequence continues at coordinate 56,771,515 of NC_062547.1, read as the reverse complement.
GACTGTTAGATTTGATATCAAATTCCTTCATCATACAAGGCCAATTTAAACTTCTTGTAATTCCTGTCACTGATTTCTCAAGTGCTCCTAAGGTTATCAGTTACTTATATTGATCTTCCTCTGTTCAAACTTTTCAGGTTCAAATTCTCCAACATATTAATATGTCCATCCATTGTCTGATATTACTCTCCATTCTTAGAGACCAGAAACAACTTAACCTAGCACCCTTGTTCCATTTCTTATTGATTAACAGATGCCTTAGAGAGGAAAATACAGGTCACTTGTGCCAGCAACTCTCCCACATCAAAAAAAACTATCATGCAGATAGTTTTTATGGAAAACCTGCAAAAGAAATAACCCATGGTTTAATACCATGTCAAAAAATTTTCCAGTTAGTGAGGCTATCAATAAGAAGTCTGGAAGTAATCACTTGTCTTCCTCAAGGTTTCGTTCTTCATATGTGGCATTGCAACTTACCTTCCCAATGGTAGGCTTATAAATGTCTTAATATTTGACAAGTAGAAATTTTATACTTAATGGGATTTTGTGTTACCCCATTTTCTTATACAAAAACAAAAAAATCCTGTTTAGATCCATGTTTACAAAGTACCAAGATCCCTGGTGGTGAAGTCTTTTCATAATCTTTGTTCCTAAGAGTGGAAAAGCTCAGCAATCTACGAAAACCATTGATCAAATGGCTGAAGAGACTACAAAGAGCATTGTAGCACAGCAGAAATTCATGATTTCTTTGCCCAGTTAGTAAAAGAATATAGAATTTCCTTATATTTTCTATTCACAAAACCAGGAGGTGTTTGTGCTATTGTTCACACTATTTGTTGAATGAATGTCAACATTTTTAAGGAAGTTGAAACTTGCCTAGAATTTTTTTTCAAAAGGCAAAATTGTTATTAGATGTAACAAAGACTCACTCTTTGAATGATTTGTTTATTTGGATTCCCTCAATACCAGGGAACTTTTTATATTCTACTTTACAAAGGATTATATATGTATTATTATTCTTTTCTAAGCTATCAAGTTACTCATGACATATACTACTACTTACTTTAGGTCTACACAGAAAACACTGACAATTATTTTAGAGCAAACATAGATGATTGGTCAAATGCATAATACAGAAAACTTTTTTCACACCACATATTTTTCTATACTTATTTTATGCATTTGAATAATTTGCTGAAATATAAAATTATATGATGAAAGAATTAATAACACAAATTAAAATGACTGATCCCATTTAGATCTATATAAATCTAAATATGCACAAAGCACATGTAAGATGAAATTGTCAAAAGTTCTATTGGGCATTATAGAATTGACTATCGGTCCTTCATCTTGCTAGCATAAACCACTAAAAGAAAAGGAAAAACAAACAAACAAACAAAAAGCCAGGCTATCATGACCCAGAATCAAGGGTATAAATGGATATAGGGAAAAAAAGAAACCACACTGGTGTTGAGGGATCAAATGTTACTCCCCTAATGCTTTCAATCAAAAAATTTATCATCAAAAGGGGAGAAGATGAGGTAAAAGTCATAAATTTTTCTCTAGGATGATCAAACTAAGACAAAATGAAAATAATAATAACACACCCCCATTGTGGCAAGCCTTTCCCAATGTCCAATGTGCATCTGCATTATGCATTAAACCAGACCTCCTCAAATAAAATGATGTAAACAGGCTGAGAAAAATAATCCCTTTCTTCAGACACCAGCACTGTATTTTAAGATTAATATTATTTTTCATCCTATGTAGGGAATGGGGTTTGTCACATTGAGAGAAGTTTCCCTCTGTACATACTCTGATTTTTTAAATTTTATTTTATTTTCTGTGGACAACACAAATGCCATGGCTTCATATCATACATCATTTTTTTTTTTTTGGTGTCTCCTAGGGAGGTATGTGGTACTCAATACCTACCTCTTTTAAATGCACCATTGGGTGTACATGGGTCTTTCAGAATCGATTTATTCCCTGGGTTTCCTGGGGCATTGCAGGCTGTAATGAACTCGATCAGTACGTCAAGAGGTACTTTGACCTGTTCACATGTGGTTATTGGGTCTGAAAGAGAATAAGATAGAATATTCCCCTGAATCCCTTCAAAGTGACGTAAATATAAATAACCATCCACACATAATCATAATTTTACAAGGGCTCTGGATTCTAGATATGAGACTAGAACATTCAGGTGGAGCATAGTAATAGGGAAAGGGATATTGACAGAGGTAGAAAAAGAGTTTTACTCTAGTTAAGTCACATTTTGCCAAATACCATGATACTCAGGATAGAGACAGATTTCCTCTTCCTTAGAGCTTTAAAGTCAAGTAAGTACCCAATTTTAATGTAGACACGAAAATAAAGCCCACTATCCCATAGACCCTGTGAGGAAGCTTGACCATTGTATTGCCTGCCAGCCAGCCCCAAATCTCTGGGTGGGCTTCCTGGTGAAAAGCTTTCCCTTCGAAACCCAGGCTTTAAAGACTAGAAGGAGTGAAGGCTTCTTCAGTTGTGAAGGCACTAATTCAAGACTACAGGTTTCGTAGTGGTCAGAGAAAAATTACACTACCCAATGAAAAAGCACAAGCAATTGACCCTAAAGAAATGAAGATCTAATAAATACCTGACAAAGAATTCAGAATATTTATCTGAGAAAAAAAAAAAAAAGCTTATTGAGCTAAAAGAGAATCCAGGCAAATAAGAACTATCAAGAAAACAATATTTTAAAAAAATGATAAGTTCAACAAAATTCAAAACCATAAAAGAACCAAAAGAAAGGGGGAAGAAAGCTTATTTAAAGTAAATGACAAAAAAACATAAAACAAACAAAAAAAACTTCCAAAGCATGGGGGTGGAAATGAACATCTAGATCCATGACACCCAAATGACTCAAAATAAACATAAAGAAGTCTTCACTGAGACACATTGCAATTCAAGATTCGAATATTGTAAAAATTATTTTTTTAAATTTTAAACTGGACCAATATTATCCCTTCTCAACTAAAAGAGGGAATTAGTTCACTAACTAAAATTTATGAGAAATATAAAAATATGCAAGTTATAATCTACAATATATTGTTGAATAATTTCTAAATATCATTGCACCAAAGTAATATTATCATATTCATTACTTATTCCAATATGTAAATTTGTTTTCTAACTAGTGGATTTTTCTAATAGAATGAAAACAATTTAAGCAATTAAGTAATTACTTAAGTAATTTAAGAAATGAATACTTTAAAGACAACTTCTATGTGTGATATTATAAACATTTCTACTTTTATGTTTTATTAAACACATTCAACTTGATTCATCAAATTTTTGGTCAGTATAATCAAAAAAGATAATAAATGACTATATGCAGACAAATTATTACTCTGCCCTTACTGAAAAACAATATGTAAAATACATGTGACAAAAAGTTTAGAGACATAATAATATTTAAGGAATCTGAAAAATATTTTCCTTTCCCCACTAAATTGACCCTTAACACACCTGAGAAAACATCTTTGGAAGTCATAATGTATTCCTCAACCTCAGCTAATGGCCATACTGGACTATTAATGACTTGCCCTACCTTGTCTAAATCTCAATGAACATTCCTAAGAGAAAACAAAAAAAAAAAAGAGAGAGAGAGATTAAATTTAATCTGCAGTTAAAAAAAAGGCATCAAATCATTCTTGCTCTTGAGTAAAAACAAGAAGGTTTTTAAAACGTTAACTATTGAGATGAAAGATTAATGTGTACATTTGTTTAGAAATTTTTCAAAGAAGTTTACTCAGAAAATGACTTTATATGAAGAAATCTGGACTGCTTTCAGCTAATCAAGCCCGTGAGTGTTTGAAAGTGAGGAGATAATAAAAGGTACTAACAATAATTGTTTTTATTTTTTTTCACTACATAAGAAGAGGGACTCTTAGCAACTGCTTAAGAGAACTTAATTCAGAACTAATATTTTTAGTATATAACAAGCAATGAAGACCTCCAGGCATCTAATTATCCAGAGAACTCCAATAAAACTTTATTTTGCTAAAGGTGGTTTAACAAGATATATTAATAATTTATGCTATTTATTTTCATTCTTAAAATAAAAAAGATAGTCTGCTCAAATATTTATTCACGTTTTTTATGTTAAGCTATTTTTTAAATATACAATTCTGACAATTGATCTGATTGTGAATTACTGATTGAGAAATGTTAGCACAATAAAATAAAATTGATAAAGGTAATAGCTGATATGATCTATGAACTAAAGTTCTGGATTTATGGTGAACATTTTTGTGCTTATGCTTACTTATACCATATGCTGAAGTATCACTGAAAATAATTATGGTAGTTTATGATAAAACATATCATCAAATTTTATATGAAGTCATATTTTAAATGTAAGAAGAATTTATTTGGCCATAATTGAAATAAGAAATGTATAGAGAATAAAAAGGAGATAGAATGATAGATTATAATCATTAAAAAACTGTACACTGTATACAGAGACTATGACATAGGCTCTAAGACAGACTGCAACCAAGAGAATGCTTTAAAATAGCACAGGTAACATAAATTACATTCTTGAGGAGTAGAAATGTTTTCATGCAAGCATACTGTGTAATCTGATAGAAGCCAATACTACCACATTAACACTTTTGTCAGGGTCAATTATTCCTTAGGTTGAAGTCATTCAGAATTTTAGGTTATCAGTTTGGAAAAGGACTGATCATGATCTATGTAAGCTTTGTCTAAGTTAAGGAACAAAAGATTTTTTTAATTTGTAGAGGATGAAATGCATGGTAGAAAGTAGTTCTGGACCTGATTCATAAATGTGCTTTCTGAAAGGGACATGAGACAAGGGTCTTGGAAGAGATAGGACTTAATCATGTGGCAGTGTACCTTTGTGCTCAAGTGATACTGAAGAATAAACCTGACACTTAGGGATCCCAATCCTTAAAAAAGATTGTAGAGACCAGTACTTTTTTTTTAGGGCTGCACCCTGGGCACAAGGAAGTTAACAGGATAGGAGCTGAATCAAAGCTACAGCTGCTGGCCTATAGCATAGCCACAGCAATGCAGGATCCAAGCCATGTCTGCAACCTACACCATAGCTCATGGCAAAATCAGATCCCTAACACACTCAGCAAGGCCAGGGATTGAACCTAAAACCTCATGGATACTAGTAGGAGTCATTTCCACCAAGCCACAATGGGAACTCCCAAGGACAGCCTTTCTTATTTTCTGCACATTAGAATTTTTTTTAAATGAATCAAGAATGGCTATATGACAGCCATTGTATTCTTAGTGCTGCTTCTACTTGTTCTTTAACCTACATGCCTGAAAAATTTCTAATCAAAATCTAGAAATTATTTGTCCCATTTTATATGAAAATATAAAATGGAGAATATAGTGAAGCTAAATGGGCTACTGTTACCTCTCTATGAATATATATATATATATATATGTATACATATATATATACTAATATATATATACACATATATATACTAATTATATTTGAAGGATAACCTCCAGAAATAATCCAAGTAAATAACCATATATTTACTAGCCACATAATTTATTATGGTTATCCAATTTTTATTTTTAAGCATGTGGTTTGTAAAATTGAAGTATCTTATGCTTTTAACTTTTGCATTTTATTTATTTCCTTTTTAGTTCTTATATACATCAATAAATTTTCAGTGGAAAAATAAAAACATCTGAATAAACAATCTTGCAGAGGTTTTGTGAGAATCAAATTAGTGTAACATACAGAAACAATTTGAAAACTATATAATCACATAATTGTAGTGGATGACAAGCAAAGTGAATATAAATGATCATGATCATGACAAAGATATTGATAAAGATGTTCAAATTTAGAGGTACACTTCAGTGATATTTTGTACACAGATATAAACTGCTTTAATGTTTATGTCGTTGAAAGCTTGTAAGAACTTATATTTCTCCATATCTGTTCTACTTAAAAATATAGGTTCAGATAGTTACATTCTTTAATCTTTGCTTCTATTTCTTATTGGTAGATAAAGTAGAATCATATTTAGGTTTTTATTTTTTTTTCATCTTTTTTGCCTTTTCTAGGGCTGCTCCCGTGGTATATGGAGGTTCCCATGCTAGAGGTCTAATTGGAGCTGTAGCCACTGGCCTACACAAGAGCCACAGCAACACAGGATCCAAGCCTCGTCTGCAACCTACAGCACAGCTCACGGCAGCGCCGGATCCTTAACCCACTGAGCAAGGCCAGGGACCAAACCCGCAACCTCATGGTTCCTACTTGGATTCGTTAACCACTGTGCCATGACGGGAACTCTGAATTATATTTAGTTTTATACCTAAACTCTGATATACTTGTTTAATGAAACAGAATAAACACATGGTCATTGCAAAAGCATATTTGAAAGTGATATTAAAATCAGTTTCTGTATTTGAAAATATCTGTTTACCTAATGAAAAATTTTTCTAATAATGCTGATCACCATTGTAAATTTCACTGAGTAGTATGAATTAAGACACAAACCTAAACACACACAAATATTCTCTTAATATTCTAGATCTCTTTATACTGTAAAACATTATTGTTCTCACATAATGAGCTTCCAAAATTGAAAACACACACTTGATTATTAAATACTGTCAGTAATATTCCTAAGTCAAGTTAACATGTCATTGTGTACTATTTTTTCTCTCTTTTTTCTTTTTTTAGAACCTATTTTAGAAACATTTGAAAGAATGTGGAAGCATCCATGTAAGAATACTGTGAATAAAAATGCTTGTCTAGACTGCAGAGAACACATTTCTGGTGAATGTGATTCTGATAGTGTGAGAGTCATTTTACAATGGTATAACTTCTAGGTAATTGATGGAAATTAAAATAGTCTTATTTTAAAATTTTAAGTGAATATAATCACTCAAATTTCAAGAACTACAATTAATTCTCTGTAGACAAGACATTCAAAGAACTTTTGATAAAATTGACCTGGTAAGCAGGTTATCTGGTTTCCCAGCCCTATGGTTTCCCAGCCCTACACATAATAAGAAAGGAAGAACCTTCCCCTACACATGGGGAAGGTTCAGAATTTATGTATGTGTGTATGTATGTATGTATGTATGTATTAATCTTTTAAAGGATGCACCTCCACCCATGACATATGGAGATTCCCAGGGTAGCGGTTTAATTGGAGCCATAGCCGCTGCCCTATACTACAGACACAGCATCTGAGCCATGTCTGTGGCCTACGCCACAGCTCACAGCAATGAAGGATCCTCAACCCACTGATTGAGGCCAGAGATTGAGCCAGCATCCTCATGGATGCTAGTCAGAATTGTTGACCCTGAGCTCTGATAAGAACTCCAGGGCCAGCATTTTAATTTACTTCAGAAACCTTGAGAAGGGAAGAGGTTATCCATATTTCTGTGAAATATGGGAGAGATTTTCTATGCTTTAGAGGCTTTTGTAAGTCTAATGCGATTTTTCTTATAATATTTTTAACAAGCTAATTTAAGGAGGCTTGTTAAATAAAGCCCTACTATTGCTGCTTCTCTGTTAGGAGTCACCCCAGGTTTATTTTGTAATTGAGAATAATATTTCATTAGGAAGAGTTTTTATCTAAAACAAGGAGAGTGAAAGGTATAAAAATCTGTGCTTCAATGGAAAAATGTGCAATTATCTCGACTCTAGAGGACACTCTTCCATATTTTCCAACTCAGTCACTGGGTCACTGTGCAGGCTTGCATAACTCACTTAATGTCTTTGGATTCAGCTTTTTAAGTTTTTTTTAATGATAAAACAATAATTTTAAAATCTATATGTTTTATAAAACATATCAATGACTAAAATGAAGTTATTTTCAGTATTTAATTTTCAAGTCTAAATATAGGAAAAAATACAATGAAATTAATGCATATTGATTTAAAGTGATAGTTATATGCAATTCATTTTGAAACTTTTGGGCAGATTTGGATGGTTTTTATCATACAGAATATGTATATCTATAATCAGAATTTCAGAGTAGATGATATGGATCCTTCTCTGCAGGAGAAATTTCCAAGTCTCCTAGGTAGAGAGAATTTTGTATTGGGAGCAAGACATGAATTGGATTTCATTTAGAGTCTTTGAGAGGCCAATTGTAAAAATAATATATGGTTGTTGTGTGGTTAAGAGTAAATACCTAAAGCGAGTATATATGAGAAAATATCAAAATGAGTAAACCGCAAGCATGGAAACAACTTTGTTTTAAGACACATTTCACATACATTCTTGACCTTCTACCACATATATAATATTTTTATTTTAATGACTTCAATTTCTTCTTTTCTTTCTTCCTTTTCAGTTACTTTTGTTGTTGATTAATAAAATGTTACCCTCTCATTTCAGATTTATTACCTTCAAAATGTGTTATATTTAAGGGATAACATAGGGGATGTTATTTGATAGATGATAGGTAAGTAGGTAGATAGGTAGATAGATCTGGAAATCCAACTCTAAAAATATATATTTTAAGATAAAATCACTTCAAATCTCTAAAGCTCAGTCTCATCAGTGGTGGTGTTGATAGCAGTAAAGATGAAACACTGTTTAATTCTGTAAAATATCTTGACACATTCCAAGCGTCAGCCTGTAGAGATGGTCAATAAAACGTTTAAACCTATACCTTCTCTTCCTATTAGACATTGCTTAGATTCAAGGCTTATTTTTTCCCCATACTATGAAACCGATATTAGGGTTTTGTTTCCATTAACTCTTTTCTCCTATATATAATGCCATTAGTGGTGAAGCTTAGAATATATTTTTATTGAAATTTTTAAAATATGTATAGAAATACAATTGATTTTGTATCCTGCAATGTTGATGAATGTATTTATTAGTCAAATGTTTATGACTGTATTTTATTTTCTATACATAAGATAATGTCACTTGTGAACAAAGATAACTGTATTACTTTCTTTACTATTGTGTGTGTTTTTGTTTTACTTGCTCAATTACTATGTTTAGTATTTCCAGTACTAATTAGAAGTGACAAAAGTGGACATCCTCACCTTGTTCTTGACCTTAATGAACCAATAAGTATAATTTTATCTGAGTTAAATTTTTAAACATGAATTCAGTTTTACATCACTTTAATATTTTACACAAGTAAAGCAAGAACATGATCTCAACAGCCCACATGACAAAACAATGACTTCATAGACCACTCTTCCCTGATTCCCTAGGTAAGTATTTCATATTATTTTAAGATATTTTCCTCTATTTACCTATATATTTTTCACTAATATTCTTATCTTCTATTACTTCATAAATATAAAATAATCACATCTGACCCTTTAGTCACTGTTGATGGAGAAACTCCTACTATAACCACCCCCACCTCTTTTTCTCTTTTCCCATCATTTCAACATATTTACATCCTACTTTGTGTCTAAAGTAGCTAGATTAACAGCATTTTTCTGTCTTCTTGTACATATTGATAAAATACAAAAATATGAAACAGAGTAAGACCTGACAGTATTTGTTTTTTTTTTTTTGATTTTTTTTTTTCTACAGCCACACCTGTGGCATATGGAAATTCCTAGTCTAGGGGTTGAATCAGAGCTAAAGCTGCCAGCCCATACTGCAGTCACAGCATCACAGGATCCAATGCATCTGTGACCTATGCCATAACTTTGGCAAAGCTGGTTCCTTAATGCACTAAATAGCAAAATATTCTGTATAGCTTATTCACCTACAATGCCTCTGAAGAACTCCACTTCCAACCATGAAAAAGACTCCTAAGATACCATTGTCTTTTTTCCACTTAAGTGATTGACCTTTCCTATTTCCAAATTCCTTCTTTCAAAAATCCTAAAATCTTTTATCATTTATTGTGCCTTGTGCTCAACATTCTCTTTTAATTTGAAGGAAATATTTGTAAATCATCATGATAGGTGCATTTTAACAGGGAGATGCAAATGCATGTGCTTAGATTTACATTATAATGTAGAATTGGAAAGAGTTTTACTTTGTTTTTTAATTTAAAAGAATGTATACATGTATGTGTAACTGGGTCACCACGCTGTACAGTAGGGAAAAAAAATAATGCATTGGGGAAATAAATAAATAAATATAATATATATAATATATATAAAATACATGAACAAATCTTTGCAGAAAAAAAATTAACTGTTTAAGATAAAGTGCCATAAAGCTATGTTTATCATGTAAATGTTAGAGAGGCACAGAGACAGAAAACATGCTATTTGGGAGAGCTTGCATAGATTTATCAGACAACAAGAAGTGTGGTGTATAGACATTCAGGCAAATGGTCTACTTTAATTACAGCACTGAGAATCTCATTGAGGAGAGAGAATGACTTGTATAAATTGTACTTGAAAAGAAGGATTCATGTTGTTTTCACAACAGATGAATCAAGCAGTGTTATTTGACTTCAAAGAAGCTTGATTTGACATTTCTGTCCAAAGAAGTCTCAAGGAAGAAAAAGAGTTTCTGAACATGAGATGATAGGCCCCTGAAGATTTAGAGGTAAGCCTTAGGGCTTGACTATGAAAATTAATTCCTTATTTAATTATAATAATTGCTTATTCACAGTAGAATTCTATAATGCATGCATTTATATCAAAGTCCTATAAATATATACTTAATATTATATCTGATTTTATGTTACTTGAATTTTTGTAGGACAGTAAAACATATTTATTCTAATGATGCCAAAATATTTTTTTCTAACATTAAAGATTTCCTGGAAAACACTATAGCCAAAAATATTTGCATTTTCAAATACTAATCTCTTGATCAAAAAATAAGTTCTTTTCAAAATTAATGTTTTTCATTTAAGATCTGTAAAATTTCATTTTGTTTTTTTAATATATATTTTTATTTTATAATGATTTATCTTTTTTCCATTATAGCTGGTTTACAGTGTTCTGTCAATTCTCCACTGTACAGCAATATGTAAAATTTTAAATAATATGCAATGTGATTAAATAATAAAAAGAGCTTTTCTTTTAGCCTGACTTCTTTAATCTCATGTCTTCCTTTAGGAAAAATTATATGAATGTCACATGGAAAATTATAATCAAACATCAATTTACTTCATCTTACTGGGATTATTCCCCTCTTCAAGAATTGGCATGTTTCTTTTTATTATTATTGTTCTCATTTTCTTAATAGCTCTATTTGGCAACTTCTCCATGATCCTACTCATTTTTCTGGACAACAATCTCCACACACCCATGTATTTTCTACTCAGTCAGTTCTCCCTCATGGACCTGACCTATATCTCCACCATTGTCCCCAAAATGGCCTACAATTTTCTGTTTGATGACAAGTCTATATCTTTCATTGGATGTGGAATTCAGAGCTTCTTCTTCTTGACTTTAGCAGGTGCAGAAGGATTGCTCTTGGCTGCTATGGCTTATGATCGTTTTGTAGCGATTTGCTTTCCTCTTCACTATCATATTCGTGTTAGCAAAAGAATATGTGTGTTGATGATACTTGGATCTTGGGTAATGGGCTCTATCAACTCCTTTGCCCACACTGCATATGCCCTCAATATCCCTTATTGTCAATCCAGAGCCATCAATCATTTCTTCTGTGATGTTCCAGCCATGTTAACTCTGGCCTGCATAGATACCTGGGTCTATGAGTCCACAGTGTTTGTCAGCACCACTATCTTCCTTTTAGTGCCTTTTACTTGTATTGCATTTTCCTATGGTCGTATTCTCCTTGTTGTCCATCACATGAACTCAACAGAAGGGAAGAAGAAGGCCTATTCAACATGCAGCACCCACCTCACCGTGATTACTTTATACTCTGCACCATTTGCTTATACTTATCTACGCCCCAAATTTCTACGTACTCCAACAGAGGACAAGGTTCTGGCTATGCTCTACACTATTTTCACCCCAATGCTCAATCCTATTATCTATAGCCTGAGAAACAAGGAGGTGATGGGGGCTCTGAGAAGAGTAATTCAGAGAATCTGCTCTGTGAAAATGTAGACAAAGTTTTCGCATGAGCACCAGATTTTGTACAAATCCATTCAGCACCATATAATAATTTAAAATATTATTTACTATTAAATAAAATAACTAAAGGAGTTCCCATAATGGCTCAGCAGTTAGCAAATCCAACTGGCATCCATGGGGTTGCAGGTTCGATCCTTGGCCTTGCTCAGTGGGTTGAGGCTTCAGTATTGCTGTGATCTATGGTGTAGTTTGCAGATGCAGCTCGGATCCCAAGTTGCTGTGGCTGTGGCTTAGGCTGGCAGCTGTGTCTCTGATTTGACCCCTAGCCTGGGAACCTCCTTATGCTGTGAGTATGGCCCTTAAAAGACAAAAGACAAAGTAAATAAATAAAAATAAAAGAACTAAAATTAGTCTATAGAAAAACTCACTCATGTCTGGACAAAATTATTGTACAAATATCTGTCTATCTATCATCTAAGTTTATGTAGAAGTATAAATGTATATGTTTATAGCCTCGTTCTTTTTTATTAATGGCTTTTTTTGTTTCCCTATTAATTTCAAAAGCTTTTAATCTTTGCTGATAAATTCTAGGTTAAAATTTTCCCCTGGCATTAAATAATAAAAATGGAAACTCTTTAACTGAAGTTGTCATTGTTCTACTATTTTTCATTTATTTTATGATACATCTAAAACATTTTTTTTTCTGAGCGCCTAGATAAAATTAAATGTCAGAGACTTCTTGTTCTCCTCACGTGGACTATACTCTCTCATAACAGTTATTTTTCCTTCAGTATACAGAAATTTCATTTCAGAGATTTAGCTGAGATTTCATCAGAGATTCTGAAGTCCTTATACCACCACCATACTGATTGGAAGTGACAAGTTCATGTTCTTTTAGGGTGGTGCATCATCCTAAGGAATGATTTACTATCAGGTATACCTTGGGATCAACAATAAGGACTCTGAGATGCCAAGAGAGAGCTAGGATATTGTAAGGTTTATTATGTGTTGAGTGGCTCAAAATTTTGTTTCATTGGTAAGTACTAGAAACATCAAGGAATTTTGCAACCATTTCCACACTCTGCACAAACAAAGTTTACATCATACATAGGCACTGCTTCTGTATCTGTCAGATGAAATTTCATTCTCCACTCACTACATCCATAGTTCTACTGAAACTGTTTGGAGAAAGTTAATTTGAATTAACCAATTTTAGCCATTCATATTATGGCTTAGTCAGTTTTCTAAACAGATCCCAACACTCTATCAAATAAAAATCTCTCAGGTCAAGTGAACCTCGTGATTGAACTGCTATCATTGTCCATCAGTGATCAGTGCAGAAATGTTCTTTAATCTCCCAGATGTGCAATGGAAGGAAAGGGTCATATCCACAGAATTTTTAAGGCACAACACAAAAATATAAGACCTTTTGTTCAGAAAGCAGAACAAGTTGTCACTATTGGTAATACTATATCATTTTTCTGCAGTATTAATTCATCAGTTATGAAATGCGATACAAATTACAAACAATAATTTGCATCAGAATTTGCATATAATAGAAAGTAATGCTTTTTAATGTAATATCTTTATTGACTAGTATTTTGGGGGCTCACTTTTCTCCAAATTCATTTTCATCTGAATTTTGTTTTAGAAACACTTCTCTCTAAAAATGTACTTGAATGTGTACATGATAAGTGTGATAAGTAGGTTGCAATTAATTTGTAATGATTTTTAATTTTTAAAAAATCTTTCTGCTTATGTTAATGGAGCTATTAGTAGTGTTTATAGATTGTGAAATCAATGTCGGGCCATATTTCTGATAAATTATATCAAAATATAAATTTTAGTGCACAAAATTTGATGATTCTCTAGGAGATTTTTTTAACGAGTCATTTATAAGAAAATTTGTAACATCAATTCCAACCTATTGATTCATATAAATATATTTCATGTAAACATGTTTAATTTTTAAAATAAGTTTAATCAATGGCATTTAAATTATTCCTTTTTTAACTTTTATTATTTTTATTTTATTTATTTATTTTTGCTTTTTAGAGCAGCACCCACGACATATGGAAGTTGACTTGGAGCTACAGCTGTTGGCCTATACCGTAGCCACAGCAATGTGGGATCCAAGCCACATCTGCAACATACACCACAACTTGTGGCAATGCCAGATCCTTAGCCCACTTAGCAAGACCAAGGATCAAACCTACATCTTCATCCTTGTTGGGCTCATCACCACTGAGCCACAACAGGAATTCCCTTTTTTACTTATATAAAACACCAGAGGTGGCTCTGTTACTGAACACAATTTTGTTTCACACAATGAAGCCAAACAAATAAGAATATCAGAAAAAGATTAATTGCAGGGCCATGCATGGAAAATGGGTGGCTTTTGCAAAAAAATAAATAGATAAATAAAAATAAACTCTGGACTCGCTAATGGTTTTCAGGGAGCAGTTTTTAGAGGGAAAGTTTGGGGTGAGGGCTGCAAGGTGTATGACTTTCTTCTGATTGGTTTGTGGTGAGGTAACAACGCAGCGTTCCAGGAATCTTGTGCTTAGCTTGATTTAAACATCCTTGACCTTGTTGGCAGGCTTAGTTCCTGCAGAAAATTTCAAAGATATTATTATGCATATTCCTTCAGGATGAACCAGGACATTGCCTGATCTTTCACTAACGTTTCTTGACTTCTCCTCCTTTGTTACAGTATTCCCTTACTTCCATGATGGGAAAGAGTTTGAATCTACCTTGGATATTCAGAAAGGTCAAGGAAGCTGAGACCTCTTTACTGTAAATAAGAAACCAAGGACACAAAAAGGTTTTTTGTCCCCAGGAAGGTCCCAGAGAGTTCTTCTCAGCTCTAGCTTTATGTTTCAAGTCTGTTCATTCCTTCTTCTCATTATATATTCAATTGCAAGGCAAGTTGATGTTAAAATTAGTTAATAATTCTTTTCTGAAACTTAACAGGGAAAGAGTATTTACATGAAAAATATTCCTTTGTAATGTTGCAACAATTTTTAAAAACTATATACATACCAAAATTGCATGCTAAGGCTACTACCTATTTTATCTCCTCTGCACACATGCATGCTCAGAGATGGAATAAAAAAATTCAAGTAGCAACAATAGCATTAAAGAAAGCAAGTATCATTTCTGTGTGAGAGACTATTCAAGCACACATGCTACATGCCCTGAGAAAAGTAGAATGAGTGAATAGAAAGAGAATAGCATCAGGCAAGCCAGTAAAATAATGGTAGTGTCTGCTGGTTTTATCAGTTGTTATTACTTAAATAATCCATGGAATGTGGAATTGATCAGGGCTGCCCATTCCAGACATGTTATTCAATTTACACTGTGAATAAATGAGGAATCAGGAAATGTACATCAGTTAGGGGACCATTGCCTGGAACCACCCACCTTGGTCAGGCATGATAATAGCCACTTTCACGAGTTGTCTCACATCAGAAGGCCTTGATTAAGAATATGGTGCTGCCTTGAAGACTAACTGGGAGAATTTGGGAGGATCCAACAGGAGGAAGAGATGACCAAATCCCAGGATCCTTGGCACTGGAATCCATTGTGACTGAGAGGGTGCTTGGCACCAAGACGGACCCTGAACCACACCAAGTATTAGCCAAGCAAGATGATTGGCCAGAGACACTCCAGAAACTAACCCCATTCCCATAAAACAAGAGACCATGAGCCATGTGGCAGAGCAATTCTCCCTTACCCTGCTGCTCTCCTCCCAGTTGCCCCTTCCTAATAAAGTCTCTTGCTCTGTCAACCCATGTGTTTCCTTGGACAATTCATTTGTGAGTGTTAGACAAGAATCCAATCTCAGACCTTGCAAGAGGTACCCCTTCCTGAAGCATGTCTCTTGTTGGACCTGACGCACCTTGACATAGGGGACTTACATCATATCACTGAACTTAGTTTGCTGAAAAGCAAGGTGGAAAAGTTTTCCTTAAGCTATCAGTAAATAATATAGTGAAGGAACAGTTATATTTTTCTCTATCTCGATATACATTCTCATAAAAGTCATGTGCCAAGTGGTGAGTGGTACTTATCATCTACCTCTACAAGAATTAAATCATGAATGAGATCCTGCAGCTGCTGACCTTCAACATCCCCTGTAAATGCTCAGGGTGGAGATCTTGAATGAGAAATTCTGTGCTTTGGGAAAACTGACAGAACAGGTCTTCAGATAGATAGGTCTATCTTCAGATAGGTCTTCAGATAACTGAAAATGTTAAGAATTTATGAGCCCAACTCTTGCCATCTTCGCATATCTAGAAAAGCACTAAAATCCTTCATGGTGATATCTGTTCCTCATGACTAGCAGTAACCTTCAAGAGACTGGCAGCGACCTTCTCCAAAATGTGTTCTTGATTACATGTACATCCCCCTTGCACTAAAATTGCATATATGCTCCCCACACCACCTCTTTGGAGCAGTTTCTCAGAGCTATATGAAATGCTGCCTCCTGGGCTATAGTACTTATTTTGCTACCAATAAAACAACACACAAATCTCACATTGTCCATTTCTTTCCTCAACACACGTTAATAGAAAAAATATATATATATATATTAACATGTCTACTTCCCATATACATGAGAGAGTCCCAGGAAAACTGAGTAACTGCTTAAGGTGGCTCAAGTCATCACCTTCAAGTCACCACCTTCAGCTAAAGACCAAAAAAAAAAAAGTTAGGGAAAAGTGAAAACCTGTTATGAGAGCTCACCAGGAAAGACACAGAAACAGTAATACACTCGTTATGCAAATTTGGGGACTGCCTTCCTCACTGATTGAAATTTCTAGAGATTTAGTCATCCTGGCAAGAAGGAAATACATTTAAAAATGGAGATTTCCCTTATAAATGTAAATGTCTCTTATAAAAGGATAACTTCTACTCCAGTTCTCATGGATTGCCCTTTGTATGCTGATTCTTAAAAATAAGAAGCCTAAAATAATTTTTATGGGAGTTCCCAACTTGGCTCTGTGGTTAACAAATTTGACTAGAACCATGAGGTTGTGGGTTCAATCCCTGGTCTTGCTCAGTGGGTTAAGGAATCTGGCATTGCCATAAGCTGCAGCATAGGTCACAGACACAGCTCAGATGTGGCGTTGCTGTGGCTGTGCTGCAGGCTGGCAACTATAGCTCTAGATTAGACCCCTAGTCTATTCTCCAAGTCCATGACTGGGTTTTCTATATAAACTGTCATGGCTTCTGCAAATAGTGACACTTTTACCAGTTACAATTTAGATGCATTTTAATCCTTTTTCTTGTCTGATTGAAGTGAAGAATTCTTCCAATTTCAGGATAAATAAAAATGGAGTGTGCATCTTAATCTTGTTTCTGAATTTAGAGGAAACCATTTTTCACCATTGAAAATGATATTAGCCCTGTGTTTGTCATAAATGGCTTTTATTGTGTTTAGTTTTACTCCCTCTACAACAATTTTGATAAGAGTTTTTACCATAAATTAATATTGAAATTTTTCATATGCTCTAGCTGCATCTATTGAGATGATCATGTGGTTTTATCCTCTTTTTTTATTGTGGTGTACATATTCATTGATTTGCAAATATTGTACCATCCTTGAATCCCTGGAACAAACCACACTTAATAAATATGTATGTTCATTTTATATTTCATTGGATTTGGCTTCCTATTTTTTTCAGGATTATCACAACTATACTCATTGTAGTTATTGGCCTGTAATATTATTTTATTTTTTGCAACGTCTGTCTGTTTTTTTGTAGAATAAATCAGAGTTTTCCATGGTCTATCCTCTTAAAGTTTTGGAATATTTTGAGAAGGATAAGTATTAGTTTTTCTTTTTATATTTGGTAGACTTTCCCTGTGAAACTGTCCAGTTGTAGACTACTGTTTACATTTTTGGGTGGAGGGGGCACTGAAGCCATAGCATGTGAAAGTTCCCAGGCTAGGAGTCAAACCAGAGCGCCTGGCATAAGCTACAGCCACAGCAATGTCAGATCTGAGCTGTGTCTGTATTCTACACCATAGCTCATGGCAATGCCAGACACTAAGCCCACTGAGCGAGGCCAGGGGTTGAAGCCATATTCTCACAGGTAGGATGTGTTTCCACTGAGCCACACTGGGATCTTCTACTTATATTTTTAATCAATTTTTAAACTATTATTTTTTCTGTTCAAAGGGTATGTTTCTCCCTGACTCAGTCATGGCAGGTTGAAATTTTATAGATGTTTTTGCAATTCTTCCAGACTGTCCAATTTATTGGCATATATCTAACTGTTCATAGTGTTTTCTGATGACTTTATACATTTCTGTGATATTTGTTGCTATATTTCCTCTTTCATTTTTTTATTTTATGTTTTTTTTTAAATTTTTAAACCTTAAAGATTTCATTGGTGTGTAGTTACATTACAGTGTTGTGTTAGCTTCAGATGTAAATCCAAATGAGTCAGTTATACATAAGTATATATCCATTTGTTTTCAGATTCTTTTCCCATAAAGACCACCACAGATATTGAGTCAATTTCCCTGTGCTATACAGTAGGTCCTTAGTGTTTAACAATGTTGTGTATAGTAGTGTGTCTATGCCAAAACTAACCTCCCAATTACCCCTCCCCCTATCTTTCCCCTTTGGTAATCATAAGTTTGGTTTCAAAATTTTTGAGTATGTTTCTGATTTATGGATAAGTTATTTTTTCAATTACTCAATGAATTTTGTTACATTTGTAGTTGTACAATGATCACCACAACCCAATTTTATAGCATTTCCATCCCAAACCCCCAGCACATCCTCCCATCCCCCAACCTGTCTCGTTTGGAAACCATAAGTTTTTCAAAGTCTGTGAGTTAGTATCTGTTCTGTAAAGATGTTCATTGTGTCCTTTTTTTAGATTCCACATGGAAGTGATAGCATGTGATATTGGTGTCGCACTGTCTGACTTACTTCACTTAGCATGATAATTTCTAGGTCCATCCATGCTGGTGCAAATGCAGTTATTTCATTCCTTTTAATGGCTGACTAATATCCCACTGTGTATATGTACCACTTCTTCTTTATCCACTCCTCTATCAATGGACATTTAGGTTGTTTCCTTGTCTTGGCTCTTGCATATAGTGCTGCAATGAACACTGGAGTACATGTATCTTTTCAAGTCATGGTTTTCTCTGGATAGATGCCCAGGAGTGGGATTGCTGGATCAAATGGTAGCAATATTTTCATTTTCCTGAGGACTCTCCATAATGTTTTCCACAGTGGTTACACCAATTTACATTCCCACCAACAGTGTTATAGGGTTCCTTTTTCCCCTCACCCTCTCCAGCATTTATTGTTTGTAGACTTTTTGATGATGGCCATTCTGGGTGGTGTAAGGAGGTACCTCAGGGTGGTTTTGATTTGCATTTCTCTAATAATGAGTGATGCTGAACATTTTTTCAAGTGTTTTTTGGCCATCAGTATGTCGTCTTTGGAGAATTGTCTGTTTAGATCTTCTGCACATTTTTTGAAGGGATTGTTTATTTTTTTTTCTGGTATTGAGCTGCAGAAGGTGTTTATAAATTTTGAAAATTAATCTGCACAACAAAGGAAACCCTAAACAAAACAAAAAGACTAGCCATAGAATAGGAGAAAATATTTGCAAATGAAGTGACTGAACAAGTTACTCTATATCGTCTTTTTAGTTTGCACATATTAGTGATATCATATTATGCTTATCCTTCTCTAACTTACTTTATTTAATATGGTAATCTCTAGGTCTATTCATGTTGCTACAAATGGCATTACTTCATATTTTTTATGATGGAGCAATATTCCATTTTTTATTTGCACCACATCTTCTTTGTCCATTCTTCTCTTTTTTTATTTTTATTTTGTCTTTTTAGGACTGCACATGGAGGTTACCAGGCTAGGGGCCAAATGGAGCTGTAGCTACTGGCCTACACAACAGCCACAACAATACCAGATCTGAGCCATGTCTGTGACCAATGCTACAACTCACAACAGCAGTGAATCCTTAAACCACTGAGTGAGACCAGGGATCAAACTTGCATCCTCATGGATGCTAGTCAGATTCATTTCTTCTGAGCCATGATGGGAACTCCTTTTCTTCTCCTGATGGACATTTAGGTTGCTTCCATGTCTTGCCTACTGTAAATAGTGCCACAGTGCACATTAAGGTGCATGTATCTTTTCAAGTTATGGTTTTCTCCAGATAAATGCCAGGATAAATGTGGATGATTTGTGTGTAGGTTCTATTCTTCTAATGACTTCCTGGCCCCATTTTAGATTCCTTGTCATAAATGACTCCATTTTGTTGTTGTTGTTGTTCATAGTATGCATTACCTCCTTTTAATTGAGTTCTTTCCTTGGATATATTTCCATATCATAGTATTAATAATTGTTCATTGATGTAATTAAACAAGAATTTCTGGAAAACAAGAAGGCTTATTTCTAATTTGTGATATTTCACAGGAAGAAAAATTATTATGGGTCATGATCATAAGGCAACAGCCATATCTGAGCAACAAGTAGAATTTCAGGAAGAATTTAGCAAAATCTACACCTGAAACAATGATGGATTTGGTCCAATTTTCATTTGTGGTATGAATTGCAGGATGTCTTGTTGAATAATCAAAGACTCAAGCAACTATAACCTTAAAATCCAGAGTATCTGAAAAATATTAAGAAATAAAGAGTATAAACAGTTTAAAACAACAATGGGGGAAAAGAACAATGATTAGCGTAACTCGTTAACTTAATAGATCACAATAGCTGCTGAATGCAGAGGGCAGCCTATAGATTATTTCTAGATGTTTGGGTCAAAACATCTTTTGTAATTTGAAATGTCTCTGATATGTCATTGGAT
The DNA here is from genome assembly GCF_016906955.1 of Phacochoerus africanus. Classification (NCBI taxonomy): domain Eukaryota; kingdom Metazoa; phylum Chordata; class Mammalia; order Artiodactyla; family Suidae; genus Phacochoerus; species Phacochoerus africanus. The sequence goes on along the minus strand of NC_062547.1, from coordinate 56,750,663 downwards.
ATTTAGGCGAAATTTCTGAGTGACTCATACAAAAACAGGCATGAATATTTGTTATATATGAGCAGGTACAGTGATTTCTCTGAAGTTTATATCAAATTATCCAATATAGATTGCATGACTTCAGAAAAAAGATAGCTTAATTCTCAATAATTTCAAGTCAAAGGATGGCAAAATAACTGGAAGCATTACTCTGCAAAGTAATTGTTAGTTACTGGAGGAAACTTGAAGAAATAAATATCTAATGAAGCTACAGGCAAATACCATCACTTCAAAGACAATTTATATACTAGAATCTAATATATAAAGGTATGTTGCTGAAATATAATTTTTCTCTCTAAAATCACCCTCATTTGTACCAAATACAGCCAAATTAAATTTTTTTTGTCTTTTTTTTTTTTTTTTTTTTTTAGGGCTGCACCTGTGGCATATGGAGTTTCCCAGGCTAGGGGTCTAATCGGAGCTGTGGCTGCCGGCCTATGCCAGAGCCATAGCAACACCATATCTGAGCTGCATCTGTGACCTACACCACAGCTCATGGCAATTCCGGATCCTTAACCCACTGAGCAAGGCCAGGGATTGAACCCGCAATCTCATGGTTCCTAGTCAGTTTGGTTTCCACTGCACCACTACAGGAACTCCACAAATTAATATTAATTTGTTTTAAAAATAAGTCTACTCAAATAAACTCTAACTCATTATTTACCTAAGTGTAACATTTATAAAAATTTTTATTTTTTCCATTATAATTGGTTTTCCATGTTCTGTCAATTTCCTACTGTACATCAAAGTGACCCAGCCACACATACACATATACATTCATTTTCTCACATTATCCTCCATCATGCTCCAGCATAAGTGACTAGATATATTTCCCAGTGCTATACAACAGGATCCCATTGCTTATCATACAGGCTGTTTTAAATGTGCTTTGCTAGATATTTTTCTTTTATTAGAGTATAGGTGATTTACAGTGTTTTGTCAATTTCTGATGAATACTATAGTGACCCAGTAATACATATACATACACATTTTTTTGGTATGCCATCATGTTCTATCTCAAGAGATTGCATATTTTTCCTTGTACTGTACAGTAGGATCTAATTGTTTGTCCATTCTAAATATAATAATTTGCATCTACTACCCCAAACTCCCCATCCATTCCACTCCCACATCGCTCCCCCTTTGCAACCATAAGTCTGTTCTCTATGTCTGTGAATCTGTTTCTCTTTTGTAGATAGGTTAAATTGTGCCATATTTAGAGTCCACATGGAAGGGTTATCATATGGTATTTGGCTTTCTCTTTCTGACTTTCCTTAGTATGAGAATCTCTAGTTGTATCCATGTTGCTGCATATACCATTACTTCATTCTTTTTCTTATAGCTGAGTAGTATTCCATAGTATATGTGTACCACATCTTCTTAATTCATCAGCAACTTAAAGGTTGTTTCCATGTCTTGGATATTGTGAATAGAGATGCAATGAACATAAGAATTCATGTATGTTTTTGAATTATAGTTTTGCATGAATACATGCCCAGGAGTGGGATTGCTAGGTCATATTGTAGTCCTATATTCAGTTTTTTTGAGAACTTTCCTACTCTTTTCTGTAGTGGTTGTACCAATTTACATTCCCACTAACAGTGAAGGATGGTTTCATTTTCTCCACATCCTCTCCAGTATTTGATATTTGCCATTCTGACTTGTGTGAGTTAGTATCATTGTGGTTTTGATTTACATTTCTCTATTTTTCATAAGGAGTATCAGATTGAACTTTTAAAGTCTTCTCCAAGCCACCAAAGCTTACCAAAGGACTTGCCATAAGATTTTGCCTGCAATACCTCTATATTTGAGTGAATAACTTGCCTCTTGAGCTCCCCAAAGTACCTTGAGTTTCCTTCACCTGACAGAAAGTTAAATTTTTTACATTGTTAGACTACTGGGAACTTTGTGAACAAGGCTCTTTTTCCAAGGGGTTTTATTGGCTCCATAAAGTCAGTCTTAGCTCCTTAAAGCTATCTAGTTATATATGAGTCTATACATGTCTTGCTTAAATGTGATATTCTAGTTAAGGTCTTTGTAATATAAGTTATGTTTCCAGTTGTGCCCTGATATAACTGATTTTTTCAGTTTATGCAAACAACACAGCCATGAAAATAAGAAAAATCAGTAAGAGGTTTAAAAATCTGGAGGGAAAATTATTTTTGTTTACAAAATATATTTTACCAAATTGCTGCAAGTCGTAGTAACTTAAGAGAAGCGTTTCCTTTATTGTGAAAGAGCAAAATATAAAAAACAAACAAAAAAAAGTGAAAACCAAAAAAAAACCCAAATTGCAAGGTTTAAAACAAAATGACATAAACATCAGAGTCCTTTTTATTCAGTTTTCCTATATAATTAATTTTTTATCTTAGCCTTTTGTTAGTTTCTTTGTTAGAGTCCTGCAAAATCTTACCCAGTATAATGGTATGATCTGAAGATTTATGAAAAATCTTTACTCTGGAATTAATATCAGAGTCTTTTTCATGAATCTCTCTCAAGATGAAATGTATTTATAAAAATATCAGCATAAAATATCTCTCTGTTGGAGTTCCTGTCGTGGTGCAGCAGAAACGAATCTGACTAGGAACCAGGAGGTTGTGAGTTCATTCTCTGGCCTTGCTCAGTGGGGTAAGGATCCAGCATTGCCATGAGCTGTGGTGTAGGTCGCAGATGCACCTTGGATCTGATGTTGCTATGGTGTAGGCTGGAAGCTACAGCTTTGATAAGACCCCTGGCTTGGGAACCTCCATATGCAATGGGTGCAGCCCTAAAAAGACACACACACAAAAAAATCTGTCAATGAGAAAAGCTTAAAACAGTCCATTTTTGGAGATTTGAGCATGCATTATAATGAAATTGACAAAAATGTTGGTTATTTCTGTGATAGAAAACAACTTAAGACATAACTAGTATTCTGACTGATAACATTATGTTAGGACATATAAGATTTTCAGAAATTATATGTAATATTAGAATACACATGAATTACTTTTGCCCATAAAATATAACCTAAGATGGTTCATCATCATTTTTTCTTTTTTTAAAAAACTATTTCCATACACCATATAAACCTAATTATCTTATATTCCACTTTTAATCACTTATTTCACGGGTTCTCTAAAATGTCTCATCTCAAATATTAAGTCAAAAATACTTTAGAATTTGAATTTGCAAATTTTGTCAAGAATATCAAAAAAGTTTTTTTGTTTTTTGTTTTGCTTTTTAGGGTTGCACCCATGGCATATGGAGGTTCTCAAGCTAGGGGTCTAATCTGAGATACAGCTGCTGACCTACACCATAGCCACAGCAATGCCAGATCTGAGCCATGTCTGCAACCTACACCACAGCTCATGGCAATGCTGGATCCTTAACCCACTGAACAAGGCCAGGGATTGAACTCACAACCTCCTTGTTCCTAGTCAGATTTGTTTCTGCTGCACCAGGAGGGAACTCCCAAAAATGTTTTAAAACACTAGTTAAAAGAATCATAATCTACTGTGAAACAATGCTGTATTTATCCACTTAATCAAAATGAAAATAGAAGAGTTCATAGGCAAATAGAGAAGTTGACATACTTAGTTCTTTTAATATTTTTTTGTGTGTGTGGTCCAATACAGTTTTATTTGCAAAAACAGATAGTAGACATGATTTGGACTGAAGGCTATAGTTTGTCAACTGTGGTATACACACTCTCAGAATTATTTTCCTTGTAAATACACATATGTGCACACATCTGCATGCCTATATATGTATGTGTATATTTACAAACGTATATTTTAAATTCATATATATGCATATATATGCATGTGTGTATACATTTCTATATGCATTTGTGTGTGTCTATTAAGGAAAAAATTTAGGAAAATCTACTATCCACGGGGTTTTGCAAGACCAGACTTTTCCCTTGAAAAAATATTCTCGAACCAGGATGTATTTAAAAGGTGCAAAATATAAACTAGATCATAATATTACAGTTTATTTTCCTAACTTCTATGCTGTGTTCAGTTTATTGTTTTACTTTGTCAGTGATGCTTTTGGTGGATATCATTGTTTAGCCCTTCTGAGCATCTGACCCACTAGAATGACTCGCCACAAGTAGAATTATGTGGAGTGAAAACATTACATGATTGGGTCAATTTTCCAGTCCCCTAATCAACCTAAGTGTTATACTCAACTTTGTTTACCAATTTGATACTTGAAAAGTAAAATGTAATTTAAATTTGTCATTGCTTTGTTTGAATATAATTAATCTACATATAGCCTTTCTTTGCTGTGCATGTGCATTTAGAATGGAGGGGAGGATTCATCTTTTTAAAATTGATTTTTAAATTTTCCAGGCATTTTCCATTGTAAGAAATAGAAATCTAATCAATGTGTCTCAAAGAGGTGTTTTGTTAATACTGGAAAAAAGAAAGAAGTTGTTATTTTATAGAGAAACATTCAACATAAACTCCTATTATTTCACTGGTTACACAGCAAAACTAACAAGACTTAAAGAAATTCTCTCTTTTTCTCATATCGTGTGGATCCCTCACTCTGTTGTCTCAATTTTCTCCTCTGCAGATCAATTTTCTTGAGTTTTTTTCTTCCACCTTAAAAAGGCAAGCCTGATGAAAAACAGCCACCATTAAACTTTCTTATCTTGGATACTGGATGAGGCATTTAGAGCTCTGTTTCCATTTTATAAACTCCAGTCAGGGAATGTGGTCAACATTAGCCTGTGTCTGGACTCACTGAGGTTCAGGTTCTTCAGGTCTCCACGCAGAGGAATTCAGCGAGAAACAAAGTGATAGGCAAGGAATAGATTTATTAGAATAGGACACTTGTGAGAGATGCAAACAGGCAGGCACAGAAGCTCTCAGTTCTTTTAATATTGAGAGGACTAATTTTACTTATTTGATACAAGACCTGATAAAGACAACATAACATAGGTGATTATTTTGGCAAGACACAAATATTTGTTGTTTATTTCTTTGTTTTCTAAGCAGATAACTAGTCAAGTTAGGTAGAGAAAAACCTTTCAAAATTTCTTATTAACATGACCAGATGTATAAAAAAAAATTACTTTGTTCTTTTAACAAAGCAAATTCTAATTTTGCATCAGTTTAATTTTGATATTAAAAGTCATTTAATTAAGTTAATCCTAATCATATCCAGTACAGACCACACATAAAATTCATTTCCAAGATTCATTTTCAAATATTTTTACCAAAAGCAAACAAAATATTTTTCTTGCATATGAAGATATTTCATGTGTCAGTTAATTAATTAAATAATTAATTAATTAGTAGCTTTAAACATGTGTCTTGGAACTTTTTAAATACTTAGAAACATTTAATTTCTAGTGAAGGCTAAAAAGTATGCAATCGTGAATTTCTTTTACATTAGCATTCTGTAGATTGGCAAACTTATAAATACTGTTTGTAATTTCTAGAAACACGTTTTCTCTTAGAAAATTTCTAATTTTAACACCAAATGTAACTACTAATATTCCCAAGTAGCAGTAGTTTCTCTGTAAAAGCATGCCTATATTTAGTAATATAAGTTTTCAAAAATTTATTTGGGAATGACCTAGCAGTTCTGTGAATTTAACATAAATCATTTTTAATTTAATTTTAGTGATCTCTGTCCTCAGCTGCAGTTCTGTTTTTACCAGTAGCCTGGGACCAAATGCCATGGGTGTGGCTGCAAATTGAAAAAAAACTTATGTGTTTTCACAGAGTCACCTTATTCCACTAGTTATTCCATGAGAAAAATATAGATATATAGATATAGGTATACAGTTTTACAGTTGTGGGAGGTGATCCTATGTTTACTTGTAGTCAAAAGGTTGGGAGTGGTAAAATGGAGCCAACAAAATGTTTTTCCTGGACTGAGAAAATATAAAGCAAAACAATATTAAAATCATGAAAATTATTCTAGATGGACCCAAATTGCAAAGTTCTTGGCACACATACACACACACACACAAAAATGTATTCTAACAGTCCTTGATTCATCATGCATTTCCTTACATAGACAAGGATATACAAATATAAAATTATATAAAATTAAATAACATAGAAACGAAATTATTGAAACTTACAAGTAATAATGCTATCAAATAAAGTTCAAAAGGAAAATATATCAGAATTCTGCCATAGTCTCTATCAACTTAATTACTGAGTTTGACAAAAATCTTGTCTTTCAACATACTCTTTATTCCTTTACCCTTACCAATGTTTAAGTAATGCCAGAATCAGATTAATCCACTCAATGTACTTTTAAATAAGCATCTCTTTACAAGGACATTTATTTACATTATTTTGTAAAAAATTCTCTCTTATTTTAATGAAACATAGCATTCTGAAAGCTTGTAGGGGAGTATATTACAGTGATAGAGACCTTTAAAATCCTTAAAAATTAAAAAAAACTTTGGCATCAAAAGCTTCACACCAATGCAGGTCTGACATCTAAATAGAACAGTGATTTTGGAATAGGATGGTAACAGGCCACACCACCTAATAGGTCACTGCAGACACTGATATGAGCAAGCTTAAGGCTGCAAGACAAGAAGAGCCTTCCTCTACTCAAAGAAGTACATTAGGAAGATGCCACTCAGCGGGGGTACAAATCCAGTTTATTAGGATTGAACATTTTTATCTTATGTAAGTCATACTAATCTCTTAATAATTATTAGTTTCGCATATGAAATTTGAACTCCACAAAAATCACAGTTATATCACTTTGTCAATAGAGTCTTACAAATAAAACCCATTACACCAACTATTGTACAAATTGGACGAACTAAAATATGTTAGCCGACACAGTAATCAGATTAAAACACTTATAATAACCTGTCAATATAGTCAAACAAATGATTTGACTGTTACTGTTTTATTTTTTATAGAATATATTAACCATCCAGGTATTCTGGGTAAATTATTTGTAACTCTAATGTTAGGTGAGCAGTGAAGATCAGAAAAGTATAGATAGAAAAATTTTTTAAATATTCTATGATTATTCTTTGAGAAAAGATGTGAGGATGTATTTATTCTTTCTGGTAGCATTGGAAAAGAGATGGAATTGTAATTTAGAGTAAAATATCACAGTGTAGCACCAGTCTAAGTGAAAGACTATGAGGAAAGAAGAAGAGATAGAAAATCTCTAGTGTCCTGAAGCTATAGTGGAGAAAAAAATCATATTTATTTTCATGGTATTAAGTATTCATATACATACAGTGGAGCTGCACTTTTATTCTTCCACTTAATGTCATTATAAATAATTTATTTTTAAGATGTGTTAATTCTCGGGGAGTTCCCGTCATGGCGCAGTGGTTAACGAATCCGACTAGGAACCATAAGGTTGCGGGTTCGGTCCCTGCCCTTGCTCAGTGGGTTAACGATCCTGCGTTGCTGTGAGCTGTGGTGTAGGTTGCAGACGCGGTTCGTATCCCTTGTTGCTGTGGCTCTGGTGTAGGCTGGCAGCTACAGCTCCGATTAGACCCATAGCTTGGGAACCTCCATATGCCGCAGGAGCGGCCCAAGAAATGACAAAAAGACAAAAAAAAAAGATGTGTTAATTTTCCACTTAAAATTTTCATAACATTTTGTTTCCATAGTCAAATTTGTTAGAAATTATCCCTTAGAATCTTCTTTGCATAGTTTCGCAACACTCCAATTAGTGACAGTATCATTTAGGTAATATGAAAAGATAGCAGGAAATTTAATTAAATAATAAAACATTGTCATATCTTACAAAAATAGAATTACCATCAATTCACTTTATTTATTTGACACATTTAGTTGATCCTTCCATTAAATAATCTAAACACTATGAGCATGAGGACCCGTCAATTACCTTCATGATAATTTTTTTATATATTTCACCTAAAAATAAAATTCATGGATATATCACTTATGTCCATTGAAAAGGTTAATGTTTTCAGATTTGATGGAGTACATAAATACAAATAGAAATATCATAGTAACAAAATGTATTCTGTAAACTGAAAATTCATGTAAGTTGTAATTATTATCTAAAAACAGATATACCTCTTTTGCATGACATAAGATTTAGCTAATATTTTAATATTTTATGCTACATGTTTACCTTATCATAATTTTAAAAAATTACCCTGTATTAACAAAAATCCCATTAATTAAATACTTAAATACACAACTGGAGTGGAAGCAATGCACATATCCACAGATGTAATGAATTAATAAGTAAAATTTAGTACATGCATGCAAAGAAATATTATTCAGTCTTAAAACTGAACAAAATTCTGAGATAAGTCACAGCATAGAAGAACATTGTGGACATTAGTAATAAGTGAAATAAACAAATTAAAGAAAAACAATATCGTGTGATTTCACATACCTGATATTCCTAAAATAGTCAAATTTATAGAGACAGAAAGTAGAACAGTGTTTGCCAGGGTCCAGGGGAAAAGTGGAATGGTGAGTTACCATTTAGTGACTACATAATTTCAGTCTGAGTATCTGAAAATAGTCTGGGGAATAATATTGATAATGCTTGGACAACAATATGAAAATATCTAAAACTACTCATATTGACAGTACACTTAAAATGGATAAGATGAAAGCAAAAATTAATTCAGGGCAATTGTCCAACTTCCTACAGTTACTTAGTTCCATATTTATTTTTTTATTTTTAATTAATTAATTAATTAATTAGAGTGCACCCCTGCTATGTGGAAGTTTTGTGGCTAGGGATCAAATCTGAGCCACAGCTATGATCTACGCCACAGCTGTGGCCATGCTGTATTCTTACGCCACTCTGCTGGGCAGGGGATGAAGTCCACACCACCACAAACATCAAATCCTTAACCATTGCAACACAGCAGGAAGTCATACTACTAAACAGGTTGAAAGTTTTCTTAATCTTCAACAATAAAATAGATGGAAGTAATGGAAGTAATAGATGGAAGGCCTGAGATCAAAGAAAGAAGAAGTTTTGAGGTCCTTCAAAAAGTGATGGTGAAGGCTATAATTAGGAATTTGTATACATACTAGGTGTTCAGACTGCATATTTTAGAGATTTGAGAGTGTGGTTTTCATAAAATTTTGGCAAAGATGAAGTACATTTGACAAGGGGAAGTATATTTATATGATTTCTAATTTTAAAATAACCAGCTAAAATCTGGCAATAGAATGCTGCTGGTACAATGATGATTCCCAAGCAATGGAATTAAGGGTTGAGTGAGCCTTTTGCAATGCCTTTCTCCTTCCTGATCTGCAGTATAGTATGGATGGATATAAAAAGTGGGGGTAAAGGGAGTCACCATGGAAGAAGACCCCTTCTGCCATGTTACTACACTGAATTACATCATGTCTTTGAAACTGAATTAACAACTTTGTTTTAGCAGCTATGGTTGTATTTATTCAACAAACTAGAACAGTTTTTATTCCAGGAGATCAGAGGTGAAAATAACTTTAAGGACTTAAATTCTCTTGGAACTGAAGAAAAAATTAATGTCTCTCTGTGGTTGAGTGAAGAAGTGGAGTTTTATTTTCTCTTATTTACCCAGTAAATATTGTGTTTCTGACTTTGAGTTTAGCCAGTCTCATTACACAATGTGCCCTTTACAGTTAAAGGTTGCATTTAGGGCTAGATTGGGTGAACATAGCTTAAGAACAATTATTTTTGTTTCAATGCAGAGCTTGGTGAGGTTAAACTAAATACACTAAACATTCCAAACTAAGTTTTGCTTCTACCTGTAGCCTCAGTACTTCCAAGTCCTACCAAAGTCCTCTTTTTTTTGGAGAGTAAAAATGCCTCCCTGGATTAATGGATATCAATCAAAATTATCTAATTTTAAGAGGTTTCAATAAATTTTGATATGTATGTGTACTCCTTAACTATTTCTCCTTTTGCAGTGCCACTCATTCGAAATTATGGAAAACTGTAATCTCACTTCAGATTTCATTCTCCTAGGACTCTTTAACCATACAGGAGCCATTTATTTCTCATTATGATGGTTATGACAACTTCCTTCACCTCCTTAGTGGGCAATGCCCTCATGTATCTCCAGATTCTCCTGGGTACCCAACTCCACAGGCCCATGTACTTCCTACTGAGCCAACACTCTCTCGTGGAAATGATGCTGGTTTCCACTAGTGTGCCCAAAATTGCTGCTGACTACTTGACTGGCAGAAATTCCATCTCCCCTGCAGGTTGTGCATTGCAGATCTTTCTCTTCTTCACTCTGCTGGTGCTTCCTCGTAGCAGCCATGTCCTATGATCATTGTTGCCATTTGCCATCCACTGAGATAACCAGTTCTCATGAGCTGGTGAGTATGTCAAAAAAGATTTTGGGGTCTTGGTTCCTGAGTGAAGCTGATGGGATAATGCAAATTTCCTGCTACCTTGACCTTTTCATTTTGCAGCTCATATGAATTTGATCACTTCTTTTGTGAGGTTCCACATTCTGGTGCGTTTGGCTTGTGCTGACACTTCTGTCTTTGAGTATGTCATGAACATCTCCAGATGCATTCTAATGAAGCCTACAAGAAGATTTTTGCCACCTGCTCTTCAAATCTCTCTCTGGTAGGGCTTTTTTTTTTTTTTTTTTGGAGCTGGCACTTTTACCTACATGAAACCAAAATTCAACAGGTCAGCTAACTACAATAAAAGTTGTGTCATTATACTATACTATCTTTACCCCTGTGCTGAACCCCCTCATCTCCAGTCTGAGGAACAATTAGGTCAGGGGATCCCTCAGAAAGTGTATGGATCTAAGAGTTGCCTTAAATCATGATTAAGATTATAATGATTTGCCCCAAATTCAAGATTCTACAAGTGATTGTACAAGATTTCCTCAAGAGAGTTTACATATACATTATGTCTAATTTTTATTTCTATTTTACTTTGAAATGAAAATGGACCTTCAGCTTTGGGATTATTTACTAAACTGTCATCAACAAGTCAAAGTGTAGATTGCTAAAAAAATGTTTAATCATAAAACCTTATTAAACATTTCTAAACCACACCTCCAAATAAATATTTATTCAAAGAATGAATAAAGTTGTCAAACCATGTTGATATTTGTGTTTTTTTTAAAAATCGAGGTGTAATTTACAAACTCTTGTATACTGTCCTCTTAAGGGTGCCTATTATTGTTTCAATAGTACATGCATTTTTAGCTTAAAACCACTAAGAAAAGACAAAATTTATCCAGATCATAAATGTTCCTTATGCCCTATTCCAGTGATTACCTCAACTCAGAGACAAACTTTTTTCTGATTTGAGTCTCTCTCTCTCCATTAGTTTAACTTATTCCAGGATTTCATATCGTTGAAAATATATAGTAAACATTTTTAAATATATCTTGTGTCTTTCTCTTGGTTTAATATGTTTTTAAAGATTCCTACACATTTGTGCATCAGTGGTTTGATTTTTTTATTGCTAGGTAGTATTTCCTTGCCAGAAGAGTTCATCTTTTATTTATACACTGTCTTGTTGATAGACATTTGGGTTATTTTCAGTCTGGAACTGTTAGGAGTAAGGCTGTTATCAACCATTTTTGTGGATGTAACTGTAACTGAGCAGGATCCTGTGGGGCTCATGGGCACAAAAGAATTTCTGTTTCCTCCATTTCTTATACATAGAAAATGAGCCTCATTCAGCACTCGTGGCCTTCCCCAAGTTATAGGGGGAAGGTTTAGACAGTTGCTAATCAGGGAAAGAAGGTGATGCAAAGACAAGGGAGGAACAGTCAAGAAACAATAGTACAGCCTTGAGGCAGGATCCTGGTTCCCTCTCAAGTGACATATAATAATGTAGGCATCTCATACACCTAAGAGAAAACTTATGTTTCTCACACTTCTTTTAGAAATGAATACTTTTTTTTTGGCTTTTTTAGGGCTGCACCCATGGCATATGGAAGTTCCCAGGTTTGGAGTCAAATGGGAGTTGTAGCTGCCAGCCTACACCAGAGCCACAGCCATGCCAGATCCAAGCTGAGTCTATGACCCACACCACAGCTCATAGCAATGCCTGATCCTCAACCCACTGAGTGAGGCCAGGGACCAAACCTGCATCCTCATGGATGCTAGTCAGATTCATTTCTGCTGCGCCATAACAGGAACACCCAAGAAATTAATACTTTAAAATTAAATGGCTTAGAGTCCTTCCTTGTCCTCTCTCTGGCTTATTTGCACCATAAACTCAATCACCTGTCATCTAAAGATTAGGCACCCTGCGCACAATTATCTTTGGGTTAAAGATACTTAGCATATGATGTTTTTCAGGAACTTTTCTAGTTTGTTCTAATCTCTAATCAATATGCCTTTTTCCTAAGCACTGTTATTCTGGGCAATAACCCAGAAGACCACGATCAGCTTTGATGACTAAGTTTCCACCAAAGAAAGAAGATTGCATGTCTGCCATAACCCTGATACCTCTCTGAAAGCCTGTTTTTCTCCTTCTTAACTATAAAACTCCCCAAAATTCTTCCCAATGGAGGGCACAGTCTAAATGGCATTAGCCTGCTATGGGATCCTATGCCTGGCAAAGCAATAAAGCTATTTTTTTTTCTCCTTTACCCAAAATTCTGTCTCTGTATTTCTATTTATCTCCAGTAGACTGAGGTCAAATTTCAGCAACAATATGGATATAAAAACTGATGAAAGCTTGTGGGAAAGAACCCTTAGAAAAGAGTTTTATACATTGTCAGTATTACCTAAATGTATATTGAATTTAAGTAAGTAAATGGATTTTGTTAAAAGTAGGCTAACATAAGACTGGATTTTGATTTTCACTCTCTGTTAAGAGAACAATGTTTATTGGAGTGCTTCTTTTGATAACAGATCATATGCACTTCTGTGCCCTTAAATGATCTGTATTTGTTTTTTGTTGTTTCATATTTTTGTGTCTTTGGTTAAGGGAATGAGTATTGCTTTGCAGTGAATTCATGTCTTTTATTTTTTTATTTTTATTTTTCTATGTTTTAACAAACTATAGTTGAATTACAAGTTTGGAATCATTTCTGCTGTTCAACAGAGTTATTCATGTACATACATCAATTCTCTTTCATATTTTTCCTCACATAGATTATCACAGAGTATTGGGTAGTGTTATCAGTGATATACAGAAGCTCCCTATTGACAAATAAACCATATACCTCATTGTGCATTTGACAGTCACAACCAGAGTCCACCCTTCCCTTTTTTCCCTCTTGTACCCTTTGGTAACCATAAATTTTTCAAATTCCAAGTCTCTTTCTGTTCTGAAAATAAGTTCATTTGTACCATTCTTTCAGATTACACATACAACTCATATTGTGGATGTTTGTATTTCATAGTCTAACTTCACTTAGCATGATAATTTCTAGGTCCATCCAATGTTGCAACTGCCATTATTTCTTCATTATTTCTTCTTTTTCATGGCTGAGCAATATTCCATTGTACATATGTAACATATCTGCCTTATCCATTCCTCTGTTGATGGACATTTAGGATGCTTCCATGTCTTTGTTATTATAAATACTGTTGCAATGAATATTAGGGTACACATATGTTTTCAAATCATGATTTTCTCCTGATAGAGGTCTAGGAGTTGGATTGATGAATGATATGGTAGCTCTCTTTTTAGTTTGTTTAGGAACCTCCATAAAATTTTCCACAGTTGTTGTGAAAATTTACTTTCCTACCAACAGTGTAAGGGGGGGGTTCCTTTTCTCCACACTCTCACCAGCATTGGTTGTCAATAGACATTTGATGATGGCCATTCTGGCTGGTGTAATGTGGTAACTCACAGTAGTTTTGAATTGCATTTCTCTAATAATTAGTGATGTTTAATATATTTTCATATGCTTTTCTTTATTTTATTTTATTTTATTTTTGTCTTTTTAGGCTGCACCCATGGCATATGGAAGTTCCCAGGCTAGGTTCCCAGGAGTTGAATCGTAGCTGAAGACTCCAGCCATGCCACAGCCACAGCAATGCCGGATTTGAGATACGTTTGCAACCTACACCACATCTCACACCAACACCAGCTCCTTAACCCACTGAGTGAGGCCAGGGATTGATCCCACATCCTTGTGGATCCTAGTCAGGTTCATTACTACTGAGCCAAAAGATAAGCTTCAGGTTTTCTTGTGTGCAAATCTCTATGTCTTCTTTGGAGAAATGTCTATTCAGATATTCCAGTAAATTTTTGGGTTGTTTGTTTTTGTGATACTGAGCTGCAGGTAGTGTTTGTATATTTTGAAGATTAATACTTTTTCAGTCACTTCATTTGCAAATATTTTCTCCCATTATATGGGCTGTCTTTTCATTTCATTTTTGGTTTCATTTGTTGAGCAAAACTTTTAAGTTTAATTAGGTCCATTCATTTTTGTTTTGTTTTTATTTTCATTCTCCAAAAGGGGGATCTGAGAAGCTATAGTTGCAGTTTGTGTCAAAGCATGTTCAGTCTAGGTTTTCCTCTAAGAGTTTTATAGCATGCAGCCTTATATTTAGGTTTTACTTCATCTTGAGTTTATTTTTGTATATGGTATTAGAGAATCTTCAGGCTTTATTGCTTCACATGTAGCTAGCTGTCCATTTATTGAAAAGACTTTGTTCTTCCACTGTATGTTCTTGCCTCCTTTGTCATAGATTAGTTCACCATAGAAGCTTTGGTTTATCTCTGAGCTTTCTCTCCTGTTCCATTGGTCTGTATTTCTGTTTTTGTGCCAGAACTATATAGTTTTGTTGACTTTATGGTATAGTCTGAAGTCAGGAAGACTTATTCCTCCAACTCCATTTTTGCATTGAATATTTAGAGTTTATTGTATTTCCATACAAATTTTTAAAATTTTTGTTCTAGTTCTGTGAAAAATGTCATTGGTAATTTGATCAGGATTGCATTGAATATGTATATTGCCTTGTATAGTATACTCATTTTGACAATATTTTTCTCTTTCAAACCAAGAGTATAGCATGACTTTCCATCTGTTTGTGTCATCTTTGATTGCTTTCATCAGCATTTTATAATTTTCAGAGTCTTTTGACTCTTTAGGTAGGCTAATTCTTAGGTTTTTATTCTTTTTGATGTTATGATAAATGTGATAGTTTCCATAATTTCTCTTTCTGATCTTTCATTGTTATCACATAGAAATGCAATAGATTTCTGTGTATTAATTTTGTATATTGCAACTTTACAAAATCCTTTGATGAGCTCTAAATGTTTTCTGGTAGTGTCTTTAGGATATTCTATGTATTTTATCTTGTCATCTGCAGAGAGTGATTGTTTTGCTTCTTTCTTTCCAATTTAGATTTATTTTATTCATTTTACTTCTGTGATTGCTGTGACTAAGACTTCCAAAACTATATGGAATACAAGTGGCAAGAATAGACATCCCTGTCTTGTTCATGATCTTAGAGGAAATTCAGCTTTTCACTACTGAGAATGATGTTAACTGTGGGTTTGTCATATATGGTTTTTATTATGTTGAGATAGATTCCAACTATGCCCACTTTCTGGAGTTTTTTTTTTTTTTTTAATAGGATTTTGTCAAAACTTTTCCTACCTCTATTGAAATGAGATTTTTTTTTAATTCTTCAGTTATTAATGTGAAACACACAGATTGATTTGTGGATATTAAATAGCCATTGTATTACTGGGATAAACTCCTATTGATCAAGAATATGATCCTTTTAATATATTCCTGAATTAGTTTCACTAATATTTTGTTGAGGATCTTTGCATCTATGTTCACCAGTGATATAAGCCTAAAATTTTCTGTTTTTTTGGGTATATTTTTCTTGTCTTGATATCAGGGTGATGATGGCCTCACAGAATGAGTTTGGGATATTCCTTCCTCTGCAATTTTTGGAAGAGTTTCAGAAGCATATGTGTTAACTTTCTCTAAATATTTGATAGAATACACCTGTGAAGTCATCTTGTACTGGACTTCGGTTTGCTGGAAGTTTCTTAATCACAATTTCAATTTAAGTACTTGTGATTTCTCCACTCATTTTTTATCTTTCTTCTTGGTTTAGTCTTGGAAGATTGTACCTTTCTAAGAATTTTTCCATTTCTTCTAGGTTGTCCATTTTATTGGCATACATTTGCTTGTCTCTTAATATCCTTTATATTTCTGTGCTGTCCATTTTAACTTCTCCTTTTTTACTTCTAATTTTATTGATTTAAATCTGCTTATATTCACTTGATGAGTTTGACTAAGGGTTTATTAATGTTGTTGATCTTTTAAGAGAACCATCTTGTAGTTTCATTGAACTTTTCTATCATTTTCTTCTGTTTTATTTATTTCTGCTCTTACATTTATGATTTCTTTCCTTCTGCTAACTTTGTGTTTTGCTTATTCTTCTTTCTCTATTTGCTTTAAGTGTAAAGTTAGATATTTTATGTGAGATCCTTCTTGTTTCCTGAGATAGGCTTGAATTGCTATAAACTTCCCTCTTAGAACAGCTTTTGCTACATCTCATCAATTTTGGATTGCTGTGTCTTCATTGTCATTTATATCTAGCAATTTTTTAATTACTGCTTTGATTTCTTTAGTGGTCTGTTAGTTGTTTAGTAACATATTGTTTAGTCTCCATGTGTTCATGTTTCATTTTTTTTTCTTGTTGATTTCTAGTCTTATAGTGGTGTAGTTGGAAATGATGCTTGATATGATTTCAATTTTCTTAAATTTAATTATTTTTGATGTGTGGCCCAGAATGTGATCTATCCTAGAGAATGTTTCATGTGCACTAGAGAAGAATGTTTCTTCTGCTGCTTTTGGATGTAATATTCTATAAATATCTCTTAAGTGCATTGGGTCAAATGCATCATTCAAGACCTAAGTTTCCTTTTTTATTTTCTATATAGATGAACTGTCCATCTGTTTAAGCAGGGTTTTAATGTCCCCCACTATTATTGTGATATTGTTGATATTCCTCTTAAGTCTTTCATTTGCCTTATATATTAAGGTGGGGGCATATACATTTATAATTAGTATATATTTTTGGATTAATCATTTGATCATTCTGCAATGTCCTTCTTTGTCACGTGTAATATTCTTTATTTTAAAATCAATTTTGTCCTATATGAATATTGCTACTCTAGGTTTCTTTTGCTTTCTGTTTGCATGGAATATCTTCTTCTACCCTCTTACTTTCACTTTGTATGTGTCCCTTGAAATGAAGTGGATCCCTTGAAGACAGCCTATACATGGGTCTTGCTTTTGTATCCATTCAGCCAGTCTGTCTTTTGGTTGGAACGTTTAGTCTATTTACATTTAAGGTAATTTTTTTTGTCTTTTTAGGGCTGCACCCATGGCATATGGGGGTTCCCATCTAGGGGTTGAATGGGAGCTATAGCTGCTGGCCTACACCACAGCCACAGCAATGACTGATCTAAGCAGCATCTGCGACCTACACCAGAGATCACACAAATTCTGGATCCTTAGCTCACTGTGATGCCAGGGATCAAACCAGTGTCTTCAGGGATACTAGTAAGATTCATTTCCATGGATCTATGATGGGAACTTCTAAGGTAATTATTGATATGCATGTTTTTATTGCCATGTTGTTAATTGTTTTGGGTTTGTTTTTATTGGGATTTTTTTTCCCTTCTTCTCATTCACTTTTCTTGTGGTTTGATGTCTATTTTTAGCATTGCGTCTGGATTTTTTTTCCTTATTTGTGTGTGTATGTATTGCAGATTTTTGTTCTGGGGTTATCATGAGTATTTGATATAGTAGTCTACATATATACAAGATTGTTTTAAGTTGGTCTCTTAATTGTAAATGCATCTTCAATAGCCTTCATTTGTACCCTCCTCTTCTCACATTGCTGGTTTTTGTAGCATGGTTGTGGATGTTTTCCCATCTTTATTATGTTTTTGCTAATACCAGTTAGCCTCTCATTTGTAATTTTTTTGTTACTAGTTCTGGCCTTTTCTATTCCACCTAAAGTCCCTTTATTCTTTGCTGTATAGCTGAAGTAGAGGTGCTGAATTCTCTTAGCTTTGCTTGTCTATAAAACTTTTGATTTCTCCTTCCAATTGAATGAGAGCTTTGCTAGGTAGAGTATTCTTGGTTGGAGGTTTTCCCCTTTCATAACTTTAAGTATATTGTGCCACTCCCTTCTGGCCTATAGAGATTTTGCTGAAAAATCAGCTGATAACCATACTGGGGTTGGTTTGTATGTTACATGGTGTTTTTGCCTAGCCATTTCAATATTTTCAGTCTTTTATTTTGGTCATTTTGATTAATATGAATCTCAGGGTGTTCTTCCTTGGGCTTATTTAACTGTTTTTCATTGTGCTTCCTAGATTTGAATGATTGATTTTTTTTCACATATTATGGAAGTTTTCAGCTATTAATCTCTTCAAATATTTTTTCTCTGTCCCTTTCTTTCTCTCTTTTCTTTCTGGCACTCATAAAATGCAGATGTTGTTGTATTTAATGTTGTTCCAGAATTCTCTTAATCTGTTCTCATTACTTTTCATTCCTTTTTCTTTTTTTGTTCTATCAGTGATTTCCAATCAATCTGAGTTGCTTATTCATTCTTCTGCATCCTATGTTCTGCTATTGGTTTCTTCTAGTGAATTTTTTATTTCAGTTATTATATTTTGTATTTTTGTTTGTTTAATCTTTAAATAGTCTATTTCTTTTTGGAGTGTTTCTTGAAATTTATCAATCCTTGCCTCCAGTTTTGTTTTTTGTTTTTTTTAATTGAGATTTTGGATCATTTAACTGTCATTATTCCAAGGACTTTTTCATGGAGGTTTCTTATCTCCAGTTCACTTAGCTATTTTTCTGTTTTTTTCTTGCTGTTTCATCTGTGTTATAGTTTGCTGCCTTTCAGTTTTTGTGGTGTTTGGTGCCATCTCCTTTTTGCAGTAAAAAAGGTTGTAGCCTCTCTTGCTTCAGGGGTCTGCCTCCTTATGGGTGAAGTTTTAGATTTTTATTTATTTATTTATTTATTTACTTGTATTTTGTCTTTTTAGGGCCACACCCACAGAATATGGAGATTCCCAGGCTAGGGGTCAAATCAGAGCTGTAGCTTTGGGCCTATGCCACAGTGACAGAAACATGGGATCTGAGCTGCATCTGCTACCTACAACATAGCTCATAGCAATGCCAGATCCTTAACCCACTGAGCGAGGCCAGGGATTGAACTTGCATCCTCATGGATACTAATCAGATTTGTTTCCACTGAGTCACAATGGGAACTCCAAGTTTTAGGCTTCCTAATGGGGAGGACCAGTTCCTACACACTTCTAGTTGGAGCTCATTCTTGTCCCTCTGGTCTGTGATTATTTTAGAGGCAGCTGTGTGCCTAGGAGGACTTTTGGCAGCCTGTTTGTTGATGGGTGGGCCTGAGTTCTCATCTTGTTTGTTGTTTGTCCTGGGGCTTCTCAGCCCTGATGTGTGGGGCCAGATTTTTACAAGATGGCCACCTCCAGGGCAGTTCACAAAAATAATCATTTCCGAGACCTCTGCCTCCAATGCTCTTCAACCACAGTGAGACACAACTGCCGCTTGTTTTTCCAGGATATCCTCCAAGATTCAGAAATACATCTTATACAGATTCTTATTGAATCATAGTAATTTTCCCATGTACCCAATTCAAATGAAAACCTTCCAGGAGTAGAGTCGCTTTTTCTCACAGTCCTGTGGAGCTCCAGTTCACAAGCCCTGCCGACCTTCAATATCAAGTGTTCCAGGGATTTCTTCTCTTAATGCCAGACCCTCAGGTATGGGAACCTGATTTGATGTTTGGAACTCACATTCTTGTGGGAGAGCCTCTGTGATATAGTTGATTTTATTTCTGTGGGTTGCCTATCCAGTGAGTATGGTATTGCTTATATCATGAAAGTGCCCCTCCTACCATCTCAATGTGGCTTCTTTTTCCTTGGGTGTAGAGTACCTTTTTTGGTAGTTTCTAGTCTATATTGTTAATGGTTGTTTTGTAGTTGATTGTATTTTGGTGTGTTTTTTTTTTGTTTTTTGTTTTCGTCTTTTGTCTTTTGTGGACCGCACCTGTGGTATACGGAGGTTCCCAGGCTAGGGGGCCAATTGGAGCTGTAGCTGCTGGCCTATGCCAGAGCCATAGCAATGCCAGACCCGAGCTGTGTCTGTGATCTACACCACAGCTCATGGAAATGCAGCATCCCTAACCCACTGAGCAAGGCCAGGAATGGAACCCATAACCTCATGGTTCCTAGTTGGATTTGTTACCACTCCACCATGATGGGAACTCTCTTTTGGTGTTTTCATGAGAGAAGTTGAGCTTAACTCCTTCTATGCCATCTTAATCAACCAGGTTCTATACATTAAAATATTTTGATATTTTTACGAACTTGCCAAATATCAAATTTTTAAAGTTATTTTAACTTCCAGCTGAATCTGGGATGCTTAAAAGGAACCCTGATATATCTCACTGGGGAATAGCAAAATAATTAAGCTTATTTAGTATCTTCAATTACTTGCGAAGCATTGTCAAGTAGTTGGAGATGGCCCTTAGGATATATTGTATGGATAAATCTCATTAATATAGATATTCAAAAGTTTATATGAAATTCCTAAAATCTGATATGTTCTGGTATAATGTTTCAGTCATCACACTAGTTATCTTAAAATGTTGTATATCACAGAAATATCCAAGTTTCTTGATGACTGCATTGTAATCACATCTTTAACCATGCCATTTTAATTTTTTCCCTTTGTAGACAATTATCATTTTATATCATTGCTTTTATAAAATGAAGATATTCAAGAAGATTTACAAAAAAGGACATTTTAACAAATATGTTTTTGATAGCCTTTAGAAAATACCAGTGAACTGGGTAACCAATGGCAAAACTCAAATGGAAGTCCTGATGACTTCATGCAAGTCAATAGGAATTAATTAATTGCATGGGACTGAATAAACTTGATAAATATGATTTATAGTTTTATGATCTTTTGCGGAAATATACTGACTTTTAATCATATCTGGTTTCCTTTAATTAACCATATTTTTTAATGATCTGACTACTTGTTCTTTGTTGTAAAAATGCCTATTTATCCCAACTCTACACTTCTGGTCACTTTGGAACTGTCTCTCATAGCCATCTGAAATGCTATGGGCTTTAGTCTTCAGTATTATCTTCCCAATAAAACACAACTCTCAACTTTTAGGTTCTGCTTTTTTTTTTTTTTTCTTTAAGAAGATGACCATAAGGCAATAATTTAAAGTTAACTCTGAGGTACTGCAACAAAGAGATAAGGACAGATATTTATGAATTTTTTTTCCTTGGAGAATACTTGGAGTAACACATTAAAAGATTACCACTAGTCACAAAAAAACTGAGATATCTTAGGTTACTCCATTGGGTTATTTTCTATCTATAATAAGATGCAAGGATATAGTGTCATCTGAAATTTTTCTTAGTTATGCATTTTAACTATTTTAGGATCAGTATATCCAAAGCACAAAATGCTTTCTGTTTTTTTCCATCCTGAATTCCCCTTTTGGACCACTCTTGGTGGGTGACTCCAGTGGCTAATGACTTGATCCTTATAGAACCGCAGGAAACATTATTTCACATTCTAATTTTTGAACAAAATGAAGACATTTTTATGGTGCAAAATTCATGGTGCACATACACATGGATCTGAATAAAATTGTTTGATTTTTAAATAGCTTATACTTAGGAAAGGGAATATTTTCTAAATATGTCTAGACACATCCCCCCTTCACAATTAACACACCTAAGTGAAAGTGAACTAGACATTCTTTGACTTTCCTAAAGAATGAGATATGGGCAAATGGAATCCCCTTGTTGGGTGAAATGGCTAATGTCTGTGGGAAACACTGCATTAGAATGTGAGACCTAAGACCAGAATTTTAAGATTTGACCCTTGGTTAATCTTAATAACCTTGGAAATGTTGCTTAATATCTGTGGCCTCAAGCAGTTTGTGATGACTGAGTAATAATTGTAGCCTACTAATAAATTCAAGATACTTAAAATTTTACCTGATGTTTTAATATCCTCAGTATATTTTGGCTGCCAAAATAAGTATGTATAAAGCAAGTACATTAGCTAAATCATTTTTTCTCTATTCACTTACATACTCATTTTATATGGTGATTCTTTAATGAATCTCATGAATATATTAAAACTGAAAATAAGCAGAATAACTTAGGTGAAGTGAGTCCATCTTTTCAATCTGCCTTCATCTAATAGCCAGTCTGTGGAATAATTATGTCCATCTATTGATGCCCAAATACCCAGGAGACTTTAAATGCTACAGTGAGTGAGATACATTAAGTGGCCTATCCTGCAGCCTCTATCTATTGTATGGGATGGGCCATACATAGATACCTTAACAGATATTATACTCTCAAGCTCTGAAGAGTGAAAATAAAATCTTCCAAGAAAAGAGGGAATCATGAGGAATGGGTCAGAAAAGGAAGTATTTTTTCTCACTTTCATTAAATGCTTAATCTTGCTTCATACAGGCAATGTTGATATAAACTATCCTCTCATCCCTGTGAAGCCAAGATTCTTCTGCTGCACCTAGAGGAAAACCTGTTCTTTCTCAGTGACTCCACCTCCCTCCACATAAAGTATTACATCATGTTTGCTTTGCTTTCTTCTGTGGCTGTCCCTTGGAGACATGCTTTCTCATGTCCCTGTCAAAAGGTGAATTTTTTCTCTCCCAGAAGCCACACATCACAAGACATCAAGGTAGTACATGTCCTTCCTGCTTCTCCTTCCTCCTTGCAAAACATGTGTCCCCATCTTCCTGGAAACCCTCAGCTACATTAGAGCAAATATCTGGATTGAAGCATCACTCCATGTCTCTCAGTCACTTTGGAAGAAATGATATTGAAGCAGACTCCTGAATGGTGTGAACAAAGGCCAAATACCATCCAGGATGATGTTGCTTGTAGCCCCTGAGGCACCAGTGAGGTGACTATATTACATGTGAAAAGCCTCAGCAAGAATATCCTTTCCTGGGTATTGTGAAACTGGTCGTGTAGGTTAGGAGGTAATTCATAGGTTATGTTCAAAATGCAGAGAGTACAGCTAAACATAGGCAGTGAAGCCGTAGACCAAATGTGATATCCAGACAGAGCTGCCTAATTCTGAGCAAGAAAGAAAAACAATGGAGGAAGATCAAAAGAGAGGAAGGAATTGTCCACAGAAGAATTCACCATGAAATCTTAGAGAATTGGAGAGCACAAACCCCTTAGAAATAGTTGGGAAATCTGTTTATGTGGAAGAAAGCATATAGGTGTGGGCTAAGATGTAAGAAAAACAATGTTTTATAATTATAAATAGTTTTATAGGAAATTCAAACTAAAAATGGGAGATTTCTCTTTTTTCTCTTTCTTTCTCCATTTCTCCCTTTCTTTCTCCCTTTCCTTCCTCCTTTCTTTCTTTCTTTCTTTCTTTCTTTCTTTCTTTCTTTCTTTCTTTCTTTCTTTCTTTCTTTCTTTCTTTCTTTCTTTCTTTCTTTCTTTCTTTCTTTCTTTCATAGAATGTACATGGAATGTAAACCAGCAGGTTTCATTTTTTAAAGCTGTTCTAGAAAGTTGTTCCAGAAAGAATAACCTGACCTAGGGCAAAATATATGTGGGAACAATTAAGAGGTATAAATTATTTTAATTATTATTACAATATTATAATTTTAATTTCTATCTCATAAAACAAGGGTTAAGCATTTTAATTAAAACATACTGGGATTATACTAGATCCATTACCTTCAAAAAATTTGTGAACCTGTAAGAATGTTAAAGGCAGCAAATAATCATCACAGAGCAACCTGTTGCTTTTTCCCTTCTCAAAGCATTTTTTTTAATTTGGTGAGTTATTTTATTCTAATACTCCCACGTTGTCATAATCAATATCAAATTGGATGGTGGCTCACAGATTTCTGCTTTTGAAACCTTGGGCTTTGTTTCCTGTATAACTCTTCCAAGAAGAATGCAGAACCAAGCATCATTAAATGTGGATTCCTACTAGCAGAATGAAGGAACATGAAGGTGTGTGCCTCCAGTCTCAATACACTTCTGTTTTCCAAAATTTACTTAATCGACCACACTCCACCTGCTTCATATAGAGTTGATAAGCATATGTTATTATGCAGGTGGGGCAGAGCTCCGCGTTGTCTATTTAATTAAAAGAAAATGAGTTGAATGGATGCTTTAGAGGTACCATGGCCACATATGTTATTGCAGCCCATGAGAAGGAATAACCCATGAGAAATATTTACATAAAGAGAATAGATAGAAGATGGTGGTTTGCATGTGGAAAAGGGCAGACAGAAAGAGAAATTAGGATGATTTCCCGATTTCTGAATCGGGTAATAATACATGGTGATACCACTTATTGTTCCAGGGAAGTTAGGCATTCCCTTGCTTCACATAATGAATTTTATGTCACTGTGAGACAGTTTTCAAAAGTTTTCCTTAAATTGAAGAGGAAGCAAGAACAGAGAGGAGATCACTATAAAATAAATCCTTAGGGCATAATTCAGTACCCTGAAAAGTCTGAAGGGCAAGAAATGTCTAACAAAAACACAATTGGCTATTACACAATGAAATTGTGAACAGCTCAGCTGATTGATTTCAGAATAAGAAGCATTATTTTCCTTTATCACATATACCTTTGTGTGCATAAATTAATTAGGAAGCTAACCCACCCATTCTTATTCAACATATTGAGTTGGAGTCTTTCACAGAGAGCTTCCTAGATCAATTTTAATTAATAGTGAATACAATGATAATGCTGATTAACCTCACTGAAATATAGTTTTATTTATTAGGTCATAGTTTCTCATAACTTGGATATTTCTCTTTTGCTCTTTCTCTCTCTCCCTCTCCCTCTTTCCATCTATCACTTGGCAACTATTTCAAATATAATTGCTTCAAAGTATATATAACTAAATAATGTATTAATGATAGAAATACTAATAGGTTAATTATAAAAACAATAATGATAATAGAAAATAATTATTATTTTTGAGCACTTACTAAGTGCCAGGTTTTTTTCCATATGTGCCTGTCTGCATGTGTGTGTAAGTTATTTAATACATTGTTTAATATGAATCATTTAATGTTCAAATAAACCCTATGAGAAAGGTATCATTGTCATCTTGATTTAACAGAATTTTTTTTTCCTTCTTAGGGATTCAATTTTGGCATAAGAAGTGTTCCCTGGCTAGGGTTGAAACAGAGCTACAGCTCCTGCCTATGCCACAGCCACAGCTATGTGGGATCCAAGCCACATCTGCTACATACACTACAATTCAAGGCAATGCTGGATCCTTAACCCACTGAGCAATGCCAGGGACTGAACCCTTATCCTCATGGATGCTAGTCAGGCTCATTACTGCTGAGCAAAAATGGGAACTCCCTTAAAAATTCTTTTCAGATATAATTTCATGCCTAATTGACATTTTGTATTATTACAAGACATAAAAAGAACTATTTTAGACAAGTGTTTAAATTACATTTACTTTATCTTTTCACAGCTTTAGGGACATTTTAGCTTATATTTTTACATTGTTAATATAATTATTTGTATCAATAGCACACTCACTACCACATCAGGTAATATCTATCACACATTTATTCACCTCTATTCCATACTGTCTTCTTTAATATGAGTAATGATTTTATTCCACCCATTTTTTAAGGGAATTCAATGTCTCAATACTGACTCTTTCATGAAATTCCATTGTAATTAAGTGAATTATTAGTAACAACTAATTACTTTTAATAATTTTTACATAAACTAAATCTGATGTTTAAAATTTTATGATAGAGATTATAACTATTATGTCAAGCTTATAAATATTATGTCAAGTATTATGTCAAGATATAAGTTTATAGAAAAGTTCAATAAATAAAATTGGCAAAGCCATATAATATAAAATATAAATGTGTACCTCAGATTTAATATTGCTAAGGATTCCCACATTAAAATCTTTTCAAAATACATCTTTTTTCAAAAAAAATGATTATGATTTTGTAAATCATTTGCCTTATGATCAAAACTTTAATGTAGGAGTTCCCGTCATGGCACAGTGGTTAATGAATCCGACTAGGAACCATAAGGTTGCAGGTTCAATCCCTGCCCTTGCTCAGTGGGTTAACGATCCAGCATTGCTGTGAGCTGTGGTGTAGTTTGCAGACGCGGCTAGGATCCAGCGTTGCTGTGGCTCTGGCGTAAGCCAGTGACTGCAACTCTGATTCAACCCCTAGCCTGGGAACCTCCATATGCTGCAGGAGCGGCCCAAGAAATAGCCAAAAAAAACAAACAATCAAACAAACAAAAAACTTTAATGTAAAGAGCATATGAACAATTATTTATCTTGTAAATCTGAAGTATTATCAAGATTGTGAAAATTATTCTCTAGTTAAATCTAAGTTTACAGAAATAATCTGCATGCTTAATTTATATAATAAGAGATCCAAAGGAGAAAATATTTTAAGTCTAGTTAAATCAAAATGAATGGATGTGTAAGTTATTTCAATAATCTCAAAAAATACAGAACAGTAAGAATGATTTAAGTATAGTGCATTCACTGAATAAAGAATACAAAATATTTTCCTGTGAGGAAGTAGTGAGATATGGCTGTGTTTATAAATAAAAATAATATTTAAAAAGTATATCAATTGCTATGATTAGCTTCCAAGTTTCTAGATGATACAGTGATATAAAGTACATGTTATATCTCTCTCTCTTTTTTATATGTAGCATTATGTTGTATTTTTTTTAATATTTTTAAATTTTATTGAAGATAGGTGATTTACAAAATTGTGTTAATTTCTGCTGTACAACAAATGATTCAATTTTACATATACACATGTCCCTTCTTTTTCAGATTATTTTCCCATATAGATTAGCACAGAATATTGAGTAGAATTATTGTGGTGAATAACAGGTCCCTTTTGACTATCTATTCCATATACAATAATGTGCATATACCACTCTATCCTTCCCTCTGTACTTCTCCCCATAGGTAACAATAAGTTTGTTTTTGAAGTCGATGGGTCTGTTACTTTTTTGTAAATAGGTTCATTTCTATCATTTTTAAAATCAGATTCCACATTAAGTGATATCATACATATTTGTCTTTCTCTGTGTGGGTTACTTCATTTAGCATGATAATCTCTAAGTTCCTCCGTGTTACTGCAAAAGGTATTATTTCATTCTTTTTTATGGCTGAGGAATATTACATCTTATTTATCCATTATTTTGTTAATGGAATTTAAGTTGCTTCCATGTCTTGGCTACTGTAAATAGGGCTGCCATGAACATTGGAGTGCATATATATTTTTGAACTATGGTTTCTATTCCAGATATATGCCCAGGAGTGGGACTCCTGGATCATATGGTAGCTCTAATTTTAGTTATTTGAGGAACCTCCATATTGTTATCCACAGTTGTTGTACCAATTTACATAAACAGTATAGGAGCGTTTCCTTTTCCAGACCATCTGAGGTGATGCATTCTCTAATAATTGCTGATGTCGACCATCTTTCTTGTGCTGTTTGGTCATCTGTCTGTCTTTGGAGAAGTGTGTATTTAGATATTCTGCCTATTTTTATTGGGTTAGTTATTTTTGGATTTTGGGTTTCATGAGTTGTTTGCATATTTTGGAGAATAATTCCTTTAAGGCTGTGTTGTTTGCAAATATTATCTCCCATTCAGTGAGTTGTCTTTTTGATTTGTTTATGGTTTCCTTTGCTGTATGTGCAACTGGGTAACCATCCTGTACATTGGAAAATTCACAGAACACTCTAAAACAGCTATAATGGAAAAAAAATTATTATATATAAAAAACCTCTTAATTTTAATTAGGTCCCATTTGTTTTTATTTTCATTAATTTTCCTTTTTGATTTGGATTACTTTTATTTATTTTTCTTCTGAGTATCATGGCCAGGACTTCCAAAACAGTGTTGAATACAGTGGTGAGACTGGACATCCTTGTCTTGTTTCTGATCTTAGCAGAAATGCTTTAAGCTATTCAACATTGAATATGCTATTAGCTGTGAGTTTGTCATATATGGCTTTTATTAGGTTGAAGTAGGTTCCCTCTATGCCCAGTTTCTGGAGGGTTTTTATCATGAATGAGTGTTCAATTTTGTTGAAAGCATTTTCTGAATTTATTGAAATAATCATATTGTTATTCTTCAACTTTCTAATGTGGTGTCATCACATTAACAGATTTGTAGATTTTGAAGAATGCTCACATCCTTATAGTAAATCCCACTTGATTATCTTGTACAATCCTTTTAATGAATTGCTTGGTTTGGCTGGCTAGTATTTTATTGAATATTTTTCCATCTAGGTTCTTCAGTGATTTTTAACTTCTAATATTCTTTGTGTGTGTGTGAGATATCTTTGTGTTTTCACTTTCATTTTCCTCTATGTATTGTTTTACTTCCTCTTTGATTTCTTCATCTCCATGTTGGGTGAAGTTGATCTAGGGGCTTGCATAAGCTTCCTGGTGGGAGGGAGTGGTGCCTGTCCAGTGGTGGGTAGAGATCAATCTTTTCCCTCTGGTAGGCAGGGGTGTGTCAAGAGTGTGTATGGAGGGAGATGTGTGCACAGGAAAACTTTCAGAATTCTGTCTGCTGATGAGGGGGTTGTTTCCACACTGTTGGCCTGAGACATCCCAGCACTGGACCCTGCGGGCTCTTAGGTGAGGCTAGGTGTTTTGAACAATGGTAACCTCTGGGGGAGCTCATGCTGATTAATATTCCCTGGGACGACTGCCCGAGTGCCCTGGTCACACAGTGAGCTACAGCCAATCCCTGCTTCTCCAGGACACCCTAGAAGACCCAGAGGTAGTTCTGTCACAGCTTCTTATGGAGTCGCTGATTTGTCCTCAGACCCAGTGCATGTGAAACATTGTTTGCACCCTCCAAAAATAGAGCCTCTGTTTCTCTCAGTCCTGTGGAACTCCTGCACTGAAACCCCACTGGCATTCAATGCCAAATGCTTTGAAGGCTCCTTTTCCCAATGTCAGGCCCCCAGGATGGGGAACCTGACATGGGGTTCAGAACTCTCACTCTCACTTCTATGACATAGCTATTTTCCAGTTTGTAGATCACCCACCTGATGGGTATGGGATTTGATTATATAATGAAAGCACCTCTCCTACCATATTATGTGGCTTCTTCTTTATATTTGTCTGTAGATACCTTTTTTTATAGTTTCCAGTCATTTTTGTCAATTGTTATTTAACAGTTAGGTATGATTTTGGTGTTTTCAGGAGAGAAAGTGAGGTTGAATTCTTCTATTCTACTATCTTGTTTCCTTCTTTTGACATTTATCAGAATTTAACAAGGAAAATTTGATGCTATGTTGGAAGAAAAAAATTTACCTTGAGTAAAAGTTGTACATATGTGGAAGAGACTTTGTGACAGATGATTTTTCCACTTTTCAACTTAGAGTAAGGAAATTCACTACTAGAATATTCTTGGATTCAAGAACAATTTTCATTCAAGTTTGTTTATATCATAGAATATATTGCATTCATCTTTCCAGTAACATGGGAGTGCATTTCATACCTGATTGGTTAAGAAAGGAGGGAAAACAAATGGTTGTAAAAATTTTAGATGCCTCATGTGGGCAGGGGGTGATAGAAATAAGATAATAAATGAGTTAAGGAATATATTATGGAGTTCATCTAAGATCTGAAGACAAAATAATAGACATTCTTGAGAAGACAAAACAAACTCTCTAAAACATAAATATAACTGATGCTTTATTGAAGAACTTTGATATCAGAGGTCATAGAAATATAAATTAATATTTTTTTAAATAAACATTTAGGAGCCTTCAATGATCCAGGGATTCTGCTAAGTATTTGGAATTCAGTATCCATACTTCTTAATAAAAAGATGAAGTATTAAGTTTTGAATTAGGTTGACTATAGCAAAGTCATTAATGGAAAAAGCAAAACCAGAGGGACAAAATAATTCTAAGAGGTGGGGAAAAGTCAACTTTAGATACAGATATATTTAATTTAAATTGTCAGTAATATTATTGATTTCAGAGACCAATTTATTGTTAATTAGTTCATGGGAGTTACCACTCCTTTCAATCTGAACCTACATCCAGACTAAATTTTACTGACCTGTAAGCCAAACTAGGAAAAACAGTCTGAACTCTTTACACATGCATAAATATGCAAACCTTATTCATATGCTGATCTTTTAGAATGCTTAAAATTACTTTGAAATAGTGTTAACATTCGAAGGAATTAAATAAAGAAATAAGGTTTGCTTATTTCATAATAAATAAAATAATTAGTTGATTCAACAACAACAAAATGTTCATCTGTAAAACATTCTCAGTTCAAAAGTTGGTGAGAATCCTTTAGCTTTATTTGCAAAATATTACAAAATAGCAATATGCATATTTTATGATAATGCTAAGTATAAAGTGATTTGAGGTTTATACTAATTTATCTTAATTTTCACTTCACCTCATTAATTTATGTATTTATTTATTATAGGTGAAAGAAGAAATTGAAGATGGAACCTGAGAATCACACTTTCAGCAGTGACTTCATTCTTTTGGGACTCTTCTCCTCTTCTCAAAAAGGTCTAATTTTCTTTTCCTTTATAGTCATCATTTTTATTTTGACTGTAACAGAAAATTCAGTCATGATTCTCCTTATTCATAGGGAATCACGACTCCACACTCCAATGTATTTTCTGCTCAGCCATCTCTCTTTCATGGATATCTTGCATATCTCCAACATTGTTCCCAAAATGATCACTGACTTTCTCTCAGGCAACAGGGCTATTTCATTTGCAGGTTGTGGCTTCCAAATATTTCTCTCCCTCACCCTCTTGGGTGGTGAGTGCCTTCTCCTGGCAGCAATGTCCTATGATCGCTATGTAGCCATCTGTCACCCACTGCGCTACCCCATTCTTATGAATGACTATGTCAGCATCCTCATGGCTGGAGGGTCCTGGCTTATTGGGACAGTCAATTCCATTGTTCACACAGTTTACACACTGCACTTACCCTTCTGTGGCTCAAGAGCCATTGACCACTTTTTCTGTGAAGTCCCAGCCATGTTGGTGTTGTCCTGTGTGGACACAACACACTATGAAAGAGGAGTTTATGTAAGTGGCATCATTTTCCTGCTCGTCCCTTTCTCTCTCATCTTTGCCTCTTATGTCCAAATACTTCTTATTGTCTTCCAAATGAAATCATCAGAATCAAGGAAAAAGTCATTTTCTACCTGTTTTTTCCACATGATTGTGGTCATCATGTACTATGGGCCATTTATTTTCACATATATGAGACCTAAAAAGTACCACATTCCAGGCCAAGATAAGTTTCTGGCAATATTCTATACCATCCTCACACCATCTTTCAATCCAATTATCTACAGTATTAGGAATAAGGATGTTTTAGAGGCAATGAAAAATATGATCAAAAGTAATTTTCTCCATAAAAATTTCTAGGAAAAATGCTTAAGGTGTGTGGTGTTCTCTTTTTCTATACTAAATATTTAGAGTTTATCTTTTGTCCATATCTCTAGAAAAATATTAGAGTTTTTAATCTCTTCAAGTGCGGAAAGAAAGAGATGTTTCCAAAAGCTTGATAATAGTAAATTTTCCACAAATAGTTATTTTATAAATACATGTATCTAAAACTGTATCTATCAATCTATGTTACCAATTATAATCACCACAGCCACTTACAGAAAGAAAAAGATGACTAAAGGCCTCCATTGTTCTCTCACTAAAATTGTACAAATTTCTAAAATTTATCTTTTATAATACCATCGCATTGTATACATGTGTCTACATACATATATATGGTGAGAAAAGAAAGAGGGAAATATAATTTTTATAATTTTATGAAACTGTGAAATCATATTCAGAACTTTAAAGAAGTTATCAAAGTTTATACAAGTTCATAGTAAAAATGATTAAGGTGGGGAAAATGTACAAACTGGAAATTCTGAGATAAATAAGACCTGGTGATGACTATGGTGAACAAGGCTATATTGTTTGAAAGTTGCTAAGAGAGTGAATTTTAAAAGCTCTTATCACAAGAAAACATGTTCCTGTGTGTGCTGATCGACATACCTAAACTTATTGTGGTAATATTTTTACAATTTATCCATAAAATAAATAATCATGTTTTTCACCTAAATCTAAAACAATGTTATATTAGTTATTATCTCAATGGCATAGGGAAAAATAAATGTATTCTTCTTTTTAAATAACATATATTCAGCAAATATTGTTTATGTTGTTATTAAATAAACATCATTATCATTACTATCATTAATAGTCTTTAGTTAGTGTTAATGAGATTAACATTTATTATACATTATTTAACAGTAGCATTCAATTTCTATAAAAATGCTTTCTAAATATGGAAAATACAGAACTTTGAAATGCTCCACCCATGTTTTCATACACAAGAAGCAAAAATTATTGCATAACAGAATGTGAACACATTCATCCCATCTTTGTCACAGCCAGTGTCCTTGACTCTTTATTGTTATGTCTAAAGAAGAGGGCTGCACCTCAGCATGTAAGAGATCATGTAGAGAGAGTCCAGCAGCAGTCTAGCGGACATAAGCAATTTCTGTTCCTGCCCCATCCTCAGTTTAATTGATGAAATTTTAAGGAAATAAAATGTTTAACCACATAAAATTAAACTAATACTAACACATTTACCACTTTGCCCCCTCCTGGAAGTTTCCCAAACAAGAACTATTCATAAATTCCACTTAAATTATCTAATATTTACCAAATAGTTTGTTTTGAAATCTTTGTTACTTAAGTAAGAAATATGTATAAACAACTATTTATATTAGAAGTTTAGTTCTGTAAATTTCCGTTTAGCATTTTAAGACCATGGCCATAGCTGATCTTTGGTAAATAAAATCACAGGAAGGGAAAACTAAGATAAGGAGTGGGGATGGAACTGCCCTACTCATTCTTTGCTAAAAGCAAAAATCCAGTATTTGATAAGGATATCCTGAAAAATTCTAGAAATCCCAGTCCTGGGCATATATCCAGAAAATATGAACATTCTAATTCAAAAGATACATGCACCTCAATGTCCATAGCAGTACTATTTATATTAGCCAAGACATGGAAAAACTCAAGCACTCATCAACAGATGACATATTGAGAGATAGTCAGATGTACAATGGACAGTTCCTCAGTTGTAAAAATGAAATTTTACTATGTATAACAACATGGATGGACCTAGACATTATCATACTAAGTGAATCAAGTCAGAAAATGATGGATATTATATGACCTCACTTATATGTGGAATATAAAAAAATAATGCAAATAGATCTACATACAAAACAGAAAAATTATTTTTTTCTTTATTTTCTTCCATAGCAGTGCTTTCCACTAGCATATTTTCCACCCCATTCATTTGTTCTTCTGCATCCTCTAATCTGTTATTGGTTCCATCCAGTGAATTTTTCATTTTAGTTGTTCTATTGTTCACACATCTCTGAAAATAAATATTTCTCCTTGTGTATTCTTTAAATATTCTCAATCTTTGTTAAATATTTCTTGTAAATTACCCATTTTTCCTCCATTTTTTTAACTGAGTTCTTGAATCATCCTTACTATTATTACTCTAAAGTCTTTTTCATGGAAGTTGCTTATCTCTGCTTCACTTGGCATCAAAACAATATTGTAATGGCACAAAAACAGAAATATAGATCAATGGAACAGATAGAAAGCCCAGAATTAAACTCACACACCTACAATCAGCTAATATATGACAAAAAATGCAAAAATACAAAATGGAGAAAAAACAGTCTCTTCAATAAGTTGTGCTGGACAAACTGGACAACTACACGTAAGAATGAAGGTAGAATATTCTCTAACACCATACACAAAAATAAACTCAAAATGGATTAAAGACATAAATGTAAGACTTGATACTAAAACCCTTAGAGGAAAACATAGCCTGAGCCCTCTCTGACATAAACTGTAACAATACCTCCTAGAGTAATGAAAATAGCAACAAAAATAAACAAGTGGGACCTAATTAAACTTAAAGTTTTTGCACAGCCCAGAAAAACATAAATGAAATGAAAAGAAACCCACAGATTGGGAGAAAATATCTGCAAATTAAATGACTATCAAGGGATTAATCTCCAAAATATACAAATACCCCTGCAGCTCAGTATAAAAAAGAAATCCAAAAAAAGGGCAGAAGAATGAAATAGACATTTCTCCAAGGAAGACAAATAGATGGCCAAAAAGCACATGAAAAGATGCTCAACATCACTAATTATTAGATAAATGGAAATCAAAACTATGATGAGGTAACATTTACACTAGCCAGAATGGCCAGCACAAAAAATTCTACAAAAACTAAATCTTGGAGAGGGTGCAGAGAAAAGGGAACCTGTTTATCCTTTTGGGGGGAATGTAAGCTGTTACAACAACTATGGAAAACAGTATGGATACTCCTCAAAAAAATAAAAATAGTACTACCATATGATCCAGAAATCCTGGGCATCTATCCAGACAAAACCAAAATTTGAAAAGCTACATGTACCCTGATGTTCATTGCAGCACTCTATATGGAGGCAACATAAATGTTCATCAAAGAGGAATGGATAAAACATATGTAATACATATTATTTATAAGAAAACCTGTGATAAATATACAATTAAATAGTCCTTGAGCCATAAAAAGGAATGAAATGATGCCATTTATAGCAACGTGGATGGCCCAGGAAATCAACATAAAGTGAAGTAACACAGACAAACACTATAGGGTATTATTTACATGTGGAATCTAAAACATGGTGCAAGATAACACGACTATGAATAGAAATAGACTCACAGATGTAGAGAATGGCCTAGTAGTTTCTGGTGGGGCAGGTTAGGGAAAGATTGGGGGACCAGGATTAGGAGATGCAAATTAGCATATATAGGATGGATAAGCAATGAGGTTCTAGTCTATAGCATGGGGAAATATATTCAATATCCTGTGATAAACCATAATGGAGAAGAATATGAAATAGAATAATTATATATATAACTAAGTCACTTTTCTGTACAGAAGAAATTAACATAACATTTAAATCAACTAGACAAATAAAATTAAAAAATAGTCTATTATTGTGTTACTATCAATTTCTCTAACGTTTTTATTTTTATTTATTATTAACCTATTTTATTTTTAATGTATAATGATATTAACTACATTGATTTAATTGTAAGTGTGCAATCAACCTGTCATTCTTGCTTACATATAGTACCCCTTTAAGTGTACCACAAATTCTTTTTCTTTTTTTTTTTTTACTGCAGGATCTCATTGTTAATCCCTTCCAAAAGCAATAGTTAACCCCAAGCTCCCAATCCATCCCACTCCCTCCCCAAACCCCTGGGCAACCATAAGTCTATTCTCCAAGTCCATGATTTTCTTTTCTGTGGAAAGATTCATTTGTGACATATAATTAGATTCCAGATATAAGTGATATCATATGGTATTTGTCTTTCTCTTTCTGACTTACTTCACTCAGGATGAGAGTCTCTAGTTCCATCCATGTTGCTGCAAATGGCAATATTTCATTCTTTTTTTGGCTAAATTGTATTCCATTGTGTATATATACCATATATTCCTAATCCAATCATCTGTGGATGGACATTTAGGTTGTTTCCATGTCTTGGCTATCATAAATATAGCTGCAATGAACATGCAGGTAAATGTGTCTTTTTTAAGGAAAGTTTTGTCCAGATATATGCCCAAGAGAGGGATTGCTGGGTCATATGGGAGTTCTATGTATAGTTTTCTAAAGTACCTCCATACTGTTCTCCATAGTGGTTGTACCAGGTTACATTCCCACCAACAGTGCAGGAGGGTCCCCTTTTCTCCACACCCCCTCCAGCTCTTATTATTTGTGGACTTATTAATGATGGCCATTCTGACTGGTGTGAGGTGGTACCTCATAGTAGTTTTGATAAGCTTTTCTCTAATAATCTGGGATTTTGAGCATTTTTTCATGTGCTTGTTGGCCCTCTGTACATCTTCCTTGGAGCAATGTCTATTCAGATCTTTTGCCCATTTTCCATTGGGTTGTTGGCTTTTTTTGCTGTTGATTTGTGTAAGTTGTTTTTATATTTTAGATATTTATGTTTTTAAATATTTACTTTTATATTGAAGTTCTAAGTATAGATATTGAAAGCATATATATTTGCAATTGGCATTATCTTCTGGGATTGATGACTTTATCATTAGGTATTGTCCTTTTTCTCTTGTAAAAATATTTATTCTGGCTTATATTTTGTCTGATGTAAGTAATTCTATTCCAACTTTCTTTTCATTTCCATTTGCATAGAATATCTTTTTTCGTATCTCACTTTCAGTCTGTATGTATCTCTAGATCTGAAGTGAGTCTCTTGTAGGCACCATTTATGTCCATCTTAATTTTTTTTTCCTTTTTTGGCTTCCCCCTAGCATATGGAGTCACCAGTGATCAGATCAAAGCAGTTAGGAAGGACCTACCCTACAGCATCTGAATTACTGGATCTTTTAACCTGTTGTGGCAGGTCAGGGATCAAACCTTCATCCTGGTGCTAAAGAGAGAACTCAAATCTCATTTTGCCACAGCAGGAACTCCATGTGGGTCTTATTTTTGTATCCATTCAGACGCAAAATGTCTTTTGGTTAGAGCAGTTAGTCAATTTATATTTATTATTGATATCTATGTTCTTATTGTCATTTTGTTCATTGTTTTGGGTTTGTTTTGTAAGTGTTTATTTCCCCTTGCTTCTTTGTTCTCTTATCTTGTCATCTGATGATTATCTCTTAAATGTCATCTGATTGTCATTTTTCTTTTTTATGTGTAGAGCTATTATAGATTTACAGACATTTTGTTTGCAGATACCATGCAGTTTCTGTATAACAGTTGAGATACATATATATACATATATATGTATATACATACACACACACATATAAATACACACAATAGGTTTT
The DNA here is from genome assembly GCF_016906955.1 of Phacochoerus africanus. Taxonomy (NCBI): domain Eukaryota; kingdom Metazoa; phylum Chordata; class Mammalia; order Artiodactyla; family Suidae; genus Phacochoerus; species Phacochoerus africanus. Next base: position 56,713,671 of record NC_062547.1, on the reverse strand, counting down.
ATGTTGTTGATCTCTTTTTTCTCCATCAAATTTGAACGTGGTCATCACTGGGGAGAGAATGCTTGGTTGTAGGATTTTCCCTTTCATCACTTTAAATATATCATTGTCCCCCTTAGTGGTTTGTGGTTTCTGATGAAAAAACAGTTAATAGCCTTATGGGAGTCCCTTTTATGTCATTTGTTGCTTTTCCCTAGCTGTTTTTAATATTATCTCTTTATGTTTTATTTTTTACCTTTTTTTTGTCTTTTTGCCATTTCTTGGGCTGCTCCTGTGGGATATGGAGGTTCCCAGGCTAGGGGTCCAATTGGAGCTGTAGCTGCAGGCCTATGCCAGAGCCACAGCAATGCTGGATCCGAGCCATGTCTGTGACCTACATCACAGCTCACAGCAACACCAGATCCTTAACCCACTGAGCAAGGCCAGGGATTGAGCCCGCAACCTCATGGTTCCTAGTTGGATTCATTAACCACTGAGCCACGACAGGAACTCCAATTTTTGACATTTTAATTAAAATGTGTCTTGGCATTTTCTCCCATATGGGACTCTCTGTGTTTCTTGGATTTAGGTGAATATTTCCTTTCTCAGGTTAGGGAGATTTTCAGCTATTACTATTTCACATATTTTCTCATCTTGTTTCTCTATCTCTTCTCCTTCTGGGATACATAAAAATGTAAATATTAGTGCACTTGATGGTATCTCAGAGGTCTCACACTGTCCTCACTTATTTTAAATTTTTTTTCTTTTCTTTATTTTCTTTTCTGTTCATCAGCAGTGATTCCCATTAGTCTATCTTTCAGTTCATGCATCCATTCTTCTGTATATTTTTGTCTACTATTGATTCCTTGTTGTGAATTTTTTCATTTCAGTTATTGTATACTTCATCTCTTGTTTATATTTTCCATCTATTTGTTAAACACCTCTAATTTCTCACTCTGTGAATGAATTCTTCCCCAAGTCGTTTGATTATCTTCACCATTGTCTGTCTAAACTCTTTCTTGGGTAGATTGCCTATCTCTATTTCACCTTGTTCTCCTGGAATTTTATCTCATTCCTCTGTCTGAATCATGTTTCTCAGACATCTTATTTTTTCTAAATTGTTATTTGTATTTTTATGTATGTAGTAAATTAGTCACATTTCTCAACCTTGGAGAAGGGCTTTCTGTAGGAGGTTTTTTTTGTGTCATAGTATTATACATTCCTCTCATAATGCATGCCATATGCTCTAGTAGTTCCCCCTAAGAGAGCTGCATGGGTCTTTCTGTTGTAGAGCCTGAAAATGCAGGCAGTCTCATTGGTTTGGTTGGCCCCAACCTGGTCAATTTCCAGAAGCTGCCTTGTGTGTATGCTACAGGCTCTTGTTTCATGGGGGCTTATTATGAGGCAGTTGGCTACAGAGCCCTAGGTGGGCCCTGGGCTACTGCTGGCTCACTAATGGAGGGAGTCAGGGTTTTGATGACTCCCAGTCTATTACTCACTCAATGTCAGGTGAAATCAGGTTTGGGGTGTTGTACCTATTCTTAGAGTCTGGCTGTAGAGAGCTACATAAGATAATAAATTTAAATAGCAACCAAAATAGTAATGGCTAAATTTGAGACATATCTAAGAAAATCATCTATTTTCAAAGTTTATAGAACATTTTGTGGGGATTATTCATATATACTTAGAAATAGTACATGTGCTACAGTTATCCATTTTTTTCAAATACAAACTGTGATAATTGTACTGCTTTCTGTGTTTAACTTTTGCATTTTATTTCTTACTTCCCACACACATCACTAAACTTCCAGTGAAATAATAATAGCATCTGTATTTTGAATCTAGATGCTTTGTAAAAATCAAATGGGCACATAAGAACAATTTGTGAACTATACTGATGAGAAATATAAGGATGACAAGTGTATAGATGAAAGTTTTATGATTATATTGATGATGGTAATGGAGATTATGAAGATGGTCAATATCACAGCTGCTGTTCAGTGATAACTTGTGCACATCATGTGCTATGTATCCAGTATATATTATCCCATAAAATCTTATAGTAACTCTTGTTTTTTTTTCCTGCTTTATTGAGGTATAATTGACAGATAAACATTGTACATATTTAAGGTATAAAAGTTGATATTTTGATGTATACACATTCTGAAATAATTTCAAATCAAGCTAATTAATATATAATTCAGTCTACATATTTATCATTTTTATTTCAGGTTAAATCACTTAATAATAATTTTATTATCACATTGAAATTATACAATAGCATATTGTTAACTATATTCAATTGCTCTGCATTAAATCTCCAGAAATTATTCATCTTGCATAATGGAAATATTGCAGGCTTTGATCCCAATCTATCCAGTTCTAACTGCCTTTAGCCACTGATACCTGCAATGCTACTCTCTGCTTCTATTAGTTTGACTATTTCAGATTCCAAATAAATATAAAATCAAGCAATATTTGTCTTTCTGTGTCTGACTCATTTTACTTAACCTATCTTACAGTTTCATCCATATTTTTGCAAATGGAAGTATTTCTTTTTTAATGTTGTATAATACTTCAACAGTATATGTATATATATATTCCTACATTTTAAAAGTCCATTTATCCAGAAGTTCCCTTGTGGTATAGTAGTTTGAGAATCCACTGTTGTCATTGCCCCAGGTTGGGTCACTGCTCTGGTGCAGTTACCATTCCTGGCCTGAGAACTTTCACATGCCACTGGATGTTGCCAAAAGAAATTCATTTATTCATTGACACTTTGTTATTATGATTAATATTGCAATTAAGAAGACAGATACCTCTTCCTGTTACTAATATTTTTCTTTTGGATATATACCTAGAAGTGAGATTACTAGATTATATGGTAATCCTATTTTTAATTTTTTGAGGAATCATCATACTATTTTCCATAGTAACTGTATCAACTTACATTCCCACAAGTAGAAGAAGTGTTCCCCTTTTCTCCACATGCTTAAGCATTACTTATTATCTTTTTTCTTTGATGACAGCCATTCCAACAGGTGTGAGATTAGATTTTATTTTTATTTTGATTTGCGAAATCATACTATACAGGTTCAGAGAGTTAAATTCACTAATCTAAGTTTGTATTACTAGTAAGCGGAAGAACTAGAATTAGATCTAATTTTATCAAACAGTAGGCTTGCTCAATAAAGCAGAGTAAACATATCTTCAAACTGAATCCAAGCTCAAAATACATACTCTATTAATCATTTTTATTTTTTCTCAAAATATTGGTTTATTTATTTTCCTATCTAATAATACTCATTCAACTTTGTGGAATTTCATCAAACTATATTGTTTAGAAGCACACACACACAAAATCTGGATAACTCTAACAAATCCACTATTTCTAATAAAACCTAAAGAATTTATACAAGATGTACTTTAAATATAGAAAATACATTATTGCCTCAGCTGTGTCTCATAATTTAGCCATTACAGCTTTACCTTTGTTATAAGTTCTACATATTTCAAGCTGCATGTGTGAATTTGTATATTCTAGAAGTCTTACATATTAAAATATTATGCTTATGCTTTTCATGCTTTACTCCTTTCTATACAATTAAAAGTACATAGTACCTAACTACTTAAATATTTAATAGTATTATTAGTTCATAAGTTGCTAAAGTAATACCAACTATACACACTTTGTCCATTTTTAGTAGAATCTATTGTGGAAAACATTTAAGAAGTGTGGAATTTCATATAGGATTTCATTAGTGTACCCTGTGGAGAATTATGCTTATCTTGGCCCCAGAGACATTCTTCTGGGTCATCTGATTCAGAATCATTTCAAGGCATTCTACAATGCTGTAAAATTTAACTACCTTCTGGCAATACAAATAATTATTATCTATGGATAATCAGATACAAGTATGAATAAACATGTAAAATAAGTTAGGTAGACTTTATATTGACAATTGTTCAATGTTCTCTAGAAATTGATTTGATATCTTTTTTTTTAAACAGGATTTCTGTCTCACAAAGGAGTAAAGAATTTTCCTTTGGAAAAACACAACACTTTGCACTATTTTAGGGATCTTGAAAAGAGACAATGTGACCCATTTATATCTAGTGGAGATTTTGTTTTTTATTTATTTATTTGTTTTGTCTTTTGTCCTTTTAGGGCTACACTGGCAGCATATGGAGTTTCCCAGGCCAGGGGTCTAATCAGAGCTACAGCTGCTGGCCTATGCCACAGCAATGCCAGATCCAAGCTGCATCTGCAACATACACCTCAGCTCACGGCAATGCAGATCCTCAATCCACTGAGAGAGGCCACAGATCAAACCCCCATATCATTGTTCCTGGTTAGATCATTTCCACTGTGCTACTGAGGGAACTCCTGGTTTTGGTTTTTTTTTTTTTTAGAATTAGATGATTTAAAAAATACTATACAAGGTGTTCCCATTGTGACTTGGGGAGTTGAGAACCCAACAATATCTCTCTGAGGATGTAGGTTTGATCCCTGGCCTCACTCAGTGGGCTAAGAATCTGGCATTGCTGCAAGCTGCATGTAAGTTGCAGGTAGGGCTTGGAGCCCGTGTAGCCATGGTTGTGGCATAGGTGTGCAGTTGCAGCTCCAATTTGATACCTAGACTGGGAACTTCCATATGCCACAGATGTTGCCATAAAAAGGAAAAACAAAAAGCAAACTAAAATTCCTTACAAAACTTTTAGGAAAACCAACTTAAGGCTACACTGGTAAATCCACATTCTTACTGCTCCTGTGAAAATGATCCCACCTAATGTAACCAGAATCACTTAGTAGTCAAAAGTTTTCTTTGAGACTAATTTTGATCAAAAGTGAAGTTGTGTTTAAAAAAAAAAAAAAAACTCTGCTTCACTGGAAAATATCCCATTGTCTTCTAGTAGTCACCCCATCAGATCACTTTATAGTCTTAAATAATTCACTTCAAATCTATTAGTGGAGATTTTTTGGGTGGGGAAGGCTTCAGGTGCAGCATTTAGAAGTTCCCAGACTAGGGGTTGAATCAGAGCTGCAGCTGCCAACTTATGCCACATCCATAGAAACATCACATCCGAGCCATGTCAGCAAACTATATACCATAACTCAGGACAATGCTAGATACTTAACCACTGAGCTGGGCCAGGGATTGAACCCATGCCCTCATGAATGCTAGGTGGGCTCATATTCACTGAGCCACAACAGAAACCTTTTTCATCCTTTTAATAATGAGACTGTGAAAAATCTATTTCTTCTACAAATATATCATTCACTATTGCATGCAAATTTTTCCTTGTTTAATTTCAACTGAAAGAAGCATATAATAAAATATGTCTATGCAAGAAAATAATATGTATTGATTTATATGATGGTAATTTCAGCTCATTTTGAAATTTTGGGAAGTTATTAGAAGATTAGCTTTTATATGATTTTCTTCTTTATGATATAGGAATTAACTGACTATATGTGCTGAATATACACATTTACAACTTGGTTTTCAAAGGGAATGGTATGGGTATATCCATAATCAAAATTTCATAGATAAGTTTTTTTTCATACTGGGGGCAAGACATGCATTAGAATTAATTTAATGGCTCTGAGAATAAAACATGCATTCTCTTCACATTTCATTCAAGTTGCATGTTGTAAGGAACAAGTGAGAATATGGAAAGGACAGCATAAAAGAGGGGAAAAAGAGGATCTTCAGTAAAAAACAGTAAACCAATTTATTTAGTACATAAATACCTTGGGTACATCTAAACTCGCTTCCATCTATAGTGAATTTGTATTTTAATGTTTCTTAGTTTAGTTTAGTTTTGAGCAGTCAAAAAGATAACTATACTTATTTCAGAATTGCTACCTCAAAAATTTTGAGGGATAAGACAGAATATATGGTTTTAATAACTTAATATGCAAATTTCTATATATCCATCTAACATCTAAATAAATAAAGCATTCAGTGTTTATTATAGTGCTAATTTGTTAAAAACTTGACTCAGAATGGCAAATGGTTATAACTCGTTCCCCTACAAATGTAAAATAATTGGAATTTTTTTCATCATAAGGAGACAATAATAATGACATAATCATGTGTAAAAATATAATAGCTTCTTGCTGTTTGAAGATTTACCTCCTCTCAACTCGCTACATGACTAAAATTTGAAGAAATTTAAAAAGACAAAAAAGATGATTGCTGCTTGAAACCAATTTCCAAACACTTACCGAGCATATCATATATTGTGACGTAAGTGAAGACACATTTCACACACACACACACACACGCACAAAAAATGGTAAGCCAATAAGACAATTAAAAGTAAACATGAAAATTTTGTTCTTTCATTGCAATGTACAAATGTATCATATAAATTCAATGATTTCTACTTGTACTTAAAAATAAGCTCTCTTCTTCAGTCACTATAATTACTGGCTTACTCCTGGTTATCACCTTCTCTTTACTAAAGTTACTTTCTAGAAAGATTTTTCCCACTGAATCAGAATGGAATTTACCATCTAACAGGATCAGGTAGGGTTCTTAAATAGAAAAATATTAATAAATTCATTCCATTTTAAAATGATAATATAATACTAATGTGATGGAAAGACTTACAAAATCTTGAGAAATTACATGAATTATGTCTGAGACTCTACAATTGAGAGAAATGTCCAATGTATGCCTGAGGATGAATCTTGTGACAATATCTCTATGGCCCCTTCTGGGTGACATTTATAGCATCATAACCATATTATAAACTTCTCCAGTAAAATCATAAATATATTTACAACTGCATCCATGTTCCTTTAGAGGTTATCCCTCTACACCCATTCTTCAAGTGACTCAATCCCAAGTTAAATCTTGTAAATAAAGAATTGAATTCAAGGAGTTCCCATTGTGGCACAGCAGAAATGAATCAATGAATCCAACTAGGAACCATGAGGTTGTGGGCCCAATCCCTGGCCTTGCTTGGGGGTTTGGGAATCTGGCTTTGCCCTGAGCTGTGGTATAGTCTCAGATGCGGCTCAGATCTGGCATTGCTATATCTCTGGGGTAGGCCAGCAGCTATAGCTCTGATAAGACCCCTAGCCTGGGAACCTCCATATGCTGCAGGTGTGGCCCTAAAGAAAACCAAAAACCAAAAACCAAAAAACAAAAAAAAAAGAATTGAATTCATTATGTTGGTATATATCCTGGCAATAGCAATAATTCAGGCAGGGAAGTGAATATTTAGATTCTATCATAGATATTGAAATGTTTGCTCTCTAAGGCATGCCAAAAGAAAGTTCAGATAAAAAATAATTATGAGTTCTAGTCTTTCTGTTTAATCAGGGTCTTGTGGGCCCTCATTTACCTACGTACTTGGGTCATTATTTGTGATATATAGGGATACATGAGAAAATTGTTTTAGGTACAATGTCTGAGGAAATATACATGAGAGCTGAAAAAAGTAAAAATAATTGGCCCTTTTTATTTAATCAGGCGACAAAATATTTCTATGTCCCTGTTTGGATAGATACAGTGTAAGGTATCAGATGGTGGATAGATAAGAAGAGAAAGAGAGAGAGACTACCAAGAGTTTGTGAAATGAGTGGATAAGCACTGGTGTCTCTAGGGCCTGGATTTAATGTGACCCAGAGCTATGTAGATAGGCAATCTCTACAATTTGTAATTAGCATAAAGTGGTAGTAACAATACAGGAAAATCTCTCACTCTCTGACATCTCCAAGGTCTATATCTTCCAAATTTTCTGGAATGGTGCCTTTCTGGGGAGACTCTCAACTGCAATTATCATTTATTCTCACAATCTAAGAAAATCTGGAGATGATTGTGTTACTATGACTTGTGTTACTATATCTCAGCACAAGTCTCTCTTTGCCCTTCTCTCTATCATTAAATACCAACTAGTTGAGAATTCCCATTGGAATTATCTAAATAGAATACATATTGACAATATCATTTTCCATAGAGTGGTAAATATTCTTCTCCTTTTAACTGATGCTTCCCTGCATCTGCAGAATCATATAAATTTCTACCTAGAACTTTATGTTTCCTTCATGCTATATTGAAGGCAGTTCTTTGAATACATTATGACAAGTCATATTTGTATCAGATATACAATTGCCTGTATCTTCAATAAATGATCCACTCTCCTTACATGAACATAGCTAACTAGATATTTCACATTTCTCACTATTCCTAAGTTTGAAATCAGGTGTCATTTATATAAGGAAGATATATCCTTCATTTCTGCTCCCATAGATCCCATTATTTCTACTACTTATACCTGTCATCACCATATTGTAGTCAATTATTTTTTACTATCACTCAATGGATCATTTAACTGGTTTTCCTTAAAAAAAAATTATTGACATACAGCATACCATTTTGTCCCACAGTTTCCTCCTGCTCATAAGCTTAAATTTATTTTTAAGCCTTTTTTTTCCAGCTGTGCCTGAGGCATGTGGAATATCTAGTTCACAGTGGAGGGATCAAACCCATGTCACAGCATTGGAAATGCCAGATCCTTAAACCATTGAGCTACCAGGGAAGATTTGATAGAACTTCACAAATTAAGACCATTGCTACTGGCAACTTAATTGGTCAATAGACATGATCAGTACTTTAGAAGTCACCCCTGTGCTCCCTTTCATTCTCTATCACCTGCAAAGTAACCCTTTTTAGATTTTCTGATAGCATATATTCATTATGCCATTCAAATTGTTTTGTTAGGATTTCCCGTCGTTGCTCAGGGGTTAACAAATCTGACTAGGAACCATGTGGGTTAAGGCCTCACTCAGTGGGTTAAGGATCTGGCATTCCCATGAGCTGTGATATAGGTCGCAGATTAAGCTCAGATCCTGCATTGCTGTGGCTGTGACGTAGGCTGGCGGCTACAGCCCTGATTAGACTTGGGTACCTCCATATGCCTTGGACGTAGCCCTAGAAAAGAACCAAATAACTAACTAAATAAACACAAACAAAAAATTATTTTGTTAGATCATGTGCCTTTTTGTGTGTTTGGCTTCTTTTCTTTAACATTATATCTATTAATATTTCTGTGCATCTTCAGATTATTAATTGACATTGTTGCAGGATACTCCATTTCGTAGCCATTATTTTTGTTAATGGGAATATGTGAATACTTTAGTGTTTAATGATTACAAATGCCACAGCTATGAATGTTTTTAAAGATGTATTTTCTTGACTTTATGGAAAAATGTCTCTAGAAGTAACAGAGAATAGAAGTTCTAAGTCATTGGGCATACATTTTATCTTTTTTTCCTGTTATTAGGTAATGTGCACATATATATAACACATATGTAATCATGTGCATATACACATATGCACATGTACAAGATGCACAAAATGTTGGTTTGATATACATTTGATATACACCTTTAAATGTTAGCCATCAGTGGATTTTTCTTTTTTCTTTCATATAACCAGAACTTGTTTACTATTTTGTTCTGTCTTTAAAATATTTGCTTCTCAAATCATGTCCTAAGTATTCAAAACTCATTTTAATTCCATGTAATTGTTGGAATAAGCTTGTAAATTTTCCCAACAAAAATGTAGGGTATTGAGTATGATTGCTTACTATTTGCATGATAATTCATAAAGGAAAAAAATGTTTTTTACTTATTTTTTCTCGATGAATTTTATTTCATTTATAATTGTACAATGACAACCAATTTTATTGCATTTCCATCCCAAACCCCCAGTGCATCCCTCCATTCCCAACTTATCTCCTTTAGAAACCATAAATTTTTCAGTCTGTGATTAAGTATCTGTTCTGCAACAAAGTCCATTGTGTCTTTTTATAGATTCCACTTGTAAGTGATAGCATATGACATTGGTGTCTCACAGTCTGGTTAACTTCACATAGCATGATAATTTTTAGGTCTGTCCATGTTGCTGCAAATGCTGTTATTTCTTTCCTTTTAATGGCTGAGTAATATTCCATATATGTACCACTTCTTCTTTATCTACTCCTCTATCAATGGACATTTAGGTTGTTTCCATGTCTTGGCTATTGTATATAGTGCTGCAATGAACACTGGAGTACATGTATCTTTTCAAGTCATGGTTTTCTCTGGATAGATGCCCAGGAGTGGGATTGCTGGATCAAATGGTAATTTTATCTTTAGATTTCTGAGAAATCTCCATACTGTTTTCCACAGTGGTTACACCGATTTACATTCCCACCAACAGTGTAATGGGGTTCCTTTTTCTCCTCACCCTCTCCAGCATTTATTGTTTGTAGACTTTTTGATGATGACCATTCAGGCCATAATATTTTTTTATTTTGACTTTTATTATTGAAACATATATCACTCTATATATGTTTTAGAAAAATTAGAAACTCATTAATCCTCTATTAAATCAGTATGGTAATGTTTTTCTTTTACAATTTCATGGATATTTTCAAGAAATTTTATGAAACTCTTTGTCACCTGAATTTTTGATTTGGAGGACACTGAATAGGACTTCATTTTCAAGAAAATTAAATGTGACTATCCATTGAGTTGTGTGATTTTATGAATACTTCAATGTGATTTAACACAGAAATTTTAAATAAATTTTAAAAATATAATAAAAACTTCATGATTTTATTTAAATTCCATATCTTTTTTTCTTCTTTTAAAACAATCCAAATGCTATCACTCCATGCCATACTTGATTTGGTAGTGTCTTCTGGGGAGGTATGTGGCACTCAACACACAACTCTGTGCAATGTATTCTTGGGGAGTACAGAGGTATTTCACAATCAATTCATTCTCTGGGACTGCTGGAGTCTGGTGGTCTGTGAGGGACTTGCTCTGTTCTGCTCTGACTCAAAAAATAATTGTATTGGCCTGTTCACACATAGGTACTATGTCAGGAAGATGGCGGAACAGCAGATTACAGACTGTATCCCATCACAGAAAATTGATATAAATAACCATGCGTGCACAAAGAGATCTTCACAAAAGCTCTGGATTCCAGATGAGTGATTATTGCACCCAAGTGGAACACAGAAATGGGAAAATATACATACATTGAAGTAAGTAGGAAGAGGAATTTTTATACTACCTGATCACTCCTTCCCCAATACCATTAAGCACATGGAAGAGAGAAATTTTATCTTCTTTAATGTTCTCTCAGGGAGAAAAGAAAGTCAAGTGAGCATCTGATTTTAATATAGACAAAAACATTAAGCCCACTCATTCATGGAACCTATGAGAAAATCTTCCCTTGATACCTGCATTCTGGCTTGCTCAAAATCTCTTGCTGGACTTATTGTTGAAAAGCTTTCCCTGTCAAATCTAGTCTATAAAAACTGAAAATAGTGACTACTCCTTCAATTTATTAAGTACCAAGTCAAGACTACCAGTTTTATGGAGGTCAGAAGGACAGGACATTACTAAACCAAAAATAAAGCAGAAGATTGGACATAGTTCACATCTACGAACCCCAAACTCCCATCCATCCCACTTTCTCCCTCTTACCCCCAGCAAACACAATTCTGATCTCCCTGTCCATGATCTGTTTCTGTCTTGTTGATAAGATTGTTTCTGCCATGTATTAGATTCTACATGTAAGTAATATCATTTGCTATTTATCTTTCTCTTTCTGACTTAACTTCACTCAGTATGAGAATCTCTAGTCGCATCTGTGTTTTGCTGCAGATCACATTATTCTTTCCTTTTTATGGCTGAGTAGTATTCCATTGTATGTATGTACCACATCTTCTTAATCCATTCATCTTTTGATGGATATTTGGGCAGTTTCCATGTCTTGGATATTGTGAATAGTGCTTCAGTGACAATAGAGGTGAATGTATCTTCTCTTAGGTAGAATATGATGGAAGATGGTATGAGAAAAATATGTATACATGTGTGTGTGACTGGATCATAATGCTGTAAATCAAAAATTAACACAGAACTGTAAATCAGGTATAATAAAAAATAATGTAATATCAATGCTTGAGCAGTCAAAAATCAAAAACATTCAACCCTAAAGAAATGGAGATCTAAATCTGACTTACAGACAATTCATAATATTTAATCTTGAAGAAGCTTAATGAGCTAAAAAAGAACACAGGCAATTAAACAAAATAAGAAGAACAGTATTTGAACAAAATGAGAAGTTCAAAAATAGTTTTAAGGAGTTCCCATCATAGCTCAGCAGGAATGGAGGTTTGATCCCTGGCTTCACTCAATGGTTAAGAATCTGGCATTGATGTGAGCTGTGGTGTAGGTCACAGATGCAGCTTGGATCCTGCACTGCTGCAGCTGTGGCATAGGCTGGCTGCTGCAGCTCCAATTTTACACCATCTTGGGAATTTCTATATGCTGCAGGTGCAACCCCTCCCACCCAAAAAAGTTTTAAACCATATGAAATGAAGAAATTCTAGAACTGAAGAAAATAGTGACTAAATTGAAAAAAAATCAATAAAGACTGACAGGAGACATAACCCAAAGAAAGAATTAAAGACAGATTATTTTAAATTTTCAAGTCAGATAAGAACAAAAATAATATAGAATAAAAATGGGTTTAAAAAGCCTACAGAAATTATAGCATTTCATAAGCAACCAATGTATGAATTATGGGACTACCAGAAGGAGCAGAGAAAGAGAAAGGGGGCAGGAAGCATATTAAAGTAATAATGAAAAAGCCTCCCATATCTGGGGAAAGAAATGAACATTTAGATATGTGAAGCCCAAGAACTCAAACTAAATTAACTTAAAGAAGTCTTCACTGAGACACATTATAATTAAAAAATCACATATATTCAAAAATCCTTTTTTTAAGTGTAAACTCATTATTATCCTTTCCAAGTAAAAATTGTAGATAGTTCACTTACTTTAAACTATGAAAAATATAAGAACATTTATGGTATCATTTACAATAAAAATACTTTGTTGAATATTTTCTAAATATAATTGCACCAAAGTATTATTATCATTTTATTATTAGTTTAACAAGTGAAATTTGTTCTATAATTTTATATTTTTCCCAACAGAATGAAAATAATTAAAATATGCAGTATCTAAAGTCATTAAAAGATAACTCCCATATGTGTAATACTTAATAATTTATGCATATATATTTTTACTAAATTGACCACTTTACACTTAATTTATTAAATTTTTGGTCAATATATTCAAAACTGGGAACGAAATATCTGTAGATAGATCATCACTGTGCAATTACTGAACTACAATATAAAACATATGTAATCTAAAAAACTTAGAGACATAATAATATTGGAAGAATAGGAGTAGATATATTTGTTTATTTCACCATTTGATCTTTAAGTCACTTGTGGAAACATCTAATTAAGTTATAAGAGCTCCTTCCCCAAATTTGGCATATGGCCATCCTAGTCTTGTTAACCTACATTCCAAGTCTCGGTGGAAATTTCTAAGTTAATAGAAAAAAAAAAAATTTTTAGGCTGAATAGCCAGATAAAAAGGGCCTAGATTCATTGTTGTTCCTGAGTTTCTATGATGTATTTAAGATATCAATTGCAGAGATGAAATATTAATATGTAATCTTGTTTGGATAAGTTTCAAAGACATTTATTCAGAAAACAACTTTGTTTATGTGTGATGGTTGGACTGCTGTCTGCTAATGAAGCCAGGAAGTGTGTGAAAATTCAGAGATAACAAAAGGTACTAACACTAATTGTAATTTTATGTTTAAATATAGTGGAGAAGGAGCTCATCAACAAGTGCTTAAAGAGTAGTTTATATAGATTTAAGTATTTCTGTGTATTATAAGGAATGAATATATCCAGGCACCTCATTAGCCCAGGAACTCCAAAATGAAAAATTTATTAGACTGAGATTGGCTTAAATAAGAGATATAAATATTTTATATTAAAATATTTGTCCTTAAGAATAAAAAAAGTAGATGGGCTGCTCAAGCACTTATTCACAGTTATGTCACAATGTTGTCATTCTAGATAGTGAGAAAACAAAATAAAAAACAATTCTTAATATAAAAATGTATTTCTTTTTATTTTAATTTTTTAAAAATTAAACTATAATTGATTTATGTTTCTTCAATTTTCCTTGTACAGCAAAGTGAGACAGTCATACATATATGTACATTCCTTTTTTTATACTATCTTAAATTTATGCATGATCGGTCAATTTTTAGGAACCATGATTGACTTCATAGAGCTAATGCATTCAAAGTCCTAACAGTAAAACTGACCCAGTAACACAGTAACCCATCCTATACACAAAAGGCATGTCAGGATGGGGAAGACCGAGAATTTTAGGACATTTCAGGAAACTTAAGAAGAAAGGAGGTGATACATATTTCTGTGAAAACTAGTAGAGAGCATATTGTGCTTTAGAGACTTTAGAGAGTAAATATATTTCCTTCCTATAACGCTTTCAGCAAAGCTAATTGAAAAGGCTTCTTGGGTGAATCTACTCTATCACTGCACCTCTGAAAATAATCACACCAGCTTTATTTTGTAATCAAGAATGACTTTTGAGAGTAGTTTGATCAGAAGTGGGTAGATTTTAAAGTACAAAAATCTGTGATTCAGTGTAATAATCTGCATTGTCTAGGTTCTAGAGCACACTCTTCCATGTTTTTTCAACTTTAGCACCAAGCCACTGTGCAACCCTGAATAATTCAACTCATGTCATTATGATTCAGTTTTTATCTTTTTTAACAATAAAACTATAGTTTTTAAAACTCTATGTTCTATAAAATGTATGAATCAGGAGTTCCCGTCGTGGCGCAGTGGTTAACGAATCCGACTAGGAACCATGAGGTTGAGGGTTCGATCCCTGCCCTTGCTCAGTGGGTTAACGATCCGGTGTTGCCCTGAGCTGTGGTGTAGGTTGCAGACGCGGCTCGGATCCCGCGTTGCTGTGGCTCTGGCGTAGGCCGGTGGCTACAGCTCTGATTCGACCCCTAGCCTGGGAACCTCCATATGCCGAGGGAGCGGCCCAAGAAATAGCAACAACAACAACAAAAGACAAAAGACAAAAAAAAAGTATGAATCAGTAAAATTAAGCTTTTTTCAGTATTTTATTTTCAACTCAAAATATAAACATAGGAAAAAAGAAGTCTGAAATGAAGTTGATGAATATTGACTTCAAGAGATGGTTATATGTAACTAATTTTGAAATTTTGGCAGCATTTGGATGGTTTTATTCATCATATAGAATATATGTAGCTGCAGTCTAAATTGAACAGCAGATAATATGGTTGGTCCTTGCAAGTGAATTCTCTTAGGTAGGAACAATTTTGTATTGAGAGTGAAACATAAATTGGATTACATTTGGAGACTTTGGGAGACCATTTTATAATATAGTATGTGTGCTTATTGTGAAGTCAAGTGAAAATGTGTTAAAATCATTTTACATGTAACAGAATATTAAAAATGAGTAAGCTGCAAACACCAAAATAACTTTATATGTGTTTTAAGAATCATTATTTTTTTTTTGTCTTTTTGTCCTTTTAGGACTTTACCAGTGGCATATGGAGGTTCCCAGGCTAGGAGTCTAATCAGAGCTACAATTAAGAAACATTCTTAAAACATACATTCTTGACCTCCTACCACATATATAGAATCCCAATTTTAATGACTTAATTTTGTATGCGTGTGCATGTGTGTGACCCATTATTTTATTTATTTATTTATTTATTTATTTATTTATTTATTTATTTATTTTTGTCTTTTTGAGGCTGCACCCATTACATCATGGGACCACTTATACTATTTGAGAGACCTTGAGCAGATTCATGAAATCTACAAGCAGTGAGGTTTATAGATATCCAGGCATAGGTTCCACATTAAGTGAACCATTCAGAAATTCACTGAGGATGCAGACTATTATAACTTGGTTTAAATAACAATTGACCATAAAGGTTTCATTTTAGATTTCATGAAGAATGAGTCAAATAATGTGTGAGTTCCCCGTCGTGACGCAGTGGTTAACAAATCCAACTAGGAACCATGAGGTTGCAGGTTCGATCCCTGGCCTTGCTCAGTGGGTTAAGAATCCTGCGTTGCCGTGAGCTGTGGTGTAGGTTGCAGATGCAGCTCAGATCCCTGCGTTGCTGTGGCTCTGGCATAGGCCGGGGCTACAGCTCCGATTGGACCCCTAGCTTGGGAACCTCCATATGCCGCAGGAAGCGACCCAAGAATTGGCAAAAAAGACAAAAAAAAAAAACTTTAAGAGATTTCGTGGATAATACTTAGCCTTCAAATATTTGCATTTTCAAATTTTAATCTCTGGCTTAAAAAGCAAGGTAACTTTTTAAATTGATAAGTTCATCTTTTAAGAGCTATAACACTTTTAAAAAATACACATTACTTAAATAAAAATATAATTTATAGTTTTATACTTAACTCACTTGCCTTTCTATCTGCTCTTAGGAAGAATAATATGAATGACTCATGGAAAATTATAATGAAACATCAACTGATTTCATCTTATTGGGGTTGTTTCCCCCTTCAAGAATTGGCCTGTTTCTTTTTATTCTCATTGTTCTCATTTTTCTAGTGGCTCTATTTGGAAACCTTTTCATGATCCTTCTCATCTTTCTGGACATCCATCTTCACACACCCATGTATTATCTACTTAGTCAGCTCTCTTTCATTGACCTAAACTACATCTCCACTATTGTCCCCAAAATGGCCTACAATTTCCTGTTTGGAAACAGGTCCATTTCCTTCATTGGATGTGGGGTTCAGAGCTTCTTCTTCTTGACTTTAGGAGGTGCAGAAACATTGCTCTTGACATCAATGTCTTATGATCGTTATGTAGCCATTTGCTTTCCTCTTCACTATCCCATCAGAATCAGCAGAAGACTGTGTGTGTTGATGATAATAGGATCTTGGATAATGGGCTCTATCAATTCCTGTGCCCATACCATATATGCTCTCCACATCCCTTATTGCCGATCCAGGGCCATCAATCATTTCTTCTGTGATGTCCCAGCCATGTTGACTCTGGCGTGCATGGACACCTGGATTTATGAGTACACAGTGTTTGTGAGCACCACTCTATTCCTTTTGTTACCTTTCATTGTTATCTTATGTTCCTATGGCCATGTTCTCCTTGCTGTCCATCGCATGCAGTCAGTGGAAGGAAGGAAGAAAGCTTATGCAACATGCAGCACCCACCTCACTGTGGTGACTTTCTACTATGTGCCATTTGCTTACACTTATCTACGCCCAAGATCCCTTCGATCTCCAGTAGAAGACAAGGTTCTGGCTGTGTTCTACACCATGCTGACCCCAATGCTGAACCCTGTTATCTATAGCCTGAGAAACAAGGAAGTAATGGGGGCCCTGAGAAGATTAATTCAGAGAATTAGCTCAGTGAAAATGTAGGCAAACTTTTTGGTAAGAATTAGTTCTTGAGTATAAATCCTGTCATCAGTGTACAGTAATTTAAAACATTATTTTATTATTAAATTTAAGAAGTAAAAATTAATCTGTAGAAGAAAATCATCCATGTCTAGAAAATATTTTCTTTTAAATATATATATTTAAAGCTTTATTCTTTTTCTGTAGTGTATTTTCACCCATTAATTACAAATGCATTTCTCTTTTGCTGATATGTTGTCAAGGAACATGTTTCTTTGTCAATGTAGTAATGAAACTGGGATCTGTCTAAATGAAGTTTTCATTCAGTATGAGTTCCATTATTTTCAATTTATTTTCTTATATGTTTTAAACAAAAAAGTGATGTTTTCTGAACATCTAGATCAAATTAAAAGTAAGAAGACCCCACATTCTTCTCATAGTAGACTCATAATTTGTTGGAAAAAATTACTCTTTTTAATTTTGGGAACTTATGTTTGAGATCTTTAGCTGCAAGTTCATCTGTGATTCTGAAGTGCGTATCCCATATTTATTTTAGAGTGCTGAATCCTAGACATCTGATTTAATATCAGCTATATCCGAGGAGCAATAAGAACTCAGAAGTAACAACAGAGATCAAGTCATTTGTGAAGTGATTTATAAGATGAGTGGGTCAAAATTTAATCTAATTATTGAGGATTAGAAATATCAAAACACTGATGCAAACACTCCCCATTCTTAGAAAATACTCAGTTTATTTCCAAGCAGTCACTACAGCTCTAGTATTAGATAACGCATCTCAGATGAGATTTTATTCTCACTCACTGTATTTCATTGTTCTGCTGCAATGTGTTGGGAAAGTCAACTTTTATGAACCAATTTAGTGTTCATTTTATGGCTTAGTCATTTTCATAAACAGCCCATCACTATATTCAATAAATATCTATCAGCTCAAGTGAATTTCCTGGGTGAAGTATTATACTGTCAATGAATGATCAGTGCAGAAATGTACTTCTCAGGTGTGGCGGGGACAGAGCAAGGTCATGTCCCACTCAAATTGCATGGTATAGTAAAAATGAAAACCTCAGTCCTCTTGTTCAGTGTGATATTTTGTGCTCAAATATAGTCCTTTTCTTCAAAATTAATTTATTAGTTATGAAATGCATTATAATTTACAAATAACATTTTGTGTCAATTTTATATATATAAGTATATGTTATTATACATTTATTTATTATGAAGTTTGAGATTTATCCAGATTTATTTGCATCAAAATTTGTACTTTTATAAATTATATTTCTATCAATGTAATTGAAGAATAATTTCAGCAACAGGTGCTAAATGCTCAGTTGCAATTAATTTTTGATCATTTTTAATTTTTTTTTTGGTCTTTTTTTGCCTTTTCTGGAGCCACTTCCTGCGGCATATGGAGGTTCCCAGGCTAGGGGTCTATCATTTTTAATTTTAAAAAGGAATTTTCCTGCTTATGCTGCTTATGTTCCTGGAATAACTATTAGGAATGCTTATAGATTGTGAAAACATTGGACTGAATTTTTGCCAATTATATCAAAATATGAATTTTAGTGCAGATAGAGCTGGTGATGTTCAAGAATTTTTTTTTTTTGTCTTTTTGCCATTTCTTGGGCTGCTCCCACGGCATATGGAGGTTCCCAGACTAGGGGTCTAGTCATAGCTGTAGCTGCCGGCCTACGCCAGACCACAGCATCACAGGATCCGAGCTGCGACCTACACCACAGCTCAGGGCAACGCCGGATCATTAACCCACTGAGCAAGGGCAGGGATCGAACCCGCAACCTCATGGTTCCTAGTCGGATTCGTTAACCACTGCGCCACGACGGGAACTCCGTTCAAGAATTATTTTTATGAAAATGTTTATCGTATAAGTCTGTTTCATCCCATTGATTCATACAAATCTGAATTAATTTTAAATACAAATTTAATCAATGGCACTCTATTCCCCTCAAATTTCTGATAATTTGTGAACTTTGTTTCAAATATCTGTTCATTCATTTATCACTATATCATCAATTATGTGGTAAATTAATGTTAAATTTTTTGTTAAAAATTATAAATTTACTTGAAAAAAATTTTCTTGTCCATCAGTGATTTTCAAAATAATTTTGTCTTTATAAAATCTTAATTTATTTTTATAAGACTATGAAAATTTGCTGTACAATGTTTAAATTGTTTTTAAAACCATAGATTTTGGAGTCTCTGATGAATGCTAATCATTCCCTAGTATGCTTTGTTGCAATTACCATTTTTTACTCTTATTTTGTAATAATTTACTGAAAAAAATTTACCGCCAAACTCCCTAATATTTCCTGTCCTTGCATGCTGGTGAAATAGTTAATAACTTTATAGATTACACAGGATTGGGATATGGGTTGAAGGGTATTTTATTCCAAACCCAGCTATAGGTCATTTCTTCTTCCAGGCAAAGATCCTTCTCTGTCCTAGGCAGTGACTATTTCTACCATTGTTGATGCATCTGCAACTGCTATTTTCATCACCACCACCAATCTGTGCTTAATCCCAACCCAGACAGTTCCTTGGGGTCCTGTGGTGCCCTGAACACAGATATGTGTGTTATCATGGGGATACCAGAACTGTTGCTCCAAATGCATGCTGCCTGAGATCCACATGAGCAATTTTTGCTTTTTGCTCAAAACTGCATGATAATTCTGTCACCCCATATAGCTCCTTGCTCAAAGGCATACTCAAAGATAAAAAATTAACAATTTCAAGATATTGTTACCAATACAGACCTATTTGCATGACTCTCAGCAAGCAAATGATGAGACCCAGAATTTTTAGAAGATAAATTATCATTCACAAGGCAGACAAGTGAGGAAATGTTGAAAAAGTTTCAGCTCTACCTTCCCAAAGGCAAGGGGAATAGATATATTTATAGTATAAAGAAACAGGGTGGTTCTAGACTTGGAGAAAGGGGATTGAATTTAGGGAAAATGTATGTTATTGGAGTTCTGAGCATGTTTACCTTGGTTACATGATTCTTCATGGAAACATAGTCAAAAATGAAAGTGCTTAGACGTGCTTAGAGTAATCTGTGGGTGGAATTTTTCCATTTTCTTATGTCAAAAGTCATTCATCAGATAAGAAGCCTGACTCAAGTTTAGGGTCAGTGGTCCTAACCTAGTTTGGCTGGCTTGAATAGAGCAGAGGCATTATCTACAATGGTGGTAATGAAGTTACATTATATTGGCTAAGTGAAACAGAGAGAGTATGCAATTAAAGATAAGAATTAGCAGCTAAAGCAGATATAATTAGTAGAGGCAGGTTACATGCAGAGGCATTGTTAGCAAGCTGTATCCTTAACTGCTATTTTATAAGACGCACTCAAGTATTGTGTTAAGGCACCAGCTTCTGTTAAATCTATGGTGTATATTTTCAATGGAAAAAAATAGAGTAAGACAAGCACAGATCCTTTCTGAAGGTTAGAGCCTATGCAAGTACACATGCTTTATGCCCTGAAAAAGGTAGAAAGAGTTAATAGAAAGGGAATGGCATTGTGCAAACCAGATAAATGATGATAATATCTATGTTTTTTGTCAGTTATCATTAGAAGTAATCTAAGGAAGTGTGGAATTGAGTAGGGATACCCATTCTAGACCCCATATCCAATTCAGGTAGTGAATAATAGAGGGAATCAGGATATATATATATATATATATATATATACAGCTAACCCTGATGTACCATGGCATAGGGTGACCAAACTGTATCTCTGGACTTAGTTTGCTTAAAAGCAAGAAGGGAACACTTTACCCCAAATATCAGTAAATACTGTAGGAAGTGAAAAACATTTTTTTATCTGCACACCTAGGTTTTATCTGAGATATCCCCTGTAACAAATGTCAGTTTAATTGGAAAAAAAGAAAAATAATAATAACATGTATACCCCCTGTATACATGAGATAGATCCAGGAAAATAAGTAAATCCAGTTATGATTCCAAAATGCAATTCTGACATTGGAAATTATGCCACTTATAAAAATCATAGTAGAACTCATGGTGTGCTGCATTCTCTCGAGAGATTTAACTCTCTTTTCACAGCTCCTCACCATCAAGCAACTGATCTCCTTAAGAGTAGAATGTCAAAATGGAATGAGGAAGAAAACTAAGTAAAAAAAAGTGATACTGAAGTTGTGATCTGAGAATACTTTGGCGATTCAGCAAAAGCAGACAAACAAAAACAAAACACACACAAGAGAAACCATCATGATCTGTTCATATCAAAAAGAGGATCAATCAAAGTTGCAAGAACCATAGAGTATTAGCTGGAAATGGCATGGATATCTTATAATTTTGATTACATCTTTAAGTTAGCTGATTACATCTCATGAAACAGTGGGGAAAGTATTAAAAAGAAGACAAGGGACCCCAAATATAGTCCTTGTTTTAAATCCATGTCAGCAAAATGAGACTTATTACTAATTGAATTGCAGTACCAATCTCTCCAAATAGCTGTATTTTTAACTTGTCAGTTTAGAATTTGCTAGTCAGCACTAATCAGATCATCTGCTTCATATACCCCCAGATTTCCCCAAAGGAATTTGATCTTATTGAAACAATCCACTCTGCTGGAACACCTTTCTTGTCCAGACTTCTTTGTCTATAAAATTCTTCCATTTTGTACAGCTCTTACTACTTTACAGATAGGATTCTGTCCAATTCATAAAGTGTTGAATAAATCCAATTAGATCTTCTAATTTACTCAGTTGAATTTTTTTTCACAGTCTGAACTGGCATGTGCAATCTGATTCTTACAGCTGGGATTCTAATTTGAAATCAACAGACAAAAATATATTCCCATTGAAATGAAAAGTAAATATATTTAAAGAGATTGAGTGGTCCACAAAATTTCCAGAGACATGGAAGAATTAGGTTTAAGGTCTGCATAACATGAACAATACCCAAAGTGGTCCTAACTGTAAGTTTTGTGAAGACACCATCAGAACAGAAGGGAGATAAGTGGTATTATCTTTGAACACAGGACTATCGGATCAAGTGATCTTATGGGAAAATGCATAATTTTGAGGAAGTATTGAAGAAAGACAGGTTTAAAAATTTGATCTAGGAAGAAATTGGATACGTGGCTGGTTGTTAAAAACTCACCAGAGACAAACACATTGGAAAGGTTGTAGTATAAAATAAATAAATTACTATTCTGTATGTAAGGCTTATGATGGTAAAGTATGTACTGTTGAGAAGTAGGCAGCATAAGTTACCAAGAGCCAGTGATGTAGAGAATCGAATGTACAATTTAAGTGGGACACAGATGGTAGCAGACAAGGAAAAATGTTTGTGAGGGTACATTAATGTACCAGGAACAATATTGAATTATAAGTTTTGTCCCAAAGACCACGATTCACTGCAAGAGCAGGAAACCACACCTGCCTCTGAAGGAGATGCCTACAGATTAGTCAGGGATTGTGTGCATTTTTAAAAAAGCAATGACTCATGACAGTAGAACCTTAGTTGCAAGTAAGTGAGTGTAACTTAATGGACAGGAAGAAGTGTACAAACATATCATTTATATTGTCACATACTTTGGCAGACCATTGTGATTCACAAACAACTCAGAATTTTATTTACATAAAAGATACTTTTTATTGGAAGAAAACTGTTGGTCTCAGAGGCCTATTTCAACCCTTGCTTCCAGGATGGATGTATAAACCTTTCTCTTCCCCACTGGAGATTTTTAACTCTCTAGAATAAAATTTAATTCTTTGCTTTAGCTCACAGGAAAAAGCCTAAGCCACATATGACTAGATTAAGAAAAGTATTTATGCTTACAAAAAGTGATGGCTTATTTTTTTTTTATTGATGTAGAATTTATTTAAAATATTGTGTTACTTTCAGGTAAAAAGCAAAATCATTGTGCATGTATGCAACGTCTTTATCCTCTTATCTGTTGAGGGATAATTTGCTTTTGTGTCTTGATTATTGTAATGTATTGCTATGAACATTTGGGTTCACGCAACTTTTAAAGTTAGAGTTGTCCCTTTTCCAGATATATCCCAGGAGTGAGACTGCTGGATCGTATGATAACTCTATTTTTAGATATTTAAGGAATCACGATACTGTTTTCCATAGTGGCTGTACCAATTTACATTCCCACACCCTCTCTGGCATTGGTTATTTGTAGAATTTTCAATAATGTTCATTCTGAACTGTATGACGTGATACCTCATTGTTGTTTTGACATGCATTACTTTAATAACTAGCAATGTTGAGCGTGTTTTCCTATTGGCATCTGTATATCATCCTTGTAGAAATATATGTTTAAATCTTCTGAAAATTCTTTATTTATTTATTTCTTTTTTATATTGAGCTGTGCGACCTCTTTGAATAATTTGGAAATAAAGCCTGTGTTGTGTGCATCATTTGCAAATATTTTCTCCCATTTCATAGGTTGTCTTTTTGTATTGTTTATGGTTTCTTTTTTTTAGTTGACTTATTTTTATTTTTTAATTGTTTTTCTCAGTAAAATTATTATTTTTTATTAGTTATTTCCCCCCCAAACTTTGTTTCTACTGTACAACATGGTGACCCAGTTACACATACATGTATACATTCTATTTTCTCACATCATCATGCTCTATCATAAGTGACTAGACATAGTTCCCACTGCTACACAGCAGGATCTCATTGTTAATCCATTCCAAAGGCAATAGTTTGAATCTATTAACTCCAAGCTCCCAATCCACCCTACTCTTTCCCCCTCCCCCTTCACAACCACAAGTCTATTCTCCAAGTCAAAGATTTTCTTTTCTGTGGAAAGGTTCATTTGTGCCATATATTAGATTCCAGATATAAGTGATATCATATGGTATTTGTCTTTCTCTTTCACTCACTATGAGAGCCCCTACTTCCATCCATGTTGCCGCAAATGGCATTATTTTGTTCTTTTTTATGGCTAAGTAGTTCATGGTTTCTTTGCTGTGCAAAAGCTTGGGTCCTAATACTTTATTTATTTATTTTTAAATTTGTTTTGCCTTGGGAGACTGATCTAAGAAAACATTGATAGAATTTCTATCAGAGAATCCTTTGCCCATGTTCAATTCTAGCAGTTTTATGACATAAAATTTTATATTTAAGTCTTTAAAGCATTTTGAGTTAATTTTTGGGTATGGTGTGAGGAGTGTGCTAACTTCATTGATTTTCATAAGGCTGTCCAGCTTTTGCAACATTGATTGCTAAAAAGATAATTTTTCTCTATTGTATGTTTTTACTTCCTCTATTGAAGATTAATTGTCCATAGGCATGTAAGTTTATTTCTGGGCATTCTCTTCTGTTCCATTGATTATATGTCAGTAACATGCAGTTTTGATTACTATAGCTTTGTATCATGTCTGAAGTCAGGGAGGGTTATGTCTGAAGCTTTGTTCTTTCTCCTCAAGATTGCTGTGGTAATTCTGGTTCCTTAACTTTTGAGTAAAAATTTGTTTTCTTCTATATTATCACATTCTTATGAGTAAAATGTGTGTTCTTATGAGGATGGAATCTTGATTAATGCCCTCTATCAACTTCTGTGCCCAAAGTGTATAAGCCCTCCATATCCCTAATGCCATTTCAGAGCTATCAACCATTTCTTATGTGATGTACCAGCCATGTTGATTCTGGCCTACATAGACACCTGGATCAATGACTATACAATTTATGAGCACCACCTTCTTCCCTGTGATATATTTTGTTGGTGTTACATATTCCTATAGCTGTATTCTCCTTTATTTTATTTTATCTTATTTTTTATTGTTATTTCCCCAATACAATTTTTTTTTCTGCTGTACAGCATGGTGACCCAGTTACACATACATGTATACAGTCTTTTTTCTCCTGTTGTCTTGCTCCACCATTAGTGATTAGACATAGTTCTCAGTGCTACACAGCAGGATCTCATTGCTAATCCATTCCAAAAACAATAGTTTGCATCTATTAACCCCAGGGTCCCAATTCATCCCACTCCCTCCCAATCCTCCTTTGCAACCACAAGTCTATTATCCAAGTCCATTATTTTCTTTTCTGTGGAAAGTTTCATTTGTGCCAAATACTAGATTCCAGATATAAGAGACATCAGATGGTATTTGTCTTTCTCTTTCTGACTGACTTCACTCAGTGTGAGAGTTTCTAGTTCCATCCATGTTGCTGCAAATGGCACTATTTTGTTCTTCTTTATGGCTGAGTTGTATTCCATTGTGTATATATACCACATCTTCATAATCCAATCATTGTCAGTGAACATTTGGGATGTTTCCATGTCTTCGCTATTGTGAATAGTGATGCAAAAAACATGTGGTGCATGTGTCTTTTTTAATGAGAGTTTTGTCTGGATATGTGCCCAAGAGTGGGATTATACCTTTCAAAATATCACCCCAAAAAGTCATATTCCTGGGAATGCACCTGACCAATGAGACAAAAAAAAACTTATATGTCAAGAACTATAAAATATTCATCAAGGATATTAAAGAAAATGTAAAGAAATGGAAAGATATTCCATACTCCTGGGTTGGAAAAATTAATATTGTAAAAATGGCCATACTACTCAAAGCAATCTACAGATTCAATGCAATCCCTATCATATTACCCAAGACATTTTTCACAGAAATACAACAAACAATCCAAAAATTTATATGGAACCACAAAAGACCCAGAATTGCCAAAGCAATTCTGAGGAACAAAAACCAAGCAGGAGGCATAACTCTCCCAGACTTCAGGCAATATTACAAAGCCACAATCATCATAAAATGGGAAAATGACAATCTTTTCAGCAAGCATTGCTGAGAAACCTGGACAGGTGCATGCAAATAATGAAACTAGAACACACCCTCACACCATGCACAAAAATAAACTCAAAATGGCTGAAAGACTTAAATATAAGACAAGACACCATCAAACTCCTAAAAGAGAACATTGGAAAAACATTCTCTGATATCAACCTTACACATGTTTTTCTCAGGTCATTCTCCCAAAGCAACAGAAATAAGAGAAAAAATCAACCAATAGGACCCAATCAAACTGACAAGCTTTTGCACAGCAAAGGAAACCAAAAGGGAACAAAAAAGACAACTTACAGAATGGAAGAAAATAGTTTCAAATGATGCAACTGACAAGGGTTTAATCTCTTAATATACAAACAACTTATACAATTCAACAGTAAAAAAAGCCAACAACTCAATGAAAGAATGGGCAAAAGACCTGAATAAACATCTCTCCAATGAAGTTATACAGATGACCAACAAGCACTGGAAACAATGCTCAACATCTCTGATTATAAGAGAAATGCAAATCCAAACTACCATGAGATACCACCTCACACCAGTCAGAATGGCCATCATTTAGAAGTCCACAAATAACAAATGCTGGAGGGGGTATGGAGAAAAAGGAAGCCTCCTGCACTGTTGGTGGGAATGTAAGCTGGTACAACCACTATGGAGAACAGTATGGAGATACCTTAGAAAACTATACATCAAAGTAACATATGATCCTTTTATTTATTGCATGCACTCAGCTGAAGGGAAAAAGAAGGCCTATTCAACCTGTAACATGCAGCTCATTTTGTTGTGACTTTCACTATGTTCCCATTGCTAATCCTTCTGTAACCTATGTGCCCATTTCTTATCCTCCTTTACACCATCCTGACTCCAAAATTTGACACCATCAACTAGATCCTGAGAAAAAAGGAGTTGATGGTGGCCTGACAAAAGTGATTCATAAAAACTGTTCTAGAAGAATGGAAAAAATTCTCGCCTTATTCCATGAGACTTATATATATATCAATTCAGCTGTGTATTGTTATGAAGAAACTATTTCATGCCTAAATGGAATAAACTGAAATTAATATAAACTATTAAATAATTACATTGTATATAATAAATGCATATTCTGAGGTATATATTTTTTTCTTAGTATTTCTTTATTACATCAATGTAAAAGAAATATATTTTCAGGTAACTGGAGGGCAAAAAGATTTTAGAACCCATGTATGATTACAGAAAAGATAGTGGAGTAAAAAGACTTGAGTTCACCCCCTCTCATGAAAACATCAAAAGAACACCTAACTGATTATAATTGAAAAAATAGACTGGGAACTATAAAAAAATCCTACACCCAAAGACAAAGGATAGGCCACAATGAGATAGTTGAGGGGTTCTTCAATGATAGAAGCAAATTCTACACCTGCTGGTTGGGTGACCCCCAATCCAGAGAACATTAATATTCTACCCAGTAAGGCTCTCATTCATATTCTCTGGAGAAATCCACAGCTTTACAGACAAAGAAAAGCTAAGAGAGTTCAACACAATTAAATGACAACTGTCAAGGACTTAATATCCAAAATATACAAACAACTTATACAATTCAACAGTAAAAAAAAGCCACAACCCAATGGAAAAATGGGCAAAAGACCTGAATAGACATTTCTCCAAGGAAGATATACAGATGGCCAAGAAGCACATGAAAATATGCTCAACATTCCTGATTATTAGAGAAATGCAAATCAAAATTATCATGAGATACCACTTTACACAGTCAGAATGGCCATCATTAATAAGTACACAAATAACAAATGCTGGAGGGGGTGTGGAGAGAAGGGAACCTTCCTGCACTGTTGGTGGGAATGTAAGTTGGTACAACCACTATGGAAACCACTGTGGAGGTACCTTAGAAAACTATACATAGAATTCCCATATGACCCAGCAATCCCACTCTTGGACATATATCCGGTCAAAACTCTCCTTGAAAAAGACACATCCACCCACATGGTCATTGCAGCACTATTCACAATACCCAAGACATGGAAACAAGCTAAATGTCCATTGACTGGTGATTGGATTAAGAGGAGGTGGTATATATACACAGTGTAATACTACTCAGCCATAAAGAAGAACAAAATAATGCCTTTGCAGCAACATGGATGGAACTAGAGACTCTAATACTGAGTGAAGTCAGTCAGAAAATGAAAGACAAATACCACATGATATTGCTTACATCTGGAATCTTGCATTTGGCACAAATACACCTTTCCACAGAAAAGAAAATCATGGACTTCGAGAGTAGGTGTGTGTTTATCAAGGGGGAGGGAGATGGATGGATTGGGAATTTGGGATTAATAGATGCAGATTATTGCCTTTGGAATGGATAAGCAATGAGGTCCTGCTGTATAACACTGGGAACTATATCTAGTCACTTATGATGGAGTAAGATAATGTGAGAAAAAAGAATGTGTACATGTATGTGTAACTGGGTCACCGTGCTGTATAATAAAAAATTGACAGAACATTGTAAGCATGCTATAAAGAAAAAAATAAAAATCATTACATAAGAGAAATATAAACTTATCTCAGGAAACAAGAAAAATCTCAAATATACAACCTGACCTTATACCTAAAGCAACTAGAAAAAGAACAACAAACCTTTGCAAGTTTAGTAGAAGGAAAAAAAAATCCTTAAAGATCAGAAAAAAATAAAATAGAGAAGAATAAAACAATAGAAATGATCGATTAAACTAAAAGATTTTTTTTGGAAAGATCAACAAAAGCAATAAACATTTAGCCAAACTCACCAAAGACAAGTGGAGAGGGCTCAAATAAATAAAATAGAAATGAAAAAAGAGAAATTACAGCTGACTTTACAGAAATACAAAGGATCATAAGCGATTACTATAAGCAAATATATGCCAATAAAATGGACATACTAGAAGAAATGGAAAAATTTTTATAAAGGTACCGTTTTCTAAGACTGGTCAAGGAAGAAATAGAAAATATAAACAGACCAATTATATGTACTGAAATTGAAACTCTGGTTTTAAAACTTCCAAACAACAAAAGTCCAGGACTGGATGGCTTCACAGGAGTATTCTATGAACAGTTTAGAAAAGAGTTAACAAATATGCAGCTGAAACTACTCCAAAAAATTTCTGAGGAAAGAATTCCCCAAACTCATTCTACAAGGCCACCAACAACCTGATATCAAAACCAAAGATATTACAAAAAAAAGATGAAGAAAAATAAGAATAAAGAAAGAAAATTACAGGCCAATATAGTAGATAAACTTTGACTCAGAAATCCTCAACAATATACTAGCAAACCAAGCCATAAAAGAATCCTGCACAATGATCAAGTTGTATTTTTCCCAGCGATGCAAGGATTTTCCAATGTCCACAAAAATATCAGTGATAAACCACATTAACAAATTAAAGAATTAAAACCATCATACTATAAATAGATTCAGAGAAATCTTTCTCGAGAGCCAAAAACCATTATGATTAAAATGCTCTGGATAGTGAGCATAAAAGGAACCTATCTTAATGTAATAAGAGCCATATGACAAATATACAGCTAACATAATTCTTAAAATGAAAAGCTGAAGTAATTTCTGATTTGATCAGGAAGAAGGCAAGGATATCTACTCTCACCATTTTTATTCAACATAGGTTTGAAGCCTTAGCCATGGCAATCAGAGAAGATGGATAAATACAAGGAATCCAAATTGGAAAAGAAGAACTAAAGCTGTTGCTATTTGCAAATGAGATTATACAATACAAAGAAAATCCTTTAAAATTTACCAGAAAACTGTTAGACCTCAAAAAATGCATACAGTAAAGTTGTTGGATAAAAAACAAAAAACAAAACACAGAAATCTCTCACATTTATATACAGTAAAAATGAAAGCTTTGAAAGAAAAATTAAAATAAAAATCCCATTTACTACCATATCTATAAGAATAAAATACCTAGAAATAAACCTATGTAAAAAGGCAAAAGCATGTACTTTGAAAAGTATAAGTTGCTGTTGAAAGAATTGAAAGATGACAAAAAGAAATGAAAAGATAGACCATGCTCATGGATGGGAAGAATCAATATTGTGATAATGCCTTTGCTGCCCAAAGCCACCTATAGATTCAATGCAATCCCTAAGAAATTACCAATAATATTCTTCATAGAACTAGAACAAAATATTTAAAAAATTCTGCAGAAGAAAATACAAAAGATGCCATATACAAAAAGCAATATTGGAAAATAAAACAGGAGGAATCAGGTTTCTTTAATTTAGAACATACTACAAAGCTATAGTCATCAAAACTATATGGTAGTGACACAAAAACAGAAATATAGATCAGTGGAACAAGACAGAAAGCCCAGAAAAAACCTTAAGCACATATTGCCAACTAATTGATGACAAAGACAGCAAGAACATACAGTTGAGGTAAGAGGGATTTTTCCTTAAATAGTGCTTGGAAAACTGGACAGCTACATTTAAAAAAGTAAAATTAGAACATTCTCTAACATCATACATGAAAATACAATCAAAATGGATTAAAGACCTAAATGTTAGATGGGATACCATAAAACACCTAGCAGAAAACATAGGCAGAAAGCTCTTTGGCAAAAATCACAGAACTACCTGGTTTGATCTATCTCCTAGACTAAAGACAATAAAATAAAGATAAACCAATGTAAACTTATTAAACTCAAAATCTTTTGCACAGCAAAGGGCAATAATAATAACAATAAAATGCAGAAAAGATAACCTACATTATATGAGAAAATCTTTGTAAATAATGCAACTAACAAGGGCTTAATCGCCAAAATATAGAAAAGCAAAACATACAAATCACCAACAACAAAACAGCCGAATCAAAAAATGGTCAGAATATTGAAATACACCTTTCTGCAAAGAATATGTCAGATGGCCAATAGGCAATGAAAAGAAGCTCAACATCACTAAACATCAGAGAAATCAAAATCAAATTAAAAGGAGGTGTCATGTCACACTGAGTAGATTGGCCATCATTAATATTTCTACAAATAACAAATGCTAGAAAGTGTTTGCAGAAAATGGAACCCTTATAGACTGTAAATTGGTACCACTACTATGGGAAACAGTATGGGGGTTCCTCAGAACATTAAATATAGAATTATCATATGATCTCGCAATCCCATTCCTGGGCATATATACAGATAATACAATAACTCAAAAATATACATGCAACCTTATTGTTTATAACAGCACTAACCACAAGAGAAAAGACCTGGAATACTACTCTGCCATAAAAAAGAACAAAATAATGTCATTTGCAGCAACATGGATGGAACTAAAAAGTCTCATACTAAGCAAATTAAGTCAGAAAGAGAAAGACAAGTACCATATTACATCACTTATATGTGGAATATAAAATGTAGCACAAATGAACCCATCTACAGAACAGAAAGAGACTCACCAGTATACAGAACAGAATTAAGACTGCCAAGGCAGTGGGTGGGGAAAGGAATGGCATGGGCTGGGAATTTGGGATTTTAGATGAAACTATTACTACTTAGAATGGATGAGTAATGAGGTCCTATTGCATAGTACAGGGAACTATATCCAATCTCTTGGGAAGAACATGATGGAAGATATGAGAAAATGAATGTATATATGAAAATGAAATATTTTATGTATATATGTATTTTTTGATCACTTTGCTGTACCTTGAAAATTTATAGAACACTATAAATCAACTATACTTTAATAAAATTAAAAAATAAAAATAAAGATAAAATAAAATAATACATAAAAACTACTTAACAAAAAAAATCAGAATACTTGCCTTTAGTCTTAGTGAGCTAAAGAGAACACAGACAACATAACAATATCAGAAAAATAAATTTTGAAAAAAAATGAAATGTTTAACACAAAGTTTGGTACTTTAAGTTAGGAAAAAAAAAAAAAAACCTGCAGAGAGAAAGACAAGATGCTGGAGTAGGTCTTAAGCTCACCTTCTCTCATGAAAGCACCAAAATTACATCTAACTTTGAAAACAACTATAAACAAATAAACTGAAAATTACCAAAAAAAAAAAAAAAAGGAATTCTACATGCAAAGACAAAGAAGAAACATCAAGACATTAGGAATGGCAGCTTCACAATATAAGCAATCCCATACCCACTGGGTGGGAAACAACAGACTGGAAAATGACTATACCACAGAGGGTGTCCCAAAGGAAGGAGACTTTCTTACTCTGACATCAGGTTCCCCAGCCTGGGTGTCTGGCATTGGAAAGAGGAGACTCCATAGCATTTGGCACTGAAGGTCATGGGGGCTTTTGCACAGGAGCTCCAAAAGACTTAGGTAAACAGAGACTCCACTCTGTGGGAACATACAAGTTTTCATGTGCACCAGGTCACAGGGCAAAGTGGAGACAACATAGGAGTTGGTCTGACCTACCAGCAGATTTTGGAGGGTGTCCTTGGAATCAGGGGACATCTATGGCTTTCCCTACAGGGAAGGATATTAGGGGGATGTTCCAGGGAATAATCATCAACAGGAGCTCCACTTCAGCCTGTTACTTTCAAAAAATCTAGCCCCACATATCGGGGTTGAGATCCCCAGGCCAAACAACAAAACAAGTGGGAACACAGCCACCTTTCAGCAAATAGGCTGCCTAAAGTCCTCCTAGGCTCACAGCCAGCTCTAATAACACCCAGAGACAAATCCCCACACACCAGAAGGACAAGCCTACCAGTGGGCAGGCACAGTCACTCTCAGCATGAAGCCTGCTGTAGCCCCTGTATCAACTTCAAACACAAGGGAACAGACACCAGAAGCAAGAGAAGCTATACCCCTATAGCCTGTAAAACAGGGGATGACACAGTAAGCCAAAGAAAATGAAAAGGCAGAGTAATATGAAGGAATGAAGGAATATGAAAAATCCCCAGATGAAACAGCTAAATTTATTGGAGATAAGCAACTTCCATGAAAAGTATTTTAGAGTAAGGATAGTAGAGATGATGCAGATATCAGAGGGGAAAAAAAAGAGCAGAGCCAACAATTGACAAACTAGAAGAAATGTCTAACAAAGAAATAGAAGGTAAAATTTAAACAAGCAAAGATGCAAAATACAATAACCAAAATAAAAAACAATACTAGAAGGAAATAATTATAGAATACAGAGGCAGAAGAATGAATTAGCAAGGTGGAAGACAGACTGGTGAAAAATACTTATGCTGAACAGAATAAAGGAAAAAGAATAAAAATAAATGGGCACATTCTTAGAGAAACCTAGGACAACTTCAGATACATCAACATTGCCATTATAGGAGCCATAGAAGAAGAGAGAGAGAAAGGCCTGGAGAAAATATTTGAAGAGATAATACTTGAAAACTTTCCTAACATGGGAAAGGAATCACTCACTCAAATCCAGGAAGCAGATGAATACCATATAGAATAAACTCAAGGAGGAACACCCTGAGGGTCATTAATCAAACTGACCAAAGGTAAAGACAAAGTGAAAATACTGAAAGCAGCTAGGAGGTGAGCAACAAACAATATCTCTGAACCCAATAAGGTTTTCAGCTGATTTTTCAGGACAAACTCTGCAGGCCAGAAGGCAGTGGTATGAATTACTTAAA
The DNA here is from genome assembly GCF_016906955.1 of Phacochoerus africanus. Classification (NCBI taxonomy): domain Eukaryota; kingdom Metazoa; phylum Chordata; class Mammalia; order Artiodactyla; family Suidae; genus Phacochoerus; species Phacochoerus africanus. The sequence continues at coordinate 56,679,926 of NC_062547.1, read as the reverse complement.
AGTGATTAAAGGAAAAGAACTACAATCCTGAATATTCTATGCAGCAAGTCTCTCTTTCAGACTTGAAGGAGAAATCAGCTTTACAGACAACCAAAAGCCAAGAGAATTCAGCACCACTAAACTAGCTTTATAGCAAATACTAAAGGAATTTCTGGAGGTGGAAAAGGTAAGGCCACACCTAGGAGTAAGAAAAAATTAAAAATGAGAAGGCTCACTTGTAAAGGCAAACATAAGGTAAAGGTAGGAAATCATCCACACACAAATATATCAAAACCAGAAATCATCAAAAGAGGAAGGTACAAATGCAGGATACTTCAGATGCATTTGCAATTAAAAGAGTGCTAAGTTAAAACAATCTTATGCATATATATAAATTTTATATAACCACAAACCAAACACCTATGATACACACACAAATAAGAAAAACCCAAACATGACATTAAACATAGTCATCAATCCACAAGAGAATTGAACAAGAGAAGAAAGGAAGAATAAAGACCAACAAAAACAAATTCAAAGCAAAGAACAAAATGGCAATAAGAACATGCATACCAACAATTAACTTAAGTCTAAATGGACTAAATGCCCCAATCACAAAATATAGACTGACTGAATGGATGCAAAAACAAGACCCATATATATGCTATCCAGTGACATGTAAAAACTCAAATTTAGAGAATGGAAGAAAACCCATGCAAACAGATATCAAAAGAAAACTGAAGTAGCGTACTCACATCAGTCAATATAGAGTTTAAAATAAAGAATATTATGAGAGACAAATATGGACATTACATAATGATAAAATGATCAATCTAAGAAGAAGGTATAACAATTGTGAATAAATATGCACCTGCCATAGGAGCACCTTAATATTTATGACAACAACTAACAGCCTTAAAAGGAGAAATCAACAATAAAATAATAGTGGGGACTTTAACATCCCACTTACAACAATAAGAAGATCATCCAAACAGAAAATCAACAAGGAAACACAGGTCTTAAATGATGCATTAGACCAGGTAGACTTAATAGATATTCGTCTTAATAGAATATTGCATCCAAAAGCAACAGAGTACACATTCTTCTTAAACACACATGAAATATTCTCTGGGACCGATCAAATTCTGGGCCATAAATTAACCTTTGGCAAATTTAAGAATACTGGAATCATATCAAGCAATATTTCCAACAAGACTAAAATTGATGATAGGAAAAAAAAACACACAGATAATCAACAGAATGCTACTGAACAACAAACTGAACAACAAATGGATCATACTATGTTAAGTAAGTTAGAGAAAGACAAACATCATATGATATCACTTCTATATGGAATCTTAAAAAGAACCAATGAACTCATTTGCAGAACAGAAACTGACTCACAGACTTAGAAAATAAAATTATGGCTATCAAAGGGGACAGGTGGTGGGGGGTGGGATGGACAGAAGCATATACCAGGTTTGGGATAGTCATAAGCACACAGAAATATATGGAATGACTGGCCAAATGGTACCTGCTGTTATAGCACAGAGAGTAACACATATTTATGTGGGAAAAGGATCTGAAAGAGAATGGATGTGTGTATGTGTATTACTGAATCACTTTTTTATACAGCAGAAATTATCAAAAAATTATAAATCAACCATACCTCAATAAAAATTAAAAAAAAATAAAAAATAAAGAAAAAAACAGTGAATGAACTGAAAAAAATCTGTAAAGCCTGAATAGCAGATTTGTTCAAGCTAAGGGAATATTCAAAGAACTCAAATGCAGAGTATTTAACATTAACTAGTTGGCAAAAACAAAAGAAAATAGAATTAAAAAGAGTGGGAGGGAAATAGCCACAGAATTTATGGGAGTTCCTAAGTATTAATATATGCATATGGAAATTCCAGAAGGAGCAGGCAAAGAGAAAGTGTGTAGAAGGTTTACTTAAAGGAATAATGAAAAACCTTCCCAAATCTTGTGAGGGCAATGAACATCCAGATCTATGAAGCCCAAAGAAATCAAAATAAACAGAAAGTCTTCACTGAGATTCATTAAAATAAAAAATTCAAATAATTTAACAATGTTTTAAAAATTTAAATTGCACCAATATTACTCCCTCCTAAGTAAAATTATAATTAATTCAGTTAGTGGAAAGTATGAGAAATATAAAATTACTTAAGATATTACCTGTAATAAAATCACACTCTTGAATATGCTCTAAATTTGCATTAAATTTGCATTTTAATTATTTAGCTTAATAACTGAAAATTGTTTTAGAGTTTAATGGCTATTTCTATCAGAATGAAAAGAATTGAAAATGTATAGTACCTAAAATATATTAAAACTCCCATATTTTTGATATTTTAATAATTTTGCCTTGCATGTTTTTATTAAACTAACCCTATTCCATTTAACTTAATTAACCTTTTAGCAAATATAATCAAATTTGGGAAATAAATTGATATGAGTAACTAGGAAATAAATTAATATGAATACATATAATTACTGTGCACTTACTGAACAATAGTACATAAAATATATTATCTATAAAGTTTAGAGACATAGTCGTATTGAAAGAAACTCAAAAATACTTATTTTTTTCCCCACTGAATTGATCCTGAACACACCTGTGAAAATATCTATAGAAGTTATCAGAATTCCTTCTGCAACATTGGCTTCTGGCCATCCTGTCCTATTAGTGACTTAACCTACTTGGTCTAAATCTCAGTGGTCATTCCTAAGAGAATACCAGGAAGGAAAAATATATATATGGGTTAGAATAAATCTCAGGTAATTAAGAAGTAGAATCAGTTTTGTTCCTAAGTGTCCAAGGAGGTATTTAAAATGTTAGTATCATAGTCCAAAATTCATATGTATATTTATTAGAAAAATTTTGAAGTTTACTCAGAAGACGATTTTACTGGATGATGGTTGGACATTGTCAAGCCAGTGATTTTTTGAAAGTGCAGAGATAATAAAAGGTACTAATCTTATTTGTATTTTTATTTACCACAGAATATGAGGGACTCTTCAGCAAGTGCTTAAGAGAAATTTATTCAGAATTAAGAACTTTTGTTTACAATAAGAAATGAAGACATCCAAGCATGGTATTAGTCAGATGATTCCAAACAAAATTTTATTTGACTGAAGTTATGTTAAATAAGATATATAAATGATTTTTATATATCATTTTTTAAGGTATGAAGCTCTATTAACCTAAACATGTTATTATACAATTGTTAGAATTGATTTAATTGTGAAATGATAGCAAAACCTAGCAAAACTGACAATAAATGCAAATGTTAATTTTTTTGCTATGAACTACTATTCTGGCTTTATTATGATGACTATTTGGGCCTTTCATTCAATATACCATCATCTAAAGCATGATTGAAAATAATTAGGGTAGTCCATGACAAAATATACAATAGTTATATAAATTAAAATGGTACTCCAATTATGATAATAATTTATTTGGTCCTAATTGAAACTCAATATCCATTATAGAAGGTAGGATTCATTGTCACACAGCCTGTGATGGATCCTTGGAAATAGGAAAAAAGTGCAACCATGTAGAGAGTGCTTTAAAACAGCATATATGAAGTTCCCGTCGTGGCGCAGTGGTTAAAGAATCCAACTAGGAACCATGAGGTGGCGGGTTCGGTCCCTGCCCTTGCTCAGTGGGTTAACGATCCGGCGTTGCCATGAGCTGTGGTGTAGGTTGCAGACGCGGCTTGGATCCCGCGTTGCTGTGGCTCTGGCGTAGCCCGGTGGCTACAGCTCTGATTCGACCCCTAGCCTGGGAACCTCCATATGACGTGGTAGTGGCCCAAGAAATAGCAAAAAGACAAAAATAAAATAAAATAAAACAGCATATACAACACCAATTATAATCTTTAGGAATAGAGGGGTTTCGTGTAAGCACATCATGTAATCACATATCTGCTGATTCTACTATATTAACTCTTTTGGCAATGTTGGTTACTGTTTAAATTAAAATAACTCAGAAGTTATGGTAAATAATTTAGAAAATGAGTGATGATTTCTATGGTTAAGGTAAGAAACAGACAATTTTAAGTGATGATTGCTTTTGAGTGAGTGGCTGCACTTTTCCTATATTGTTCTTTGAAAATGGTAGATTAAGTGGACAGCAGAAAGTAGTTTTGGGGTTGACACAAAAATGTGCTTTTTGAATGGGAAGTGATATGAAAGTCTTAAAAGCTGCTTTGGATGAGCTCAACTGATACTCTAAAAAAAGCCTAACAACTAAGGATTCCTATGCTCAATAAGGAATATGGAAGTCAGTATTTATTTCTTGTCTTTATAATTTTTTTTTTCACAGATGAAGAGTGGTTATGCTACATCCATGGTAAATGTTAATGTTGCTTCCTGTTTGTTGCTTTAACCTATATCACTCCACTATTTCTAATCAAAACTTAGAAATTACAAGTCTAGATATATCAAAATATAAAATGGAATATACAGTGAAGTTAAAAAAATAATGGCTAATATTGCTTCTCATTCTTGTTCTCCCTTTTTTCACACACACACACACACACACACACACACACTGAAGGATAACTTCTAGAAGCAATCCAGGTAACTAACCATAAGTTTAGTTGAATATTCCATTTTTTTAACACAAATTATGGGAATTAGGTGTCTTATGCTTTTAAGTTTTGTATTTTATTTACTTTTTTTTTTTACTTCCTATTCACATAAATAAATTTCTACTGACAGATAATATCTGAATAAACAATATGGCAGAGATGTGAGAATATGGGCATAGTCCACAGGGAAAATAGAAACTATATTATTATGCAATTGTGGTGGATGACAAGTGAGGTAAATGTAAATGATGGTGATGATAATGATATTAATAAAGATGCCAAATTTTACAGCTACCCTTTAGAGATATTTTATACCAAGGTATGTGCTGTTTCAATGTTTTATTTAATAGATTGTAATAGTCTGTATTTCTTTAAATCTATTCTATAGAAAAGATACAGGTTCAGGTAAATTGTTTAATCTTATGTTTCTTATAAGTAGGTGAGCTGGAATTGTATCTAATTTTAAACCTAAGCTACCTCTGGTGTACTTCTGCAATGAAGCAGAATAAACACTTTCTCACTGTAAAACAATATTTGAAGTACATATAATCAGTTTCCATCTTTGAAATCTGTCTACCTAATTACCTACTTAATAATGCTGATTCACCACTGTAAAACTTTCTGGACTTATATGAATTAGGAGCATGGAAACATATACACAAAAACATTCACCATGTATTCTATATCTCTTTACTGTCAAATAAATGGTTCTCAAACTGTGTAGCTTCAAGTATTGAAAATACACATTAATTGACTATTAAATATTATTAGTAAAAATCCTAATTTGGTAAATTAATAGAAGGAATTTCACAATCTTTGTCCCTTCTTTAGTACAACCAGTTGTGGAAATGCTTAATGAATGTGGACTCTCATGTAGGTCTCCATGTAAGGATACTGTGGAGAATTATGCCTGTCTAGAATCCAGAGGCTGCTCTTCTGGGTAATCTAATTTTGATTCTATAAAAACTATTTTGCAGTGCTGAAGCTCGGATTTGACCCCTAGGAACTTTTAGTGGCCCTAAAAAGAAAAACAAAAATTCTCAGTGGAAAAATTCTGCATTATCTGGAATTCAGACGACACTTCCAGGTTTCCCAACTTCATCACCAAGTCACTATACAGTCTTGAATAACTTGCTTCATATACTTTGACTTTTAAAACTTTTTAATAATGAAACCCTAGTTTGAAAACCACATGTTCTATAAAATATGAGTCACTAAAATGAGGTTTTTTCAGAATTTAATTTTCAACTATAAACATAGCAAAAAAGGTCTGCAATGAAATTGATGCACATTAATTTCAAGAGATGCCTGTATGTAATTCATTTTGTAACTTTTGCAGCATTTGGATGGTTTTATTCATAATAATGAATATGTATATTTGCAATCTGCATTAGTAAATAATATGGGTCTTTCTTTACAATTGAATTCTGGATAGGGACAAATTTCTATTGGGGGCTTTACATGAATTGGAATTCATTTAGAGGCTTTGAGAGACCATATTTATATGATAATCTGTGAAATATGTGTTTTAAGAAGCTTTTAGCATACATTTTTGATTTTCTAGCAACTATGTAAATTTCCTGTTTTAATGACTTCAAGTACAGTTTTTTCTTTCCTTATTTTTTTTTTTTTTTTGATCACACCCACAGCACGTGGAAGTTCCCAGGCCAGGGATCGGACCTGCGCCACAGTTCTGGCTTGTACCATATTTGTGATAATGCCGGATCCTTAACCCACTGACTCACAAAGGAATTTTCTACATATTTTTTCTTGCTTTTCATTTCTTTCATTTTTGTTTTGATGAAAAAAAGCCACCCACTCTTGTTTCATATTCATTACTTCAAAATATTTAATATTTTATAGATAAGTTAAGAGTGATAAGTGATTCATTTAAATAATTCTGGAAGTCTAGTTCTCCAAATACATATATGTTCTCTGTGTGTGTGTGTGTATATATATTTAAGGTAAACTCAGTTTAAATCTCTGAATCTCATTTCAATCATCTATAAAATGTCAGCTGTGATTTCAAAGACTTAGTGGTCAAGATTAAATTCAAATTAATCTTGGTACATATTGCGACATAGTCTAGGTGCCAGTCTGTGGAGATGTTCATCAAAGGCTTACATCTTTATTTTCTCTTCTGGGTATAAGTCAGAGTCAAGATTTAAGGATTTTTTCCCTTTCATAAAAATATCATAAAAATATTCTGCTGGGAGCTCCTTCCTCTTATGTAGCATGTCATTAGCTGACGAATAGTTTGCAGCATATTTTTTGTCTTTTTGTCTTCTTAGGGCAGCATGCACGGCACATGGAGGTTCCCAGGCTAGGGGTCAAATCGGAGCTGTAGCTGCCAGCCTATGCTACAGCCACAGCAATGCAGGATCTTAGCCATGTCTATGACCTACACCACAGCTCACAGCAATGCCGGATACTTAACCCACTGAGCAAGGCCAGGGATCGAACCTGCATCCTCATGGATACTAGTTGGTTTTGTTAACAACTGAGCCACGATGGGAACTCCAGTGTGGAACATTTTTAAAAGAAATTTTAAAAATCAAAGATTGAAAATGTCTTATAAATTGAAATAGGTTATTCCAGTGAATAAAACTAGAAGACAAAAATAATCAATTTGGATTTATTTTACCCAAGAAAAAAATGTCATCTTCACTTTAAACCTTGAAGTATGCTGATATTCAACATTGAGATTGCTTCTCTGTCAGATACAAGGGGCTTTTATATATTAACATAGGAGAGCATACTAGAATAGTGCATGAATAACAAGAACAAGTCATCAAAATGCTCCACATACAGTCATGATATATGGAATAAAAAATCAGATATGGTGTGTCATTGATTGTTTCTGTTCAGAGCTTAATTTTTTTCACTGTTAGTGTATAATAATATTAATCACTCCATGGAAAAATTTTCAGAGATATCCCTATACAAAATGAATTTGATCTGAATGATCATAATTTCCTTAATAATTTCAAATATATTTTTAATTTATAATTAAATTTCCAGTGTAAAGTGTACACTATAGGATAGTCTAATATGCTGTATTGTGTTGAAGCCAAATGACATTTATAAAAAATGGATGTTATTTTTCCATAGATGAATTTCATAGGCTATATATTTTTGGAATATTAATTCCTCTGTGCATGTTTAAGGCCCTGCAATAAGTTTTGAATAATATATTTGAAGTTCCAAACATGATGTAATTTTTGTTACTTTTAAATCCTATGTTTTAATTATTTGTTTTGATAAGCATACATACTATAATATTTACCATTTTACCAATTTTTTAAGTGTGCAGGTTAGTGCCATTAGTACACTCACAGTATTGTGCAAGCATAATATTCCACTTTCATCTCTATGAATTTGACTAACCCATTTAGGTGGAATCATGCACATGGCTTCTCATGACCGGCTTATTTTACTTAACCTCATATTTGCAAACTTTATTCTTGTAGCAGAATTTCCTTCTTTTTCAAAACTGGGTAATGTGTACATGTGTATTAAGCATTAAGCTTCAGTGGACATTTGTGTTATTTCCACGTTTAGTTATTGAGAAAATAACTTCTAGGAATATGGGTGTACAAATATCTGTTCAAGACTCTGCTTTTATTTATTTTAGTGTATACCTAGGTGCGGTTCCTGGATAGTCATTCATTTTCCTTAGATATTGTTATTTTCACTTTTTTAAAAATAAAAGCTACTAACCAAAGGTGAGATGGGCTATCACATTGTAATTTTGAGTTGAAAATTTCTAATAATTAGTGATGTGGATCATCTTTTCTTGTGCTTATTGGTCATTTGTATATCTTCTTTGGAGAAATGTTTATTCAGGTACTTCCCCTATTTTCATGTTAATTGTGGTTTGGTGAGTTGTGTAGTTTTTATGTATGTATTCCCTGTAAATATGCATCATCTGATATGTTTTCTGCTAATTTTTTCATTCTGTGGCTTGCTTATTCACTCTACTGAAAAAAATTTTGATGCAGAGAAGTTTTTAATTTTAATAAAGTCCAGTGTCTCAGTACTTTTATTTGTTGCATATACTTTTGGTGTTAAATCCAAAAAACACAACTAAATTCAAACAATATCAACCTTTTCTGCTATGGTTTTATCTAAGAGTTTATACTTTTAACTTTATATCTAGTTCTTTGACCCACTTAAGTTAATTCTTATGCATGATATAATGTTATAGCCCAATTTTATTAATTGCATACGGATATCCAGCATTCTGAGCAACATTTGTTGAAATGGCATCTCCACTGAATAATTCTGAGCTCTTTATAAAAATCATTTGATCATGTATGTGAAGATTTATATTTTCTGTCATCTCTATTTTATTTGGTTGGTTTATGTGTGTCTTTAGTTCAGTACTACACTGTTCTTAGTATTTTAGCTTTGCAAAAACGTTTTGAATCAGAAAGATGAATTATTCAATTATAAGATTCTTTCCATTATCCTAAGTATTTTGAGATTTTATAAGAATGTTAGGATATTCTTTAATATTCCTATACAAAAATTATTTGGGACTATGATAGACATTGTATTACATCTGTAGGCTTCTTATTGTAGTACTGACATCTTAATAGTGTTTCATTTTCCAATCCTTGAGCACAGAATGCTTTTTGATTTATTTGTCTTTTCAATTTCTTTCATCAGTGTTTGGGGATTTTTAGTGAACAACTTTTTCACTTCCTTTTTTATGCTTATTCCTAGGGATTTTATTATTTTTCATCATTTGGTAGTTATAATAATTTCTTAAATACTTCATAGTATGATATGTTATTAGTGTTTAGAAATACAACTAATTTTATATTCTTCAACTTTGTTCAATTTGTTTATTAGTTCCAACAGGATTTTGGTAAATCTTGGAATTTTATATGTATAAGATTATGTTATTTGTGAACTAATTCAATTTTATTTCCAATACCTTGTAAATTGGACATGTCAAAATGAACATCTTTGCTTTTTCTCCCCCTAAAAGAAAGCTTTCAGTCTTTCACCATTAAGTATTATTATTATTATTATTATTATTATTATTTAGGGCTGCACCCTTGGTATATGTAAGTTCTGCAGCTAGGGGTGAAATTTGAGCTGAATCTTGCAGCCTAAACCACAGCCACAGCAACACCAGATCTGAGCTGTATCTCTGACCTACACCGCAGCTCACAGCAATGCTGTATCCTTAACCCACTGAGTGGGGCCAGGGATCGAGCCCGCATCATCATGGATACTAGTCGGGTTGATTTCCACTGAGCCACAATGGGAACTCCCATTGAGTATAATGTTAATTGAGTTATCAAGTTCAATTTTTAATTGTGATATCAGTTTTCCATGTCTTTAATATTTTATTCAAGTAAAGTGAGAACATGCTCTCAGTAGCCCACAGGCAAAAACAACTGTTTCACATCTCACTACTCCTGATTCACAAGGCAAATATTTTTAATATTTTAACATGTTTTTTCCTCTAGTCATATATTTTTTTACAAATATGCTTATCTTCTAACACTTAAATACTACATATCAAATACTATCTCTTGACTCTTACTCCAGCCGCTATGGATGAAATTTTCCCCTCACCCCACATACCATCACCTCCTCCTCATTTTCTCTTTCACCATCCTTTCAACATAGTCATGCATCACTTTGTGACTGGGGTGGCAAGGATAATTAGCATTTTGTTATTGTCTGGTATATATTGTGAAAATAGGAAAATGTAAATTGTTCTTAAATCTAATAATACTTTAATTAGAATTTCATATAAATAATTCTCCTTATTATTATTTCTTGATCAAGACACATTTATGACCATATATTTATGAGCAATATTTAGGATATTCACAAATTGTCTCAAGAAGACATTTAGAATTTTCAAGAAAATGTCGTCAATAAAATATTCCTTATTTATTTTTCTGTGCTCTAACCATGCACTTTGAATATGGTGGTTCAAATATATCAATTCTATTTTTTTAAATTTTTAACTCCATTATTTTTCTAAATGCATTTATAGAAATGACAAAAAGCATTCATTGCTTCCCTTATATTAATTCTCTACTTCTCCTGTCCATTCAAAGTGGCAATCCTCTGTTTTTGTTTATGTTTTTTTTATTTTTATTTCTGGTAGATATTTTTTCACATTGCCTTTGAAATTTTTACTTAATCTTTCATCAATTATTATTTTTTAGTATTTAAGAGGCAGTTACCTGACTCTTTTAGATATCTAACAATGTTTATATAATGGAATGATGATATCTCAAACATATTTGAAGATATAAATACAATTTTACAAAATATACCATTTTCTACTTTTTCAATCATTCCACCTCACTATATATTTGTTTTGTTTTTTTTCTTTTTTTTTTATTTTTTTATTTTCCCACTGTACAGCAAGGGGGTCAGGTTATCCTTACATGTATACATTACAATTACATTTTTCCCCCAGCCTTTCTTCTGAGGCAACATGAGTATCTAGATAAAGTTCTCAATGCTACTCAGCAGGATGTCCTTGTACATCTATTCTAAGTTGTGTCTGATAAGCCTAAGCTCCCAATCCCTCCCACTCCCTCCCCCTCCCATCAGGCAGCCACAAGTCTCTTCTCCAAGTCCATGATTTTCTTTTCTGAGGAGATGTACATTTGTGCTGGATATTAGATTCCAGTTATAAGTGATATCATATGGTATTTGTCTTTGTCTTTCTGGCTCATTTCACTCAGTAGGAGATTCTCTAGCTCCATCCATGTTGCTGCAAATGGCATTATGTCATTCTTTTTTTATGGCTGAGTAGTATTCCATAGGGTATATATACCACCTCTTCCGAATCCAATCATCTGTCGATGGACATTTGGGTTGTTTCCATGTCTTGGCTATTGTGAATAGTGCTGCAATGAACATGCGGGTGCATGTGTCTCTTTTAAGGAGAGTTTTGTCCGGATAGATGCCCAAGAGTGGGATTGCGGGGTCATATGGAAGTTCTATGGATAGATTTCTAAGGTATGTCCAAACTGTTCTCCATAGTGGCTGTACCAGTTTACATTCCCACCAACAGTGCAGGAGGGTTCCCTTTTCTCCACAGCCCCTCCAGCACTTGTGATTTGTGGACTTATGAATGATGGCCATTCTGACTGGTGTGAGCTCATGGTAGTTTTGATTTGCATTTCTCTTATAACCAGCGATGTTGAGCATTTTTTCATGTGTTTGTTGGCCATCTGTCTATCTTCTTTGGAGAAATGTCTGTTCAGGTCTTTTGCCCATTTTTCCATTGATTGATTGGCTTTTTTGCTGCTGGGTTGTACAAGTTGTTTATATATTCTAGAGATTAAGCCCTTGTCGGTTGCATCATTTGAAACGATTTTCTCCCATTCTGTAAGTTGTCTTTTTGTTTTCTTTTGGGTTTCCTTTGCTGTGCAAAAGCTTTTCAGTTTGATGAGGTCCCATGGGTTTATTTTTGCTCTAATTTCTATTGCTTTGGGAGACTGGCCTGAGAAAATATTCATGAGGTTGATGTCAGAGAGTGTTTTGCCTATGTTTTCTTCTAGGAGTTTGATGGTGTCCTGTCGTATATTGAAGTCTTTCAGCCATTTTGAGTTTATTTGTGTGCATGGTGTGAGGGTGTGTTCTAGTTTCATGCTTTGCATGCAGCTGTCCAGGTTTCCCAGCAATGCTTGCTGAATAGTCTTTCTTTTTCCCATTTGATGTGCTTGCCTCCCTTGTCAAAGATTAATTGAACCTAGGTGTCAGGGTTTATTTCCGGGTTCTCTATTCTGTTCCATTGGTCTGTCTGTCTGTTTTGATACCAGTACCACACTGTTTTGATGACTGTGGCTTTGTAGTATTTCTTGAAGTCTGGGAGAGTGATGCCTCCTGCTTGGTTTTTGTTTCTCAGGATTGCTTTGGCGATTCTGGGTCTTTTGTGGTTCCATATAAATGTTTGGATTGTTTGTTCTACTTCTGTGAAAATGTCCTGGGTAAATTGATAGGGATTGCCATTGAATCTGTAGATTGCTTTGGGTAGTATGGCCATTTTTACAATATTAATTTTCCCAATCCATGAACATGGAATATTATTCCATTTCTTTACATCTTCTTTGATTTCTTTGATTAAAGTTTTATAGTTCTCGGCATAGAGGTCCTTTACCTCCTTGGTCAGGTCTATTCTGAGGTATTTGATTTTGTGAGGTGCAATTTTAAAAGGTATCGCATTTTTGTATTCCTTTTCTAATATTTCATTGCTGGTATACAGAAATGCAACTGACTTCTGAATGTGAATCTTCTATCCTGCTACTTTGCTGAATTCATGAATCAGTTGAAGGAGTTTTGGGGTTGAGTCCTTAGGGTTTTCTATGTATAGTATCATGTCATCTGCATACAGTGACAGTTTGATCTCTTCTCTTCCTATATGGATGCCTTTTATTTATTTTGTTTGCCTAATTGCTGTGGCTAGGACTTCCAAAACGATGTGGAAGAGCAGTGGTGAGAGTGGGCATCCCTGTCTTGTTCCAGATTTGAGTGAGAAGGCTTTCAGTTTTTCCCCATTGAGGATTATATTTGCTGTGGGTTTGTCATAAATGGCTTTGATTCTATTCAGGAATGTTCACTCTATACCCACTTTGGCGAGGGTCTTGATCATGAATGGATGTTGGACTTTGTCAAATGCTTTTTCTGCGTCTATTGAGATGATCATATGATTTTTGACTTTTTTTTTGTTAATGTGGTGTATGATGCTGATTGATTTGCGTATGTTGAACCATCCTTGTGAACCCGGGATGAACCCCACCTGGTCATGGTGTATAATTTTTTTGGTATGTTGTTGGATTCGGTTGGCTGAGATTTTGTTGAGAATTTTTGCCTCTATATTCATCAATGATATTGGGCGATAGTTTTCTTTTTTGGTGGTATCTCTGTCTGGTTTTGGAATGAGGGTGATGGTGGCATCATCGAATGTCTTTGGGAGTATTCCTTCTTCTTGAACCTTTTGAAAGAGTTGAAGGAGGATGGGCACCAATTCCTCTTGATATGGTTGATAAAATTCACCTGTGAAGCCATCTGGTCCTGGACTTTTATTTGTAGGGAGTGATTTTATGACCTCTTCCATTTCATTTCTAGTGATCGGTCTGTTCAGTTGGTCTGTTTCTACTTGATTCAGTTTGGGCAGGCTGTAAGATTCTAGAAAATTGTCCATTTCTTCCAGATTTTCAAACTTGTTGGCATCTAGTTGTTCATAGTATTCTCTTATGTTTTTTTCTATTTCTGCTGTATCCGTTGTGATTTCTCCTTTTTCATTTATAATTTTGGTTATTTGGGTTCTTTCTCTCCTCTTTTTAGTGAGTCTGGCCAGGGGTTTGTCAATTTTGTTCACCTTTTCAAAGAACCAGCTCTTGGTTTTATTCATTTTCTCTATTGTTTTTTGAGTCTCTATTTTATGGATGTCTTCTTTGATCTTTATAATTTCCTTCCTTTTGCTGACTTTAGGCCTTTTTTGTTCTTTTTCTAATTCATTTAGGTGGAGGATTAAATTGTCAATTTGGGATCTTCTTTTTGGAGAAAGGCTGTATTGGTATAAATTTCCCTCTGAGCCCTGCTTTCACAGCATCCCATAGATTTTGAGCGGTTGTGTCTTCATTATCCTTTGTTTCAAGGTAGTTTTTAATTTCCTTCTTGATTTCCTCATTGACCCATTGGTTTTTTAGTAGCATGTTGTTTAGTCTCCATGTAGTAGGTTTTTTCTCTTTCCTTTTCCCATGGTTGATTTCTAATTTAATGGCATTGTGGTCTGAGAAGATACTTGAGATAATTTCTATGCTCCTAAATTTATTGAGATTAGCTTTGTGTCCCAAGATGTGGTCGATTCTTGAGAATGTTCCATGAGCATTTGAGAAGAATGTGTATTCTGCTTTTTTTGGATGTAGTGTCCTGAAGATGTCTACGAAGTCTAACTTTTCTATTGTTTCCTTTAGGATCTCTGTTGCTTTATTGGTTTTCTGTCCAGAGGATCTGTCCATTGGTGTGAGGGGGGTATTAAGGTCTCCTACTATGATTGCATTCTCATCAATATCTCCCTTTGTCTGTTAATATTTGTTGTATGTATCTGGGTGCTCCTGTATTTGGGGCATATATGTTGACGATAGTAACATCCTCTTCCTTGATGGATGCCTTAATCATTAAGTAGTGTCCTTCTTTGTCTTTCTTTATGCCTTTTGTTTTAAAGTCTACTTTATCTGATATGAGCGTTGCAACTCCTGCTTTTCTGTCGTGTCTATTGGCATGAAATATTTTTCCCCACCCTTTCACTTTCAATCTATATGTATCTTTTGTCCTAAGGTGAGTTTTTTGTAGGCAGCATATTGAAGGTTTTTGCCTTTTTATCCACTCAGCCACTCTGTGTCTTTTGATTAGGGCGTTCAGTCCATTGACATTTAAGGTGATAATTGATAGATGATTATTTATTGCCACTTGAACCTCATGTTCCAGTTGATTCTATGGTTCTCCATTCTTCCTTTTTTTTTTTTTTGGTTGGATGGTCTCCTGTTATTATCTGCTTGAGTGTATTTTTTTTTCATTTTTTGCAAATGCAATATTTGTTTTTGGCTTGTGGTTGCCCTGTTTTTTAAGTATGCTAACCCCTTCCCATAATTGTGTGTTTTAGCCTGATGGTCCTGTAAGTTCAAACACTTCATTACTCTATTAAAATTAAGAAGAGAAACATACAAACAAAAAGGGTTATTTACTTCCTAACATCCCTTGCCCACATTTTATGGTTTTGATGACTCTTTTTTATTTTTTTCTTTTTAATTTTATTTTGTTTGAGGCCTGTTCATGATTAATTCTGAATGCTGGCTTATTTGAGTGACTGCTCTCTGATTGCGGTTTCCTCAGTCCTAGTTCTTCCTCTTCTTCTTTTTTTTTTTCTTTTCTTTTTTCTTCCCTTTCCTTCCTTTCTTTTTGGTTTAGAGAAGCCTCTGGGCTGCAGGGGCTCTTCTAGGGGGCTGGTGGTGCTGAGCAGCTATTCCGTGGGAGTGGGGCACCCCCTAGGGGCTTGGGCAGGTAGCAGGGCCACTGGAAACCCAAGAGGCTCCTCCCCAGGGCAGCCCGACTCAGAAAAACCATCTGAGATCTTTTCCTGGCTTGGCCAGGCTTGTTGCAGCTTTTCTGGGCTGCAGGGTGTCCTGCCTGGAGCTGGCAGTCCTAGGCAGCTGATCCACTAGGGCACCCCCTGTGGGCTAGGGTGGGTAGCAGGGCCGTTGGAAACCGAAGAGGCTCCTCCCCGGGGTAGCCCGACTCAGAAAGACCGTCCGGGAATTAGGCAGATCTATTCACTGACTGGCTAGGCTTGTTCTAGCTTTTATGGGCTGCAGGCCTTTTCTCGGGGGCTGGTCGTGTTTGGTGCTACTCTGCAGAAGTGTAGCCCCTCCAAAGGGCAAGCAGGCCTGTGCAGGGACAGCCCCTGCGGTGGTAGGCTTCAGGCAATTGTTGAGGCCAGCCCTCCTGTATGGCAGGCAGCCCCAGGTTTGGCGAGAGCATAGGGGGTGGCGGGGGTGGGGGGAGGGGATGCACTGGGAAGCACAGCTTTCTGCTAGCTAGCGGGCCTGTAAGCTTGCTGTGGCGTGGGGGGTATTCTATGGGGACCCACCCCTTCTTCTCTCCCCTCCCCAGCACGGGCGCAGACCAGGCTCTTTTCCCAGGTTCCCTCTGATGCGGCTTTCCACTTCCCTGCCCCTAGAGTATTGCTCCCTTCCTCTGTGACAGCTTTGTTTTCTAGTCTCCCAGGCAGTCTCTGCCCTGTCAGATGGTTTCTAGACCTCCCAAGCCGTTTCCGCTCTGCCCCGCCCCCCCAGCCGGGGGACTAACCTCTGGAGCGGAGGTCTCAGTGCCCAGCCCCCACCCAGGCATCTCAATTTTTGGTGACTGTGCCCGTAGTTCAGATGGCCCATTCGGTTCTTGATCGGCTTTTCCATACTCCAACTTACTGCTACACTCTTCTCTGCATCTGGAGATTCCTCTGGTTCATTTGATCTTTCCCCCGTGTAGATGACTTTCCAGCATGCGGGATCCCTTTCTCCTCCACAGTTCCCTTTCGGGAGCGCCCGTCCCACTCAGATTCACCTTCTCTCACTCTCCTCTTTTCTCCCGTTCTGCCCAGTAATGTCACCAACTTCTTGCCGTTATTGGAGTTTAGGTTCTTTTGCCATCGATTGGTTGCTGTTCTGTGCGAGTCATTTATTCTGTAGATGTGCTTTTTTTTTGTTGTTTTTGTGGGAGAGGGCTAGCGTGTCCCCCTACTCCTCCGCCATCTTGTCCTCTCTATATTTGTTTCTGAATGTGTATATGAATATGTATTTTGTTTGTGTGTGTCCATGCATGCACAAATGTGGGCATCTTCCTCTTTCATGCTGCAGACCATCTTAAATGTCTGGTAATATTTGACTTATGGATAAGCAATGAGATCCTACTATATAGCACAGGGAACTATATCTAGTCACTTGTGATGGAATATTATGGAGGATAATATGAGAAAAAGAAGATATATATACTTATATGACTGGACTCTTTGCTGTAAAGCAGAGACTGACAAAACATAAATAAAGCACAATAAAAAGTAAAATATAAAAAAGAAAAAACAAAGTGGCTTGAGGGAATTTTGGGGACAATTATCTTGACTAAAAAAATAATATTTACTGCTAAAACACTAAATGCTTTGTAAAGCTTGTTTGTTTATAGTTTCTATGGAGAATTCCCCCTCCCACCTCCATGAAGAAGACTCTTAGAATGTCATTTTTTCCTACTTAATAACTGACCATTCCTTTTTCCAAATTCCTTTATTCAAAGGAATATTGTATCTCTCATTATGCTTTAGGATCATCTGAACTGTATTAATTAATTATATATTTATTATTACCTTTATGACAGTAGGTTTTAACAGGGAGATATTTTAAATGAATGTGTTTAAATTTAACCAATAACCTAGAATTGAAGGGTTTTAAATACAAAAAAAGGTAAAATTAATGAGTAGACAAAGTGCCATAAAGCAAAATATATCATGTAAGTGTTAGAAAAGCATAGAAACATAAAATATATGCTATTTAAGAGAGCATTCATGGATTTATCAAAGAAACAAGGATGTGGTTTATAGATAGTCAGACAAAGGTCAACTTAGCCCAATGAGGATACAGAAGAAAATATATTTGTGAAGTGGTACTTGACAATAGGATTCAGCCTCTATTTCACAACAGATAGAACAAATAACATTATCTGAATTCAAAGATGCTTATTTTGACATTTCTGAGCAAATAAACCTCAAGGAAGTAAAATAGGTTCACAACATGAGCTGAAAGGCTACTGCAGATTTTGAGATAATCCTTAAGCCTTGAATATGAAAGAAAAATCATAAATTAATGGTAATACACATTTTTTCACAGTAGAATTCTATAATGCAGGCATTTGCATGATTTCCTATGAATTATATGTAAGTATCAAATCCATCTATGAGGTTATTTGTGTTTGTGTAGGGTAGTAAAACATACTTATCATAATGCTGTCAGATTTTTTTCTGTAACTTTAAAGATTTCGTGGAAAACACTTTGGACAAAATGTTTGCATTTTCAAATTTTAATCTCTGGATCAAAAAGCGATGTCTTTTTCAAATTATCTAACATTGGTAAGTATAAATCTTCATTTAAGAACTGGAAAATTTTAAGTAATATGTAGTCATACTAAAATGAAACTTAAAAACAACTTATTGTTTTAAACTTGAATTACTTATTCATGTGTTTGCATTTAGGAAACTTATATGAATTCCACATGGAAAAATATAATCAAACATCAACTGATTTCATCTTATTAGGGTTGTTACCCCCTGAAAGAATTGGTTTCTTTCTTTTTATTCTCATTGTTCTCATTTTCCTAATGACTCTGTTTGGCAACCTCTCCATGATTCTTCTTATCATCCTTGACACCCAACTCCACACACCCATGTATTTTCTACTCAGTCAACTCTCCTTCATGGACCTGAATTACATCTCCACTATTGTTCCCAAAATGGCCTACAACTATCTTATTGGAAACAAGTCTATCTCCTTCATTGGGTGTGGGGTTCAGAGCTTCTTCTTCTTGACTTTAGGGGGTGCAGAAGCACTGATCTTGGCTGCAATGGCTTATGATCGTTATGTGGCCATTTGCTTTCCTCTTCATTATCCCATCAGAATCAGCAGAAGAGTGTGTGTGTTGATGATAATGGGATCTTGGATAATGGGCTCTATCAACTCCTGTGCCCACACTATATATATCCTCCACATCCCTTATTGCCGATCCAGGGCCATCAATCATTTCTTCTGTGATGTCCCAGCCATGTTGACTTTGGCCTGCATGGACACCTGGATCCATGAGTACACAGTGTTTGTGAGCACCATCCTCTTTCTTTTGTTGCCTTTCATTGGTATTGCATGTTCCTATGGCCGTGTTCTCCTTGCTGTCTATCACATGCGATCAGATGAAGGGAAGAAGAAGGCCTACTCCACCTGCAGCACCCACCTCACTGTGGTGACTTTCTACTATGCACCCTTTGCTTATACTTATCTACGCCCAAAATTTCTTCGTGCTCCAACAGAGGACAAGGCTCTGGCTGTTTTCTACACTATTCTGACACCAATTCTCAATCCTCTTATCTATAGCCTGAGAAACAAGGAAGTGATGGGGGCCCTGAGAAGAGTAACTCAAAGAATCTGCTCTGTGAAAATGTAGACAAAGGTTTTTCATGAGTAGAAACAGTCGTATATAAATCCTTCATCAGGGTATAGTAATTAAAAATATATCATTAAATGCAAGAATGAAATTAATCTCGAATTGAAGAAAATAATATTTTGACAAAATTTTCTTGCTTATAATATATATGCATATATACATATATAACATACATAAATTTTTAATAACATATTTTTATTGGTGATTTTCTCCATCAATTTCAAGTTCTTTCTATCATTGCTGATATATTGTCAACAAAAATGATTCTTTGTCGTGTAATACAATGGAAACTCTTTAAATGAATTTGCCATTCAGCATCACAATCCTACTATTTTCTACCTATTTTCCAATATGTCTAAAACATGTTTTTTCAATGTCTGAATCAATTTAAATGTCAACAAACATTTGTTCTTCTCATAATCAACCTATTACGGGCAGTAACAGTCTTCTTTTTTTTTTTCCCATATAGGGAGATTTTATTTCAGAAGTTTAACTGAGACTTCACCAGGGATTTTGTATTTCTTATTCTGCTCTGTATGGAATGTGACAAATTTAGGTTTTCTTTTAGTGTGGTATATTTAGGGAAGTCTTTTAATATTAGCTATACCAAAGGATCAACATAAAGGACTTGGAGATGCCAACACAGATGAGGGGAATTGTGTGGTTAATAATACAACAAATGGATCTACTCCCAACATTCTTGCAATCATCTTCAGCACTCAGCATATATCATTTTACCTCCTAAGTAATCACTAAACTCTTGTATTACAGAATGTTTCTGAAATGAGATTATATTCCCCAGTCACTACATATTTTATTTCTAGTGAACTGCCTGAGGAAAGTTAATTTTATGAACAAATTTCAGCTGTTCATATGATGGTTTCATCACTTATCTGAACAAGTCCCTTCAAAATTTCCATTAAACCATCAGGTCAAGTGAACTTCCTGGTTGAAGTGTTATCACTGTCCATCAGTGATCAGTGCAGAATTATCCTTTACTTCTAGTTGTGTCATGGAGGAGAAGGATCATATTGCACATAATTTGCAGGGCCCAGCACAAATGAAAATATAAAGCCCTATCTTGAGAAATCAGAAATATATGCCATTCTTTTTTTTTCAAAATTATTGGTTATAAAATGCAATAAATATTATAAATAATACTTTGTTTCATAGTTATATGTATACTTAGTTATATTTTATTATGTGATTTCTTCATTGAGTATGAGATTTGTGGGCCCACTTTTCTCCAAATTTATTTTCATGAAAATTTATAGTTTGAAGAATTTTATTCTCTATCAGTGCAGCCACTGGCAATAAATGTTAGGTTGAAATTAATATTAAACAGTTTTTAATTTTTTTAACTTTAGAAGGAACTTTCTGCTTATGTTACTATAGTGATTAGGAGTGTTTATGGGTTGTAAAAACATTAGGCAGATTTTCTGATTAATTATATCAAAATAAAAATTTTAGTACATGGTGAACTGGTAATTATAAAGGAGAATGGTTTTCTTAAAAGATTTATCTTTTAACTTCAAAACATAGATCCATCCAAGTCCATTTCATATAAATATGAATTTAATCTTAAATATAAATTTAGTTAATGGCATTTTAATTATTCTTCTCAAATTTTTGGTGGTTTTTGAACTTTGTAAAAGGACCAGAGGTGGCTTTACATTCCAAATACCTGTCTACAATTTTATCACTAAACTTTCAATTATAAGGTGGGTTGATATTAAATTTTATTTTGAAAAATATTTTTGAGAAATTCCCATCGTGGCACAGTGGAAGCAAATCTGACTGGGAACCATGAGGTTGCAGGTTCAATCTCTGGCCTTGCTCAGTGGGTTAAGGATCCAGCATTGCTGTGAGCTGTGGTGTAGGTTGCAGATGTGGGTTGGATCTGGCATTCCTGTGACTGTGGCATAAGCTCTGATTAGACCCCTAGCCTGGGAAACTCCATATGCTGCAGGTGCAGCCCTAAAAAGACAAAAGACAATGAATAAATAAATAAATATTTTTGAAACTTTACATGAAAAGAATATTAATTTTCATCACTAGTCTTTCAAATTAATTTTTTTTTGTCTTTTTGCCTTTTCTAGAGCCGCACCCGCGCCATATGGGGGTTCCCAGGCTAGGGGTTGAATTGGAGCTGTAGCTGCTGACCTATGCCAGAGCCGCAGCAACGGGGGATTCAAATCACGTCTGTGACCTACACCATAGCTCACAGCAACGCCAGATCCTTAACCCACTGAGCAAGGCCAGGGATCAAACCCGCAACCTCATGGTTCCTAGTTGGATTCGTTAACCACTGTGCCATAACGGGAACTCCTTCAAATTAATTTTAAATATTATTTTATTTCTGAACTTGTAGATCTTTGCTATTCAAAACTTCAAATGTTTTTAAAACCATTTTTTGAGTACAATTTGGTGAATGTTAATGGTACTCTGATGTGCTTTACAGCAACATGTTTGTTTAGCAGTATTAAAAATAATATTTCTTATAATATTACAAAAAATTGTAATGATTTACTGAAATGCTCACTTGCCTAAGCATTATAACATCTCCCGTTCTGACACTCAAGTGAGATATTTAATAGATTTGTAGGTGACCTAGTTTCAGATTTGGGTTGAAAATGTAAGTCAACTGCCACCTCTACCAGGAGCCATTTCTCCTGCCAGGCAAAGTTCCTCTCTCCTAGGCAATGGCCACTCCACCATGATTGAAACTACAGCTACCCTGGTCATCGCCACCACCAGTCTGGGCACAGTTCCCAGTGTGGACACTCCATTTGGGTCCAGTGTCCTGAACTCTAAAGTGTGTGTGAACATGGGGTGGCCAGGCAAACTGCTCTACTTGCATGCTAACTGAGCCATCATGTACAAGTCCTGCTCTTGGACCAAAACCACATGGTAATGCTGCCACCCAGTATAACTTCTATGCTCACATGTGTATTCAGAGACACAATTATTAAGAATTTCAAGAAGGCAACAACAGTGCATTGAACCCAGCAAGGATTTGTTCTGAATGTAAAAGCCTATGTAAGCATATACATCCAATAAAGGTAAAATGCTCTGAAAAGGGTAAAATGAAATAATGCAAAGGGAAGCGCATGGTACAAAGCCAGGAAAATGACAGTAATATCTGCTGTTTTAGTCAGGTGTTATCATTGGTAACCTAGGGAAATGTGGAATTGAGGAGGCATGTCCATTCCAGACTCCTTATCCAATTCATACAGTGAAAATAGAGAAAATCAGGAGACAGAAATCATTATTGTCTCTAACATATCATATTTTATTAGATTATCAGTCTGCTTTTAACAAGAAATTAGTTTTTTTTCTTCCTTTTTAAGTAAATTGTCTAAAAAAACCAGGATTTTGTGTTATGATAAATTACTTTCCTGTGTTGTTTTCATCATGTCTATGATTACCTAAGAAAAATGAATTATGTATTAAAAGGCTTAAGTAGCATATTTTAATATTTTGGTTTTTTAAATAAATATTTAACAGCCAGTACTTGCCTGCAAAGTATTTGTCATTATGAGTACATTGACAGCTAAGTATTTTTTCAGTGACCTATAATTTTATTTTATAGTTATAAAATATATCCATATTTTGTACAAATTTCCCAAAATCCATTCTAAATATGATATTTTGCCTAAATTAAATTTTATTATTTCACACAAGGACCCTGTAATATTTCAAAAGATTTTTTTACTCTCACTTTAAAAAGGAGAGATGATAAACTAATTAGGCTAATTTGAAGTGCTTAATTTCATGCTAATAATTGCCAATAGTTAATAATGAACATATTCTATGTTGTGTTTGTGTATATATACATATATATGGTATGTATTTCAGAAATTATATGAAACTTTTTAGAAATCTGATGTGTTATTGTATAATGTTATAATTTTTAAATTCTAGTTTCTGTACTATTAATATTTATATGTTTCAGGTTTGTCTGAAATAGGTTATTGTACATCTAATAGTTTGTACTTCTTACTTCTCTAATATTTTATTATCCCCCCTTTTCTCTCCTCCTGGCAACTGCTACTTTGGTTTCTATATCTGTGAGTCTGCTTCTTTTTTTCTTTTATATTCACTTTGTAATTTTTTAGATTCCACACATCAGTAATATCATAGAATATTTGTCTTGCCCCTCCTGAATTATTTCATTTTATATTCACTTTGTAATTTTTTAGATTCCACACATCAGTAATATCATAGAATATTTGTCTTGCCCCTCCTGAATTATTTCATTTAGCATTATGCATTCCAAGTTTATACATGTTGCTACAAATGGCAAAAGTTCATATTTTTTCTGGCTAATTATTAAAGAATATGTGATATATACCCTTTTTATCTGTTCTTCTGTTTATAGACATTTACTTTTGCTCAATATATTGGTAGATTTACATAATGCTGCCACCATTGTGGAACATGTATTTTTTTCAATTAGTACTTTTCTTTCTGATATCTACACAGTAGTCAAAATGATAGGCTGTGTGGTAATTCTATTTTTAGTGGCTTAAGAAACCTCCAAAACATTTTCCATTGTGGCTGCACCAATATACATTCCCCCCAACAGTTTAGGAGTGTTCATTTTCTCTATATCCTTGCCAACATTTGTAATTTGTTTTCTTTTTGATGATACCCACTCCCACAGTTGTAAGGTAATATAGTGGTTTTGATTTGCATGTCCCAGATGATTAGCATTTATATATTTTGAAAATGAATCCCTTATCAGTCATGTCATTTGCAAATATTATATCCCATTCAAATTGTTGTCCTTTCATTTTGTCAATGGTTTCCCTTGCTGAGCAAGAGCTTTTAAGTTTAACTAGATCTCATTTGATATTTTTGCTTTTATTTCCTTTAAACTAGAACATATATCAAAAAATATTGCTGCAATTTATGTCAAAGAGTGTCCTACCTATGTTTTCCTCTAGGAGTTTTGGTATCTGGTCTTATCTGTAGGTCATTAATTCATTTTGAGTTTGCTTTTGTATAGGTGTTAGAGAATGTTCCAATTACATTATTTTACCAGTGGCTATACGGTTTTCCCAGAACCATCATTGAAGAGACTCTCTTTTCTCCATTATGCACTCTTGCCTCCTTTGTCTTACATTGACTGATGTACACAGGTACACAGGTGGATTTATTTCTGGGCTCTCTAAACTGTTTAATTGATCCATATTTCTGTTTTTATACCAGTTACATACTGTTTTGCTTACTCTACCTTTGTAGAATAGTCTGGGGCCTGAGAGCCTGATATCTCCAGTTCTGACCTTCCTTCTCAGGATTGTTTTATCTATTTGGGGTCTTTAGCTATTCCATACAAATGTTAAAATTATTTCATCTACTTTGGTAAAAAATGACATTGATGTCTTGATAGAGGCTGCATTGATTTGTAGCCTCTCTAGAATGCCTAGGAAATGTGGTCATTTTAACAATAATTTCTCTAATTCATGAACATGGTTTATCTTCCCATCTCTTTGGATCACATTAAATTTCTTTCATTAGTATCTTATAGTGTTTAGAGTACAGATCTTTTGCTCCTTTAGGTGGATTTTTCCCAGGTATTCTTTTGATGCCATGGTAAATGAGATATTTTCTTTATTTTTACTTTCTGATATTTTGTTTGTAGTGTATAGAAATGCAGCTGATTTCAGTATGTAATTTTTGTATCCAAAACTTTACCTATTTCATTGATGAGTTCTAGTAAGTTTCAACTTTAGGATTTTCTAATAGGTGTCTTTAGGATTTTCTTCATAGAGAAAACACTGTCATCTGATAACAGTAACAGTTTTACTTTTTCCTTTCCAATTTGGATTCTTCTTATTTATTTTTCTTCTCTGACTGCAAGCATTTTCAAAACAATGTTCAATAAAAGTGGTGAGAGTGCCTATTTCTTATGATGTCAGCTGTGGCTTTCATCATATAGGGCCTTTATTATGTTGAGGTAGTTTCCCTCTATGCCCACATTCTGGAGAGTTTTTATCATAAATTAAAGGTTGAATGTTATCAAAAGCTTTTTTATGCATCTACTGAGATGATCACATATTTTTATTTTCCTTCAGTTTGTTAATGTGTTGTATCATACATGCATGCTTGATTTGTGGATATTGAAGAATCCTTGCATCCCTGGGATAAACCCACTTGACCATTGTGAATGATCCTTTCAATATATTGTTGGATTTGGTTTGCTAATTTTTTGTTGAGGACTTTTGAATCAATTTTCATCAGCAATATTGGCCTGTATTTTCTCTTTTTTGTGATATATTTTCTGGTTTTGATGTCAGAGTGATGCTGGCATCATAGAAAGAATCTGGAAATTTTCCTTCCTCTGGAATTTTTGGAATATTTTCAAGCAGGATAGGTGTTAACAGTAATAACATTCTTTTTTTGTTTGTTTTTCTTTTGTCTTTTTAGCACTGCTCCTGTGGCATATGGAGGTTCACATGCTAGGGGTTGAATCAGGGCTGTAGCCACCAGCCCCCACCACAGCCACAGCAACGAAGGATCTGAATCACATCTATGACCTATACCACAGCTCACAGCAACCCCGGGTCCTTAACCCATTGAGAAAGACCAGGGATCAAACCTGTATCCTCATGGATACTAGTTGGGTTCATTAACCACTGAGCCAGGGTTGGAACTCCAGTAATAACATTCTTTTAAATTTTTACTTTAATAAGTAGAAGATGTTTTATAATTGATTAGAATTTTCCATATAATGAAATAATTGATAATATGTAATACCTAAAATAAATTAAAAGTAAATCCCACATATGTGGCATTTTAAGATTTTTATTTTACATTTTTATGAAATTAACAATATTTCATTAAATTAAATTTTGGACCAGTCTAATTGAAACCAGGTAATAATTATATGGAGACATATTACTCTGAACTTACTGAACAATAATATATAATATATATATATGATCCCAAGAGTTTAGAAACACAATAATATCAGAAGAAACTCAAAAAACAACTTGTTTTTTTTCTAGTGAATTGACCCTTTTCTCACTTGTGAAATCTCTATAAAATTTATCTAAACTCCTCTCCTAACATTGGCTTAAGGCCATCCAGGGATATTAGTAAATTAACCTATACTGGCCAAAGCTTAGTAGACAGTCCTATGTGACTATAAAAACAAAGAAAGCATGCATTAGAATAAAATTCCAGTTAAAGAAGTTCTAGAATCATTGCTGCTCCTGAGTTTCGATGGAGGTATTGAAAATATTAATTACAGAGATAAAAGATTAACGTATGTTTTTTTAGGAAATTTTCAAAGAAATTTGCTTAGAAAATGACTTTTCTTACATGATGACCTTTGGACTCCTGCCAGCTACTAAATCCAGTGAATAGTTGAAAGTGAGGATACAAAAGAAAGTGCCGGAGGCCAGCTCCTGTGGCCAGGAGTGTACACTTTTCCCAAAGGAGAGGGACACACCTCAGCTTTTGCAACAGAGACAGCCTCTTTGTCCCTTCTTTCAGGGCGCTGGACTGTTCAAGTTTTATTGGCATAAGTGGTTGATTATATAGTCAGTTTCTAACTACAGATTACATCATAGTGTTAAAAGTACACTGGTTAACTTTTACATGGTACAGCAGCTATACATCACGTTTTAAGATCTTTACCTTAACTAAATTTAGTGAGTACAATTTAAGGGCAATTAGGTACAATATATCATGTGGAAAGTAGGAGACTCAGTACAAATCATGCCATAGCCAGTCAGTCTCCACAAGTTGAAGAGGTCACAGACATAGCAAATCTTGTTTTTGACTAGCGCTTATCTTTAAAGTGTTATGGCAGGGAGACAGTGTAAGAAAATATAAACCAACTTAACTAGCTGTCACTTAAAAGCTTCTATAACTCATAGCTAGGTGTCTTTTGATCAAGAATAATATATGTCTAACTTCTATGAACCTCATTAAAACCCTAACTCTAAAGTTTACTATATAACTAGTTAGTAGGTAAACACTATGTTTTAATTAAGTTGGATTTAAATAAGGAAAGCCCTTCAGGATTAAATTCTTATTATATTATTGTTGTAACTTTGTTAAATCACAAATCACCACAGGAAAATAAGAATGGAAAATAAGAATAATAAGCAAGTAATCAGGAAAGACTGAGGAAAAAACTGAATAACAAATAAATAACAGAAAAGACTAAGTCATTCATGGAACAATCCCCACTCAGCAGCGCAAAATGGAAATTGTTTCCTGGAAAATTCAGTTCCCCATCAGTGTCAGCAGGCAAGCCTTATTGTCTTCTGGGGACTTTCCTCGGAATTACACCATACAGGCAGACATCTCCTTGTTTAGGAACCTGCCCTCAGAATTGCACTGTTCAGACAGGCCCATTTTTCTGATTAGGAGCTTGCTCTCAGAATTGTACCATTCAGGCAAGCTCCCTTCCTCAGCTCCTTGTATCTTCTCGGCTCCCTGCAAGAAGGTACTAATTCTAATTCTATTTTTATTTTTATTCACCAGAGAATAAAAGGGGCTTTTCAGCAAGTGGTTAAGAGAAATTTATTCAACATTAAGTACTTCTGTTTATAATAAGCAATTAATATATGCAATCATCTCAGTAATCAGGAAACTCCCAAAAGAACTTTAAGTGAATTAAATTTAAATTAATTTAACTCCAAAAAGAACATTTTTAACTCCAAAATTTAACTCTTTTAACTCTAAAGAACTTAAGTGAAAGTTAATTTAAATAATATTATAAATAATTCATACTAAACAATATAGCCTTAAAAATATTACAAAAAAACTTAGATGGGCTGCTCAGAACGTTTTCTTTTTTTAAGATACGAAGTTGTTTTAAACCTAAAATTTATTATTATTGAATTCCGAGATTTGACATGATTGTGAACAATGGATTTTGAAATGATAGTAGAAAAATAAAATGGATAATAAAGACAACTACTGATATTGTCTACTGATTATTGTTCTGAATTTATGGTGTACTAGCCCACCTCAACTTTACCATATTCTGAATTATAATTGAATATAATTATGATATTCTATGATAAAGCATATAAGAAAATTTATATGACTTAAAAATGTGCTTCAATAATGAGAAAATATATTTGGCCCTTATCAGTTTTTAGAAACTGTGAGTAACTTCATGCAGCAAAAGCAGTCAAAGCCTCCCATTAAAATTGACCTGGTAATCTGGTTTAATGGTTTCCTAACCTTACACATGAGTAAGGAAAGTCTGAAGCAAGTATAAAATGCTTTACAAGAGCATAGATAACATAAATTTTATTTAAAAGTGGAAATATTTTCATGCAAGAACACTGTGTAATGAAATAGCTGCTGATTTTCTTATATTGGTGTTTTGGCATTGTTGGTTACTGTTTTTTGTTTGTTTTTGTTTTCATTTTTGTCTTTCTAGGGTCACATCTGCAGCATATGAAGGTTCCCAGGTTAGGAGTCCAATCAGAGCTAGAGCCATTGGCCTACACCACAGCCACAGTAATGCCAGATCCAAGTCTCATGATTCAACTATGCTGCAGGTTGTGGCAATGCTTGATCATTAACCCACTGAGCAAGTCCAGGGATCAAGCCCACATCCTCATGGTTATTAGTTAGATTTTCAACCTGCTGAACCATCATGGGAACTCCTTGGGTTACTGCTTTGATGAAAATCATTTAGGATTTGAGGTGATCAGTTTAGGAAATGTGTGATATTTATTTTATGTAGGAGTTGGTTATCAAACAGGATACTAAAAATGAACTTTGAAGTCCAGAGAGTGGTGAACTTTTTACTATACTGTTCAGCGCAAAATCTAGAGTAAGAAATAAACATCAGAAAGTGTTTTTGGAACTGATTCATAAATATGCTTTCTGAATGGAAAGTCAGATGAGGGTCTTGGAGATGTTTTGAATGTGCTCAAGTGATACTTGAAGAATAAACCTAACATTTGATACAACCAATCCTCAATAATGATTGTGGAAAAGAGTGTTTCTTATTTCCTGTTTATTAGAATTTTTTTTCCTAAATGAATAGCTACTGGGCACCCATGGTAATCCTATTTGTTCTTTTACTGGTTCCTATTTGTTCTTTTACTCTCCATTAATCCAGTATTTCTAATCAAATCTAGAAAGTAGATGCATATATTTTATATGAAAACATAAAATGGAATATATAGTAAAGTTTAAAAATGGTTAATATTACTTGTCTATGGATATATATAAACATTATATATATAATACATACATATACACATATAATTTAAAGGATGTATATATATATATACACACACATCCATCTGCAATTTGAATAACTTTTAGAAATAAATAATCTAACTAGCCATATGTTTAGTTAGTGCTAATTTTTGTTAAATTGAAATGTCTTTTGCTTTTAACTTTTTTATATTATTTGTTTTTTACTTCCGAAGTATGTCACTAAATGTGTAGTAAAGGATAATAATATTCAAATTAAAAACCTTGTTTGTGAGAATCAAATGGGTTTAGCATACATGGTCAATTAGAAACTATAACTCCACACCATTGTGGTAGATGACATGTTCAGTGAGTATAAATGATGATGACCACGATACTGATAAAGATGCTAAAATTTATAGCTATGCTTCAGTGATATTTTTACATAGTCATACAGTCTTTTTGTATTGTATCCAGTGAATAGTTTTTATATTCCATTTTTAAAATATCTACCACATATGAATGATACAGGTTCAGAGAGTTAAATGATATAATCTAGCTTACATTTCTTATAAGTAGTTGAGGTAGAATTATATCTATCTAGTTTTAAAATTAAATTATCTCTTCTTTACTTGTATATAGAAGTAGAATAAACACATTCTCATTGAAAAACAAAATATGAAGAAATTGCTTTATAATCAGTTTCTATCCTTGAAAATCTGTCTACCTAATTACCTATTTATTAGAGGTGAATCACAATTGTAAAATTTCATGGAATTATATGAATGAGACACACACAAACATATACACACAAAAATATTGACTGTGTATTCTAAATGTACTTGTACTATAAAAAATATAGTTCTTAACCTCTACAGCTTCCAAAATTGAAAATAAACGATACCTTTTAAAATTGCACCTCACAATATCAAATACCTCGGAATACACCTGACTAAAGAGGTAAAGGACCTCTATGCCGAGAACTATAAAACTTTCATCAAAGAAATCAAAGAAGATATAAAGAAATGGAAAGATATTCCATGTTCCTGGATTGGGAAAATCAATATTGTAAAAATGGCCATACTACCCAAAGCAATCTACAGATTCAATGCAATCCCTATCAATTTACCTAGGACATTTTTCCCAGAACTAGAACAAACTATCCAAACATTTATATGGAACCACAAAAGACCCAGAATCGCCAAAGCAATCCTGAGAAACAAAAACCAAGCAGGAGGCATCACTCTCCCAGACTTCAAGAAATACTACAAAGCCACAGTCATCAAAACAGTGTGGTACTGGTACCAAAACAGACAGACAGACCCATGGAACAGAATAGAGAATCCGGAAATCAACCCTGACACCTATGGTCAATTAGTCTTTGACAAGGGAGGCAAGCACATCAAATGGGAAAAAGAAAGGCTATTCAGCAAGCATTGCTGGGAAACCTGGACAGCTGCATGCAAAGCAATGAAACTAGAACACACCCTCACACCATGCACACAAATAAACTCCAAATGGCTAAAAGACTTCAATATACGACAGGACACCATCAAACTCCTAGAAGAGAACATAGGCAAAACACTCTCTGACATCCACATCATGAATATTTTCTCAGGTCAGTCTCCCAAAGCAATAGAAATTAGAGCAAAAATAAACCCATGGGACCTCATCAAACTGAAAAGCTTTTGCACAGCAAAGGAAACCCAAAAGAAAACAAAAAGACAACTTACAGAATGGGAGAAAATAGTTTCAAATGATGCAACCGACAAGGGCTTAATCTCTAGAATATATAAACAACTTATACAACCCAGCAGCAAAAAAGCCAATCAATCAATGGAAAAATGGGCAAAAGACCTGAATAGACATTTCTCCAAAGAAGATACACAGATGGCTAACAAACACATGAAAAAATGCTCAACATCGCTGGTTATAAGAGAAATGCAAATCAAAACTACCATGAGGTACCACCTCACACCAGTCAGAATGGCCATCATTCATAAATCCACAAATAACAAGTGCTGGAGGGGCTGTGGAGAAAAGGGAACCCTCCTGCACTGCTGGTGGGAATGTAAACTGGTACAGCCACTATGGAGAACAGTTTGGACATACCTTAGAAATCTATCCATAGAACTTCCATATGACCCCACAATCCCACTCTTGGGCATCTATCCGGACAAAACTCTCCTTAAAAGAGACACATGCACCTGCATGTTCATTGCAGCACTATTCACAATAGCCAGGACATGGAAACAACCCAAATGTCCATCGACAGATGATTGGATTCGGAAGAAGTGGTATATATATACCCAATGGAATACTACTCAGCCATAAAAAAAGAATGACATAATGCCATTTGCAGCAACATGGATGGAACTAGTGAATATCATCCTGAGTGAAAGGAGCCAGAAAGACAAAGACAAATACCATATGATATCACTTATAACTGGAATCTAATATCCAGCACAAATGTACATCTCCTCAGAAAAGAAAATCATGGACTTAGAGAAAAGACTTGTGGCTGCCTGATGGGAGGGGGAGGGAGTGGGAGGGATCGGGAACTTGGACTTATCAGACACAACTTAGAATAGATGTACAAGGAGATCCTGCTGAGTAGCATTGAGAACTTTATCTAGATACTCATGTTGCAACAGAACAAAGGGTGGGGAAAAAAATGTAATTGTAATGTATACATGTAAGGATAACCTGACCCCCTTGCTGTACAGTGGGAAAATTAAAATAAATAAATAAATAAATAAATAAAAATAAAAATGTAATTCATATTAAAAAAAAAGAAAATACACATGACTTGATTATGAGATACTATGAGTAAAATTCCTAAGTCAAGAAAAATACTATAAGCCATCGTGACATCTTTCTCTCTTCTTCAGTAAAAAACCTAAAACAGTTGAGGGAATGTAGAATCTCACATAGTCTTCCTTGTCTCTATATTGTGAGAACTGTGCTTGTCTGGACACCACAGGATACTCATCTAGCTAGTCTGAATGTGATTCCAAAAGCTCTTTTACACTCCTGACAATTCTACATAACTGATGGCAGTGGAAAAAAAAAATCTTACTGTAGGCATTTAGATTGTTATATGATCAATTTTTAGAAACTGTGAGTAACTTCACACAACAAAGGCAGTCAACACCTCCCCAAACATTTGACCTGGTAATCTGGCTTAATGGTTTCCTAACCTTACACATAAGTAAGGAAAGTCAGTTTGAAGAAGGTCTAGCATTTGGGAATATTTCAGGAATCTGTAAAGACAAGAAGTGATCTAAATTTTTGAAAACCCCTTGGAGAGTGTTATGTTGCTTAGAGGCTCTTACAAATCTAATTTAAGATTTCTTAGAAAACTTCCATCAAGGCAAATCAAGGAGGGTCTTTAGGTGGATCCAGAGTCTTCCTGCTGTGATAGTCTGTAAACTATCATCTAGCTTTAATGGTTCACCAGGAATTATTTTTATGCAAGAATAATTTTGATCAAAAGTGCAGGAACAGAGTGGTTAATGAGTCAGACCAGCATCTATGAGGATGCGGGTTCAATCTCTGGCCTCACTAAGTGGGTTAAGGATCCAGCATTATGGTGAGCTGTTGTCTAGGTTGCAGATGCAACTTAGATCCCACATTGCTGTGTCTCTGGCATAGGCTGCCTACAGCTCCAATTGGACCCCTAGCCTGGGAACATTCATATACCATGCGTGTGGCCCTAAAAAGCCAAACAAAAAAATATGTAGGATCGAAATGGAGTGAGTGTATAAAAATGGTGCTTCAGTGGATAGTTTGGCATTATATAGAATCTGGAGGACACACTTCCATGTTTTCTGTGTCTACCACTATTCACTACACTATTTTGAATAACTTACTTTATATATCTATGATTCATGCTTATCTTTTAATAATTAAGTCATAGTTTTGAAAATTATATTTTCTTGAAATATATGAATAAGTACTAATTTCCCTATATTATATTTAACTCTATAAATTCATGGAAAATGTCTACAACAGAATTCATGCATAATAACTTCAAGAGATGATAATATGTAATTCATTTTGAATGTTGGATAGCATATGAATGTTTTTTTCATAAATATTGAAAATATATATCCACAAACTGTATTGGACAGCAATCACATGGTTGTCCCTTCACAAGTGAATTCTCCTAGTTTGAGATAATTTTGTATTGGTAGCTAAACAAAAATGGATTTCATTTAGAGGCTTTGATAATTACCTTTAAATTAAATTTACTTCTAAATTTTATTTTGTATAAATTTTATGCAATGGAATAGTTTAATATGTTATATCTTTTTGAATCCAAATGACACTTTTAAAAGACACTTTTAAAATAATAATTGCTATTTTGTATAAATTTTATGCAATGGCATAGTTTAATATGTTATATCTTTTTGAATCCAAATGACACTTTTAAAAGAATAATTGTTTCTTCTTTGCAATTTTGCTTAAGCCACATTTTGTTGGAAGATACTTCTTTTGTGCATGTTCAGAACCACACTCTAGGTTTTGTGCAATATATTTGGCATTACAAATATGAAATGATTTGTTACATTTAAGTTATATTTTTGACTTATTTATTGTGGTAAATATACATAGTATAAAATTTACCATGTCATCCATATTTAAGTATCAGGCCAGGTGATATTAAGTACATTGTCCTTAATTGTGCACATTGTGCAACAGTTATACACATCACCCCCAGACCATTTTTATCTTACCCAACTGAAACTCTGTACCCACTGAACACTAACTCCTACCTCCAAGTTCCTAGTTATCCTAATAATTAGAGATGTGGATGTCTTTTCCTGTGTTTATTCACCATTTGTCTATTGTTCTGTTATTGTTATCATTATTGCAGTATGATTGATTTACAATACTTCTTCAATTTCTGTTGTACAGCAGTGACCCAATGAAACACTGTTCCCTGTGCTGTGTAGTAGGAGACTATTGTCCATCCATTACAAATGTTACACTTTGTATCCACCAACCACAAACTTGTTGTGCATCCAACTCACTTCCCCCTGCTCCCTGGCATCCACAAGTCAGATGTCCATGTCCATGATCAGTTTCTGTTTTGTAGATAAGATCATCTGTGCCATTTTAGATTCCACATATAAATGATATACTCGTTTTTCTTTCTGACTTAATTATCTTAGTATGAGGGTCTCTAGTTCCATCCATGTTGCTGCAAATGGCATAATTTTTTTTAATGGATGAGTAATATATATATATATAATATATGTATTATATACATATATACACACACACACACACACACCACATCTTCTTAATCCGTAAATCTGACAATGGACATTTAGGTTGTTTCCAGTTCTTGGCTACTTTGAATAGTGCTATCATGAACACATGGGTGCATGTATCTTTTCCTATGAATGTTTGTCTGGATATAGGTCCAGGAGTTGGACTACTGGATCATATGGCAGTTCTATATTTAGTTTTCTGAGTTACCTCCATACTGTTTTTCATAGTGGTTGTACTAATTTACATTTCCACCAAGAGCATAGGAGGGTTCTCTTTTCTCTACACCCTCTCCACCATTTGTTATTTGTAGACTTATTAAATGATGGCCATTCTGACTGGTGTGAGGTGGTACCTCAGAGTAGTTTTGATTTGCATTTATCTAATAATCAGTGATGTTGAGCATTTTTCATGAGCTTATTAGCCATTAATACGTCTTCTTCAGAGATATATCTATTTATATCTTCTGCCCATTTTTCAATGTTTTTTTTTTTCTTTTTCCTGTTGATTTGTATGAGATGTTTATATATTTTAGGGGTTAGACCTTTGTCAGTTGCCTCATTAGCAAGGAATTTCTCCAATTCTGTGGGTTGTCATTTTGTTTTTTTAATGGTTTCCTTTGCTATACAAAAGATTATTTTATAATATATGCCTTTATATTTAGGACTTCAATCCATTTTGTGTTTATTTTTGTGTATGGTGTTATAGAGTGCTCTAATTTCATTCTTTCACATGTAGCTTTCCAGGTTTCCCAGCACCATTTATTGAAGACACTATCTTTCTACCACCATATGTTCTTGTCTCCTAGTTGGCCATAGAGTATAGGTTTATTTCTGGGATTTCTACCCTGTTCCATTGATCTACATTTCTCTTTTTGCACCAGTTCCATATTGTTTTGATAGTTGTAGCTTGTAATATTGTCTGAAGTCATGGAGCCTGATTCCTCCATGATTAATTCCTCTTTTTCAATATTGTTTTTGCTATTTGGGGTCTTTTGTGTTTGCATACAAATTTTAAAATATTCTTTCTAGTTCTGTGAAGATTGTCCTCAGTAACTTGAAAGGGATTGCATTGAATCTGTAGATTGCTTTGGGTAGTATAGTAATTTTGACTACATTGATTCTTCCAGTACAAGAGTATGGTATATCTTTTCATCTGTTTTTGTCATCTTTGATTACTTTCATCGGTGCCTTATTTTTTTTCAGAGTATAGGTGTTTTTTGTCTCTTTGGGTAGGTTTATTCCTAGGTATTTTATTTTTATTGATGCTACAGTGAAAGGGATTGTTTCTCTGATTTACCTTTCTGACTTTGCATTGTTAGTATATAGAAATCCAATCAATTTCTATGTATTAATTTTGTAGCCAGCCACTTTGCCAAATTCATTGATGAGCTCTAACAGTTTTCTGGTAATGTCTTTTGGGTTTTCCAAGTATAGAATCACGTCATCAGCAAACAGTGGTAGTTTTATTTATTCTTTTCCAATTTGGATTCCTTTTATTTCTTTTTTGTCTCTGATTGCTATGGCTAGAAATTGAATAGTAGTGGTGAAATGATGTTAGCTGTGTGTTTGTCATATATGTCTTTTATCATAATAAGGTAGCTTCCCCCTTGTATATTATCTTTGAAGAAAGTTTTATTTAAGTAATTCCTCCATTTTTCCATTAGTTTTTCTCTTGTTGATGAGTTGAATAGTTCTATATATATTTCCTGTGTCAACCATCATCAGATACATATTTTGCTGTTTTTTTGTTTTTTGTTTTCTATTCTTAGGGTTGCTTATTCAATCTCCTAATAAAGTATTTCAATGTACAGAAGTTTTCAACTGGATGAAAGTACAATATTTTACTGTTGGTGCCCATATTCTAGGTGTTATTTCCAAGAAAGCACAGCTAAAGCCAACATCATGAGATGTTTTTCCCCTATGGTTTCATCAAAGAGTTTATACTTTCAGTTATATTTAGTCCTTTATGTCACTTAAGTTGATTTGTGTATGATGTAAGAGAGTGGTATTCTTTCAATAATCAGACCAAGTTATCCAGTTTATCCAGATACATATATTAAAAATATTTCCTCTTTGAATGGCTTTGAGAGTATTGTCAAAAATTATTTGACCACTTTAAACATATATACATTCTTTTTCTCATACTATCTTCCACTATATTAGGACCCCATTCCTTATCCATTCTAAATGTAATTTTTTGCATCACCAACCTCAAATTCTCTGTCCATTCCCTTTGCTCCATCCTCCCTCTAGGCAACCACAAGTCTGTTCTCTATGTCCCTGAGTCTTTTTCAGTTTTGAAGATAGGTTCATTTGTGCTATATGTATATAGTGGGGTCACTTTGCTATATAGCAGAAATTGACACAACACTCTAAATCAGCTATACTCTAATAAAAATAAGAAAAAATAATTTGATCACAGATGTGAAGGTATTTTCTTCTGGTATCTCTATTTTTGCGATGGTTTATATGTCTTTATGCCAATACAACACTATTTTTAGTGTCATAGTTTTGTAGTAAATTTTGAAACAGAAAGAGTGAATTCTCCAATTCTTTTATAAGAT
Organism: Phacochoerus africanus; assembly: GCF_016906955.1. Lineage (NCBI taxonomy): Eukaryota > Metazoa > Chordata > Mammalia > Artiodactyla > Suidae > Phacochoerus > Phacochoerus africanus. Next base: position 56,642,558 of record NC_062547.1, on the reverse strand, counting down.
TTTGGGCCTATTTTCAGTACTATAAGATTCAAAAGAATTTTATGATATATTTTTGTATTTGTGCCAAATATTCGTTGGGCTTTTGACAGACATTTCATCTGTTGTTTGCTTATTCTTGAATCTTAACAACAATTGAACATTTTTAACAATTCTTTTCCACTTTTTGTCTTTTCAATTTCTTTCAGCAATATTTTATCATTTCCAGAAAATTTATTTGCCACCATTTTTTCCACACCTGTGGAATAGGAAAGTTACCAGTCCAAAGTTCCATACCAAGCCAGGGCTTCAACCTATGCAACAGCTGCTTGAAGCCAGACCTGGGCACTGGGCACAGCCCCAAACCATGCTGCTACAGTGAAGATAACTCCAAGATACTTAACCTGCTGTGATACTATAGGAGGTCCTATTTGGCTTTTTTTAAAAGTCTATTCTTAGAGATTTTATAATTTTTCATTATATGGTAAGTATAAATATTTTTTAAATTCTTCTTAGTGTGGTTTGTTATTAATTTATAGAAATGACATATCAAATATGTTATTCAAATATAGAAATAGATTTCATATCCTGCAAATTTGCTGAATATGTTTATTAGTTCCTAGAGACTTATGGTGATGTCATTTGTGAACAAAGATAATTTTAGCTCTAGTACTATATAAATTGAAGTGACATAATAGACTTCCTTGTCTTTTCCACCTCTTATAAGAAAACCTTTGAGTCTTTCATTATTGAATATGATGTTGGATGTGAGCTCAATTTTTAACTGTGAAATCAGTTTAATTGTCACTTTAATATTTTATTCAATAAAGTATGAACATGATCTCAGCATCCCATAGGTCTGATACTACATTCCATGATCCACAGGCAAATATTTTATATTATTTTAACACTTTTTTCTTCTATTAATATATTCTTCACAAATATCCCAACCTTCTCATGCTTAATTTGTAAAATCTCTTTGACTCATACTCTGGCCAATGTAGTCACAGACCTTCCCCCTCTACACAAAATAACTCCACCTTTTTTTCTCTTTTTCCATCTTATCAACATAGTTACATTCTACCTTAGCTCTGTGATGGAACATTTATCTATTATCTTGTATACATTACTGAAATAAAATGTATCCACTCTCTTGTATATATGTTCTTTTGGAACATTTATCCATCCTCTTGTATACATTGCTAAAATACAAAAAGATTAATTATTGTAAAATGTAATGATATTTTATTTAGTATTTCTTTATGTATAGTTCTTCATATTATTGGTAATTTACAATCAATAAACTTTAAGACCATATATTTTGGGAATTTTCAGAAAAACATTTCAGTAAACATTTAGAATTTTGTAAAAATCCCATTTTAATATAATATTTCTCATTTATTTGTGTTCTGTACATGCTTATTAATAGAGTGGCTCATATGCATATATTCTGAAAATATTTTACTTTGATAACTCCATTATTATCTCACTATATGCATATATAGGAATGACTGCAAGAATATATTTGTTCCCTTCTATTGTTTCTCTCATTCTCTTTCAACATAGAAGTTTTATGATGTTCTTGTCCTTTTTCTTTTTATTAATAAATAAATAAATTATTAATAATTAAAATGTTAATAAATAATAAAATATTATTTATTTTCTTAATATTAATCTAATTAGGTTTATTTGTGTTTAAAGCTTTCACTTAATCCTTAATTTTTTTCTTTTAATTTGCAAGAGATGTTGTTACCTAGCCCTTTCTTTCATAATATCTAATGATATTGATATTATGGACTGATAATGTCTCAAATTTCCTTGAAAATAAAAATACTATTTTTATTTTTTAAATAGTTATTTGTGTTTTTGCCACACCCACTGCATGCAGAAGTTCCTGGGCCAGGGGTAGAACCTGTGCCACAGCTATAATCAGATCCACAGCAGTGACAACATGGGGTCCTTAATCCACTGAGCCAAGAGGGAACTCCAAGTCCTATTTTTAAAAATGCAATCTTATTCTTATTTTTCCAGTCATTTTACTTCATAGTTATTTGGTTATGTTTTATGTGTGAATATGTATTTGTGTTTCTGTGTGTATATGAGCACATATGTGCATCTTTCTCATGCTTAATTTGTAAAATCTCTTTGACTATTACTCTGGCCAATGTGGTTACAGACCTTTGTTGGTTGCACATTTAGTAAAAATTTTCTCCTATTCCATAAGTTGTCTTTTCATTTTGTTTTTTTTTAATTTTTTTTTTTTGCTTTTTTTGCTGTACAAAAGCTTATAAGTTTATTAGGTCCCATTGGTTTATTTTTGTTTTATATCTATTGCCTTGGGAAACTGGTTAAGAAAACATTTGTACAGTTGATGTCAGAGAAATTTTTGCCTATGTTCTCTTCTAGGAGATTTATGGTGTCTTTTCTTATGTTTAAGTCTTTAAGCCATTTTAAATTTATTTTTGTGCATGGCATGAGGATGTGATATAGTTTCCTTGATTTACATCAAGCTGTCCTGTTTTCCCAGAACCTCTTTGTATTTTTATCAATATACATTCTTACAAAGCTACAGTCATCAAGATAGTGTGGTAATATTGTCTGAACTCTGGGAGAGTTATGCCTCCTGCTTGTTTTTTGTTCCTCAGGACTGCTTTGGCAATTCTGGGTATTTTCTGGTTCTATACATATTTTTGGATTCTTTGTTCTAATTCTATGAAAAATGTCCTAGGTAATTTCATAGGGATTGCATTGAATCTTAGATTTATTTTATGTTGAGCTGCATTCATTATTTGTGTAATTTGAAGATTAATCCTTGTCAGTACCTTCATGTGCAAACATTTTCTCCTATTCTCTGGGTTTTTTTTTTTTCATCTTCTTCATGGTTTTTTGCTTTGCAAAAATTCAAGTTTAATTAGGACCCATTAACTTATTTTTGTTTTTTATTTTCATAACTCTAGGAGGTCTGTTCAAAAATATATTTTTGTAGTTTGTGTCCGGGTGTGTTCTGCCTATATATTCTTCTAAGAGTTTTAGAGTATCTGGTATTATGCTTAGGTCTTTAATCCTTTTTGAGTTTATTTTTGTATGTGGTATTAGAGAATATTCTAATATCATTCCTTTATATACAGTTGTCCAGTTTTCCTATCACCTCTTATTGAAGATAGTGCCTTTCTCCATTGTATAGTCTTGCCTTCTTTGGCATAGATTAGTTTACCATAGGTGCATGGGTTTATTTCAGGGCTTTCTATCCTATTTCACTAGTTTACATTTCTGTTTTTGTGCCAGCACCATATTATTTTGATGACTAAAGTTTTATAGTATAATCTGAAACCAGGGCACCTGATTCCTCCAGCTCTAATTTTCTTTACTGGATTGCCTTGTCTATTCTGGTTATTTTGTGTTTCCACACAAATTTTTAAAATTTTGTTCTAGTTCTGTGAAAAACACCAATGATGATTTAATAGGGATTTCATTGAATCTGTACATTGCCTTGGGTAGTATAGTCATTTTCACAATATTTATTCTTCCAATCCAAGAACATGGTGTATCTTTTCATTTGCCTGTGTCATCTTCAAATTCTCTCATAAATGTCTTGTATTTTTTTAGCGTAAAGATGTTTTGCCTATTTGGGTAGGTTTATTCATAGATATTTTATTATTTTTTGTTGCATTGGTATATGGGATATTTTCTATAATTTCTTTCTAATCTTTTGTTGTTAGTTTATAGAAATGTGAGATATTTCTGTTTATTAACTTTATATCCTGCAACTTTACTGAATTCATTGACGAGTGCTAATATTTTTATGATGGCGTCTTTAGGATTTTCTATGTATCATGTCATCTGAAAGCAGGAACAGTTTTACTTCTTCTTTTCCAAAATGAAATTGTTTTTATTTATTTTTCTTCTCTGATCGCCATGGCCAGGACATTCAAAACTAAGTTGAATAAAAGTTTTGAGGGTAGACATCCTTGTCTTGCTTTTGATCTTAGAAGAAGTTTTTTACCCCTGACAATGATATTAGCTGTAGGTTCATCATATATGGCCTTTCTTGTATTCAGGTAGTTTCTCTTTGTATCCATTTTCTAGAAAGTTTTTTTTTCCAGAAATAGCTTTTAGATTTTGTCAAAAGCTTCCAGACTTCCTTAAAAGTCTCATAATTTGGCTCTAGGATAACATTTAAACTTAAAAAAAAATATTCTGAAGAGCTTGTTCACTTACAATATATCCTGAGTAGACCTCTTCCCACCTACTTGAAGGAAACTGTTCAGATTCCATCTTCTGTTTTTTTTTAAGTGACTAATTGTTCCTCTGTCTAAATTTATTCTTTCAGAGTTCCCAAAACTTTTTATTCTTTTGTTGTCCCTTAGGTTCACCCACTCTCTTAATACATATCAATTTTTATCATTTCCATAGTTGGGATTGAAAAGGGAAAGATTATAGATATATATGTGTTTTAACATGAATGATACTCTAAAATTGCAAAGAGTCTTAAATATCAAAAAGGACAAATTGCTATAAAGTCTATTGTATTAAATTTAGAGAAGCAGAGAGACATAAAATGCATGCTACTAGGGAGAACATGTACCTATTTATCAAATCTACAAGGAAAGGGACTTGTGGATATTTGAGGCAATAGATACATTTCAAGTACAAAATTTGGAAACTCATTGAGGAATGCTGAGACCAGTTCAACAGGATGTGGTTGAAGAATGTGTACTGTAGAACTTAAGGAAAAAAGTTAACATAAAACAAGACACAGAGACATTTATCTTAAGTAAAGGTGGGAACTGGGGGACTCAAGGTTTTAGGGACCAAGAGCACCGCCTCAAGAAACCACACTGCTTTTATTGTGCTCTTGAGGATTAGGTCAAGTGAGAAGGGGGCTATGGGTGGAGGAATATAGGGTTTGTTTATTATTTTGTTATTTTATTATTTTAAAAGTCACTTAGCTGGTAGAAAGTTAAGCTTTTACTCTGACCTTTAGGCACATAACAATCATTAGCATTTGAGTTAGCTACATATGCATAACATTCCAGAAAATCCTCACTGTGCTTCTGCAAATGGCACGCCTATTTGCCGCAACCCTGTGTGCCTAGGTTTGCACTTTGGTTCTCTTTGCTAATGCATATTCTGCTAAGGACCCTTCATAAACCATTTGGCCATGAGGTTCCTCTTTCTCTTATTCCTTAGAGGACATATCATGCTTGTGCAAATGACGTGCCAATCTGCATAGGTTGGGCGTGCCTAGACCAATGCATTATGTCCTCATTCAGCTGACCCTATGAATAACTTATGCCTTTAGGTCTTTGTTCTTAAACTTAAGTCATTTACCAGCACTGTGACTGTTTTTCAAGCAGGAAGATGGGATAAAGTAAAGCAGGACAAGATGGAGTTTTCAGCAAAGAGGCTAAGAAAATATTGTAGAAACATGTCTTGTGACAGAGGAGGCAGAAGAAAATGACTTTTTTAAATGTTACTTGAATAATAATTAAGTCTGCATTTAACAACAGAAGAACCAAATAATGTGCCCTGCCTTCAAGAAAGTTCAATTTGTCATACTTGTGAAAAGAAAGCTCAAGAAAGGAAAACAACTTCTCAGATTGAGCTGATAGATTGCTGCATGTTTACAGGTAAGAATTGGGGCTTAAATATAAAACAAAATCATTTCCTAAGATTCATAAACATACATTCAAAAACATAATTCTAAAGTGAATGTATTTACATAAATTTCCTATGAGTATTTTGAATATAACTGATATATATTTTTTCTTTTTAAGGCCACATTTGTAGCATAGGAAAGGTCTCAGGCTAGGGGTCGAATTGGAGCTGCAGCTGCTGGCTTACATCACAGGTGCAGCAACGTTGGATCCAAGCCGCATTTGTGATCTATGCCACAAGCTTGTATCAATTCCATATCCTTAAACCACCTAGAGATGCAGGCATCAAACCTGTGTCCCCAGGGATACCAGTCAGGTTCTTAATACACTGAGCTATAAGAAGAACTTCTGATATCTGATTTTGCTATTACCTGTGTTGTGTAGAGCAGTATAACTAAATATCCTTATGATGTCAACAGTTTTTTTAACTTTAAATATTTAACAGAAAACACTCTGGCCAAAAATATTTGTGTCTTCAAATTTAAATCTCTGGCTCAAACATCAAGTTTATTTTTCCATTATAGATAGGTCTAGTTCTGTAAAACTTTTTTTAAATAAGAAGTAATCTGAGGAGTTCCCATCGTGGCTCAGTGGTTAACAAATCTGACTAGGAACCATGAGGTTGTGGGTTCGATCCCTGGCCTTGCTTAGTGGGTTAAGGATCTGGCGTTGCTGTGAACTGTGGTGTAGGTTGCAGACGTGGCTTGGATCCCACATTGCTGTGGCTCTTGCCTAGGCCAACATCTATAGCTCCGATTCAAACCCTAGCCTGGGAACCTCTATATGCCACAGGAGTGGCCCAAGAAATGGCAAAAAGACAAAAAAAAAAAAAGAAGAAGAAGCAATCTGATTAAAATAATTTTAAAATAGCTTATTATTTTAAAGTTAATGGACTTACTCTTGTGTCTGCCTTTAGGGAAAAAATGTGTGAATGCCTCATGGAAAATTATAATCAAACATCAACTGATTTCATCTTATTGGGGCTCTCTTCTTCAGATATTTGCCTCTTTCTTTCTTTTTTTTTGTTTCTTTTTTAAAACTTTCTTTCAGGAGTTCCCGTCGTGGCATAGTGGTTAACTGAATCCGACTAGGAACCATGAGGTTACGGGTTCAAACCCTGGCCTTGCTCCATGGGTTAAGGATCTGGCATTACCTTGAACTGTGGTGTAGGCTGCAGATGTGACTTGGATCCTGCATTGTTGGGGCTCTGGCATAGGCCAGCAGCTACAACTTCGATTAGACCCCGAGTCTGGGTAATCTCCATATGTTGCAGGTGCGGCCCTAGAAAAGGCAAAAAAACAACAACAAAAATTCTTTCAATGAAATTTATTAAGTTTATAGTTTTACAATGATCATCACAACCCAAGTATTAGGGCTCTTTCATTTTATTCTCATTGTTCTCGTTTTCCTAATGACTCTATTTAATAAATGTGCCATTATCCTTCTCATCTCTCTGGACATTTACCTCCATACACCTATGTATTTTCTACTCAGTCAGCTATCCCTCATAGACCTGAATTACATCATCATCATTGTCTCTAAAATGGCCTACAATTTTCTTTTTGGAAACAAGTCTCTTTCATTCAGTGTGTAGTTCAAAGCTTCTCCTTCTTGATTCTAACAGGTGCAGAAGCTTTGCCCTTGGCTGCCATGTCTTGTGATCATTATGTGGCCATTTTTTTTTCCCTCTTCCCTTTCCCATCAGAGTAAGCAGAAAAGTGTGTGTGTTGATGATAAAGGGATCTTGAATAATGGGATCCATTAATTTCTGTTGCCATACTACCTATATTCCCTATATCCCTTACTCTCTCATTTCTTCTGTGTTGTCACAGTCATGTTGACTGTGGTGTGCATGGATACCAGGATCTATGAGTACACAGTGTTTGTAAGCACAACTATCTTCCTTTTGTTACCTTTTCTTTGTGCTGCATTTTCCTGTGGTTGTGTTCTCCTTTCTGTACATCATATGCACTCAGCAGAAGAGAAGAAGAGGCCCAATTCAACCTTCAGCACCCACATCACTGTGGTGACTTTCTATGTGCCCTTTGTTTAAATTATCTACACACAAGATTTCTTCATACTCCAATAGAAGACAAGACTCTGGCTATGTTCTACACTATTCTGATCCCAATGCTCAAGCCTATTCCCTGTAGGCCAAGAAACATGAAGGTGATGGGGGCTCTGAAAGAGTAATTCAGAGAATCTGCTCTGTGAAAATGTAGACAAAGTTTTCATGAGTATCAGCATTTGAATATAAATTCATTCATTAATGTACATTCATCAAATATTTTTATCATTAAATAAAGTATTTAGAACTGATATAGAGGAGAATATCAGTTATTTCTCAACACATTATATATGTATAAATTCAAGCCTCATTCCTTTCTCTTGATGGAGTTTTTTTTTTCTTCAATTTCTTTTTTATTGAGATTTTTATATTTTCTATTATAGTCAATTTAAAAATTTCTGTCAATTTCAGCTGTACACAAAATTGGCTCAGTCATATATATATATGAAGATTCTTTTTCTCATGTTATCCTCCATCATGTTCCATCATAAGAAACTAGATATAGATCTCATTGCTTATCCACTCCAAATGCAATAGTTTCCATCTACTAACCCCAAACTCACAGTCTGTCCCACTCCCGCCTTCTTCCTCTTGGCAACAATTTTTCTTTTCTATAGATAGGTTCATTTGAGCTATATATTAGATTCCAGGTATAAGTGATATAATGCGATATTTATCTTTCTCTTTCTGACTTAATTCACTTAGTGTGAGATTCTCTAGTTCAATTCATCATGCTGCAAATTGGGTTTTGTTCTTTTTTATGGCTGAGTATTGTTACATTGTGTAAATATTTACATCTTCCTAATCCAGTTATCTGTCAATGGACATTTAGGTTGGTTGCATGTCTTGGGTGTTGTGAATACTACTACAATGATCATAGGGGTGCATGTATCTTTTTCAATGAAACTTTTGTCTGAAAATGGGCCCAGGAGCGGGATTACTGGGTTATATTCCATATTTAGTTTTGTGAGATACTCCATACTGTTTTCCATATTAGTTGTACAAATTTACATTCCCACCAACAGAAGAGGAGGGTACCCTTTTCTCCACACCCTCTCCAGCATTTGTTTTTTGTCAATGTGTTATTGATGGCCATTCTGACAGGTGATAAGTGGTACCTCATTGTAGTTTTCAATTGATTTCTCTAACAATTAGAGATGTTAAGCATTTTTCATGGGCCTGTTGGCCATCTGCATATCTTATTTGATGAAATGTCTATTCAGCTCTTCTAACCATTTTTTAAATTGGGTTGTTGATTTTTGGCTGTTGAGTTGTATAAGTTATGAGAATATTTTAGAGATTAAGGTGTTATATCATTTGAAAATTTTCTCCCATTCCATAGGTTACCTTTTTTTTTGGTTGTTTAATGCTTTTCCTTGCTTTGTAAAAGCTTTAAGTTTGATTAGCACCCATTGGTTTATTTTTGTTTATATATCTGTTGCCTTGGGAAATTGATCTAAGAAAATATTTCTATGGATGTCAGAGAAAGTTTTCCTACTTTTCTTTTTTTTTTTTTTGTCTTTTTAGGGCCACACCCATGGCATGTGGAGATTCCCAGGCTAGGGCTCTAATTGGAGCTGTAGCTACCAGCCTACACCACAGCCATGGCAAAGCAGGATCCAAGGAGTATCTGAAATCTGCACCACAGGTCATGGCAATGTCAGATCCTTAACCCACTGATGAGGTCAGGGATTGAATCTGTGTCCTCATAGAGGCTTGTCAGATTCATTTCCACTGAGCCACAATAGGAAATCCCATTGCCTATAGTTTTCTTCTAAGAGCTTTATGATGTCTTGTCTTATACTTAAGTTTTTAAGCCATTTTGAGTTTATTTTTGTGCATGGTGTGAGGGTCCATTCTAGTTTCATTGATTTACATGCAGCTGTCCCATTTTCCCAGCACCATTTGCTGAAGAGACTCTCATTTTCCCATTTTATATCCTTGCCTCCTTTGTCAAAGATTAATTGCCCATAGGTGTCTGGGTTTATATCTGGGTTCCCTATTCTATTCCTTTCATCACTATGTCTGTTTTGGTACTAGTACCACACTATTATGATGACTCTATCTCTGTAATATTGTCTGAAGTCTGGGAGAGTTATGCCTCCTACTTTTTTAAAATTTTTTCCTCAGGAGTGCTTTGCTAATACTGGGTCTTTTACAGTTTCGTATACATTTTTGGATTGTTTGTTCTAGTTCTGTGAAAAATAACATGTGTAATTTGTTAGGGCTCTTGATGAACCCATAGATTTCTTTGGGTAATATGGCCATATTAACAATATTAATTCTTCCAATCCAGGGGCATGGACTATCTTTCCATTTCTTTGACTCCACTTTAATTTCCTTGATTAATGTTTTATACTTCACAGCATATAAGTCTTTCGCAGCATATAAGTTTATTCCTAGGAATTTAATTTTTTGGGTGGGGTTTAAAAAGGTATTGCATTTTTAAATTAATTTTATATTCCATTGTCAGTATACAGAAATAGAACCAATTTCTAAATGTTAATCTTGTATCATGCTACATTGTTGAATTCACTGATCAGTTCTAGTAGTTTTTGTGTGGAGTCCTTAGGATTTTCTATGTATACTATTATGTCATCTCCATACAGACAGAATTTTACCTCTTCTCCTCAGATTTGGATAATTTTAATTTCTTTAGTTTGTCTGACTGCTGTGACTAGAACTTCCAATACTATGTCAAATAAAAGTGGTGAGAGTGGGCATCCTTATCTTGTTGCAGATTTTAGTGGGAGGTCTCTCAGCTTCTCTCCATTGAGTATTATATTGGGTTTGTGTTTGTCATAAATGGCTTTATGTTAAGGTGTGTTCCCTCTATACCCACTTTGGTAAAAGTTTTTATCGTGAATGGATTTTGGATTTTGTCAAATGCTCTTTTCTATGTCTATTGAGATGATCATGTGGTTTTTCTTTTGTTAATGTGGTATATGACTTTGATTGATTTGCATGTGTTGAAACTTACTTGTGAAACTGGGATGAATCCCATTTGGTCATGGTGTATGATCTTTTTTATATGTTGTTGGACTCAGTAGGATAAAATTTTGTTGAAGATTTTTGTGTCTATATTTATCAAAGATATTGACCAATAATTTTCTTTTTGAGTAGTGTGTTTGTCTGGTTTTGGTATTAGGGCCATAGAGGCTATAGAATGTCTTTTTTTTTTGTCTTTTTGCCTTTTTGCTGGATCCGAACTGCATCTGCAACCTACACCACAGCTCATAGCAATACCGGATCCTTAACTGAGCAAGGCCAGGAACTGAATCCACAACTTCATGTTTCCTAGTCAGATTCGTTAACCACTGAGCCACGATGGGAATTCCAGAGGCTATAGAATGACTTTGAGAGTGTTCCTTCTTCTTCAGCATTTGCAAAATTTTAAGAAGGATGGATATAAGTTCTACTTTGTATGTTTGGTAGAATTTGCCTGTGAGGCCATCTGGCCCTAGACATTTTTGTTTGTAGGGAGTGTTTTTATTACATATTCAATTTATTTTCTAGTGATCTGTCTGTTCAGTTGATCTGTTTCTTCTTGATTCAGTATTGGAGGGCTGCATGTCCCCAGAAAGTTGTCCAGTTTTTCTAGGTTGTCAAATTTATTGACATATAATTAGAGTATTCTATTTTTTTTTTTATTTCTGCAATGTCTGTTGAGATTTCTCCTTTTTCATGTCTTATTTTGTTTATGTGAGTTTTTTCTCTCCTCTTCTTGGGTGTCTGAGCAGAGTTTTGTCAATTTTGTTTACCCTTTCAAATAACCAGGTTTTATTGACTTATTCTATTGTTTTCTATTGACTTTTTCTATTGTTTTTTTATCTCGATTTTATTGATTTCCTCTCTAATCTATATGATTTCCTTCCTTCTGATGACATTAGGGTTTTTTTGTATTTTTCTAACTATTTTAGTTTGTGGCTTAAGTGGTCAATTTGAGGTTTCATTTATCTTTTTGGGGAAGGCCTGTGTTGTTATGAACTTATTTCTAAGCATTAATTTTGTGGCATCCCATAGATTTTGTATGGTTGTGTTTTATCATTTGCCTAAAGGCCTGCTTTAATTTCCACTTTGAAAAAAATCTATAAGAGCAACTGAATTTCCTGGATAAATTGCTATCTATTAATGATCAATAAGGAAGTTCACTTTGCCTCTGAAGTTTGGTGAAGAAGGGAAGGTTCATATACTACAGAATTTACAGGGTACAGCACAATTGAAAATATGAGGATTCTTGCTCAAAAATCAGAAAAAAAGTTGCCATTTTTACTGCTCAAATATAGTTCTTTTCTCAAAATTAATTCATTAGTTGTGAAATGCAACACAAATTACAAACAGTATTTTGTGTTAAAATTATATATATATATAAGAAATACTTTATTATTATTATTATTATTATAGCTACATTGATTATAAGATTTTGGGGATCTTTTTTCAATTTATTTTTATGAAAATTTTTGCTTTTAGACACTTTATTCTCTATCAATTTAATTGAAACTGTATTCAACAACTGGTGAAAAATGAAGGTTGCAATTAATTTTTGATATCCTTAGGGTTTTCAATATATAGTATCATGTCACCTGAATAGGATGATAATTTTACCTTTTCTCTTCCTATTTGGATATATTTTATTTCTTTTATTTGTCTGATTTCTGTGGCTAGGACTTCCAATACTATGTTGAATACAAGTGATGAGGTTTGGTATCCTTGTCTTGTTCCAGATTTAGGCAGGAAGGTTTTCAGCTTTTCTCCATTGAGTATTATATTGGATTTGGGTTTGTCATAAATGGCTTTAATTATGTTAATGTATGTTCGCTCTATACCTACTTTGATAAGAGTTTCTATCGTAAAAGGATATTGGATTTTGTTAAATGCTTTTTCTGCATCTATTGAGGTGATCATGTGGTTTTTTATTTCTCTTTTTTTTTCTTTTTTAATTCTTGTTTATTATGCTTTCCCATTTCCAGGCTGCCCTCATTTTTTTCCAATTAGAGTTGATTTATGGTGTTCTGTTTATTTTCTACTATGCAGCAAAGTTGCCAAGTCACACACACACACACACACACACACACACACACATTTTTTTTCCTTGCAATATCCTCCACCACGTTCCATCATAAGTGACTGGATGTAATTCCCTATGCTAAACAGCAGGATTTCATTGCTTATCCACTCCAAATGCAATATTTTGCATCTATTAACCCCACACTCCCAGTCCATCACATTCCCTCTCCATCTCCCTTGGCAACCACAAGTCTGTTCTCCAAGTTTATGAGGTTCTTTTCTGTAGAGTGGATCAATTGTGCTGTATATTAGACTCCAGATATAAGTGATAGCATATGGTAATTTTTCTTTCTCTTTCTGATTTACTTCACTTAATATGAGAGTCTCTAGTTCCATCCATGTTACTGCAAATGGTGTTATTTTGTTCTTTTTTATGGCTGAGTTTTATTCCATTACATATATAAAAAACATTTTCTTAATCCATTCATCTGTTGATAGACATTTAGGTTGTTTCCATATCTTGGCTATTGTAAACAGTGCTGCAGTGAACATAAGGGTGCATATATCTTTTTCAAGGAAAGTTTCATATGTACATATGCCCAAGAGTGGGATTGCTGGGTCATATGGGAGTTCTATATTTATTTTTCTGAAGTACCTCCATACTGTTTCCTATAGTGGCTGTACCAATTTACATTCCCCCAACCTTTTCCCCACACCCTCTCCAGCATTTGTAGTTTGTTGACTTGTTAATGATAGCCATTCTGACAGATGTGAGGTAGTAACTCATAGTTTTCATTTGCATTTGTCTAATAATTAGTGATGTTGAACATTTTTTCATGTGCTTGTTGGCCATATATATATATCTTCTTTGGAGAAATGTCTATTCAGGTCTTTTGCCCATTTTTCAATTGGGTTGTGTTTTTTTTTTTAACTGTTGAATTTTATAAGTTGTTTGTATATGTTAGATATTAAGCCCTTGTCAGTTGCAATATTTGAAACTATTTTCTTCCATTCTATAAGTTGTCTATTTTTTACGTTTTCCTTTGCTGTTCAAAAGCTTGTTAGTTTGATTAGGACCCACTGGTTTATTTTTGCTTTTATTTCTGTTGCCTTGGGAGACTGATCTAAGAAAATATTTGTACAGTTGATATCAGAGAATGTTTTGCCTACATTCTCTGTTAGGAGTTTGATTGTGTCTTTTTTTTTTTTTTGCTTTTTAGGGCTGCACGCATGGCATGTGGAAGTTCCCAGGCTAGGGGTCCAATCAGAACTGTAGCTGCCAACCTACGCTAGAGCCACAGCAACACAGGATCTGAGATGTGTCTGTGACCTACACTACAGCTCATCGCAATGCTGGATCCCTAAAACTCTGAGCGAGGCTAGAGATCAAACCCACTACCTCATGGTTACTAGTCAGGTTCCTTAACATCCGAGGCATGAAAGGAACTCCCTGGTGTCCTGTTTTACATTTAATTCTTAAAGCCATTTTAATTTTGTTTTTTTTTTTTGCATGGTGTGAGTTTGTGAGGATGTGTTCCAATTTCAATGATTACATGTGGCTGTCCACCTTTCCCAAAACCATTTGCTGAAAAGACTGCCTTTTTCTCATTTTATATTATTGCCTCCTTTGTCAAAGATTAATGGACCGCAGGGGTCTGGATTTATTTCTGGGTTCTCTATTCTGTTCCATTGGTCTGTATGTCTGGAAGTAGAGCTCAGTGATAGAGTATTTGAGTGCATTAGTCTGTATGTCTGTTTTGTTACTAGTACAACATAGTCTTGATTACTGTAGCTTTGTAATATTGTCCAAAGTCTGGGAAAATTAGGTCTCCTGCTTGGTTTTTATTCCTCAGTTTTGCTTTCGCAATTCTGGGTCTTTTATTATTTCATATAAATGTTTGTATTGTTTGTTCTACTTCTGTGGAAATTATCATGGGTAATTTGATTGCATTAAATCTGTAGATTGCTTTGTGTAGTATTGCCATTTTAACAATATTTATTCTTCCAACTCAGTAGTATAGAATATCTTTCCATTTCTTTGAATCCTCTTTAATTTCCTTGATTAATCCTTTATAGCTCTAAGTACATAATCTTTCACCTCCTTAGCCAGGTTTATCCCATCTATTTAATTTTTTTTGGTACAATCTTAAAAGTTATTCTATTTTTATATTCATTTTCTAAGATTTCATTGTTAGTAGACAGAAATGCAACTGATTTCTGACTGAATATTAATATTGTATCTTGCAATTTTGCTGCATTAATTGATCAATTCAAGTAGTTTTTGTGTGGAGTCCTTATGGTTTTCTATATATATTGTCATGTCATCTGCATACAGTGACCATTTTACCTCTTCTCTTCCAATTTGGATACATTTTATTTCTTTTGTCTGATTGCTGTGGCTTGGATTTCCAATACTATGTTGAATAAAAGTCATGAGAGTGGGCATACTTGTCTCATTCCACATTTTAGCATGAAGGATCTCAACTTTTCTCAATTGAGTATTATATTTGCTGTGGGTTTTTCATAAATGGAGTTTATTATGTTATGGTGTGTTCCCTCTAAACCCACTTTGGTAAGATTTTTAACCATGAATGGATGTTGGACAATGTTATTTGCTTTTTCTGTATCTATTAAGATGATCATGTTGTTTTTGAATTTTCTTTTGTTAATACAATATATGACTTTGACTGATTTGCATATGTGGAACCATCCTTGTGAAACTGGGGTGAATCCCACTTGTTCATGTTATATGATCCTTTTTATATGCTGTTGGATTTGGTTGGCTAAGTTTTTTTGAGAATTTTTGTGTCTATACGTATCAAAGATACTGACCTACAATTTTCCTTTTTGGTAGTCTCTTTGTCTGGTTTTGGTATAAGGGTGATAGAGACTTCATAGAATGTCTTTGGGGCTGTTCCTTCTTTTTCAGCCTTTGGAAATTTTTAAGAAGGATGGATATAAAATCTTCTTTATATGTTTAGTAGAATTCACCTACAAAGCCATCTCGTCCTGGACTTTTGTTTGTAGGGAGTGTTTTTATTACATATTCAGTTTCATTTCTAGTGATCCATCTGTTCAGTTGATCTATTTCTCCTTGATTCAGTTTTGGTGGGCTGTAAGTCCATATAAAGTTGTCCATTTTTCCTTGGTTACCAACTTTGTTGGCATATAATTGTTCTTGGAAGTCTCTCATGGTTTTTTGTGTTTCTGCAGTATCTGAGATTTCTCCTTTTTCATTCTTTATTTTTTTATTTTGTTTTTTCTCTCCTCTTCTTGACAAATCTAGCCATAGGTTTCCTTTTTTTTTTTCTTTTTTACCCTTTTAAAGAACCAGCTCTTAGTTTTATTCATTTTTTTCCTATGGTTTTTTGAATCTCTATTTTATTGATTGCCTCTCTGATCTTTATGATTTCCTTCCTTCTGCTGACTTTAGGGTTTTTTGTTTATGTTCTTCTTTTTCTAATTCATTTAGGTGGTGAATTTAGTTGTCAATTTAGATTTTTATTCTTTTTTTGAGGAAAGTCTGTATTGCTATGAACTTAAATCAAAGCACTACTTTTGCAGCATCCCATAGATTTTTTAATTGCTTGTCTTCATTATCATTTGTTTCTTTAATATCCTTCTTGATTACCTCATTGAACCCTTGGTTTTTTAGTAGCATGTTGTTTACTATCCATGTAGTGAGTTTTTTCTCATTTCTTTTCCTGTGGTTGATTTCCAGTTTTATGCCCTTGTGGTCAGAGAAGATACTTGAAATAATTTCTATATTCTCAAATTTTTTGAGGTTAGTTTTGGACACCAGTATGTGGTCAATCCTTGAGAAGATTCTATGTGCACTTGAAAAGAATGTGTATTCTGATTTTTTTGTATGTAATGTTCTGAAAATGTCAATTAAGTCTAAATTTTCTATTGTGTCATTTATGATCTCCTTTGCCTTATTGATTTTCCATGCAGAGGATCTGTCCATTGACATGAGTGTGGGGTTAAAATCTCCTACAATTATTTTATTCCCATCACTTTCTCCTTCCATGTCTGTTAGTATTTGTTGTATGTTTTTGGGTGCTCCTATATTAGGGACATCTATATCGACAATTATAATATCTTCTTCTTGAATGGATCCTTTGATCATTAAATAGTGTCAATTTATAGCATCTTTCCTTATGGCATTTAAAGTCTATTTTTGCTGATATGACTATTGCAGATCCTGCTTTCCTGTCTTGTCCATTGGCATGAAATATCTTTTCCCATCCCTTCGGTTTCAATCTATATGTGTCCTTTGCCCTAAAGTGAGTCTCTGGTAGAACTTGCTTTTTTATCCCATCTGCCACTCTATGTCTTTTGATTGAAACCTTCAGTCCACTGAAATTTAAGGTATTTGTGGATAAATATGTATTTATTTCCATTTTAAATCTCGTTTTCCAGTTGATTCTATGTTTCTCTTTTGTTCCTTTCTCTCTCTCTCTCTCTCTTTTTTTTTTTGGTGGCTTGATTTCCTTTTATTTTATATTTTTGTCCCTTTCTTTTTAGATTTTGTGAGTGTAATGTTTGATTTTGATTTGTGGCTTCTCTGTTTTTCAATTGTGTTAACCACTTCCTATATCTGCTTTCTTCAGCCTTATAGTCATATAGGCTCAAACACATTGTTAAAAAAAAAAGGAGTCTATATTTTCTTACTTTCCTTCCCAACATTCTATGATTTTTAAGTCCTTTTTTAATGTAATGTTTGTCCTTTTGCTATTCCTTGTGTTCATCATCACTTTTACAATAGGTTTTTTTCTTTTTTTTTCTTTTAGATCAGCATGCTTGCTTTTTTCAGTGATTGCTTTCCAATTGTGATTTCCTCCATCCTATTTTTTCTTATCTCTTTCTTATTTAGAGAAGCCCTTTCCTTATTTCTTTTAGAATGTGTTTGGTATTTCTGTATTCTTTTAGCTTTTGTTTGTTGGAGAAATTCTTTTTGGGGGGATCTTTTGTGTTTTTGTGGCCACACCTGAGGCAAATGGACGTTCCCAGGCTAGGCGTCAAATCAGAGCCACAGCTGCTGGTCACAGCCACAGCCACAGCCACACAGGATCTGAGCCACATCTGTGACCTACAGCACAGCTTACAGCAATTCCAGATCCTTAACCCATTGAACAAGGCCAGTGATCAAACCTGCACCCTCATGGATACTAATTGGTTTCATTAACTACTGAGCCATGAAAGGATCTCTTGTTGGAGAAATTCTTTATTTCACCTTCTATTTTAAATTATATTATTGCTGGGTAGAATAATCTAGGATGCAATTTTTTCCTTTTTAGAACTATGAATACCTCTTGTGAGTCTCTTCGGGCCTGTAGTATTTCTGTAGATAAACCAAGCTGATAGCCTTAAAGGGTTACCTTATAATTAAAGCTTTGAATTTCTCTTGATGCCTCTAAAAATTTTCTCTTTATCTTTAACTTTTGCCATTTTTTATTATAATATATCTTGGTGTGGGCCTGTTTGGGTTCAACTAGTTTGGGGCCCTCTTGCTTCCTCTATCTTGATATCTTTCCTTTAGATTTGGAAAGTTTTCAGACAAAATTACCTCAAATATATTCTCAATCCCCTTTTCTTTTTTTTCTCCTTCTGGAATTCCTATTATGCATAGATTGGTCCACTTTATATTATCTCATAGATCTCTCATATTGCTTTCATGTTTTTTTCACTTGCTTTCTGTCTGCTGTCTTTATTGGCTAATTTCCATTATTCATCTTCCAAGTCACTAATTCATTCCTTTGCATTATTCATTCTGCATTCTAGTGTCTTTAACTCAGTTTGTGTCTCGGCGAATGAATTTTCCTATTTTTCTTGCCTCCTCCTTATATTTCCTAGTCCCTTCCTAAAGTAATCTGCATTACTGTTTATATCTGCTCACAATCATGAGAGCCCATGATTGTGCAGGGAAAGAGATTCCTATGGTGGTTTGCCCCTCTTCCTCTCACCCTCCCCAACAACTGTGCCTTGCTTCTCCTGTGGACCCAGACCTCATCCTGGGTTGCTTCAGCTGTGGTATTCAACTCCCCAGCCTGTGGCACATTGCTCCCTAGCCCTTCAGGCCATCTCCCCACAGCCAAGCCTAGTTCCAACCCTCTCCATGGAACTGACCTAAGGAGCCTAAGCCTCAGTGCCCAACCCCTGCCCAAATGTATCAGAATATGATGTCCAGGGTGGTGATACAGATAATCTGTGCAGCTCTTGCTCTCCTTTGCCCTCCTCAGTCCAGTTGCTGTGTTTTTCTTGGAAACTTTGGGGTCCATCCATCTCAGCTGATCTCCCTGTCAGTTAGGTGGCTTCCCAGGGTGAGTTCCTTTTTCACTTTAACAGCTCCCTCTCAGGAGTGCTAGTCCCATCCTGGTTCCTTCTCTCTCTCTCTTTTATTCTTTTGCTCTACTCAGTTATGTGGAGGGTTCCTTGCACTTTTTGGAGGTTTACTTCTTCTTCCATCTTTGAGTAGGTGTTCTGTGTGAATTGTTCTACATGTAGTTGTGTTTTTTTGATGTGTTTGTAGGAGAAGATGAGTGCAAAGTCTTATTCCTCCATCATCTTGATCCTTCTCCCTTTTTCTTTTATGATGTGGTCAACAGTTTTTAAAATCATATATTTTGTACTCTTTGATGAAAGCTAATAATACTCTGATATACTCTATTCAATGAAATTTTGTGCACTCTTCCTGTGTAATAATTTACTGGCAAAGCTCACTGCCTCAGCCTCCTAACACTACCTGTTTTTACATACAGGTGACATTGATAATATTTTTTACATGAGAAAATGATGAATTCTATATGGAGAGGTGAGTAAGTAACCTATAAGCCATTGCTCCTCCCAGACAATATTCCTTCTCTCTTCTAGGCAGTGATCACTTCACCATGGTTTCTGTATCTGCAGTTACTATTATCATCACTACCAACAATCTGGTTGCATGTCCCAACCCATGTCCCTTCTGTGGGGTCCTATTGTACGCTGGACACTAATGTGTGTGTGCACATTGGGAGACCAAACAGCTTTGTGTTGATGTTTCTTGAGCCTATGGGTACAACTCCTACTTCTGGACCAAAACTGGACACTAATGCTGCCCACCAGTATAGATCCTCTGCTCACCTGTGTACTCAGTAATAAAATTATTTAGAAATTCAAGGAGGCAACAACAAAGCATTAAACCAATTAAGGCTACTATCTGAGGGTGAGAGCCTATGTAATTGTACATGCTGAGTGCTTTGAAAAAGGTAGAATGAACAAATACAAATGGAATGGCATCCTATAGAAGTCCTGGAGAATGATGAGAATGCCTGTTGTTTTTGTTAGTTTTATCATTGGGAAAAAAACCTAAGGAAGTGTGGAATTGAGCAGGCATTCTCATTTCAGACTCTTTATCCATTTCAGGTTGTGAATAATTTAGTGAATTAGGAGACATCAATCTATTGTTTGTCCTGACAAAATATATTTTATTATCTTACTGATCTGCCTTTGAATAGAAATTGCACACAAATTTTTAAATATACTTTTTAAGTAACTGCTTAGAAAACAAGGATTTGAGGTTATATTAAATTAATTTCCTGTTTTCTCTTTCTCAGGCTTTGAGTACTTAAAGAAAGCCAAAGTTTCTCTGCTGAAAAAGATGTGTTTTTTTTTTCAACAAATATTTAACTGTCTGTATTTGTCAATAAAAACTTTATAATTGTCATTATGGTTAAATGGGGAGCTAAGTATTTTTTCACATTGACCTATAATTCTACTTGACTAAGGGGTTTAAATCCTTTTAACATTTTTTTTGACAAACTTTCCAAAGTCAAATGCCAAGCAAAGACTTGACCTCAAATTAACTTTAGTATTTTTCCACTCAGCTCTGTAAATCTCAAATCTCAAAAAGAAATGATCTTATCTCATAAAAATAGAGATATTGGACTTCTTAGGCTTATATGAAATGTTAAATTACATGAGAAAAATTGTCAAATAAGAAGTAGTAATAAGCCTTCTTAATGTTGTATTTGTATACATATATAGTATGTGTTCCAGAAGTTAAATATTTTAGAAACATAATGTTATTAGCTGTAATTCATATTATCATCTTAAAATGTTGCGTGTCCCAGAAATAACTCCATTTTCTTCTTAAATGTCTCATATATTTAACAATGAGCATTTTAAATCTTTGTCCTTCATGAAGAGTTATTGCTGTCATTTGATATTTGCAGAAACATTCCTTCAAAACTGTTGTGTCATCAAGGACATCATGGAAAGACTAATGGAAAACCTGGAGACAAGAAGAACAAGTATTCATTACACAGGACAGAATGCACAAAATATACAGTTTTTAATTATACTTTGTTGGAAACACTACTGATTCCTTAATGTTTTGTGTTCCCTTGATTGATGATAACAGTCTCTCTTAAGTTACCTGTGACTTAAAGTTTGGAAAAGTAAACTATCTTAAACAAAGACACAGCATTTACTTTTACTCCTATGTGATCCCTCAGGAATATGGAAACTTTTGAGTATCCTTCTCATGCCAGTATAATTAGTTATTTTCATAAGTTCACTGTGAATCCATTCTCCCTGTAAAAGAACACAAGTGGAAACACAGACTAGAGTACAAAGGCTTGAATTGGAACATCATATTTGAGGGACATATGCATAGACTCAGATAAGACCAGATAATTGTGAGAAACTAAAATTGACATTATGAAGCCCACAAAGACTCTTGGAAAAATCTGAATCATTGCTTGCTTAAAGGATTCCAGTGAAGCAATCTTTAAAATAACCTATATGATCAATCACAATCTTACTGCACATAGATAAATAATCAGGCCAAGGTGAATAGAAACAAATTAGTTTTACTGTGGTTATTTTTGCAAAATAAATAAAATAGGGTGTAACTATAGAAAGAAAAATGATCTTTGCTCATTTGTAGATATTGGACTCTAATCCTGTTAATTGTTTTGAGTTTTTGGTATATACCTATAAACTGGACTGGATTCCAAATTATTCTAGTTTCCCCAGAATATCTGGCTACAACACTCCAAACTAGTGTTTCAATTTTCTTCTACTTTTCTGATTTGGAATTATCAAGAAAGAAGACTACCCTTGATTCTTTTTGCTTGGGTCTATATCAGGTCTTCTCATTGCCCAGTTAAAAAACAATCATTAGGAAATTGAATCTCTTTGCTAAAGTTAGAAATGTCAATTAGAATGCTACAATTATATTTTCCAGTTGTTGAAACTTAATTCATTAAGATAGCAAAATTAGATGTTAAATATTGTTAATAATCTTCTGTGAATGTAAGTTAATAAAAAGACCTATAATTTTCAGGAGAAAGCATTAAGCTCTGGAGAAGAGGAAGTGCTTAGTAACACACAGGTCTTGTACTGCTGATTGAATATACAAGTAGTAATTGGACTTATACTATTTTATAAATCTTTGGATTTATGTTCTGAAAAACCATATCATAAGTTTGAAATGCTCTATCAAAATTTTCCCTATTCTGTCTCTTAACAATGTACAGTTTTATTATTACAATTTTTTTACATATATATGTCTTGTTGCACTAACAACTTTAAATCATGTCAGAACACTAATAAACTGTTGTATCTGAATTATGGTTGCACTATATTTTCATTCATAGCTATTTGGCTGCCTCTGATTTACTGAGTTTAAGTATTTCTTGTGAGATAATTGCATTTTTTTAATTTCAGGAAAAATTCATGCCATAATGGAAAACGAATGCAATGTCCTATATACTTTAAGTTCTAAATTGTACATTTTTTCAAATAATTGTCCATATTTAATAGACAAATAAAAGAAATAAATTAATAACTCTGAACTTACAAAAATTTATAACACTCTTGGGGGGTTTGAAAAAAATCATTCTTTTGGAAAATGACTCCAGATTTTCCTTAGTTTATTTAAGATATATGTTTTTCTTATGTCTATGTTTGAATTAATTAGCTGTGTCATTATCAATAATGTATGACAATGATATAAGGATTATCATAAAAATATTTAAAACTTGAACTAATATCCCCTCTAACATAAAAAAAAAAAAATTCTGCTTACCCTTCTAAGTTCTCTATTGGGAACCCTGTAGCAAATGTACTGACCGTGTAGGAGTTCCCACTGTGATACAACATGATCTGTGGTGTTTTGGGAGCACTGGGACACAGGTTCAATCCTATCCATTGTGGGTTAAGGATCTGGTGTTACCACAGCTATGGCTTAGGTTGCAACTGCAGCTCTGCTCTATCCCTGACCTGGGAATTGCATATGATGCTGGGCAGCCAAAAAAAAGGAAGAAAAAGAAAAAGGAAAATAACTGACCATGTATTAGATGGCTTGGAACTAGTACAATTGTTAGAAGAGGTAGTCAAAAGTATATGATGACAGGTGGAACTGAAAGCTGGATTTGAGCAACCAGTGGCTCTTTTCTCTTCTTGGAATGTATACACTCTGTGTATTTTTCCATAGTGTGAGTCATTCTAAGGATATGGCCTTGAGAGATGAGGTGTTGTTGAGACCAGGTGGATTGTGTTTTTGACTGAACCCATTTAAAATCTCTATATAATCTTTAAAGATTCTGCTAGGAAGGTAAATATATCTATCTGTTTTGTGACTGTCAAAAATAAGACTCATAAATAAGATCCTTTGATTTTTAAACTCTAACTTATCAGTCTTCAGTGGCCTGCCTCTTTTTCAGTCTCTCTTTGCTTTGCATGGACAGGGCCCAATATGTTAACCAAATATTGGTGCACCAGCCCAGAGAATCTTGGGGAAAAAAAAATCCATGAGGGCAATTCAAGTTGGCCATTAATTTATACAAGGAGAACAATGGCTCACACATCACATGCTCTTGGAAGCCTGCATGAGAATGGAGATGTCCACAAAACATATTTTGTTTTGTTTTAAGTGGGTTTGAGTAACTACATGTAGTCAACTGTAGCATAAAAAAAGAAACTAATGGGTGTCACAGTATGTGAACCTCCAGCATGGGCAGTTGTGCTAGTCACTGATGATCACCTATAATAGTGAGTTAGAAAATTGACAATAGGTCTGAGATTACAGAAGGATATGCTTTTGTACACTGCTCTGCTAGCTTCTGGGATGACAGACTATTAGTAAATCAAGATGAAGGCTCAAACTTCTATAGAACAAGATCCAAGCACTTGTCACAATGCCTGATTAAGACTCCAGAAGGTAAAAATCCCTGGGAAAGTGAGGAGAGTAAAGGGGATTATATTGTGGTAACTGACAATAAAATGGATGAGTGGAATGCCCTATGCAATTTGGTCTCTAATACAAAGGACATTTTAAAATAGCAATTGCACTAGATTTCTGATAGTAAGTATATATACCACAAAACTACCAGGAGAAATTTTGCGTTATTTCTATCCCTTAAAATGATAAATCTTTCCATGGCTGTACAATACAAATACCATCAACAGTTGCAAGAAACCAGGAAAAGAAAGGTGGGTATGAGGCTTTTAAATACAGACTTCTGTAGAGAATTCCTCGAAAATCTAGTCCATAATCTCAATAAAAATTCTTTTCAAGGTCTAAATTTTTGTAATGAAATCATGGAATCATTGTTTATAGGTATATGTATGTTTATGTATATATGTATATACATTATTTAATTTTCTTTTTGTTTATTTTTAAATTTAATTTTTTTTATTTTTTGCTTTTTAGGGCTGCACTTATGGCATATGGAAGTTCCCAGGCCAGGGATCCAATCAGAACTATGTTAAACAAATTTTCTGTACCCATTTATAAATATTTGGACATTTAAGCTGTTTGTAGGTCTTAGCTATTGTGAATATATGGTAATGAACATGGGAGTGCAGATAGCTCTTTGTGATAGTGATTTCAGTTCATTTGAGTATAAAATCAGAAGGGGGATTCCTAGATCACATTGCCTATTTTTAATTTTTTGAGGAAACTTCATAGCGTTTTTCAAAATGACTGTGCCAATTTCTACTCCAAAAACAGTGAGAGAAATTTGAAAAAAATGATATATATTTTGATATTTAGATCCATGTTGATTAAACATGTATTGTTTACTAGAGTGATAACTGGTTAATAGCTTAATTATAGAATATCAATTGGTTATAACTTTCTTCTAGCCAAGATTATATTATGTAGAATTTTTAATCACATGGAAACAATGATAATGTCATCTTGTTGTCAAAAGATTTATCTCACTTTACTTAACTATGTAATTCTAAAGTTTGGAAAAATTGGAAAACAATTTAAAAAAAAAATATTTAAAAGAATAAAAATAACAATTGCTGCTGAAAAGCAATGACCAAAAACTTACTAAGTACAGCACACGCTGTTGGAAACAAAATGCAGTTTGCAATTTTTTTTTCTTTCATTGAAATAGACCAATCAATCATAAATAATTTCAATGCTTTCTACTTACAGATTTTTAAGATTTGTATCTTCAACAGGAAAAATAGAGGTAAATTCAGTTTAAAATGATTAAAAGAATTATAAAATGGTTGTGAGTTATATCTAACAACTCAGCAATCATGAGGAATGTCCAATATGAGCAAGTAAATGTGTTGTGTGAAGAAACCACCATTTCTCATTTTGGATACATTTATAACATTGGCACAATATCATCTAAAAATTTCATAAGCGTATTTATGTTTTACTCACATTTACTTTTCGACCAAGAGTTTAATGCATAATCCAGACATATAACTTGGCTGTGCTATAAGTTAAGCAAGGAAGTGAGAATTTGGATTGTCTCATAAATACTGAAATAATTGCTAAGAAATCTCTAAAGATAATTCAAATTTTAAAAAATGATATATTTATTCTAGACTTTATAGTTAACTAGGAGTCCAGTGGCCTCTCAGTTGTGAACATGGCCACTGGTGATAAAAAGACAAGTCAGAAGTTTGTTTTAGGTACAATGTCTGTAGAAGGGATAAGAGAATTAGAAAAAATTAACACTGTTTATCATTATTCTTTGGTTAGTATATTAAAAAAAAACTGTGTGATCTTATTTCTAAAGACACAATGAAAAGTAGCAGACAGATAAATGGGGGTGTGGGTAGACAGAAAGCCTATCATGAATTTGTAAAGGCAGTGATCAAGCATTGGTGTCTCTAAGGCCTAGTGTTTTAATGTGACCCAGAATATGTAGAAAAGACATTTCTACAATTCAGTAACAGACATAATGTGGAGGTAACAACATAGGAAAATCTCCCACTTTCATGATGTCTCAAAGGCCCTGAATCTTCTGGAAAGATGCCTTTCTGGGGAAGATCTCAACTGCCATTGTCATTTATTCCCACCATCTAGGAAAATCTGGAGATGGTTGTGTTACTATGATTGCAGTCTCCTTGCCCAATACTCTGTTACTCTTCTATCTCTTTTGAACTACATATTTTCTTGAAATTTCTCTGGAGTTATTTAACTAAAACATATATTGATAAACATTACTTTCCTTGGTATGGTAAGCAATCATCTCCTTTAAGTTACTGCATCCCTACATCAGCATGATCACAAGGCACAACTTTATGCTTAAAAGTTCATGTTCTCTTCATGCTAAATTGAAGGCTGTTGTCTTAACAAATTGTGATGTCACAATTGTATCAGATACAAAACCTGTATCTGCAAATTAAGATCCACTATAAAGTGCATTTCTTTATCTGGATAGTGCATATTTCTTACTCCCCTCAAGTTTGAAATCAGTTATCATTTATATAAGGAATCTCTATCCTTCCTCTGTTTCCATGGATCTCAAGAGTCCTACTAATAAAATGTGTTATCTACACATAGTAGTCAACATTTTTACTATCACTCCATGTAACTGCCCCCTCATTTTTCTTAAAGGCTATTATTGAAACATGGTATATAATCACATGATGGATTTTTACAACTTGAAGATATTCTAGCTGGAGACTTAATTGGAAAATAAACATAACTGCTACTTCACAAGTCAGCCCTGTTCTCCCTTTCATACTCTATCACCATGATTTTATAATTTGTGATACACTAGAGTGATATGGCCATTCAAATTTTTTACATATATATTATGTGCCTATTTTATGTCCTTTTTTCCTTTGTATTATATGTGTTAATATTTATTTGTGTATTTATAGATTACCATTTTTACATTGATACTGAATAGTCCACTTGGTGCATAACTTTTATGTACTAACTACTGTTGTGTATATATGGATACCATATAATTTAATACAAATGCTGACGTTATGAATGTTTATGAACATATCTTTTGCCATCTCTGTGGAAGAATAACTTTGGAAATAACTCAAATGTGGTAGTTCTAGGTCATCACACATTCTTACGTTTGTCTTCTTTCCCCAGCTTTACTGAGGAATAATTGAAAAATATAAAATATACATGCAGGAGTTCCCACTCTGGGACAATGTGTTAAGGATACTGTGTTGTTTCTGCAGTGGCATGGGTTTGACTCCCAGCCCAGCACTGTGGGCTAAGGATCTGGAATTGCTCTGGCTGTAGCTTAGGTCGCAGGTGTTGCTCATAGTCTATCCCTGACTCAAGGCCATCCATATGCTGTGGGTGTGACTGAAAAAGAAAAAAAATAAATTCTTAAAATAAAATATACATATCTTTAAGATGTACAAAATTATATCTTTGTATACATAAAGACTATTAACAGTTAACCAATAGTGACTTGCTTTTCTTCTTCATATGTTCAGATTTTATAATTTTTTCTATCTTCAAAATATGTATGTTTTTACACTTGTTGATTAT
Organism: Phacochoerus africanus; assembly: GCF_016906955.1. NCBI lineage: Eukaryota > Metazoa > Chordata > Mammalia > Artiodactyla > Suidae > Phacochoerus > Phacochoerus africanus. Next base: position 56,615,089 of record NC_062547.1, on the reverse strand, counting down.
TCACAGTTCATTGTATTTCCACATAATTATTAGAATTATCTTGCAAAATTTTTCTCCATAATGTGGGATTTTGAGTGTCATTGCATACTATTTGGATGATTTAGGGAAGGAGAAATTTTTTTTTTTTTTTGCTCTTTAGGGCCACACCTGTGACATATGGATGTTCCCAGACTGGGGGTCGAATCTGAGATGCAGCTGCTGTCCTATGCTGCAACCACAGCAACATGGGATCTGAGCCATGTCTATGAACTACCCCATAGCTCACAGCAACCTGGATCCTTAACCCACTGAGTGAGGCCAGGGATCAAACCCACATCCTCATGGATCCTAGTTGGGTTCATTAACCACTGAGCTACAAAGAGAACTTAACTGAGATGCATTAAAATGAATAATTCAAGTAATTTTTAAATATTTTTTTAAAATTTAAATTGTTCCATTATTACTCTTTTGCAAGTAAGAAGTATAATTAATGTACTTACTGGAAACTGTGAGAAATATAAGAAAATTTACTGATTATCTTCATAGGTATGCTTTGTTGAATCTGTTCAAATCTATTGCATCAAAATTAATAGTATTTATTTTGTATAATAAGTGAAAATTGTCTTATACTGTAATGGGTGTTTTTATCTGAATGGAAACAATTAAAAATAAACAATAACAGAAAATAAAGATTAGTCCCAAATATATAAGAACTTGGAAATATATATGCAGTTATATCATTCAGGTGCACTGACAGAACAATATCTAAAATATATAATATAAAAAATTTAGAGATATAATACTAGAAAAAAAGGAACGAACAATTTGTCTTTACCCACTGAATTGGCCCTTAACACACTTGTAAAAACATTGCTAGAAGTTATCAAAACTCTTTCTGCAATTTGGGTTCTGACCATCCTGGTAAAATAGTGACTTAAACTACATTGGCTAAATCTCAGTGGACATTCCTAAGTAAATTAAAAAAAAAAAAGCATTAAAATAAGCATCCAAGTAAGGAGGTCCTATAATCATTTGCCCCTGAGTTTCCATGGAGGTATTTAAAATGTCAACTTCAGAGATAAAAGATTAGTGTGTACATTCACTTAGAAAGTTTTCAAAGAAATTTACCCAGAAAATGATTTTATTTATATGACATCCATTGAATCTCTGTCAGCTAATCAAGATAGTGAATGTGTGAAGGTGTGGACATAATAAAAGGTACTAAGAATATGTTTATTTTTATTCACCACAGAAGAGGAGAGATTTCAGCAAGTGCTTAAGAGAAATTTATTCAGCATTAAGTACTTCTCTTTAGTTACTGATTCTATTAATGCTTTGGAAGTTTGGTGTTGGGAGACATGTTTCTACAATATTTTCTTAGCCTCTTTGTTCCTATTTTCTATACTGAAAACTCTATCTTGTCCTGCTTTACTTTACCCCATATTCCTGCATGAAAAACAGCTGCAGGGCTGGTAAATGACTTAAGCTTAAGAACAAAGACTAAAAGGCATAAGTTATTCATGTGGTCAGCTGAATGAGGACATAATACATTGGTCTAGGCATGCCATTTGCACAGCATGATATGTCCTGTTAAAATAAAAAAGAGGAACCTCATGGCCCCAAGGGGTTTATGAGTGGTCGTTAGCAAAATATACATGAGCAAGGAGAACCTAGGTGCAAACCTAGGCACACTGGGCTGCCACAGATAGACATGCCATTTTCAGAAACACAATGATGATTCTCTAGATGCTAAGCATAGATAGGTGACACCAAGCTTCCTCAGTGCTAATGATTGTTAAATGACTAAAGGTCAGAATAAAAGCTTAACCATCTACCAGCTATGTAGCTTTAAAATAATAAAAGAACTTTTAAAATAATTTAAAAAAACCTATATCTTGCACCTACAGCCCCTTCCTCACTTGACATAATCCTAAAGAACACAATAAAACCAGTGTGGTTTCTTGAAGCAGAACTCTTGGTCCCTGAGACCTTGAGTCCCATGTTCCCACCTTTAATTAAGTGCTGGACGGAGTGTGGAAAAAAGGGAATCTCCTGCACTGTTGGTGGGAAGTAAGCTGGTACAGCCACTATGGGGAACAGTACGGAGGTACCTTAGAAATCTATGCATAGAACTACCATATGACCCAGCAATTCCACTCTTGGGCATATATCTGAACAAAAGTTTCCTTAAAAAAGACACATTCGCCCCCATGTTCATTGCAGCACTATTCACAATAGCCAAGACATAGAAACAACCCAAATGTCCATCGACAGATGATTGGATTAGGAAGAGGTGGTATATATACACAATGGAATACTACTCAGCCATAAAAAAGAATGACATAATGCCATTTGCAGCAACATGGACTGTTGAAGGCATGAATGTGTGACATGACAAAGAATGGAAAGAAAAGACTGGTGCCATAGAGTGGCTGTAGAAGATCAGTCTATACTTTACAAAGTCTTGTGACTCTCTCATGGCCCTTGAGGCAAAACAAATGAGAACAATATCAAAGAATGGCATCTTTAAAACAAGATTGCTGAAGTATTGATGATGCTGATGGAAAACTATCAGCTCTGACATTCTCAGGACTGGAGCCTTGGGGAATTTTTGGGAGAGGCCATAGATGGCTTGAAGCAAACAACAAATTTTGGCCTGGGAGGGCTAAAACATTTATGATTACTTTATGTGCTTACAAATGACTGTCTTAGCTTATCTTGTTTCTAATCTGTTTGAAGTAAAATACTGATATATCACCTGCATGTACAAGGAAGTAGAAAATAGTAAATAAAAACCATGAGTTGGCTCAGAGGGTTGCTGTTGCCTAGTGAAGGTGGTAGCCCCCTGAACCTCACTCTATTTCTTTAGAGCATGTTTTTGAGCCTATATGACTATAGACATGGTGTATTTCAATGAAGTTACATGGCAGAAGAAATCCACCTCTTCCCTTTACCACCACTTTTTACATACATCCCATATGAGACTGTCAATTAAGAAGGAGAAAGGGGAGCTCCCATCATGGGTCCATGGAAACTAATCTGACAAGTATCCATGAGGACACAGGTTCAATCCCTGTCCATGCACAGAGTGTTAAGGATCTGGCATTGCTTTGAGCTGTGGTATAGGTTGCCCATGTGGCTCATATCCCAGGTTGATGCAGTGGTGATGTAGGTCAGCAGCTGCAGCTCTGATTTGACTCCTAGCCTGGGAAATTCCACATGCTGAGGGTGTGGTGATACAAAGCAAAAAGAAATGTGTATATATATATATACATATATATATATGTATATATATATGTATATATATATATATTTAAAACTAAAACGCTACATATTTTGCAGAGATTATTCACTTAAATGTCTCTGGAGAATTTCTCTTCCCACATCCATGAAAAAATTCCTGGGTGCCATTTTCTCTTTTCTATTTAAATCACTGATCATTCCTCTTTCCAAATTTCTTCCTTCAAAGGCTCTTAAACTATTTCATCTCTTACTATATCTTATGCTTTCTGCTCTGTTTTTATTTACTACTTATATATTTTTGTATCATCATGATAGTTGGGCTTTAGTAGAGAGAGATTATAAATATATGTATTTAGATTTATACCCTATTCAAGAATTGGAAAAGAGACTAAAGGGTAAAAATTAAATGTTTAAAACAAAGCACCAGAATCTAAGAAATATAAGAAACTAAAAAGTAAAAATTAAATGTATAAAACAAAGCACCAGAAACCAATGTATATTATGTAAGTGTTAGAGAAGCAAAGACATAAAACTTGTGCTATTTGGGAAAGCTGTATAGAATTATCAAAGCTGTGAGAAGCTCAGTGTTTAGATATACAGGCAAAGGCTCTATTTTAACTACATTTTCAGAAACTCATGTAGAGGCAGAAGAGAGTAAAGTCTTGTAAATGATATTTGACAATAAAGATTCATTTATTTTATTATGAATAAATTTTGTATTATGTATATATTTATGGCTGTACTGGTAGCCATAAATTATTATTTTTATTATGTATATATTTATGGCTGCACCAGTGACCATAAATCATTATTTTTATTATGTATATACTTATGGCTACACCAGTAGCATATGGAAGTTCCCGGGCTAGGGTTGAACCTGAGCCACAGCTGCTACCTACACCATAGCTGCAGCAATGCCAGATATTTTAACCCACTGCACTGGGCTGGAAATTTAGCCTGCACCTCCACAACCACCTGAGCCACTGCCCTTGGATTTTTAACCCACTGTGCCACAACAGGAACTCCAGGATTCGTTTTAGATTTCACAAAAGGTGAACCAGATTAATACCTAATTCTAAGGAAGCTTGTTTTGACATTTCTGAGCAAAGAAAGCTAAGAAAGAAAAGTAGATTCTCAACCTGACCTGATAGGTTGCAACCATTTTAGTATCAAACAGGGCTTAAAAATGAAAGAAGTTATTCATTAATAAAGAAGCTTATTATGTGTAATAAACATGTACACATAATAGAATTCTTTAATGTGTGCATTTACATTGATGTCCTATGAAATATTTTGAATGTGGTATTTGATTTTGATATTATGTGAATTTTTGTTGTACAGCAATGGATATTTATCCTATAAAATATTATCTTAAAAATACATATATCTTAAATAAATACATATTTATCCTATAAAATACTTATCTTAAAATATTATTATAACTGTAAAATTTCTTGGGAAAAAACTCTTGGGCTGAAAAATGTTTACATTTTCAGGTTTTAAATCTTGACTCAAAAACTAAATTTCATTTTTTTCTAAAAACAATAAACCAGTTCTGCATTTAAAAGTTGAAAGGCTTAAAATCATACCGAGTCTGATAAAAATAATACTTTAAACTAGCTTATTATTTTAAACCTAACTGACTTATTCTTTTGTCTGCCTTTAGGAATATTCATATGAATGCCACATGGAAATATAGATTCAAATATCAACTGATTTTATCTTATTGGTATAATTCCCTCCTTTAAGAATTGGCTTTTCTTTTTATTCTCATTTTTCTCATTTTCCTAATGACTCTATTTGGCAAACTCCCTGTGATTCTTCTCATCCTTCTGGACATCCATCTTTACACACCCATGTATTTTTTACTTAGTCAGCTATCCCTCATGGACCTGACATACATTTGCACTGTTGTCCAAAAAATGGCCTCCAACTTTCTGTTTGGACACAAGTCTATCTCTTTCATTGTGTGTGGGGCTCAGAGTTTCTTCTTAATGACTATAGAGGTACAGAAGTATTGCTCTTGGCTTCTGTCTTATGATCATTACATGGCAATTTGCTTTCCTCTTCACAACCCCATTAGAATAATCAGAAGAGTGTGTATATCTATGATAATGGGATCTTGGATAATGGGCTCTATCAACTCCTGTTCCCAGACCACATATGTCCTCCATATCCCTTATTGCTGATCCAGGGCCATCAATCATTCTTCTGTGATGTCCCAGCCATGTTGACTCTGGTCTGCAAGGACACCTGGATCTATGAATACACAGTGCTTGTGAGCACCACTATCTTCCTCTTGTTACCTTTCAGTACTATTTCTTGTTCCTGTTGTCATGTTCTCCTTGCTATCACACGAACTCAGCAAGAAGAGAGGAAGAAGGCCTACTCCACCTGCAGCACCCATCTCACTGTGGTGACTTTCTACTATTCACCCTTTGTTTACACTTGTCTATGTCCAAGATCCCTAGATTTCCAGCAGAAGACAAGGCTCTATAACATCTTGACCCCAATGCTCAACCAGATTGTCAATAAGGGCTGAGAAATAAGGAATTAATAGGGTCCTTGAGAAGAGTAATACAGAGAATATACTCTGTTCAAATGTAGACAAAGTTTTTGTATGAGTACCAGAATTGGATATAAATGCATTCATTTTCATTCAGTAATTGAAATATTATCTTATCTTTAAATTCTAGGACTACAATTAATGCAAAGGAGAAGAAAATAATTCATTTTATCTGGATGAAATTATCATTCCTAAATATATATGATATGACTTCTATATCTCTTCCTATCTCTCTATCTATCTGGATGTAAATGAATAATAATGCATAACATTGTTACTTTTCTTTTTTTTTCTTTTTTTTTTGTCTTTAGTATTTTTACTCTTGCATCTGTGGCATATAGAGGTTCCCAGGCTAGGTGTGGAATCAGAGTTGTAGCTGCCATCCTATGCCAGAGCCACAGTAATGTGGGATCTAAGCCACATCTGTTACGCACACCACAGGTCACAGCAATGCTGGATCCTTAATGCACTGAGCAAGGCCAGAGATCAAGCCCACATCCTTGTGGATACTAGTTGGGTTCATTAACCACTGAACCATGATGGGAACTCTATTGTTATTTTTCTTTGTAGTGTTCTTCATTATGTGATATCTTTATTGATTATATGATCCATAATCATTTTTGGGCTCAATTTTCTCCAAATTGCTTTGTATCAAAATTTATACTCTGTAGATATTATATATTAATGAGGTAAAAATATTTTCAGTCACTTCTGATAAACACCAAATGGAAATTAATTTTTGATTTTTTAAATTTTATACAATTTTATATATATATATATATGCATTACTATATATAAGAGAGGTAAATAACAAGGAACTATTGTATAGAATTCAGAAATTTGCTCAATATTTTATATGATAAAATAATCTGAAAATTTATATATATATATATATATATATATATATATATATAAAACTGAATCATCTTGCAGTACACTTGAAACTAATACAACATTGTAAATCAACTATACTTCAATAAAAATATCATTCTGCTTATGTTACTGAAGTTCCTAAGAGGGTTTATAGGTGTGAAAAACTTAGGCTGAATTTCTGATAAATTATATCAAAATATAATTTTTAGTACATGTAGATCTGATGATTCTCAGGGAGAAATTTTTCTAAAAAAGATTTATCTTGTGAGTTCATTTCAAACCCTGAATTCATACAAATCCATTTCTGATAAGTTTCAATTTAATTTAAATATAAATTTAATCACTGGCATTTTAAGGATTCCTCTGAAATTTGTGGTAATTTTTGAACTTTATATAAGAAAACAGAATTTCCCATCATGGCTCAGTGGTTAATGAACCCAATTAGCATCCATGAGGATGCAGGTTTGATCCCTGGCCTAGCTGAGTGGGCCGAGGATCCGGCATTGTCATGAGCTGTGGTGTATGTTGCATGTGCAGCTTGGATCCTGTGTGGCTGTGGCTCTGATGTAGTCAGTCAGCTATAGCTCCAATTGGATCCCTAGTCTGGAAACTTCCACATGCCATGGTGAGGCCCTAAAAAAAAAAAAAAAAAAAAAAGAAGAGACTTTATGTTTCAAATGCCTACTCCTCTATTTTATCACCATATATTCAATTACAATGCAAAATATTGTTTAAATAATATTTGTTTTCTAAAACTTTGCATGAAGAATGTCTTTTCCATTAGTGGGTTTTTTTTTTTTTTTGCTAATTTAAAATTTTAACAATCTTAGATTATTATTTCTCTTTATAAGCCTTTAGATATTTACTTTGCAATGTTGAAACCATTCTTATATTTATAAAATGTTTGCTCTTTGATAAATGATAATTCCCTGAAATATTTTTTTGTAATAGTCATTTGTGCACTCTTATTATCTAATAATTTCCTGAAAAAGCTCACTATGCAAGCTTTCTAACATTGCCTGATCTAACACTCAGGTATAATATTTAATAATTTTGTAGATGATGTAGGGAGGGCTATGGATGGAAAGGTAAGTCAGATCCTGATTCAAACATGTGTGATTTCTCCTGCCAGACACAGTTCTTTCTCTCTCCTGGGAACCATTTTATCATTCCTTATAGTGTCTTACCATGCCCTGAACACTAATAAATATGTACACATGGGTAGGTCAGAATAACTGATGCTTGTTCATGCTGCCTAGAGAACATTGAGGAAGGATGCTCATTCCATACTCTACCCATTTCAAGTAGTGACTAACAGAGAGAATCAGGAGACATTGATTTATTGTTGGTCCCAATATAACATTTTATGATCTTTCCTTAATTAAGAAATTCCAAATTTTTTTCTTTGATTTTTAAGTAATCTGCCTAGAAAACCAAGAAGTTACATGAAATTAATTTCCTCTATCATATTCATGAAGTTTTTGATTACTTAAGACAACTGAGTCTTCTGTATAAAATATAGAAGTTGTTTTTAAAAAATCCAAATATTTAGCATTCTCTATTTGCCTGCAAAATCTTTGTCTTGATGGTCTAATAGATGTTCTTTTTTTTTCTTACAGTGACCTATAATTCTTTTTGACCAAGTGTTTTAAAAAATGTTATTTTTTCCAAAATTCCCAATATCAAATCATAAATAAATATTTTTGGACCTCAAATAAATTTAGAGTTTTCCATAAGATCCTGTAAATTCTCAAAATATTTTTTTGCTCACCTTATAAAAACAGATATGTTAAACTTGTTTAATTATGCTTATTTGATGTATTAAATTACATTGGAAAAGTTTTTGAATAAGAAGTACTATTGGGGAATTCCCATCATAGCTCAGCAGTTAACGAATTCAAATAGTATCAAGGACCTGGGGGATCACTCCCTGGACTTGCTCAGTGTGTTAAGGACCCAACATTGCCTTGAGCTGTGGTGTAGGTCACAGACACAGCTTGGATTCAGTGTTGCTGTGGCTGTGGTGTAGTCCAGCGGCTACAGCTCTAATTTGACCCCTAGCTTAGGAACCTCCATATGCCTGTGTGCATCCCATATACATATAATTTGGATTTATCTTGTGATGTGGTGGATAAGGATCCAGCATTGATACCACAGAAGCTTGGCATCACTGCTGTAGTGTGGGTTGGATCGCTGGCCTGGTATCTTCCACATAAGTATTATTGATCTCAGGAAGATAGCTTAAAGCAAGATCTTAATTCTAGGCTAAAGAATTGATCCTGAGAAGCCTGGGTGAAAACCAAGAATCCTATTTGCTAGACCCTTCAGGGATAGTGGCTGGAAACAAAGCTCTTAGATCTTGTCTATATTGTAAAAATAAATTTACAAATAGACAGACCTATAAAAGAGACAGAGATTTTATTATAAGGTCAGAACTTGTGGGAGATCACACAGAGGAGCAGGTTAGAAGCAAAACAGCACACACAGAAAGAGGTGTGGACTAGCCTGCTAGTGGGGAACATGTCAAAGTGGTGATTTAAATTATATAGGGTCATTTCTTCCAGATTTTTGCTCTCCTTTAGCCAATTATGTTCCTTTATTTTATTTTATTGCTTTTCACACCCGATTGGACTTAGGGCCTTCCCTGACACGCATGTGCGTATATTCAGCAAAGATGGATTCCAACTTGGGTGTTTATGGGAGGCTAATAAAACATAATGTGATCTGGTGTCCCCTCCCATTTGATACCTGAGGAGCCATCCTGCACATGTGTAATCAGGTAAGTCTTCTTGACCCCAGGAGTGACAGATGTGGTCATTTTATCTTTTTACTCCAGCAGAGCTCAGCTCCTGATATTAATTTCCTCCTTAATGTATCAAATGAAACAAGCTCTAATTACTCAGCTAGGTAAGTTCCAGCTATTTTCATCCCAGGGGACCATCTATATCGTACTGCAATACTAAACCTTCATTGCTGTGTTTTTATAGATGTAATTTACATCTTACAGAAATTAAATGAAATTTTTAGAAGTATGTGTGGTATGATGTTTTCAGTTATAACTGCAATTATAATCTTAAAATGTTACATATCATAGAAATACATTTTCTTATCAAATAAATACTAATCAGATCTTTAGCAATAGAAATTTTATTTGTCATTAAGAAAGAGTTATTTTATTTTATTTTTTTTTACTCAGAGGCTTTGGAAAAGTGTCCTTGCAAAACTGCTCTATCTTCAAGGATATTCATGAAAAACTAATGATAAAACTGGAGTTGAGCAGACAAAATATTAATTATCTGGGACTGAAAAAACTAGAAGGATGTTTGCAATTTTTTTAAAATGTTTTATTTGAAGCATTGATAATTCCTTGAAAACTTATTTTTGAAATTTAATAAATTCTTTTCTCCTATGCCATCTGTGATTTACAAAGTATATCTTTGAAAACAAAGATAATTTTTCTTCCAACCTAACCCCTCAGGAACTAGAAATTCTTGAGTATTCTTTGCATGTAAATATGATTAGTTATTTGCATAAGTTCAATATGAATCTGTTATTTTAATGGTACACAATTGGAACAATTGTCTATATAATCAAGATTTTGACTGGAATGACATTTATGTAGACTCAGATATGATCAGACAACTTGAGTAACTAAGATTGACTTTATGTAGCCAAAAAAAGTCTTTGGAATAATCAAACTACTACTTTTAATACAAGATTCCAAAAAAGCAATTTTGAAAAGACTTCATATGGACAATCATCATCCTTGATGCACTTATATAAATAAGTTTAATGCAAAAAAAAAGTTTTACTATAATTATATTTGTAAAAAAAAGTGGGAGTAAAAGTAAAGGGAAAAATGATCATTAGTGTATTTGTAGACATTAGATTCTAGTCCCGTTAAATCTCTTAATGTTTGTTATATAACTGTAACCAGACTAGATCCTGAATGATAGTTTCCACAAATACCTGACTGCAACTCTCTGAACTAACATTTCCAAATTTCTCCTACCCTTCTGATTTGTAATCTTTAAGAAAAAAGGCTGCTCTTGAATCTCGTTGGTTGGGATTATGTCAGGTTTTTATTACTAATCAGATGACAAATTTAGGACTAAACCTTGAGCCTATAATCCCCATTTAAAAGTCTTCTTCAGACTCTAGAAACTGCACACCAACTGGAGAAATCAAAATCAAAAAGATAAGGAAGATAACTAGCTGACATAACTGCCTGTGCTCAAGTCACTATATCAAGACTTCCTGCTTAAACTAAACATAAAGCCCTTCCTTCACCCCCACCTCAGAAATTAGCAAGAATGACAATATCATTGCCTCTATCTCCCAAGCCATCCCTAATGAGATAACTTTCACAGTGCTGGAAATGTCTATTAACTATGCCACCTCAGCAAAATTGGCATTGTAATAGGGAATAACAAATCTGATTCCATAATAGATTTGTAACTTTTGCTTTTACTTTTGTATTCTATTGCTTTTGCCGCAATTTAATCACTCAAGAGATATTGCCTATAGCTTAGATAATACTTAATGAGCTACCTCAGGGAACCTTGACCCCATGCTGAATGTTAAACTAAAATAACTTTCTTTAGCCTATAGGGAACATCCTGACCCAACCCCCCAGAGGATGACTGGTGGCATCTGAGTCTGACATGGCTACTCTATTTTTACTTTGAAAGGTATTTATCTTCTCAATGGCCAAGAAGATATCACATTAATGGTTTTATTTTATTTTACTTTTTGATGAGATGATGTAAGAATTTTCTTTTATAAAAATCCTTACCGACTTATGAAACCATTTTGCCTTCAGCCCCTGCCTCAGCCAGAGGTTTCATTTTTAACTGAATATTTACAAATCTAGAAGAATGTGAAGGGAGTGGGGTGGGGTGGAAATAGTGGCTTCTTCTTTTCCAGGGATTTATTTAATGGGAATGTGTTCAAGGCAAGAGCAAATTCAGAAGGATATCAGCATCGTGATCCAGAAGTCCAGAGCCGAGAAGGACTGTCTGTTTGCAGGTTTCAGATACTCAGACTCCACTTTTACTTTCGCCTATATTGGCAGCCCCAACTCTATTGTCTGCAAAAAGGTCACCACACAAAAAACCTATAAAAATGAAAAGACATAGAATTATAACTCAGATAAGGGAGAAAGAAAAAAACCCAGAAAAACAGCTAAGTGATTAGGAGATTCTCAGTCTCCAGGGAAAAGACTTTAGAATGTTGATGCTGAAGATGATGCAAGACATTGGAAATAAATTGGAAGCAAAGATGGATAACTTACAGGAAACACTGACCAAAGAGATACAAGATATAAATCTTAAGCAAGAAGAGATGCAAAATACAATAACTGAAATAAAAAATTCATTAGAAGCACCCAACAGCAGAATACAGGAGGCAGAAGAACAAATAAGCAAGGTGTAGGACAGATTAGAGAAATTATGGAGGAGGAACAGAAAAGAGAAAAAAGATTGAAAACAAATGAAGAGTCTCAGAGAAATCTCGGACAATGTTAAACACCCCAACATCTTATTATAGGGGTGCCAGAAGGAGAAGAGGAAGAGAAAGGGACAGAAAAAAATATTTGAAGAGATAATAGCCAAAAACTTCCCTAACGTGGGAAAGGAACCACTCACTCAAAGCCAGGAAGCACAACGAGTAACAAATAAAATAAACCCAAGGAAGGATACCCTGAGACACATATTAATCAAATTGAACAATTAAATACAAAGAGAAAATATTGAAAGAAGCTATGGAAAAGAAGCAAATAACATACAAGGTAACCCTGATAAGGTTATTGGCATATTTTTCAGCAGAAACTCTGCAGACCAGAAGGGAGTGGCATGATATACTCAACGTGATGAAAGAAAAAACCTCCAACCAAGATTACTTTACCCAGCAAGGCTCTCATTCAGATTTGAAGAAGAAATCAAAAGCTTCACAGATAAGCAAAAGCTAAGAGAATTCAGCAACATGAAACCAGCTTTACAACAAACACTAAAGGAACTTCTCTAGAAAGAAAAGAAAAGGCTGCAACCAGAAACAAAAATACAACAAATAACAAGGCTCACCAGTAAAAGTACATATAGAGTAAACATACAAAATCATCCATGCACAACTATGCCACCAAAATCAGAAATCATTAGAAGATGAGGGTAAAAATGCAGCACACTGGAGATGCATGTGAAATTAAGAGACCAACAATTTAAAACAATGTTGTATATATAGAGACTCATATCAAAACTTCAGGATAACTGCAAATCAAAAATCTATAATTGACACACAAACAAGAAAAATCAGCTCAAATACTATACTAAATATAGTCATCAAACCAAAAGAGGAGAGAACAAGAAAAGAAGGGAAGAAAAAAAGCAACAAAAACAAATCCAAAGCAATTAATAAAACAGCAATAAGAATATACTTATCAATAATTACCTTAAATGTTAATGGACTAATCGCCCCAATCAAAAGATACAGACTGGCTGAATGGATACAAAATTAAGACCCATATATATGCTGTCTTCAAGAGAACCGTTTCACTTCTAGGGACATGAAGAATATTTTAAGGGACAAGGAAGATCACTATATAATGATTAAGTGATCAACCCAAGAAGAAGATATAAAAATTTTAAATGTCTATGCACCCAACATAGGTTCAGCACAATATATAAGGCAATTGCTAACAACCTTAAAAGGACAAATTGACAATAACACAATCATAGTGGGGGACTTTAACACCCCACTTACAGCCATGGACAGATCATCCAGACAGAAAATCAATAAGGAAACACAGGCCCTGAATGAAGCATTAAACCAGCTGGACTTAATAGATATTTTTAGGACATTCTATCCAAAAGCAACAAAATACACATTCTTCTCAAGTGCACATGGAATATTCTCTGAGATTGATCACATCCTAGGCTACAAATCAAACTTCAGTAACTCTAGGAAAATTGAAATCATATCGAGTATCTTTTCCGACCACAACACTATATGACTAGAAATCAACAACAGGAAAATAACTCAAAAACCACAAACACGTGGAGACTCAACAACATGCTACTAAACAACCAATGGATCACTGAAAAAATCAAAAAGGAAATTAAAAAATTCTTAGAAGCAAATGACAACAAAGATATGATACTCCAAAACCTATGGTATGCAGCAAAAGCCATTCTAAGAGGAAAGTTTATGACAATACAAGCACACCTCAGGAAACAAGAAAAAACTCAAAGAAACAAGCTAACTTTACATCTAAGGCAGCTCGAGAGACAAGAACAGATGAGACCTAAAGTCAGTAGAAGGAAAGAAATCACAAAGATCAGAGTAGAAATCAATGAAACAGAAATGAAGAAAACCATAGAAAAGATCAATGAAATGAAAAGCTGGTTCTTTGGAAAGATCAACAAAATTGATAAACCATTAGCCAGATTTATCAAGCAAAAAAGAGAGAGGACTCAAATCAGTAAAATTAGAAATGAAAAAGGAGGAGTAACAACAGACATCACAGACATACAAAGGATCATAAGAGACTACTATATGCAACTATATGCCAATAAAACAGAAAACCTAGAAGAAATGGACAAATTCTTAGAAAAGTACATTCTTCCAAGACTAAACCAAAATGAAATAGAAAAGACAAATGGACCAATCACAAGCATTGAAATTGAAACTGTGATTAAAAAACTTCCAACAAACAAAAGTCCAGGACCAGATGGCTTCACAGGTGAATTCTATCAAATGTTTAGAGAAGAGCTAATACCTATCTTTCTGAAACTATTCCAAAAAATTGCAGAGGAGGGGACACTGCTAAACTTATTTGATGAGGCCACCATCACCCTGATACCAAAACCAGACAAAGATACAACAAAAAAAGAAAATCACAGGCCAATTTCACTGATGAACATAGATGCAAAAATCCTCAATAAAATACTAGCATACTGAAACCAGCAATACATTAAAAGGATTGCACATCATGATCAAGTTGGATTTATCCCAGGGATGCAAGTGTTCTTCAATATCCACAAATCAGGAAGCATGATACACCACATTAACAAACTGAAGAATAAAAACCATGTGATCCTCTCAATAGACCCAGAAAAAGCCTTTGACAAAATCCAACACCCATTTCTGACTAAATACCCTTCAGAAAGTAGGCACAGAACTTACCTCAACATAATCAAGGCCGTATATGACAAACCCACAGCTAACATCATTCTGAATGATGAAAAGCTGAAAGAATTCCTGCCAAGATCAGGAACAAGACAAGGATGTCTGCTTTCACCACTACTATTCAACATAATTTTGGAAGTCCTAGCCACAGCAATCAGAGAAGTAAAATAGATAAAAGGAATCCAAATTGGAAAGGAAGTAGTAAAACTATCACTAATTGCAGAAGACATGATACTATACCTGAGAATCCTAAAGACGCTACCAGAAAACTCTTAGAACTCATCAATGAATTTGGCAAAGTCATAGGATACTAAATTAATACACATAAATAGACCACATTTCTATATATTACCAATGGAAGATCAAAAACTGATATTAGGGAAGCAATCCCATTTACCATTGCATCCAAAAGAATAAAATACCTAGGAGTAAACCTACCAGAAGAAACAAAAGACCTGTACTCTGAAAACTATAAGCCGCTGATGAAAGAAATCAAAGATGACACAAATAGATGGAAAGACATACCATGCTCTTGGATCAGGAGAGTCTGTATTATCAAAATGACTATATTACCCAAGGCAATTTACAGATTCAATGCAATCCCTATCAAATTACCAAGGACATTTTTCACAGAACTCAAACAAAATATTTTAAAGTTTGTTTGGAAGCACAGAAGACCCAGAATAGCTAAAGGCATCCTGAAAAAAAAAGATGGAGCTGGAGGAATCAGTCTCTGGGACTTCAGACTATACTACAAAGCAACAGTCATCGAAGCTGTTTGGTACTGGCACAAAGACAGAAATATAGATCAGTGAAACAGGATAGAAAGTCCAGAATTAAACCCACAGACCTACAGTCAACTAATCTATGACAAAGGAAGAAGAATATACAATGGAGAAAAGACAGTCCCTTCAATAAGTAAGTGGCACTGGGAAAACTGGACAGCCACATGGAAAAGAATGAAATTAGAACACTCCCGAATACCATACACAAAAACAAACTCAAAATGGATAAAAGACCTAAATATAAGACTGGATACTATAAAACTCTTTGAGCAAAACAGGCCATACACCCTCTGACATAAACCATAGCAGTATCTTCTCAGATCCCCCTCCTAGACTAATGACAATATAGACAAAAATATATGGGACTCAATTAAACTTAAGTTTCTGCACAGCAAAGGAAATCCTAAATAAAACAAAAAGACAACACATGAAAGGGAGAAAATATTTGCAAATGAATTGCATGACAAGGGATTGATCTCCAAAATTTATAAACACCTCATATAGCTCAAAACAAAAAAACAACCCCATCAAAAAATGGGCAGTAGATCTAAACAGACAGTTCTCCGAAGAAGACATATGGATGGCCAAAAAACACAGGAAAATATGTTCATCATTCACTATTAGAGAAATGCAAATCAAAACCACTTTGAGGTATCATCTTACACCAGCCAGAATGGCCATCATCAAAAAGTCTACACACAATAAGTGCTGGAGAGGGTGTGAAGACAAAAGAACCCTATTACACTGTTGGTGGGACTGTAAATTGGTGGAACTGCTGTGGAAAACATTATGGAGATACTTCAGAAAACTAAAAATTGAACTATTATTTGATCCAGCAATCCCACTCCTGGGCATCTATCCAGAGAAAAACCATGACTTTAAAAGATACAGGTACTCTAATGTTCATTGCAGCACTATTTGCTATAGCCAAGACATGGAAACAACGTAAATGTCCATTGACAGAGGATTGGATCAAGAAGATGTGGTGCATATAGACAATGGAATATTACTCATCTATTAAAAGGAACAATATACTGGCATTTTTAGCAACATGGATGGACCTAGAAATTATCATGCTAAGTGAAGTCAGTCAGACAATGAGACACCAACATCAAATGCTTTCACTGACATGTGGAATCTGAAAAAAGGACAGAAAGAACTTCTTTGTAGAAGAGATACTGACTCACAGACTTTGAAAAACTTATGGTTTCCAAAGGAGACAGTTTGGGAAGTGGGGGGATGTGCTGTGGGTTGGGATGGAAATGGTATAAAATTGGATTGTGATAATCATTGTACAACTATATATGTAATAAATTCATTGAGTAATAATAAAAAAAATCCTTACCTAAAAATATATAACTATCTGGAGGTCTGTTCTGCTGCTTTTTCCCAGAATACAGAGTGCCTCATTTCTGATATCTACTCTGAAATCATTTAAGTGAGTGTTGAAAGTCAGTCCAATGATTTATTCATTTTAGTGGAAGATGACAAGTGCCAATTTCCTGTTGGTAGAGGCCCTTCATAGTAATAAATTTGACCATAATTTGGGGGGGCCTCATATGTCCATTGGGTCCTACAGTGAGTGCTAGGAAAGTTTATTCCCAGGTCTGGCAAAGATTCCATTTATAGGCTACTCAGTGTATTATTACTGGACTAGGCCTTATTAACAGTAGCCAAGGAGTTCCGGTCGTGGCGCAGTGGTTAACAAATCCCACTAAGAACCATGAAGTTGCGGGTTCGATCCCTGGCCTTGCTCAGGGGGTCAACTATCTGGCATTGCCATGTGCTGTGGTGTTGGTTGCAGACGTGGCTCTGGCATAGACCGGTGGCACAGCTCCGATTAGACCCCTAGCCTGGGAACCTCCATATGCCGTGGGAGCAGCCCAAGAAATGGCAAAAAGACAAAAAAAAAAAAAAACAGTAGCCAAAATTCTCTGGACCACCAGTCTTGTAAGTCTCTTATGGTCTAGGAAACATTTCTTTTCATTTTTTATTTTCATATCTAGAGTTACACTATTATAATTATCTATTTCACAAGTGACTATATACCATTTTATAAGAGGAACAATCACATATTTGGTCATGTAATAAATAATGATTTTGTAAAATAAGCAAGACCAATAATAAAGCTAGCAGTGGTAGTAAAGTTATAAGTAAAAATTTAAGTCAAAATTTGTCATTATGTGCAGCCCAGCATATCCCCAGGTCCTCTAGTTTAATCTGTTTTACACCAATTCTTACCTTTAAGAGAAACTATTTATTGTTGTTGTCCATAAATCATTTAGCCCTATTTCCTAGTGTTACTAGTCTGGTCATCCTTTGGATATTCTAATTGTTCCTTTAGATTTAAAAGACCATAGCCTGGTGTTAATCTCCTGGTTGTAGATCATGAAGCATCATGTCATTATCCAAAGATTGACTGTGAAGTTCAGCTTCATAAACAACAAGAAAGTGCCTTTAATAATTCAGTAAAGTTTAACAGTACAACATAATATCAAAGAACAATCTGAGAAGTGAGTCTAGTAAATATAGCCTTCAATTAACAAAACTGTAAATTAATGCTTAGTGAAACATAATGCTTTTTTTAAATTACCCTAACTTTTAACAAACACAATCAAATACAGGCTAATTTGTTTTCAAAATAAGTCTAACCATTGACCATATAGTTTTTTTTTTTTTCCTTTTCTTTTTCCACATTGATTCTGGTGCAGTTTCTCAGTAGTAGTCTCAGGCTGAATTCCCAAAAGACCTCTCAAGGCCAAGAAAATCATGCCAAAGTCCTGCCATCAGATTTCCCATAGGTGGATATTTTTTATTTCTATAGGTTCCCCAAATAGTTTGAGATTCCTGTACAGGTCAGGAGACACACTTGCATTTACCTGATAAGGCTAAATGTATCCAACTTAGGGAGGGACCCAGCAGAGAAAAAACAAAAATGTTTTAACTCTAACCACAGTAGTAAATTACCAAATTGTTGTAAATGTAAGTAGCTTGAGAAGAAGGGATTCTCTATGTCTGAGAAATAAAGATTAGAAGCCAGGAATATGTCAGATAAGAAGTCACAAAGTATTATAATCATATTTATCATTTCATTTGATCACAGGCAATTCATTTTTGTTCTGAGTTTAATCTTTCTATTAGTTTTATTGACCTTGCCTGATAATAGAGGATGATAGCGACAGTGCTAATTCAAGAATACTGAAAAGTTTATGTTAAGGTTTGTATAAATTGTCCAGTGAAGTGGGTGACTTGATCAGGAGAGACTGTAAAAAGTGTGCCCCAAGTAGAAAATACATTTTTAACCATTTCATTTTTTTCTATTGTGAACGTTCCAGCCCTAAAGCCAAGGAAAGGTTTGACCCATCGAATACAAATAAGGTTTTGCCAGGAAGCTGGGACAAAACAAAGGAACATCACGGAATTCCCATAGCCTTGATTTTTTTCTTTTACAGCTATTGTTTACCTATTTTAAGGTCCCTGATTAAGGTCCCTGATTTAGGAGTAGACTATTACCATGATACAAAGATGTCAAAATGGTGAAACTGACAATGAGAGGTTAATTTATTTATAGAAGTGAAATGAACCTTGTACCATTATCTACATGTACCATAATCTTTAGAGATTCTGTTGTCACCTTGTATTTGACAATATTCCTCCTGTAATTTGATCTAGCAAATAATTCCAGATAGTATAATATATTTCTCAGATGACTCAGAGGCCCACTGAAACACCTCAAAGCTAGCCAGACATCAGAAGAATTTATGGATGTGGATCTTTTAGCCGAGATAAATTCCAATGTCAGGGATTAGCGGATCCCCTCCCTTTTTGATTCCCAAGGAGCTTTTGTGTACATATGTAGTTGGGGAAGTCTCCTTGACTGCAAGAGTGATACATATAATCATCTTGTCTTTTTGCTCCAGCAGAACTCAGATCCTGCCATTAGCTTTCTTCTTGAAGTGTCAAAAGAAACAAGCTCCAATTTACTCAGTTTGACAAGTTCCAGCTATTTTCAACTCAGGGCCCCATCTATTACCTATCTAAATATCACTTTATTTTTCTTGTTGCAAAATTTGCAAATGGGAGTTCTCATTATGGCTCAGCTGTAATGAACCTAACTAGGATCCATGAGGATGCAGGCTCGATTCTTGGCCTTGCTCAGTGGGTTAAGGATCCAGCATTGCTGTGAGCTGTGGTGTAGGATGCAGATGTAACTTGGATCCTACACTGCTGAGGCTGTGGCATAGGCCAGCAGCTACAGCTCTAATTTAATCCCTAGCCTGGGAACTTCCATATGCCACTGGTGCAGCACTAAAAAGACAAAAAAAAAGTTTGAAACAGATATAAGACAATTTTATTTGATGTCTATTAACCTTAAGTGCAGTAAAAGTATTATACTTAATGTTGATGACTCTAAAGACATGTCTATATTAATTAGATCAACAAACTTAAACTAAGCTTAATACCAGATATTAACTTAACATTGAGTATTCCCTTGTTCTCAGGAACTTTTTCTTCAATTTCAAGAAACACAGATGGATTAGATAAACTCCCAAGAGCTCAGGTAGATCATTTACATCTCAAAAGCCACAGGGAGAGAAATGCAAATTCTTCCTCTAACTGCTTATACAAAACCCAGCCATCCTGAGCTATTTTTAGGAATTTCTTCTTTTTCCAGTCCCTACATGTCCGTTTAAGTTTAAGTAAACATAATAATAATGGACAATAATACATATTATCTGCTTACATTTGAATTACCTACTTTCAGCAAAACCAAGAGGAAAGAAAGGGATTTGGACTCAAGTATGGAGACACTCATTCACATATACACATATACCCCAAAGATAAAAGCCATTGCAAAAGACCTACTTTGATATAATATCAAATCAAATAAGGGCTGTTGTTCTCCAGAATTCAGAGAGTATTGAGGCATTTTTTTTTATTTATGGAAGCATAGCTAAAGATCTCCCAGTTTTTCAAAATTACCCCAAGAACTATAAGATGGAACAGAGCTCTGATCATATATACTTAATTATTCATGGCCAGTGTTATCAAATATGAAGCATACAGCAATTCAATTCAGTCTCCTGGGGTCGCAGTTCCCTAGCCCCCAAAAGGAAGATTACCAACGAATGCCTGGCCAGTCCAGAAGAGGAGAACCCCCATTAGAGATGAAGCTGAATGAATGACCAAAGCTGTCCAAAAGGGAAAATTCCAACAAATGCTTCACTGCAGGTGAAACAAATGCAATAGGGAAGAATGACCTGTTGTCATATGCAAGCTATATTATTCACCAGGGATGTCACAACTGGCCAATTCAAACATACATACAGACAAGAAACATAAGGTCCCCAAAACAAAGGATCGCATGAGATGTAGTCCAGAAATTCCAATTTCATTTCCACATAGAGGCCTCAGTGAGGTATGGTTCCTGGAAGAGTATGGACCACAAGTGGCTCACCCTAAAATGATACCAAAAAAAACCACAAAATAACAAATAAGCTACACTTGCACAGACAGAAATTCAGAGGAGATATAGTTTAAAATTCAACTTCCATTCCCAGACAGAGGCCTCCAAAAAGACTGGCCCACCTCTTAAAAGAAAACAGACTGTGTGTTTCACTTCCCATGAGGGTAGGAGTTCAAATGATGTGGAGAGAATTCCCAGGATATGCCAGTTGGAACTACTCATAACCAGTGACACTGAATGTGGACCATAGCCCCTGACATTTCTTGGATCCAAGCAGCCTCAAGCCGTGGTCAGCTGATATCTGTCAGGAATAGTCCCTCTGAGATCCCTGGAGTTAAATGAACTTTAAGATTCCTGAAGCGAAATGAAATCCAGAAGCTACTGAGGGCTCAGGGAAGGGGATACCCTTGGCTGGGTTCCAGCTGTCATGGGCATGAACTCCTAACTGGCTTGCCAAAATTGTCAGCACAACTTTGTGTCCCCAACACACAGTGAGGACAAACAAACTGAAATGTTGGAATTTGGAACAGAGATATGTTTATTGCAGGGCCATTCAAAGAGATGGGTGGTTCTTTGCCCACCAAATCCCAAAATTTCCTGAAGGGTTTTGGCAAAGCATTTTAAAAGCCAGATTAGGAAGAGGGATTGCAGGGTGTGTAATTAGATCAAGTACAATCCTGATTGGCTGAGGTTGAGATAATAGTGTCATGGGGTTAACATTATCAGTTCTTAGGCTCCAAGAGGCCTAAGGACTATGTGTTTATGATCATTAAGTAGATAATATCTTCCATTTGGTGTTGTTTTTTTTTTTCACATTGGTAAAACAACTCAGATACTATTATCTATGTATTTGAGCTAAAACAGAGGATATAGAAGAAAGTTCTATCCTAGGAAGACCTAGGATAGTTCTATCCTAGTTCTATCATAGGTTCCTGCTCATATACAGCATTACTTCCAATAGTATTTTTTCTCTCATGGTTTTCATTCTCCTTGTGCCTATGAATGCCTAGATGCCTGATGCATAACTTGGCAATTCTTCTTAAGTTATCTAACTGAACCCCTGTCTGTGCACAGATAGATTGAGACACCTCATTGGTTAAATCCCCCACATCTCCACCATCAAGTTGAAAAGGCCTGCTGAGAAATGTTTATAAGCCAAGATTTGCTTCCTTTGGCAGGTTCATATTTCCCTGATTAGTAGTAATATAAATGGTGCTTTGATTTAGCATTTCTCTTTAACTCTTGAAAGTATTTCAGGGTCTGCTTCTAAACCAAATGTTGCCCAAGACAAAAACGTTAGACACTTTGGTCTATGCTTTTCTTGATAGAATACTGTTTGATCATCTTTTAGCTGAGCAGAGAGATGTTTGTGCTTTGGCCAACACCACTTGTTACATATGGATTAATATGTCTGGGTAAGTTTAAAAAAGATACGTAAAATAACTGAGCGTGCCACTTGGCTTAAGAATGCAACTTGCTATTTGTGCTCTTTATTATTATTATTATTATCATTATTATTATTATTATTATTATTTATTTGATTGTAAATCATTTGGGTCTTTGGAATCACGACTCCAATGGCAGTCCGGATACTGAAAAATAGCCTGTTTTCAATAATTGTGGTAGACCCCATGGTGTTATGGTTTCTCTCAAGAGCTTTAATTCTTTTCATAGCTGCTCACCACCAAGTGAATCATCTCCTTAAGAAAGGAATAAACAAAAAACCCACACACATATAAAAATTAATTAATATGCAATAACTGTTGAGCAGTAGCTGGAAATAATGATAATGACATAAATTTTAATCCCACTCCTAAACTAGACTGAGATTCTGATCAAAAGGGGGAATAGTTTACAAAGAGAAAGAAGGGAGTTCCAGTTGTGACTCAGTGGTAACAAATCTGACTAGTATCCGTGATGAGACAGGTTTGATCTTTGGCTTTGCTAAGTGGGTTAAGTATCTGGCACTGTCCTGACTTATAGTGTAGGTCAAAGTCATGGCTCAGATCCTGTGTTACTGTGGCTGTGGCATAGGCCAGCAGCTGCAGCTCAGAATCAACCACTAGCCTGTGAACTTCCCTATGTTGTAGGTATGGCCCTGGAAGATAAGAAAGAGAAAGAAAGAAAGAAAGAAAGAAAGAAAGAAAGAAAGAAAGAAAGAAAGAAAGAAAGAAAGAAAGAAAGAAAGAAAGAAAGAAAGAAAGAAAGAAAGAAAGAAAGAAACGAATGGAGGGAGGAAAGAAAGAAAGAAAGAGAAAGAAAGCAAATCCCAAATGGAGTCACTCATGGTAAGCCAATGTCATCAAATTGACTTAATGCTTAACCTAATTGCAGTTTCAAACTTTCCAAGGAATGTAATCTTAAACAATTCCTCTGGAATTATCTGGTCATTACTAATGAGATAATCTGCCTGATAAACTCCCCCTCCCCAAAAGCGTGGTCAAATTTTCTAAAACACTGCGTGTTCAAATTTTCTTACACTGATTTTTTTCTGCTGATAACATATTCCATTTTATACAGTTTCTTGGAGCTTCTTTCTACCTTCTAAGTGGAATTCTGCTCAATTCATGTAATGTTGAGTAAAGCAAATTCAGTCTTCTAGTTTACTCAGTTCACTTTTGATTTTTTACAGTCTAAACTGGCATTTGCTACCTTACTCTATCAGCCAAAATTCTATATTTAAAACAATGAAAAAAATGTATGAACAATAAAATGATTTTTTTTTCTTTTTTGGCAGCTACCATGGCACATGGATGTTTCCTGGCCAGGGATCAATTCTGAGTTAGAGTTGTGACTGACAGCACAGCTCCAGGAACACGGGATTCTTAACCCACTGCACCTCCACAGAGACAAGCCAGATAATTAACCCACTGAACCACAGAGGGAACTCTGAGAAAATAAATATATTTAAAGTGATTTATTGGTCCACAACATCTTCATGAACACAAAAGAATATGATGTAATGTATGTATAATGTAATAGATGAATGACATGAGCAATAGCCAAAGTGCACCTGAAAATAAATATGAAGACAAACTAGAAAAAGAGCAGATAAATAGTATTATCTGCCAACCCAGGACTATCCAATCAGAGACTTCATGTCAATATGTGTGGCTTTGAGGAATTACTAGAAAAAGACCAGCTTGAGAATTAGGTCCAGGAGGAAATTGAGCATGTGGCTGGTGACCAGAGGCAAACATATTAGAAAAAAATGGGAATGTAAAAATAAGTAAATCACTATCCTGTAAGATGAGGCATTTGATGATAAACTTAAGTGCTATTTGAGAAGCAGCATACATAAACAACTGAGAGCCAACAAGACAAAGACTCTAATGTCCAGCTTGGGTGGGATATAGACGGTAGCAGTCTAGGTAAAATATCTCTAAGGAGAGATTATCAAAGAGATCACCAACCAATCTGCAGTAGTCATTCTCATTTTTCAGTCTTTCTTTGCCCTAAATGTAGAGGGGGCAGTTTATGAACCAGCAATTGGTGAGCCAGCCAAAAAAACACATAAATGAACCTTAGTTCATTTCCTATGGGAAAAAAGTATCCCAGTATCCATGAGGGAAATCACAAGTTCTCCAACTTCTCTGTGGTGAAGGGTAACCCATTATCAGATGCTTGCGGAAGCCTGAATCAATACGGGGAGACCCCCATAGGCAAGTTTTTTTTTTCCCTTCCTCTAATTGTTGTATAGCATACTGTTGCATAGAAGAGAAATGAATGAGTCTCACAGTATGCTAGCCTCTAACGTGGACAGTGTTGCTACCCACTGTTGCCCAATCAGAGCCTGAATGTTCAGTTAGAAAATTGAAAGGACTGAGGTTAGAGTTGTATTTGCAGTTGTCCACTACTCTGCTAATTTCTGGGCTGACAGACAAGATAGGAGAGGAGCAAAAAAAAATTGGAAATTTTAGCATGCCATTTTGTAAATCTAGGAGGGCTCAAGCTGCCACGGATTAATATCCAAGCACTTGGCACAATGCCTGATTAGGACTCTAAGATATAAAAATCCATGAGATAATGAAGAGAGTAAAATGAAGTATATTGTGGTAATTAAAATTAAAATAGATGAATGGAATGCCCCATGCAATTTGATCTCTAATACAAGGGACATATTTAAGAGTAATTACACTAGAATTTTAATAATAGAGAAATATTCCTTAAAACTACTAGGAGACAACTTATATTCTGTCTCTATCCCTTAAAATTATAAATCTTTTCTACACATGATTGCTTGAGACAGGAAAAAAAAAAGTGGGTAAAAGGCTTTTTAAAATACAGATAACTATAGAGGTTTCTTGCCAAAAATATAGTCCACGTTTTCATTAAAATTTCTTGTCAAGGGCTAAAGTTCTGGAATGAGGTCTATGGGACTTCTGTGTGTGTCATTATGTATGTTTATAGATATGAATTATGTATATAAGATGTTTTTCTAATTTTGGAGGGTATTGACAAATTAAATTTTCAAAGAACCTGGGAGTTCCCATTGTGGCACAGAGGAAACGAATCTGACTAGGAACCATGAGGTTGCTAGTTTTATCCCTGGCCTTGCTCAGTGATTAAGGATCCGGCGTTGCTGTGAGTTGTTGTATAGGTCACAGATGCGGCTCAGATCTGGAGTTGCTGTGGCTCTGGTGTAGGCTAGCAGCTATAGCTCCAATTAGATCCCCCTATCCTGGGAACTTCCATATGCCACGGGCATGGCCCTAAAAAAGACCAAAAAAAAAATTAAAAGAACCTAATTTAATGGGCTTAAAAATAAATTTTAATGTCAATAATGTACCTATATAAAATTAAAACAGTTTCCTGTGATCTGGTAAAATGACAGTTTTCTTGGACTGTTGATCTATTCTTGACAAGATTATGACAACTTTTTCTTTAATTTTTAGGTGGCTTTTTGCTTTCTTATCCATTATCCTATTTATATGATCAAAAAATGTATGTTATTTTTAACAGTCTTAGATAATGATCTGTGTTGATTCTTGTACCCACAGTGCATATGCCTTTTACATTTCCTTATTGCCAATCCAGGGCCATAAATATATTTTTTTTTAATTTTAGGGCTGGATTTTCTTAAAAGTTTCTTAGGTCTACATTGTCTAGATTATAGTTCATGCCCCATATTTCCTTAATGATGTTCTATGCCTTTTGATTGGAGAATGTCATACATTTTTACTTAGAGTAATTATTGATAGGCAAAGACTTACCATACCATCTTGTTCATTGTTTTCTGGCTGTTTTGTAGTTTCCTTGATCCTATATTTCACTTTTTCTTACTCTCTTTGTGACTTAACTGTAATTCCCTTGTGGCATGCTTTGTTTCCCTTCTTTTTATTGTTTGTGAGTGTTTTGTTGGCTTATGTTTATTGGTTGCTGTGTAGTTCTCATAAAACATTTATAATAGTCTGTTTAATCTGCTAACAACATTAATTTGATCACAATAAAAAGCCTTATCCTTTTACTTCCACACTTTTATGTTTTTAATGTCATAAATTACCTGTTCTTTATTATGTTAAAATAAAAATTTATTTTAACTATAGTTATTTTAAATATTTTATTTTTATACTATAATATATATGCTCTAAACTGTACTTTGTATACCTTATACTATATTTAAGCAATAACAAATAATCTCATTACAGTATTATTCTGAATTTGACTATATACTTATTTTTAGCATTTTATATTTTCATTTTACTAATTAATATCTTTTTACCTCAGCTTGATGAACTTGTAGTAAGCTTTGTAAGATTTATTTACTAGTGATGAATTAACTAAGTATTTGTTCAAGATTTTTTTTTTTAATCTTACCTTCACTTCTGAAAATCAGCTTTGTGGGAAAAGTACACTTTCAAGCAGCTTTTTATTTCAGCACCTTTATGCTCACTGAATTTTGGAGACCAAATTTTGAACAAAGTGAGATTTCCACCAAGAGATTAAAAAGTATTAAAAAGTGCTGACAAAAATGGAGATGGGATTATAATAATTGATCTAAAAATATAACCGAAGTTTTCAACAGCAGACTAAAATAAGCACCAAAAGGAAGACTAGGAAACTGTGAGAAAGGTCATTGAAAATTATTTGGTCAGGATACCCTCAGAAAGGAACTAGAAAATATAAGGAGGAGCCAAGAAAAACTAGATCATTCATTTGCAGAGATGCAAACTGAACTAAGGGCAGTAAAAACCAGAATGAATAATGCAGAAGAACGAATCAGTGATATGGAAGATAGGATAATGGAAATCACTCAATCCGGTCAACAGACAGAAAACCGAATCAAAAAACTGGAAAGCAATATAAGAGACCTATGGAATAATATAAAGCGGGCCAATCTACACATAATAGGAATTCCAGAAGGAGTAGAAAAAGTTAAGGGGATGGAAAATATATTTGAAGAAATTATCGCTGGAAAGTTCCCAAATCTAAAGGATGCTGGGTTCAAGATACAAGAAGCACAGAGGGCCCCAAACAAACTGAACCCAAATAGACCCACACCAAGACACATCATAATAAAAATGGCAAAAGTCAGTGATAAAGAGAGGATCCTAAAGGCAGCAAGAGAAAAACAGAATGTTACCTACAAGGGTACCCCCATAAGAATATCAGCTGACTTCTCTACAGAAACACTACAGGCCAGGAGGGAATGGCAAGAGATATTTAAAGTGCTAAAAGGAAAAAATATGCAACCTAGAATACTCTATCCAGCAAGAATATCATTTAAAATAGAAGGGGAAATAAAAATTTTTTCCAACAAACAAAAACTTAAAGAATACTGCAACACAAAACCCAGGTTAAAGCAAATATTGAAAGGGCTTCTCTAAACCAAAAAGAAAGGAAGGAAAGGGAAGAAAAAAGAAAAGAAAAGAAGAAGAAGAAGAAGAGGAAGAACTAGCACTGAGGAAACTGCAATCAGAGAGCAGTCACTCAAATAAGCCAGCATTCAGATTTAATCATGAACAGGCCTCAAACAAAATAAAATTAAAAAGAAAAAAATAAAGAAGAGTCATCAAAACCATAAAATGTGGGACAGGGATGTTAGGAAGTAAATAACCCTTTTTGTTTGTTTGTATGTTTCTCTTCTTAATTTTAATAGAGTAATGAAGTGTTTGAACTTACAGGACCATCAGGCTAAAACACACAATTATGGGAAGGGGTTAGCATACTTAAAAAACAGGGCAACCACAAACCAAAACCAAATATTGCATTTGCAAAAAATGAAAAAAAAATACACTCAAGCAGATAATAACAGGAGACCATCCAACCAAAAAAAAAAAAAAAAGAAAGGAAGAATGGAGAACCATAGAATCAACTGGAACATGAGGTTCAAGTGGCAATAAATAATCATCTATCACTTATCACCTTAAATGTCAATGGACTGAATGCCCCAATCAAAAGACACAGAGTGGCTGAGTGGATAAAAAGGCAAAAAACCTTCAATATGCTGCCTACAAGAAACTCACCTTAGGACAAAGGATACATATAGATTGAAAGTGAAGGGGTGGGAAAAAATATTTCATGCCAATAGACATGACAGAAAAGCAGGAGTCGCAACGCTCATATCAGACAAAATAGACTTTAAAACAAAAGACATAAAGAAAGACAAAGAAGGACACTACTTAATGATTAAGGGATCCATCCAAGGAGAGGATGTTACTATTGTCAACATACATGCCCCAAATACAGGAGCACCCAGATACATACAACAAATATTAACAGACATAAAGGGAGATATTGATGAGAATACAATCAGAGTAGGAGACCTTAATACCCCCCTCACACCAATGGACAGATCCTCTAGACAGAAAACCAATAAAGCAACAGAGATCCTAAAGGAAACAATAGAAAAGTTAGACTTCGTAGACATCTTCAGGACACTACATCCAAAAAAAAGCAGAATACACATTCTTCTCAAATGCTCATGGAACATTCTCAAGAATCGACCACATATTGGGACACAAAGCTAATCTCAATAAATTTAGGAGCATAGAAATTATCTCAAGTACCTTCGCTGACCACAATGCCATGAAATTAGAAATCAACCATGGGAAAAGGAAAGAGAAAAAAACCTACTCCATGGAGACTAAACAACATGCTACTAAAAAACCAATGGGTCAATGAGGAAATCAAGAAGGAAATTAAAAACTACCTTGAAACAAATGATAATGAAGACACAACCTCTCAAAATCTATGGGATGCTGCGAAAGCAGTGCTCAGAGGGAAATTTATAGCAATACAAGCCTTTCTCAAAAAAGAAGAAAGATCCCAAATTGACAACTTAAACCTCCACCTAAATGAATTAGAAAAAGAAGAACAAAAAAGGCCTAAAGTCAGCAGAAGGAAGGAAATCATAAAGATTAAAGAAGAAATCAATAAAATAGAGACTCAAAAAACAATAGAGAAAATTGATAAAACCAAGAACTGGTTCTTTGAAAAGGTAAACAAAATTGACAAACCCCTGGCCAGACACACTAAAAAGAGGAGAGAAAGAACCCAAATAACCAACATTATAAATGAAAAAGGAGAAATCACAACGGATACAGCAGAAATACAAAAAACCATAAGAGAATACTATGAACAACTAGATGCCAACAAGTTGGACAATCTGGAAGAAATGGACAATTTTCTAGAATCTTACGGCCTGCCAAAACTGAATCAAGTAGAAACAGACCAACTGAACAGACCGATCACTAGAAATGAAATGGAAGAGGTCATAAAATCACTCCCTACAAATAAAAGTCCAGGACCACATGGCTTCACAGGTGAATTCTATCAAACATAGAAAGAGGAATTGGTGCCCATCCTCCTGAAACTCTTTCAAAAGGTTGAAGAAGAAGGAATACTCCCAAAGACATTTGATGATGCCACCATCACCCTCATTCCAAAACCAGACAGAGATACCACCAAAAAAGAAAACTATCACCCGATATCATTGATGAATATAGAGGCAAAAATTCTCAACAAAATCTCAGCCAACCGAATCCAACAACATATCAAAAAAGTTATACAAATTGACCAGGATGGGTTCATCCCAGGTTCACAAGGATGGTTCAAAATTCGCAAATCAATCAGCATCATACACCACATTAACAAAAAAAAAAGTCAAAAATCATATGATCATCTCAATAGACACAGAAAAAGCATTTGACAAAGTCCAACATCCATTCATGATCAAGACCCTCGCCAAAGTGGGTATAGAGGGAACATACCTGAATATAATCAAAGCCATTTATGAGAAACCCACAGCAAATATAATCCTCAATGGGGAAAAACTGAAAGCCTTCTCACTCAAATCTGGAACAAGACAGGGATGCCCACTCTCACCACTGCTCTTCAACATCGTTTTGGAAGTCCTAGCCACAGCAATTAGGCAAACAAAAGAAATAAAAGGCATCCAGATAGGAAGAGAAGAGATAAAACTGTCACTGTATGCAGATGACATGATACTATACATCCAAAACCCTAAGGACTCAACCCCAAAACTACTTGAACTGATTCATAAATTCAGCAAAGTAGCAGGATATAAGATTAACATTCAGAAGTCAGTTGCATTTCTGTATACCAGCAATGAAATATTAGAAAAGGAATACAAAAATACAATACCTTTTACAATTGCACCTCACAAAATCAAATACCTTGGAATACACCTGACCAAAGAGGTAAAGGACCTCTATGCCGAGAACTCTAAAACTTTAATCAAAGAAATCAAAGAAAATGTAAAGAAATGGAAAGATATTCCATGTTCCTGGATTGGGAAAATCAATATTGTAAAAATGGCCATACTACCCAAAGCAATCTACAGATTCAATGCAATCCCTATCAAATGACCCAGGACAGTTTTCACAGAAGTAGAACAAACAATCCAAACATTTATATGGAACAACAAAAGACCCAGAATCGCCAAAGCAATCCTGAGAAACAAAAACCAAGCAGGAGGCATCACTCTCCCAGACTTCAAGAAATACTACAAAGCCACAGTCATCAAAACCGTGTGGGACTGGTATCAAAACAGACAGACAGACCAATGGAACAGAATAGAGAATCCGGAAATAAACCCTGACACCTATGGTCAATTAATCTTTGACAAGGGAGGCAAGCACATCAAATGGGAAAAAGAAAGTCTATTCAGCAAGCATTGCTGGGAAACCTGGACAGCTGCATGCAAAGCAATGAAACTAGAACACACCCTCACACCATGCACACAAATAAACTCCAAATGGCTGAAAGACTTCAATATACGACAGGACACCATCAAACTCCTAGAAGAAAACATAGGCAAAACACTCTCTGACATCCACATCATGAATATTTTCTCAGGTCAGTCTCCCAAAGCAATAGAAATTAGAGCAAACATAAACCCATGGGACCTCATCAAACTGAAAAGCTTTTGCACAGCAAAGGAAACCCAAAAGAAAACAAAAAGACAACTTACAGAATGGGAGAAAATCGTTTCAAATCATGCAACTGACAAGGGCTTAATCTCTAGAATATATAAACAACTTATACAACCCAACAGCAAAAAAGCCAATCAATCAATGGAAACATGGGCAAAAGACCTGAATAGACATTTCTCCAAAGAAGATAGACAGATGGCCAACAAACACATGAAAAAATGCTCAACATCGCTGGTTATAAGAGCAATGCAAATCCAAACTACCATGAGATACCACCTCACACCAGTCAGAATGGCCATCATTCATAAATCCACAAATAACAAGAGCTGGAGGGGTTGTGGAGAAAAGGGAACCCTCCTGCACTGTTGGTGGGAATGTAAACTGGTACAGCCACTATGGAGAACAGTTTGGAGATGCCTTAGAAATCTATCCATAGAACTTCCATATGTCCCCGCAATCCCACTCTTGGGCATATATCTGAACAAAAGTTTCCTTAAAAGAGACACGTGCACCCGCATGTTTATTGCAGCACTAATCACAATAGCCAAGACATGGAAACAACTCAAATGTCCATCGACAGATGATTGGATTAGGAAGAGGTGGTACATATACACAATGGAATACTCCTCAGCCATAAAAAAGAATGACATAATGCCATTTGCAGCAACATGGATGGAGCTAGAGAATCTCCTACTGAGTGAAATGAGCCAGAAAGACAAAGACAAATACCATATGATATCACTCATAACTGGAATCTAATATCCAGCACAAATGAACATCTCCTTAGAAAAGAAAATAATGGACTTGGAGAAAAGACTTGTGGCTGCCTGATGGGGGGGGGGAGTGGGAGGGATCGGGAGCTTGGGCTTATCAGACACAACTTAGAATAGATTTACAAGGAGATCCTGCTGAATAGCATTGAGAACTTTGTCTAGATACTCATGTTGCAACAGAAGAAAAGGTGGGGGAAAAAATGTAATTGTAATGTATACATGTAAGGATAACCTGACCCCCTTGCTGTACAGTGGGAATATTAAAAAAAAAATTATTTGGTCAGGAAACAAAAAGAAGAATGAAAAACAGTAAAGATAGCTCAAGAGACTTATAGAAAGCAATGAATGTCCCAATCTACAAAGTATGGGAGTTTCAGAAGGAAGATAGAGGCAGAAATTCACAGAAATCTTATCCAAAAATAATGTATAAACATTTTTCCAATCTTGGAGTGGAAATATGCATACAAATCTAGGAAATGTGAAGACATCTCTATAAGAGAAATAGAAATAGAAAAAAGTCTGAACATACATGCAAGTTGTAAGGACATTGAAATATCAAGAAAGGAGTTCCCGTCATGGCGCAGTGGTTAACAAATCCGACTAGGAACCATGAGGTTGCAGGTTCTGTCCCTGCCCTTGCTCAGTGGGTTAACGATCCGGCGTTGCCGTGAGCTGTGGTGTAGGTTGCAGATGCGGCTTGGATCCCGTGTTGCTGTGGCTCTGGTGTAGGCCTGTGGCTACAGCTCCAATTTGACCCCTAGCCTGGGAACCTCCATATGCCATGGGAGCGGCCCAAAGAAATAGCAAAAAGACAAAAAAAAAAAAAGAAATATCAAGAAAAAGCCTTCCAACAACAACAAAAATGTCAAAGACAAGATGGCTTCCCTGGTACTTGATATCAAATACTCAAAGAAATAATATCAGTCCTTCTCAAATTCTTCCCAAAAGTTAAGAGGAGAAAATATTGGCATACTTATTTTACTAGGCTCTTGCCAAAGTCAGAAAATGATACCACAGAAAAGAAAAGTAGAGGTCAATATCCCTTATAAACAAAGATGCAAAAATTCTCAACAACATACTAGAAATTGATATCAACTTGATATTTAAATGATTTACACTATGAAAATATAGAATTTATCCTTGAGATTTGAGAATTGTTTAACATACAAAAAATCAATTAATGTGATATATCACATTAAGAGAATAAACCATAAAAATCACTTGATCTAAATAGGTGCAGAAAAAAGCATTTGAAAAATTCAATACTTTTTGATAAGAGACATTCTCAACAACTAGGATTAGAGGGATTTATCTCAATAAATTAAATGCCATATATGACAATCCCACAACTAGCATCAGTCGAGCTTTTGACTGAGATCAGGAACAAGGTAGAGATGTTCTGTTTCACCGCATCTATAAAACTCTTTAGCCAGAACAATAAAGCAAGAAAAATGAATTAAAAATTATCCAAATTAGGATCAAAGAAGTAGAATTTTGTCTGTGTGCAGATGACATAATCTTGTATGTAGAAACCTGAGAGACACCTTCAAAAACCTGATAAAATTAACAAATGAAATATGTAAATTTGTAGGATACACAAATCATAAAAATTTTATGATTTATATATACAAATAATAAATTGTCTAAAAATATATTGGGAAAATGTTTTATTTATAATTGTATAAAAAATTAAATTCTTTGGAAAAAATTTCCCGAAGGAAGTGAAAGACTTCAAAACCTTAAAAGTAAAAAAGATGAAAATAAATAAAAAGATCTTAGAGTTTAATGATTAGAAGACATATTTTTAATATGTTTTCACTACTCAAATCTATCTGCAAGTTCAAGGCAATCCCCCCAAAAATTCTAATATCATTTCTTATAGAAATGAAAAATAATGAATAAAAATAATTCTGAAATTCATATAGAACTTACAAAAAAAGTTAACATAGCCAGAACAATCTAGAAAAATAGAACGAAGCATCATTTCCTTATTTCAAAATATATTTATAAAGTTAGAATAATTAAAACATTATGGGAGTTCTCGGAGTTCCCATCATGGCTCAGTGGTTAATGAATCTGACTAGGAACCATAAGGTTGCAGGTTCGATCCCTGGCCTTGCTTAGTGGGTTAAGGATCCGGCGTTGCTGTGAGCTATGGTGTAGGTTGCAGAGGCGGCTCTGATCCTGCGTTGCTGTGGCACTGGTGTAGGCTGGCAGCTACAGCTCCGATTGGACCCCTAGCCTGTGAACCTCCATATGCCACAAGAGTGACCCTAGAAAAGGCAAAAAGACAAAAAAAAAAAAAATTACGGGAGTTCCCAAGTGACATAGTCACTCATGTGGTTGGGGTTCATTCTCTGGCCTGGGAAATTCAGCATGACATGGGTGCAGCCAAAAGTAAACAATCAAACCAAACCAAACAAAAACATTGTGGTACTAGAACAAAGGCAGACACATTGACCAGCAGAATAGAAAAGAGAGAAGTATATAAATCCATAAGTATATGGTCAACTAATAGTCTACAAAGTACCAAGCATACACAGTGAGGAAGTGATGGCCTTCTCAATAAATTATTTTGAGCATATTGCATATCTACATCTAAAAGAATGAAAGTGACCCCTCAGCTTACACCACACACATACATTACCTAACTATGAGTAAATGACTTAAACATAATACCTTAAACCATAAAAGTCCTAAAAGAAAATCTTCTTGACATTGGTATTAGCAAAGATTTCATGGATATGACTCCAGAAATATAGGAAACAGAAGAAAAATTGGTAAGTGGGACTCATGTTAATGCACATCAAAACTACAGTGAGTTATCACCTTATACTTTGCACTTTGTTAGGAAGGCTATTATTTAAAAAAATTGTGCTATGGGAAACAGTATGGAAAATTAAAAATAAACTAATGTGTGATCAGGCAAACTCACTTCAGAGTATTGCTCCAAGAGAATGGAAATCAGGATCTCTAGGCACTATGTTACCTACATGTTCCCCCCTACTCTGTTTACAGTATCGAAAATATGAAAAACTAAATGTGCATCAATGGATGAAAAGATAAAGAAAATGCAGTATTCTCATGCAGTGAAATGATTTCAGTCATTAAAAACAAAAATATCTGAGGACGGGATTAAGATGGCAGAATGGAAGGACTGGAGCTCAACTTCTCTCCTAAAAACAACAAAAATTCACAACTAAAGACTGAGCAATCTCCACCCAAATGGACCAGAAACCCATACCCTACTCCAGAAGAAAAAGAGGAGGCCATATCCACAGGTAGGAGGGGTGATTTTGTGATATAAACAACCCCACACCTCCCGGGTGGGAAGCTCCACAGGCTGAAAACTGGCTCACAGAGACTCACCTACAGGAGTGAGAGTTCTGAGTCCCACATCAAACTCTCACATGCTGGGATCTGGCACTGGGAGAAAGAGCCCCTGGAGCATCTGACATTGAAGGCCAGTGGGGCTTGTGTGCAGGAGCTCCACAGGACTGGGGGAAATGGAGACCCCCTTCTTAAAAGGCGCACACAGACTTTCATGTGCACTAGGTCCCAGGGCAGAGCGAGGTCTCCACAGGAACCTAGGTCAAACCTGACTGCAGTTCTTGGAGGACATCATGGGAAAACAGGGGTGAATGTGGCTTGTTGTGAGGGAAGGACATTGAAGGCAAAGCTCTCGGGAATATTCAGCATCTGCCTTTCTCTGGAGGTGGCCATTTTGGGAAAATCTGGCCCCACCTGTCTGTCAGTGCTGAGAAGCCCCAGGAAAAACAACAATCCAGGTGAGATCACAGCCCCACCCCTCAGTAAACTGGCTACCTAAAGAGCCTCAGGCACACAGCTGCCCCTAATCCCATCCAGGGACTAAGCCCCACCCACCAGAGGGGTTAGAATCAACTTCACCTACCAGTGGGCAGGCATCAGCCCCTTCCATCAGGAAGCCTACAGCAAGCCCCCCATACCGACTTCAGCCACAAGGGGGGCAGACACCAGAAGTAAGAGAGGCTACAGCTCTATTTTCTATAAAAAAAGGTCACCACACCAAAACCCTCTAAAAATGAAAAGACAGAGAACTATAACTCAGATGAGGGAGAAAGGAAAAACCCCAGAAAATCAGCTAAGCAATGAGGAGATTCTCAGCCTCCTGGAAAAAGACTTTAGACTGTTGATGCTGAAGATGATGCAAGACATTGGAAATAAACTGGAGGCAACGATGGATAACTTACAGGAAACACTAACCAAAGAGATACAAGATATAAAACTTAAACAAGAAGAGATGCAAAATACAATAACAAATAAAAAACTCACTAGAAGCAGCTAACAGCAGAATACAGGAGGCAAAAGAACAAATAAGCAAGGTGGAGGACAGATTAGAAGAAATTACGGATGCAGAAGAGAAAAGAGAAAAAAGATTGGAAAAAAAATGAAGAGAGTCTCAGAGAACTCTGGGACAACGTGAAACGCACCAACATCCATATTATAGGGGTGCCAGAAGGAGAAGAGAGAGAGAAGGGGACAGAAAAAATATTCCAAGAGATAATAGCCTAAAACCTCCGTAACATGGGGAAGGAATCACTCACTCAAATCCAGGAAGCACAACGAGTACCATATAAAATAAACGCAAAGAGGAACACCCCAAAACACATATTAGTTAAACTGAGTAAAATTAAAGACAAAGAGAAAATCTTGAAAGCAGCTAGGGAAAAGAAACAAGTAACACACAAGGGAACCCCAATAAGGTTATCAGCAGATTTTCAGGAGAAACTCTGCAGGCCAGAAGGGAGTGGCATGATATACTTAACATGATGAAAGGAAAAAAACTCCAACAAAGATTACTCTACCCAGCAAGGCTCTCATTCAGATTTGAAGAAGAAATCAAAACCTTCACAGATAAGCAAAACTGAGAGAATTCAGCAACACTAAACCAGCCTTACAACAAATACTAAAGGAACTTCTATAGGTAGAAAAGAACAAGAGAAGAAGGAAAGAAAAAAGAGCAACAAAAACAAATCCAAAGCAATTAATAAAATGGCAATAAGAACATACATATCAATAATTACCTTAAATGTTAATGGACTAAACACCCCAACCAAAAGACAAAGACTGGCTGAATGGATGGAAAAATAAGACCCATATATATGCTGACTTCAAGAGACCCAATTCACTTCTAGGGACACATACAAATTGAAAGTGAGAGGATGGAAGAATATATTTCATGCAAATGGGGATCAAAAGAAAGCTGGAGTAGCAATGCTCATATCAGACAAAATAGACTTTAAACTGAAAAATATTTTAAGAGACAAGGAAAGACGTTACATAGTGATCAAAGGATCAATCCAAGAAGAAGATATAACAATTTTAAATATCTACGCTCCCTACATAGGTTCACCACAATATATAAGGAAACTGCTAACAACCTTAAAAGGACAAATCGACAATAACACAATCATAGTGGGGGACTTTAACACCCCACTTACAGCCATGGACAGATCAACCAGACAGAAAATCAATAAGGAAACACAGGACCTGAATAAAGCATTAAACCAGATGGACTTAATAGATATTTATAGAACATTCCATCCCAACAGAATACACATTCTTCTCAAGTGCACATGGAACATTCTCTAAGATTGATCACATCCTGGGCTACAAATCCAACCTTGGTAACTTTAAGAAAATTGAAATCATATTAAGCATCTTTTCCGACCACAATGCTATACAACTGGAAATAAACAATAGGAAAAAAAAAAACTGCAAAAAAAAAAAACACAAACACTTGGAGACTTCACAACAGGCTACTAAACAACCAATGGATCACTGAAGAAATCAAAGAGGAAATTAAAACATACCTAGCAGCAAATGACAACGAAGATACTACACTCCAAAACCTATGGGATGCAGCAAAGCCATTCTAAGGAAAGCTTATAGCAATACAAGCCTACCTCAGGAAACAAAAAAAAAAAAAGCTCAAAGAAACAAGCTAACTTCACATCTAAAGCAGCTTGAGAGAGAAGAACAGACAAGACCCAAAGTTAGTAGAAGGAAAGAAATCATAAAGATCCAAGCAAAAATAAATGAAATAGAAATGAAGAAAACCATAGAAAAGATCAATGAAATGAAAAGTTGGTTCTTTGGAAAGATCAACAAAATTGATAAACCCCTAGCCAGACTTATCAAGCAAAAAAGAGAGAGGACTCTAATCAATAAAATTAGAAATGAAAAAGGAGAAGTAACAATGGACACCACAGAAATACAAAGGATCATAAGAGACTACTATATGGCAACTATATGCCAATAAAATGGAAAACCTGGAAGAAATGGACAAATTCTTAGAAAAGTACAATCTTCCAAGACTAAACCAAGAAGAAATAGAAAAGATGAATGGACCCATCACAAGAACTGAAATTGAAACTGTGATTAAAAATCTTCCAACAAACAAAAAACCAGATGGCTTCACAGGCGAGTTCTATCAAACATTTAGAGAAGAGTTAACACCTCTCCTTCTGAAACTATTTCAATAAATTGCAGAGGAAGGGATACTCCCAAACTCATTCTTTGAGGACACCATCACCCTGATACCAAAACCAAACAAAGATACCACAGAAAAAGAAAACTACAGGCCAATTTCACTGATGAACATTGATGAAAAAATCCTCGACAAAATACTAGCAAACCATATCCAACAATATATTAAAAGGATTGTACATCATGATCAAGTGGGATTTATCCCAGGGAGGCAAGGGTTCTTCAATATCTGCAAATCTGTCAGTGTGATACACCACATTAACAAACCAAAGAATAAAAGCCATATGATCCTCTCAATAGACGTGGAAAAAGCCTTTGACAAATACCAACACCCATTTCTGATAAAAACCCTTCAGAAAGTGGGCATAACGGGAATCTACCTCAACTTGATAAAGGCCATATATGACAAACACACAGTGAACATCATTCTCAATGGTGAAAAGCAGAAAGAATTCCCACTGAGATCAGGAACAAGACAAGGATGTCCACTCTCACCACTACTCTTCAACATAGTTCTGGAAGTCCTAGCCAAGGCAATCAGAGAAGTAAAGAGATAAAAGGAATCCAAATTGGAAAGGAAGAAGTAAAACTATCCCTATCTGCAGATGACATTATACTATACCTGGAGGATCCTAAACACTCAAATAGAAAACTCTTAGAGCTCATCCACGAATTTGGCAAAGTCGCAGGATACAAAATTAATACACATAAATCAACGGTATTTCTATACACTAACAATGAAAGAGCAGAAAAAGAAATTAGGGAAGTAATCCCAATTACCATGGCATCTGAAAGAATCAAATACCTAGGAGTAAACCTACCTAAAGAGACAAAAGACCTGTACTCTGAAAACTATAAGACACTGATGAAAGAAATCAAAGATGACACAAATATATGGAAAGATATACCATGTTTGTGGATTGGAAGAGTTAATATTATCAGAATGACTATACTACCTAATGTGATCTACAGATTCAGTGCAATCCCTATCAAATTACCAAGAACATTTTTCACAGAACTTGAACAAAATATTCTAAAGTTTGTTTGGAAGCACAAAAGATCTAGAATAGCCAAAGACATCCTGAAAAAGAAAAACAAAGCTGGAGGAATCAGGCTCCTGGCCTCAGACTCTACTACAAAGCAACAATCATCAAAACCATATGGTAATGGCACAAAGACAGAAACATAGATCAGTGGAACAGGATAGAAAGCCCAGAATTAAACCCACACACCTACAGCCGACTCATCTATGACAAAGGAGGAAAGAATATACAATGGAGAAAGGACAGCTTATTCAATAAGTGGTGCTGGGAAAAACTGTACAGCCACATATAAAAGAATGAAATTAGAACACTCCCTAAGACCATACACAAAATTAAGCTCAAAATGGAGTAAAGACCTAGATATAAGAGCAGACACTCTAAAACTCTTGGAGGAAAACATAGGCCAAACACTCTCTGACATAAATGACAGCAACATCTTCTAGATCCACCTCTTAGAGTGATGACAGTAAAAACAAAAATAAACAAATGGGACCTAATAAAACTTAAAAGTTTCTGCACAGCAAAGGAAACTCTAAACAACACAAAAAGACAACCCACAGAATGGGAGAAAATCTTTGCAAATGAATCAATAAACTGACAAGGGATCTCCAAAATTTATGAACACCTTCTGCAGCTCCATACCAAAAAACCAAATAACCCCATCAAAAAATGGGCAGAAATCTAAACAGATAGTTCTCGAAAGAAGACATACAGATGGCCGAGAAACACATGAAAAGATGTTCAACATCACTC
Organism: Phacochoerus africanus; assembly: GCF_016906955.1. Taxonomy (NCBI): domain Eukaryota; kingdom Metazoa; phylum Chordata; class Mammalia; order Artiodactyla; family Suidae; genus Phacochoerus; species Phacochoerus africanus. The sequence goes on along the minus strand of NC_062547.1, from coordinate 56,574,498 downwards.
ATTATTAGAGAAATGCAAACCAAAACCACTATGAGGTACCACCTTACACCAGCCAGAATGGCCAGCATCCAAAAGTCTACAAACAATAACTGCTGGAGAGGGCGTGGAGAAAAAAAAACCCTATTATACTGTTGGTGGGATTGTAAATTGGTGCAACCACTGTGGAAAGCAATATGGAGATTCCTCAGAAAACTAAACATAGAACTACCATTTGATCCAGCCATCCCACTCCTGGGCATCTATCCAGAGAAAACCATGACTCACAAAGACGCATGTATTCCAATGTTCATTGCAGCACTATTTACAATAGCCAAGACGTGGAAACAACCTAAATGTCCATCGATAGAGGAGTGGATCAAGAAAATGGGGTACATATACCCAATGGAATATTACTCAGCCATCAAAAGGAACGAATACCAGCATTCTTAGCAACATGGATAGACCTAGACACTATCATGCTAAGTGAAGTGAGTCAGACAATGAGTCACCAACATCAAATGCTTTCACTAACATGTGGAATCTGAAAAAAGGCCAGACTGAATTTCTTTGCAGAACAGATGCTGCCTCACAGACATTGAAAAACTTATGGTCTCCGGAGGAGACAGTTTGGGGGGTGGGGGGATGTGCTTGGGCTGTGGGATGGAAGTCCTGTGAAATCAGATTGTCATGATCATTATACAACTACAGATGTGATAAATTCATTTGAGTAATAAAAAAATAAATAAAGTGGAAAAAAAAAGAATATTCCCTCAGGCTAAATATCAAATTCTGATTGGGGCTATAAAGTTACTTGTTAAAATGTCAGAGTGACCTAAGAATGTACAAATCCTTGTAGGCATACAGTAAACCCTGTTAGAAACTCTTTTTTTTGGTTAATAGTCATTTATTTGGATTCATAGTTTTACAAAAGTGGCTCTACCCCACCTAGTAGTAGAAGAATGACATAGTCACATTTAGGTTGTTATACAGGTCAGTCTTTTTTAGAGAGATGTTTAAATATAGAGTATGTAACTTTAAAATTCTGTTACCACAAAAATAACAAGACTATATAATCATTTTGCCTCTCTTGCCATCATCCCTACCCCTGTAGACCTGGATCTGGGAGATTTGCCTTCACCCAAAAAAGTGTCAAGATCCATTTTCACAAGCTTAAGTTGAGTGGGTAAGACTACAGCCAGAGATTAAAAGAACACATATCCATAAGAAGTAATATCCCAGTCAGGCATCTGAAAAGAGCAGAGAGGTGGCTCAGTGCAGGCCAAGTAGAAGGCTGTTCAGTGGAGGGATGCATACCTGCCCTGCCCCCTCAGTGTTCACCAGAAACTCATGCAGGGAATTTACTAGCCACCACTTCCTCAGGGGAGGCACGATGCCAATCATACTGTCTCAACAAGTGGTACTATCTCTTTATTTATAAAGAAAATGCTCAATAACAGCATCATCCCATGCCTCCCTCTTTCTCATGAATGATTTTTAAAACAAAGATCTTACATTACCCTACTCAAAAAAATTCCTCTCTTTTGCAAGAGAGGCAAAAGATACTTTGAGGTATTTTTTGTTTGGCCATGCCCATGGTATGTGAAGTTCCTGGGTCAGGGATCAAACCCAGACAATAGCAGCCACCCAAGCTGCTGCAGAGACAAGACAACACTGGATCCCTAACCCACTACACCACAAGAGAATTCCCTCAAAAAAAAAAAAAAAAGAAAAAGAAAAAGGGGGTTGCAATCATGGCTCAGCAGTAACAAACCTGAGCAGTATCATGAAGATGCTGGTTCAATTCCTGGCCTTCTTCAGTGGAGTAAGGATCTGAGGTTGCCATGAACTGCAGCATAGGTCACAGATGTGGCTCATATTTGGCATTGCTGTGGCTGGGGTGTAGGCCAGAGCCTATGGCTCCTATTCAACCCCTAGTCTTGGAACTTCCAATATGCTATAGGTGTGACCCTAAAAAACCAAAAAAAAAAAAAAAAAACTCCTTGAAGATATTTTCTTCTATGTCATTTCAAGGCACTTTCAGAACCAAACCTTCACAAAGACATTTAGAGTTGATGCCTGATAACTTGATTACCTTCAGAGTCCTGGGTAAAGAGCGAATCAGGCTGCAGATTTAACTTAGTGATCCTATCCTGGCACTGAGCCCAAGGGCTGTTAGGAAACTGCCCTAAGCCTTGATTCTGGTCATTGATTACATCTCAGAAAGGAGCTCTAGAATTGTGGGCAATGACCTGCTGGCCCCAAGAATCCTCAGTGCAAAGCTGGCTCCAAGAGTCCTTGTCATTCTTTTCACTGTCCCAGGAAAACACAAGAGTAGAACAAGGACTTTGTTTCACTGTTTCTGTGTCTGTTCTACTCCAGAATTCCTTGTATGTTTGAAGAAGGACAGGGGACTGTTTCTTTTGGAAGAAACATTTTCCAAGTTAGTCTTGTTCAAGAGCTGATGGCCCTTGTGCCCAGGTGTTTTACTGTGTCTCTCCACACTCTAATAGTTATTTTTCTTAGATCCATGAAGCCATTTCCTTTTCCAAGAAGAAACTTCTCCCTCCTTTTGGTCCAGCAAGTAAGAACTCTCCATGTCTTGGGTTAAGGAACGGGCCAGTGAGGCTTCACCCTCTTTAACACAGACTAAGGTATCAGGCTGGAACAAAGCACAGTCAAGCATGGGGTTCCCATTTCATGGTGGCAATTATTACAGAGAGACTGTGGAGAAAGTCTAGCATCCTGGATATCTGCAGGGATTGAAGTGGCTAAAGGGGGGGCTGTGCAATCATCCCCCAAGCCCTGGATCAGATGGTCTAGCTGGGCTGCTTCTTCCTTAGATTCTTGGTTGGTCTGACTTTCTATATGAGATGAAACATTCCTCTGGTTATCACCGTTTGTCTTTCCTGGCTTCAAGGTGAAGAAGGAAACAATACTGGACTACCGAATGCCTGCATGTGGATGACTTCTTTGAGTGAAAGAAATCTTAGTCTTTCTCTCTCCAGGAAAAATTGTTAGCATATTGGTGCCTGACTTGATTAAATGTGTCTGTGCTTTCCACCTCTTTAGTGCCACTACATCCAGCCACATGCTGCAGGCTTCCTCCTTCTTCAGGCCTCTCCACCTCATGGCTGGTGAAGAGACCACGCCAAAGCAACTCATGGCAACACCTCAGGTGACCTCAGGGAACCACCAATGTTTTAGATATCACACCAATGCTGGGGCCAGAGCAATGGCATGTCCCAAACCCTGTTGGAAACTTATGAGGTGATTATTTTCAGTTAAAAAAAATACTTTTTTTTTCAGTCATCAATTCATTTTATAAGACAGGTAATAACCTTAAAATCAGATGAAAACAGAAAAAGAAAATGAAATTGTGAACATAGATATAAAGTTCCTAAATAAAATACTAGAAAAATAAATGATTTCATATGCATCATAATTAACTAACATCTACTCCAATAAATCAAGTAGAGTTGAACAAATCCAGTAGAAAAATGGAGAAATAACATGAGCAGGCAATTCATATAAGAGAAAACCTATATACATTTTAATAGATATTAAAGGCCATTATCATTTAGGGGAAACTACACAATACCAAGAAAAAAGTGAGGAACATTTATATACACATAGAGTTGCTAAAACCATCAGAAGTTTGACAATACCAAATACCAACAGAAAACAGAGACAGCTTGCAAAATTTAGAATTTCTAGAATTTCTAGCTTTTTTTCAGAGTGTTAAATTGCTAATTGCTACAACTGCAAACACTGATGAGATGTTGGGGACTATATATAACTGAAGAAGTATATACTGAAAAATGCCATTAAGGAATATTATATAAGATAGTCTTACAAAAATGCACAAAAGATATTTATAACATGTGAATTGCAGCACTGTTTGTAAGAGCCATAAAATTGGAAATAAGCTAAAAAGTTTTCCAAAAGAATGGGTAAATAAGTTTAAGTTACTTGAGTTATTACTAATATCAAACAATAGTTGCAAACAGTAAGCACAAAAGTTTAAAAGACTGAGAACTACATATTTCAAGATTAATATATACCAAAAACACAAAAATGAGTTTTAATTTTATGCTTGTGTCCTCTGTTTTTTTTTTGTGAATCTATTTTTTCTTCTCGATTTATAGTTGCCCTGTTTTTCGTGTATGTTAACCAGTCCTTATATCCATATGCAGCAAGGGCAATCCTAAACAAAAAAAGAAAGAAAGAAAGAAAGAAAAGAAAAAAAGGAAAAATAAAAAAAGATGTCAAAGGAGAAATCGATGGGATTAGAATAATAGGATTTTAGCATTCTGCTCACAACAATGGACAGATCCCCTCCCTAGACAGAAAATCAACAAGGCAACACAGATCCCAAATGATATAATAGCACAGTTAGACTTACTTGATATTTTCAAGATATTATATCAAAAAAAACCCCAAAAAACAGTATACATTCTTTTCAAGTGTACATGGAAAATTCTGTCACAATGACCATATACTGGGACATAAACTAACCTCAACAAATTTAAGAGTGTAGAAATTATTCCAAGTATCTTCTTTGCTCAAAATGGCATGTAACTAGAAAACTAACACAGAGAAAGAAATGAGAAAAATCCTACTACCTGGAGACTAAAGCAAACACTACTAAAAAACCAATGTGGGTGACAAGGCACCAGAGCGAGATGGTGGCTTGAGTGTTGCCCCAGTGGAGCAGCCTTGGGCAGTGGCTTCCTGTGGCTGGAAGCCCCCTGCAGCCTTCTGCCCAGGCTCCAGAAAAGACATCTCTTACCAGATCTATATAGCAGTTTACACTTCAGTGTTCCTTGTTCACTTGATATACAGTTCAAACTAGTTTATGACAATTACTTCTCACACAAATTTAAGTAGGCACAACTAAATTCCATAGCTTTCTGCCCAGGCTCCAGAAATTGGCTTCTTCCAATAACAGAAGACAGCTGGCTAAAATCCTTGTTTGTCATGAGGTCTATCTAAGGAAAGATGCTCACTCTAACCTCCTAGCCAAAAAGGAAATAAGCAGTCTGTTCAAATTACAGTTTCACAATGTTAAAGCAGAATGCCTAGAAGCATACAACAAAATTTCTCAAGAGGTGCTGCCAAAGATTCATTAAGATAAAATTTACGTAATAATCACAAGAAAGGAAATTACTACCATTTGGCTGATTATAATATTGCTCAATAGTCCTCTGAAACAGCACTGTATTTGTCAAATAAACCTTATAATTACAAGCCACCCCTCCTTACCCTCCAGAAAGAGGGCCCAAATTAAAAATTGAATCGCCTCATAAATCTCATATCAAATATCAAGCTTTTACATGTGAATGGTTTTCTCCAAGAATATATAAAAGTCAATAAAATCCTATTAATTTTCCAAAAAAATGGGTTAATGAGGAAATAAAAAAGGACATTAAAAATACCTTGAGACAAATGATAATGAAAATGCACAACACAAAAAACTATGGGAGGGTGCAAAAGCAGTTCTGAGAGGGAAATATATAGTGATACTGGCCTTCCTCAAAAAAACAAGAAAAATCTCAAATCAACAAACTAACATACTTCCTAAAAGAATTACAAAAAGAAGAAAAAACAAAACTGAAAATCATCAGAAGGAAGGAAATCATAAATATCAGAGAAGAAATCAATAACACAGAGATTGAAAAAAATGACAGAAAATAAAATCAATAAAACTGGTTCTTTGAAAGGGTAAGCAATATCGACAGACCTCTGGTCAGATTCACCAAGAAGAAAAGAGAGAGAATGCAAATAAAGAAAATCAGAAATGAAAAAGGAGAAGTCTCAACAGATGCTGCAGAAATATTAAAAAGAGAATACTATGAATAATTATATGCCAACAAATTTGACAGCCTAGTAATAATGGACAAATTTCTAGAAACATACAGCACACCAAAACTAAATCAAGAAGAAATAGATCATTTGAACAGATCAATCACTAGAAATGAAGTTTAATAAGTAATAACAATTTTTTAAAAATCCCTAAAAACAAAAGTCCAGGACCAGATGGCTTCACAAGTGAATTCTACCAACCATACAAAGAATAGTTTATACTGATCCTTCTTAAATTATCCAAAAGATTGAAGAAGGAACACTCTCAAAGACATTCTATGATGTCTAATACTGAAACCAGACAAAAATACTATCAAAAAAGAAAATTATAGGCTAATATATTTTGTCAATATATGCACAAGAATTCTCAACAAAATATTAACAAATTGAATCCAAAAATATATTAAATGATCACACCATGACCAAGTGGGATTCATCTCAAGTACACAAGGATGTTTCAACATAAGCAAATAAATCAATATAATATACCACATTAACAAAAGGAAATTCCAAAGCCACATTATCATCTCAATAGATGCACAAAAAGCATTTGACAAAATTTAACACCCATTTAAGATAAAAAATCTTACTATAGTGGGTATAGAGGGAATATATCTCATCATAATAAAAGCCACTTATGACAAACCCAGTGAAAAGCAGGCCTTCCCGATAAAATCTAGAACAAGACAAGGATGCCCAATCTCATCACTTTTATTCAACATAGTATTAGCAGTCCTAGGCACAGAAATCAAACAAAAGAAAATGCATCCAAATTGGGAGAGAAGAGGTAAAACTATCACTACATGCAGATGACATGATACTATATACAGAAAACCCTAAAGACTCCACACAAAAAATACTTGAACTGATCAACGAATTCAGCAAATTAGCAGAATTCAAGATTAACATTCAGAAATTGGTTGCATTTCTTTATACTAGCAATGAAATATTAGAAAAGGAAAATTAAAAAAAACCTTTTCAAATCACATGAAAAAAAAGAGAGAATCACCTAGGAATAGTCCTGACCAAGGAGGTGGAAGACATATAATAACTAACGAGGACTTAATGTATAACACAGGGGAATATACTCAATATTTGGTAATAACTTATTAGGGAAAATAACTTGAAAAATATATTTAATAAGAATTACTATACAACTGGATCTAACACAACATGTAAATCAACTATACTTTGATTTAAAAAAAAAGAAATACTAATAATTAAAAGAAAGAAAACACTGTGGTGCCTCTTCAAACAATTAAAACTTGAACTACCACATGATCCAAAAATGCAGCTTTTGTATATGTATCTAAAAAAAGTTAAAAAAAACTTGAAAAGAGGATGTATACCTCTATTCTTATTGAAGCATTATTCCTAACTGACACAAACTAAGTGGTATCTGTTAACTGATCATTAGATAAGGAGGATATGCCCTATATAATTTCATCCACGCTAAGAAAGAAAGCTTTTCATTTGTGATCAGATAAACCTTGAGGATATTATCCAAAATGAAGTACCAGAGACAAAAAAAAAATAGAAATACTGTATAATATCACTTATATGTGGAATCCCCCCAGAAAAACAAATGCACAGAAACAGAAATTAGAGTGGTGGTTACCAGGTAATGGGAGGGGAAAATGTAAAAAAATGTTGGTGAGATGATAAAAAATTTTACTTAGAAGATGAGAAATCTGTAGATATCTAATAAGCATATGAATATATGCTTATAGTTAACAATAATGTATTGTAAAGTTGAAAAACACAAAACATTTAAAAGAAAAGAAATAGCAAAAAAGAGAATCAACAGTGTTGAAAACGTGAAAGCAATTGAAAAGAATCTAAAAAATTAAAAATATTAAAAAAAAATTATAAAACATTATCTTGCTAACCAAGAAGAAAAAATTGAAAACTCACAAAGTAACAATATGAAAAATTAAAAGGGATCACTACTTCACTCAGGAACATTAAAAAGATAATTAGGCATACTGTGAAGCAATTCTGGGATACAAATTGGATAACTTAGATGAAATGGGCAAAACAATCTACCTAAAACTCACACAGGAAAAACAGATTATCTCTAAAGACCTGAATAATATATGAGTGAGTATTATGAGGTAAAAGAAGCTAGTCTGAGAAGGGTATAACTTGTATCATTCTAATTTTATGACTTTCTGGAAAATGTCACTCTATAGTGACCTTAGAAAGATGAAGAATTCCCAGGGAGGAAGGAGAGTACAATTAATTATGTGAACAGAGTAATTTTTAAGGAGATGAATCTCCTCTTCTTACAATATTGGCCACATGACATTATGTATTTGTCAAAGATTCACAGATTTTTAATGATCAAAGAATGAACCTCAAAGTATGTAAAAATTTTAAAAGAAGAAGTCAACACATCCAAGAAGGATATGAAGACTGTGACAAGATAATCTAACTGAATGGCAAGTTTATGAAATAACTTCACTGAGGGAAATGTAGGGTAAGGTTCTGACCTAAGTAACTTTGGAAATGAGTGGAATCTCTGAAACTAAAGAAAAAAAAGTACATATGTATTGCACTCTAGTGATAAAGTTCACATAGGGCTATGGATTAATTCTGATACCACTACATATGAATAATAGATTAAAAATTAAAGTGAATAGACAGGTTGTGTGACCAAGTTTTCACAATATTAGAGTAGTTTATGGGTAAGCAAGGGGAACAGACACTAGATATATCCACGTGTTAAAAAGACAGAGTTGGATATTAATTTACTCATTACAACTCCATGTTAGCATAATATATAACAAGTTGTTTCATATGGAAATGCAAGTTTTATTCATTTGGTAGCAAACACATTTATTCCCTGTTTCTGTCTCTTGAGAGGGTCTAGAGGCCATGACATCCACAGTGGCAATAATCATACCTAGTGTCTTGACTTTGGTTCCTAATACCATTCTCCAGTAAAATGAAATTTTAAAGCCATTTTAAAGCATTTTGGAGAAATGGCTAATTATATGATAGTGGTTGGAATTATGCAGATGGACCTATAGCATTTTGTAATTTCATAAATTAAGGATGAAAAATCTGCTTGGTTTAGGGTATATCAAAAGGACTTAGGAATCCACTAAAGAGCTCTCTATGGTCAAGGCTAGAAATTTTTGAGTAAAAAAATATATATTTATATATATAGAATCATATTGTAACTTAGTCCAAAGTATAAAATAAATTATCCAGAGTTTCCATTGTAACTCTGCAGGTTAAGAACCCAATATAGTGTCTGTGAGGCTGGAGGTTCAATCCCTGTCCTCACTCAGTGGGTTAATTATCCAGCATTGCCACAAGCTATGGAGCGATTTGCATATGTGGCTTGGATCTTGTGTTGCTGTGGCTGTGATGCAGGCCTGCAGCTGTAGCTCCAATTTGATCTGTAGCTCAGGAAATTCCATATGTCACAGCTGTGGCTATAAAAAGAAAAAAAATCCATGAATTCATGTGGAATATATATATATATATATATATATATATATATATTCAGTAAGCATATAAATATGAGGGAGGAAGGAACATATGTTCCAGGCTGAAGAATTTCAAATAATATATTTATAATTCATCATCAGTGAAAAGGAGTGTAACCAAACACTCCTGTAAGTGGCCTGTGATTTCATTCCAAAGAATACTATGCTAAAAAAAAAAAAAAAAGGTGGGGGAGAAAAGAGATTAATTTTGAATTAGGGAAAACTAAGGTAATATTGTTTCATACTATTATCTAGGTCAACATCAACAGTGATAAATCATATTGATACCCTTGATGCTTTGAAATGGGAATGGCATTTTCCATGTGGTCTCCCCCACAAAAAAAACCAAAGCACAGTTTAATGATGAGAAAAATATCAAATGTATTCTAATAAGATGGCAGACTATGAAATATCTTACTAATACACTTCAACATTGTCAAGAGCATTAAAAACAAAAAGTCTTAAAAATAAGCATAATCAAATATAGCTGAAGGATAGACTAAAATTGAAATAGACATAAAATGGATGGTCTCTGGAGTAGAAGACAACTATTAAAAGACTAAGTAAACATGAATAAAAGATAAACCTTAGTTAACAATGATATATTAACATTACTTTAGCAATTGTAACAAATTTGGCTGCTAATAAGATGAAAATTGGAGGAAAGTGGTGCAAAATATATTAAAATCTCTGTACTCTTTTCTCAAATTTTATGTAAATTTAACATGGTTCTATGAAATAAAACTTTTTTGAGCTCAAAATATTTGTTAAATTTAAAATTTTACATTTTACTAAAATAATTTAATATAAAATATTTAATATCTTGAGGTGACATAAGATTAAAATTCTAATGCAATCAATTAACTGGTTTGATCTATAGTGATTTAAATTAAGTGTCACGTGTGCACCTGCATGTTCATTGCAGCACTATTCACAATAGCCAGGACATGGAAACAACCCAAATGTCCATCAACAGATGATTGGATTCGGAAGAGGTGGTATATATACACAATGGAATACTACTCAGCCATAAAAAAGAATGACATAATGCCATTTGCAGCAACATGGATGGAGCTAGAGAATCTCCTACTGAGTGAAATGAGCCAGAAAGACAAAGACAAATACCATAGGATATCACTCATAACTGGAATCTAATATCCAGCACAAATGAACATCTCCTTAGAAAAGAAAATCATGGACTTGGAGAAAAGACTTGTGGCTGCCTGATGGGGGCGGGGGGAGGGAGTGGGAGGGATCGGGAGCTTGGGCTTCTCAGACACAACTTAGAATAGCTTTACAAGGAGATCCTGCTGAATAGCATTGAGAACTTTGTCTAGATACTCATGTTGCAACAGAAGAAAGGGTGGGGGAAAAATGTAATTGTAATGTATACATGTAAGGATAACCTGACCCCCTTGCTGTACAGTGGGAAAATAAAAAAAAATAAATAAATAATAAATAAATAAATAAATAAATAAATTGTCACGGAAAATCAAGGCAACTTTTCAGTCAACTTTTAAATCTCAAATAGTTGTGGCCCCATTACTTGGATAAATATATATATAAATTTATATATATTTTATATATATTTATTTACTATCAAAATTGTGGACAGGTTTTCATTCTACTTTTCCATGTAAGAGTTACTTTTATCATAAAATAGAGTAAGTTTACAATAGCTTCTAAGAATGGACTCCTTGAAAGGAAAAATATAAGTGATCCAGTTATTTTGTAGTAAACCCCTAAATTCTCAGGGAAATTTAAGAAATATACATGGACAATATTAATAACCACAATAACAATGTGGTGAGTAGAATTAATTTCTATGTTCAAAACTCTGATCTTTTTCTTGTCACAGTTATTATTCACAAACAAATATATGACCCTGATAATTAGCAAATTAAAATATATTTCCACAATCTAATGTACAGCAAGGTGACAATAGTTAAAATGACTGCATTGTATTCTTGAAAGGTGCTTTAAGAGTAGAACTGTGTATCCATAATAACCAAAACAACATGATATTTATGTGAGGTGAAGGATATGTTATCTAACCTTATTGTTGTAAATATTTGCAATATTTACATGGATCAGTTAATTACGCTGTACACCATATACAAGGTAGATTGAGATATGCCAATTATATCACAATAAAAGTGGTAAATTAGCATTATGTGTGAATAAAATAACTCAGTTAAGCTATAAAACTAACTGTCATAAGGACTTATAATAGGTTAGATAACAATACTTGGTCCACTATGGCTGACTGTTGAGTAAGAGATGAAAAAACAGAGAGCAGAGAATACATTGGTAGCAGTGTATTACGCATAGCCAGCTGGTCATGACACTCAAGAGAGCCCAGAGTGTTAGGAAATGCACTCTGGAGAAGGGCAAAAACATCATAGAGAAATTCATCAGTGGGCTGCCCATTTTGGGCAAGTTCAGTTATCATAGATACCTCTATGCAAACAGAGGGGCATTTATAAGTGGGAATACAAGGATCCAGAAGTAACAGACACCTTAACAGCCCCACTGGTGTAGTGGTATCTTGCAAGATTCCCCAAATTAGTAGACTCCATGCCACAAACACTTCAGAGGAAATGTGAATAATTTGAAGAAAGTCCATGGACCATGTCTCTCTTAAAGTTAGATAAATGTGTAGCCACCAGAGGTATTGCTTAATTTATAGAACCAACAAAGATAAAGACTTAGAAAATGGAGCTCCCATGTGGCTCAGCTGGTTAAGGGTCTGGTGTTGTCACTATAGCAGTTGGGTTGCTGCTGTGGGGCAGTTTCAATCCTTGGCTTTCAAACTTCTACATGCCACAGGTGTAGCCAAAAACAAAAACAAAACAACCAACCAAACAAAAAAGATGTAGGACATGAAAAACGAATGCCAGACGTCATGAAAAAAAATATACAATCAAACAATTTGTCTCTTGTTTTCAGTTAATTCAGTCTCAGATTTCATCCAATGAAAAGACACCGGGTCAACTGAAGAATGGGCTCAAAATTCAACAATAATTTCATGTTCTCACTATATACCAATCCTTCTCAAAGAAACTGTAGTCATATACAAGAGTGGATTTTTTATCTTGGGCTCATATAAAAAATTACCACAGGGTAGATGGAAAAAAAACACAGGTATTTATTTTCCCAGGGTTATGGATGTTGGCAAGTCTAAAATAAAGGTTCTGGGTAAATTTGTTCTCAGTAAGGCATCATCCTAGTTCATAGAAAGCTGCTTTGGAGTTCCTGTCATGGTGCAGTGGTTAACGAATCTGACTAGTAACCATGCGGGTTCGATCCCCGGCCTCGCTCAGTGTGGGTTAAGGATCCGGCATTGCCATGAGCTGTGGTCCAGGTCGCAGACATGGCTCAGATCCTGCATCGCTGTGGTTGTGGCATAGGCCAGCAGCTACAGCTCCGATTAGACCCCTAGCCTGGGAATCTCCATATGCCACGGGTAAGGCCCTAGAAAAGACAAAAAAAGAAAAGAAAAAAAAAAGAAAGCTGCTTTATCTCCAAGTCCTCACATGGCCTTTCTTTAGTGCTGGTGAAGAGAGAGAAAAGTTGAGCTCTGGTCTCCTTCTTCTTATAAACACACTAATCCTAAAGATCAAAGACCTACCTGTATGGTCTAGAAACTTTGAGATCTGTAAAAGCCCTGTCTCTAAATACCTTCATATTGGAGTTTAAGATATCCAAAGTAGTAATGAAATCCAAGCCATAGCACAGAGAATGGGCACACTAGGGTAGGAAAACAAACAAAGAAACAAAAAAAAACCCAGGTAATTATTTTCTCAGGGTTCTGGATATTGGGAAGTCTAAGAACAAGGTGCTGTGTAACTTGGTTCTCAGTAAGGCCTCTTCCTAGTTAATAGAAGGCTGTCTTATATCCTTGTCCTCACATGGCCTTTTAACAGTTGTTGGTTACAGAGTCTGAACTGACCCTAAAGTGTTCTCTTATAATGGAATGTTGTTCCTTGCTATATCCATTCACTTACATGGGGAATTGGTGCTTTCTATTAAGTTTACTTTAGGCTCTTTATAGTAGAGTTCTAGGTCCCCAATTTAGGACTGATGTTTTACTAAAGGCACATAAAGCTTTTTCTCCAAATCAAAAGCTAGTCCTTCCAGAAGATGATTTGAGCTCCTCATTCCAGTATGCTTCTTGTTGGCATGTTGAAAACTACCGTGAAATTTTGTACTGGAAGGAAACCATATTTTTACTGAGCTCATCAACTTGTTAGGTATATTCTGTGAGCCACATCACATGATTTACCTGGTCTGTGCTACAGAAAGCCAACCTCTAGGAATGGTAATCAAGGGACCCCTTCTCTAAGACTTCTTCTGCAGTATGGCTTATGGAGTGTTCCATATATCATTATGTTCTCCCATTTCCCCCATCCCCTTTCAGTTCTGAAGTATTCATTCTCCAGTGGAGTGCTAGCATCAGACACTATCAGCTACTCCCTCTCATGCCATTGTTCTTAGCTGAGAAAAACTACCTAGCCCAAGGCTATGCTCCCTTCCTGGGGTTAGGTCACATTCAAACAATGCTCCTGTGGGTACACAATGGGACCCATGTTCCCTACTGCAGGAGACTTGATAAGGGCATGTTTGAATTCCTTCTGGGCTAGCTGAAAACTTGTGACTATATCATGGTTAAAAATAATGCTACACCCAATTCTGTTTCCTTTATCTCAAAGTGAGTTGATCCTAAAGGCACACCACAATAACTTCCTGCATGTGTGAACCTAAGTTATGTCTACCTATTTATAAATAGTCCTATATTACCTTCAATTATGACACCAAGGTTCACTGTAATTTCAGTTTCATGGTGGAATTCTGAGTGATATGTCCATTTTTCCCTTTTATATAGAATTTGTGTTGATGATCATTAGCATGCTCCATGGGAATCCACAGAACATTTGATCTACATTGCTCAAAGTCTATTTACCCCATCTGACAGTAGCAACCTGTGCTACTAGACCATCATTTTGACAAATATGAGACTGAGGCAAACCAATATTCAGAACAGGAGTATGAAAATATATTGAAAATGACTGGGTTTTTTTAATGACTTATTTTTTCCACTAGAGTTGATTTACAGTGTTTTGTCAATTTCTACTACACAGCAAAGTGACCCAGTCATACACATATATATGTGTATGTATATATCCTCCATCTTTTTATCACATTATCCTCCATCAAGTAATTATTAAGCTTTTGCTGAAGGTGTTATTTGAAACCCAATATATTACCTTTCTATAATGTACTGCTTGTACTTAGGAGGTTTTGCACAGGAAATAATATAGCTTGCCTTTAAAAGTAGATATCACTCAGGTAGTCAATTATGTTCTAAATCAGAATATTATTTGACACTCTGACAAGAGTCAGCACCCTAGAATACGCTCCCTTTCCAAAATAAAAACAAACACAAACAAAATAATAATTATTACAGCTCACTTGGATCAAGAAATTACAGTATTTTATGCTTTTATGGAGGCAATTTTCCCCCTAACTATTCCATGAAAAAGATGTATATATAGTTTTACAGCTGTGGAAGGTGATCCTTAGAGGAGTGGTAAAATAGAGCCAAAAAAAGGTGAATTTCCTAGACTGTGAAATGAAAAGTAAAACAATAATAAAATTATGAAAATTATCCCAGAGTAAAATTGCAATTTCTTAGTATAAGAAAATACAACCTGTTATAACAGTCCTTGCTATTATCATGCATTTTATTATAGAAACACAAATATGTAAGTATAAAATTATAAATTATAGACACAAACTAATTGAAACTTACAACGTGTAGTAATTCTCTCAAAAACTTCAAAAAGGACAAATAGCTGAATTCTACCTGGGTTTGACAAAATCTTGTCTTTCAAAATTCTTTAATTCCCCTTTCTTATCAAAGTTTAAACAAATAAAGTCAGAATCAGATTAGACCACTCCTTAGTGTATTTTAAAATCATTATCTCTTTCCAAAGACATTCATTTAAGGTTCTTCTTGTAAATAATTCTCTCTTATTTTAATGAATCATAGCATTCTGAATGCATGAAGGAGAGTATGTTGAAGTATTTGGAACCTGTATTTTCCCAATACTTACTGATAACACAGACTTGCAGTAACTTAGTGCCTATTTGTATGTCTTTGTAAATTATTCATCCAGACTTTGAAAAAAGCAAAAAAAAAAAGAGTGAAGATACAATTAATGCAAACACAATTTGTTTGTTGATGAATATGATGTTTATTGATAGACACATGATGTTCATAGAAATATTGGAATTTTTAAATAAAATTATATTGGGTTATTTTTTAATGTTATGTATTTTCTGACATTTATATTTCTATTCAATTCTTGAAGATTTGCAATTTTCATCGAACTGGGTATGTATATAATGAATCTCCACCTCCTCAATTGGGATTGTAGTTGTAAACTTGTTTGTTTTAATTATTCATTGTCACAAAATATTTCAGTTATGCTGGTGGAATCATGTCATTTTTAACATGAAAAAAAATTTTCTAGTATGTACTCTTCGCCCAAGAAGGAAGGTAAAAAATAGGTAACAAAATCTAAGGTTTGGCTGTTCAAGATATTGTGTACATGTACACACAAATAAAAGTCAATCTAAGAAAGAAATGGAAAATTTCATTCTAGCCAATATGAGGATTATAACTTCTCAAAGAGCTCTGAGAATTGAACCTATGAGGAAAAGTTGGAAGTTAGTGTATATATATGATTTTGGTGAAGGTATACATGCAATCAAGCAAACATCATGGTAGAAGTTTGCTGTTTTTGCAAGAGACAGACCTCTTAGATAATGGGTTTAGTGCTTTGCTCAGTATGGGAAGATGAAAGAAAATGAGCTCATAAAATTTTCTCCTGAAAAAAATCTAACTCTCTGAGGGCCAGCTCTGACAGTTTTCCCAGAGCACAAAATTCCACATCCTGATTTTCACTCAGAAATCCTTTGAGAGTATATGGTCAGCAATAGCAGTATTTATTGATTTGATTCTTATATAACTGGTTATTGAGAAAATTCTTTAGTTTATAATTCCCTCCCTTTTGGTGTTACTTTGGTCAAATTCAGGGAAACATTTTATGATTAGTTGGCCTCACAGTGCTAGGAATGCTCATTTCCAGGTCAGGGAAGGATTTCATTGATAAGCCATTCAATGTACTATTATTGGACTATGACCTTTTAACAGTAGCCAAAACCTTTTGGACTGGCACTCTTACTGTTATGATCCAGGATATTATTCACCCTTGTTGCTTCTGAGTGTATCTGAAGTTGTTCTAATACGATCATTGATCTTATACAACTACGTAGTTGGTCATTTGTTTTAAGTTCCTAGTCATCATGATTATTGTCAGAGGCTCAGTCATGCATCTAGTAAGGCAAGAAACAATAATCTTGCAAAATAGGTACATTATAAGTAATATTGCTAGTAACATCAATAAGATCATAAGCATTCAAGCTAAGAACTTCCATTAGATGTGGCTTAGTATATCCCCCCATCATCTCTTCCAATATGTTCTGAACCAACCACCATCTTTAAGGGTAATAATATTTTGGCATCCTATATAAAGTTCTCCAAAAATATCTACATTTCCAAGGTAAATTGTGGTTAATCATGACTCCTTACAAGATTGGGAAAGGAATACTATCTTCTAAGGAGTTACCTAGCTGGCATCAGAAGAAGAAGAAAAAAAAGAGCTCTTTATATTTGAGCAGGTATTTCTTTGAGGAAGTCTGATTAATGTGTAATATAGATGCACAATACACACTGGAGGGATGGATGGAGATCCAAATGGGCAGAGGAAAATTCTACGCTCAAAATTTTTCTTGTATTGCTATAAAATAGAGACTTTATTTTATCAATATATTACTAATTTTCTTCTGCTAAGTAAGTATATACATGCAATTACTTTGAGACAATAAATGTGACAAATTTAAAAATTGGTTTTGCAAAGAAAATAGTTACAAATATGTATTTATTTATATAGCTACTTATTTACAAACATATACACATAAGTCTCCAAAGACAAAGAAATTACATTCAACTATAAGATAATAATTTAAAATAATTTGTATGGGTCACCTTATTGTACACCAGAACTTGATGAAACATTATAAATCAATTAAATTTCACTAATAATAATAACCAAATATATTATATTTAGAGATTTAATTTATTTTGCAATTTTTCTCAATCTTAATCCCACATTCACAACTTTTTGTTTTTGTTGTTGTTGTTACTTAATATTTCTGTCCAATTGTTTTTCCTATCTCACATGAAAAAAGTAAAGTATGACCTAAGGAAGACAAAATCAAGAAACAAGGGATAGAACCAGTTTTACAGTTTCCTGGGGTATTTAGAAAGTGACATCAAGAGATTTAGAACAAAGGCCAGTTGCTAAATTTATCTTAAACCTGAGTACGATAAAGTTTAAATGTTTTAAAGTCTCTAATGAAATTAATAATTTATTGTATTTTAAACCTTGTTTGTTCCCCCAAACACAGTTGTATTTTGATCAAATAATAAATTCATTAAATATTTTGTTCTCCAAGTCCCCTTAAGTAACATTAAGTAGATTAGTTAAATCTTCACTGAAATGGGTAAGCACAATTTAACATCATAAAATAACATTAATAACAACATAGCATAAATATAAAATATCTTTCATTCATGAATTATTTTTCATAAATATAGCATAAATATAAACATCTTTCATTCATGAATTATTTTTCATCACATTTTACTTACCATTTCCCCTTCATGTTCTTATTTTAATTAATATTATAATCTTATGAAGAAGGTTCAATGTTAGCTTTATTTTTGAAAAATGGAGACAAGTTTATTGGGGAAAAAATTATGGTCTGCCTTCACACAGATCTGAACTCAGTTTGATTTTAAAAAGCTTATACTTGAGTGGGATGGATGGGGACTTTGAGGTTAGTAGGTGCAAGTTATTACATTTAGAATGGATAAGCAATGGGGTCTTACTACAGCACAGGGAAATATATCCAGTCTTTTGGGATAGAACATGATAGAAAATAGTATGAGAAAAAGAATATATATAGTGACTATATATATTCACTATATATGAGTATATAGAATAAGAATATATATGCTGTTACAGCAGAAATTTGCATATTGCAAATCAACACCTTAGTAAAAAACAGAAAAGGATTTATGCTCAAGAAATGATTGATTTTAAAAATAAGACTGGGGAAACACATCTTGACCACCACAGTATACCCATGCATGTGGAATAGCCATCCTTTGCCTTTCATAAGGAACAAGATATTGTCATGCTATATAAGGTAAAATAGGTAAAGACTGTAGGGAAACACTAATTTAGAATGTGAGTTCTGAAACAAGAACTTAGGACCTGAAACTTTGGATAATCTGCATAACCTTGGGAATGTTCCTTAACATCTGTGGATCCCAGGCAGTTCTCTGATAATTAAATAAAAATGTAACATGCTAATAAGAATACAAATATAAATGTATATGTAGAAATGCATATATATATGCACACATACAAATATACATGTACCTTCTTTATCCATTCATCAGTTGATGTACATTAGATTGCTGTCATATTTGGCTACTGTAAATAATGCTGCAATAAGCATTGGAGTGCATGTATATTTTGAATTATGGTTTTCTCCAGATAGATGCCCAGGAGTGGGATTGCTGGATCATATGGTTGTTCTCTTTTTTGTTTAGAGGAGCCTACATGGTGTTCTCCACAGTATTTATACCAATTTATGTCCCCACCAACAGTGTAAAATTGTTCCCTTTATTCCACACCCTCTCCAGATGTGCAGCTGTAGAACAAATGCAATGTCCTCACAGAGCTTTCTAATTCTGAGCAAGAAAGAAATAAAAGGGAAACATGACTAAATAGAGCAAGGAAGTTTGCACACAAGGAAGATTTAACATAAAATCTTAGGGAGTAGAAGACATCAAAGCCCTGAGAAATGGTGGAGAAAAGTATCTGGAAGAAAGACTATGGGTGTGATGGGCAAAGATACAAAAAAATCAAGAAAGCAATATTACATAAAAATAAATACTTTGGTTTCATAGGAAATAATGATAAGATTTTTTTAAATTTATTTGTGGTTTTAATGTAATGTATATGGAATGTAACACAGTGGGCTATTTGCATTCTTTAAATTATGTTCTAGGAAAAAATAACCTAACCTAGAACAGAAAACTGTATTGATGTGGGAAGAAGGTGGAGGCTCAGGATTAATTGAATTATCATTATAATATTATTTCTCTCATAAAACTATTTTAATCTTTTTTGATAAAATATACTTGAATACTACTAGATCTGTTACCTCCAAAAATTATAATCTAATAGGAATGTTAAAGATAATAAATAATTATGGTTGCTTTTTTTCCGTCCCCAATCAATTTTTTGGAAAAACGTGGTGAGTTATTTCATACTAATACCCCCACTTTGTCATGATCAATAGTAAATTGCATGTCATTTCACAGATATCTGTTCCTAAATCCCTGAG
The DNA here is from genome assembly GCF_016906955.1 of Phacochoerus africanus. NCBI lineage: Eukaryota > Metazoa > Chordata > Mammalia > Artiodactyla > Suidae > Phacochoerus > Phacochoerus africanus. The sequence continues at coordinate 56,554,612 of NC_062547.1, read as the reverse complement.
CTTTGTTGCCTTTACAATATTTCCAGGAAGAATGCAGAACCAAGCATTATCACATGCATATTCTAACTAGCAGAATGTAAAAGCAAGGAAGATGTGTGCGTCCAATCCTAATATCCTTCTGTTGTCCAAATTTACTTAATTGACCACACTCCACTGGCTTCAAGGAGAGATGGGAAGTATGACATAGTGTAGGTGGTGCTGAGCTCATACAGTTCTATTTAATTAAAAGAGAAAAGTACGATCAAAGCTTTAGAGCCATCATGGCCACATCTGGTATGCTATGAGAGGAATTTACATAGGTATAAGGTGGTAATGGGGATTAGCACATGGAAGATGGCAGAGATGAGAAGTCAAGATGATTTTCTGATTTCCATTTGGGGCAACTATACATAGTGATACTAGTTATTATTTCAGAGGACTTTTTTGGCAGCTCAGCATTACACATGATGAATTTGATATCACTGTGAGACATTAATCAGAAGATTCTTTTAAACTGGAGAGGCATCAAGAAGAGGCAGAAATAAGATCATCCATCAGTAATTCCCTTGGATATGATGCAGTACATTGAAGTCTGAAGGACAAGAAATGTATGACAAAAACATCATTTGTTATTATAAAATGAAATTATGAGGAGATCAGCTGATTGTTTTCAGAAAAAGAAGCAGTAAGAAACATTGCTTTACTTTTTCACACACAATTCTGTGTGTATGTGGTTGAGGAAACCAATCCAACCATTCTTATTCAACATGCTGAGTTTGTTTCTCTCCCAGAGAAATTTCTGGATCAGTTTTATCCTGTAGTGAGTACAGCTGAACTTCTGATTCATCTCACTGAAATTTATTTCTATTTACTTGGTTATATTCTCTCATATTCCAATATTTCTCTCTCTTCTTTTTGTCTTTTCCATATATAATAGCTTAAATGCATATTTTCAATATGAAAAATAATAAAAATAATCTCATTATAGAAATACTAATAGAAAAATTACAGAAACAAAATTATAGTCATAGAAAAAATAATACTTAGTTTGAGTATTTACTATGTTCCATGTGTGTGCATGTATGTATATATGTGCATATATTTTTTTAATGTGCTTCTTAGTTTCTCATTTGATCTTCAAAAGAACCCTATGAGAGAGGTACCATCATCCTGATTTAATAGAAATTCATTTCAGCTATACTTTAATGTCTGATTGGTGTTTTATATTATGATGAGACATAAAATGAAATATTTTGATGGTGTGTATTTGCATTATATTTTCTAATCAAAGCACTGGAAAAAATTTAGCTTATATTGCTCCCTTGTTAACCTAAATATTTAAGTCAGTAGCAATCACACCCCAAGACTAGGTGATTATCTGTTATACATTTTAGTACTCATATTCTATATCAATTTCTTAAAAATTAGTCAGGATTTTATTGTATAAATTTTTAGGGAAATTCATTGGGTGATTTCTGTCTCTTCAGTGGAAGTTCATTTAGGTTATTGAATTATTAGTAACAACCAGATATTTTTGAAGCATTTGAATTTTATGATGGAGTTCGTAAGCATTTTATTGAGTGAGTCATTGACATTATAAGTTAATAGAAAAGTTCAAAAAATAAAAATGACAGTCAAAAGTTCAAAAAATAAAAATGATAGTATAAAATAGAAATGTGAACAGCTCAGATCCTATGTTGCTGTGGTTAATTCATAGTCCAGCAACTGTAGCTCCAATTCCACCCCTAGTCTAGGAACTTCCATATGCCACAGGCATGGCCTTCAAAAGCAAGGTAATTAAATAAATAGATAAATAATAAATAAATATTTTTCATAAATAAAACAATTAGGTATTTTTGTCTTTTGTTTACCTTACTGTCAAAACTTTAATGTAAAGAAAAAATTAGAAGCATGTAAACATTTGTTTAACCTATAATTGTGCAGTCTTACCAAGATTAGTGATAATCTATCGCCAGTAAATCTAAATTTAAAGTAATATTCTGTATGATTCATTTATATAATGACATATCTGGTAGAAAAATGAAAATTATTTTGAATTTAGTTATATTGAAATTAATGGATATATAATGCATTTTGAGAATTTTGATAAATGAAAAATGATAAGAATGATTAAAGTATAGTAAATTCACTGAGTAAAGACCACAAAGTTTTTCAATTCCCTTTGAGAAAGGATTGAGATATGGCTGCATCTGTAACTAAAAATATCATTTTCTACAATTAGGCTATAAGTTTCTTCTAGAAGATACGGAGATGTAAACCACCTGTTATATCCCTTTTCTGAGATTTAGCATTACTAAAGAAGGAAATGCTGATGCTAAATGGAGAGAAAGGTACTTTATGATGAGTAAGAGTTGCACAACTGTGGATTAGGCTATGTGGCATGTGATGTATGTTTATGCACTGTTTAACTTAGAATTAGGAAGCTCAAAACTCAATCATTCTTCTTTGACTTCAATAATAGTTTTCATTCCAGATCCTGGATGTCATTGCAGGCATTATGTCCATCATTCAATGTCATGGTAGGATGTTCCAGATGCCTAATTGATTTATTAGGCAAAGTATTATAAAAGAGAATTGTCAAAACTTTAATTGCTTCATAGAGATTGGGAGAATGTGTTAGAAGTAAGATAATTAAGGAGTTTGGTAATGTATTATGAACTGAAGGATTTCTTCCAATACTTGAAGACAAAATAATAGATAATCTTGTGGAGACAACAAAACAATCTAAAAAGGGTAAGTATATTTGAAGCATCATTGGAAACCTTTGATATCGGAGGCCAAACAAACTTAAAGCAATAATTTTTTTAATAAGCATTTGAAAGCCTACAATTGTCCAGGGATTCGGTGCAAATAAACATTGTCCATACTTATTAACACTAAAATGGAAGTATTGACTCAAATCAAGATGGCTATAGCAAAGTACATCATTAATGGAAAAAGCAAAATCAAAACAAAAAAATTATTTTAGGAAGCAAGAAAAAATCAAGAATTTTGTATACAGGTATACTAAATTTGAGTTGTCATTAATCATTGATTTTAAACACTTATTTATTATCAGCCAGTATATGAGAGGTAGCACTGCCTGAAGTCTGAATCTATGTCTACATCAGATTTTACTGAACTGTAATCAGAACAGACAAGGACCAATTTTACATGCAAACATCCAGCAAACCATATTCATAGGCTGATTTTTAAACTTTTCAATATAGCAAAGAGGCATTAATATTCCAGGGAAGTAAATATAGAATTAAAGGATTTATTTTATAATGAAATAAAATAGTTGATTCAATAGATAAATGTCCATTATTATAAGACATACCTATTTCAAAACCTGGCTGAAAGTCCTTTAGCATTAATTGCAAGATATGTGTCACTAACTCATTTTAGTATGCAGCTAAATGTAAAGGAGTTTGAGATATACATTAATTTTTCTTTCCCTTCTGTTTAGCTATTTATTTATTTACAGGTAAAAAATAATTCTTGATGGGACATGAGAATCACTTTCAGCAGTGACTTCATTCTTTTGGGACTCTTCTCGTCTTCCCAAACAAGCCTGATTTTCTTCTCCTTTACATTAATTATTTTTATTATGACTATAACAGAAAATGCATTTTTCTCCTTATTCACAGGGATTTATGACTCCACACTCTGATTTCCTGCTCAGCATCTCTTTTTTTGTGGATATCTTGCATATTTCCAACATTGTTTCCAAAATGATCACGGATTTTCTGTTAAGCAATAGTATTATTTCATTTTCAGGTTGTGGCTTCCAAATATTTCTGTCCCTCACCCTCTTGGGTGTTGTGCCTTTCCTCTGTCAGTGATGTCCTATGATTGTTAGGTAGCCATCTCTCATCTACTGTGCTATCCCATTCTTATGAATGACTATGTCAGCATCCTCATGGCTGCAGTGCCCTGACTTCTTGAGACAGTCAACTGCATTGTTCACACAGCTTATGCACTTCACTTTCCCTTCTGTGTCTCAAAAACCACTTTTTTGTGAAGTCCCAGCCATGTTGGTGTTGTCCTGTGTGGTCACAACACACTATGAAAGAGGAGTTTATGTAAGTGTCATCATTTTCCTGCTCATCACTTTCTTCCTAATCTTTGCCTCTTATGTCCAAATTCTCATTGCTGTACTCTAAATGAAATCATGAGAAGCATGGAAAAATCATTTTTTACCTGTTTCTTTCATGTGGTTTTGGTCATCATGTACTATGAGTCATTTATTTTCATATATATGAAACCTAAATGGTACCACACTCCAGGCCAAGGTAAGTCCCCAGCAATATTCTACACCATTTTCACATCCTCTTTCAACACAATTATCTACAGCTTTAGAAATAAAGGTGTTCTAAAAGCACTACAAAATATGATCAAAAGTAATTTTCTCCATAAAAAATAGGAGTTTCCCTCGTGGCACAGTGGTTAACGAATCCGACTAGGAACCATGAGGTTGAGGGTTCGATCCCTGCCCTTGCTCAGTGGGTTAAGGATCCAGCGTTGCCATGAGGTGTAGTGTCGGTTGCAGGTGTGGCTCGGATCCCATGTTGCTGTGGTTCTGGCGTAGGCTGGCAGCTACAGCTCCCATTAGACCCATAGCCTGGGAACCTTCATGTGCTGCGGGAGCAGGCCTAGAAAAGGCAAAAAGACAAAAAAAAAAGGAAAAAAATACTTGAAATACATATTCTCTATTTCCATATTTGTATATAGAGAATCTGTTTTTCACATCCCTTAAAAGAAAATAAACATTTTTTAATAACGATTTTTATGAAATAAACATTTTTATCCTTTCAAATGGTGAAAGAAGTAGATGCTTTCAAAACTGAAAATAATAAATAAAATTATCACAGTTATTTGTTTTATAAATACATATATCTAAAATATATATCTTTCATTCTATTACAATCACCCAAGTTACTAATAGAAAATCAAAGATTTCTCGAGGATTCCTATTTTCTCCTACTAAAATTGTTAGAATTTGTAAAATTTATCTTTTTTTTAATCTTTTTATCTTGGAGCTGCACCTGTAGTACATGGAAGTTCCCCTAGTAAGAGTCAAATTAGAGCTAAAGCTGCCTGCCTACACCACAGACACAGCAACATGATATTTGAGCTACATCTGCAATTAGACCACAGCTCACTGGCATTGCCAGATCCTTAAACCATCGAGCAGGTTCAGGGACTGAACCCACTTCCTCATGGATATTAGTTGGGTTGGTAACGTACTGAGCCACAACATGAACTCCAAAAAAATAATTTTTTATAATATAAAGAAAGAATGGATAGATAAATGATAGGGAGAGAGAGATCCAATAATTTCTGTATTTTTATGAAACTAAGATTATATTTCAAACATTACAATTGTATCAAAAATTTCTAAAAATGCATAGGCAAAATAGGTGAAAGTTGACAGAGGTAAAATTTCTCATTATGAGATATGTAAGTACTAGGGATATAATGAACAGCATAGTGATTTTTATAGTCAAAATGATATAGTATGTATTTGAAAGTTGCTAAAAGAGTAGATTTTTTTTAAATTCTCATGACAAAAAAAATTGTAATTGTTGGTGATGGATTTCAACTAAACTTATTGCGATAATCTTTTTGTAATGTATACATATATCAAAACATCATTTTCTACTCCTTAATGTCATCAATGTTATCTGCCAATGATATCTCAATGCAACATGAAAATAATTAAATGTATTATTATTTTTAAATGAATAAATTTTATTCAAAAAATATTTGTATTATAATATTAAATATTTTACTATATGATATTCATTTAATATTATTTAGTTAATGTTATAATAATAATGGTTGTTAAAAATTTTAATAAATTACATTTAATTTCTATTAACACAGGCCCTAAATATATAAATTATTTAATTTTAAAATGCACAAGCCATGTTTCATTACACAGTGAAAGCAACAATACTGCATATAAGAATGCACACACATTTATACCATTTTTGTCACAGGCAGTGTTGCTGGGTCTTTATTTACTGTGATGTCAAAGCAGAGGGCTGCATCTCTGCACAGAGGAAATAATGTAGAAAGGGTCTAGTGTGCCCAAACAATTTCTGTTCCTGCCATTTCCTCATCTCAGTTGAGGAGGAATTTGGGGAAATAAAATGTTAGAATTACAAAAAATCACAAGCCAGTATATCCACACCCATCACTCTGCCCTCTCCTGAAAATTTCCAAAACAAGAAAAAAATTCATAAGCTCCATTTGAAAATGCCTGACAAAAATTCAGAATATTTATCTTAAACAAGCTTAGTGAGCTAAAAAAATATACAAAAAAACTAAACAAAATCAGGAAAACAATAATGGAGCAAAATGAGAAGTTCAACAAAATTTGAAACCGTAAAAGTTTACCAAACAGAAATTCTGATTCTATAACTGAAGAACACAGTGAAATTAAAAAAAAAAGAAAAAAAATATTAATAGACTAAACAGCAGACATGATCAAGCAAAGGAAAGAAACTATAAGATAAAAGATCAATTATGTCAAATTATCCACTTAGGGTAACAATAATAAAAAAATAATTTAAAAAAGGAAAAAAAAACTATACCACTTATGGGATTATATAAGACAGCAATGTATGCCTTATAGAAATCCCAGAAAGAGCAGAAAAAGAGGAAAGGGGAAGAAAGCTTATTTATAGCAATAATGACAGCAACAACAAAATCCCAAATCTGAGAAGGGAGATGAATATCCAGATCCATAAAACACAAACAACTTAAAATAAATTAAACATAAAAGAAGTCTTCAGTGAGACATGCTGTAATTCAAAAATCGTACATTTTTAAAGTACCATTTTAAAAATATAAATTGGATCAATGTTACACCTTCCCAAGTAAAAGGTGCAATTAATTCACTTCCTTAAAAAATGAGAAATATAAGAACACTTAGGTTATGATCTGCATCACAATTGCATTATAGAATATTCTCTAAATATTATTGCACCAAAGTAATATCATCATTTTCATTATTTAGCTTAATACATGAAAATATTTTTTTAGTTTAATGTGTATTTCCAAAAGAATGGAAGCAATTTGAAATTATGTGTACCTTAAATAAAGAAAACTTCTCATAAGTGCAGTGTTTCAAGAATTTCTGCTCATATCTTCTTATTAAATTCATAAAATTATGTTGATTTATTATTATTTGGACAAATTATCAGAACTAGGAAATAAATTAATATTTGCAGATATATCTTTACTGTGCATTTACTAAACAATACATCAAACATATGATCCAAAACATTTAGAGACATATAATATTGGAAGATTCTGAATAATGTGTTTCTTTCCCCACTAAATTGACCCTAAACCCACCTAAGAAAACTTCTACAGAATTTATCAGAACTCCTTTCCGAAACCTGGCTTATTCCCATCCTGGACTATTAGTGACTTAACCTACATCATGTAAGTTTCTGTGGACATGTGGACATACATTCCTTGGTTGATAAAGAAATAAAATGTTTTAAATTGAACCTGCACATAAAGAAGGACTAGAATTAAATTACTGCAGCTCCTGAGCTTCCATAAAGGTATTTAAAATATCAACTGTAGAGATAAAAATATTAATATGTATATTTGTTTAGAATTTTTTCAAAGAAATTTACTCAGAAAATGATTTTGCTTCTATGAAGAAGTATAGACTGCTTTCAACTAATCAAGCCAGTGAGCATGTGAAATTAAGGATATAATAAAGGGTATGGATACTAATTTTATTTTTATTTCTATTCGCCACAGAAGAAGAAAGTCTCCTTAACAACTGTTAAGTTATTCTTTTTTTTTTTTTGTCTTTTTACTTTTTGCTAGGGCCACTCCCGTGGCATATGGAGGTTCCCAGCCTAGGGGTCTAATTGGAGATGTAGCCGCCGACTGACGCCAGAGCCACAGCAACATGGGATTTGAGCCACACCTGCAACCGACACCACAGCTCATGGCAACACCAGATCCTTAATCCACTGAGCGAGGCCAGGGATCGAACCTGCAACCTCATGATTCCTAGTCGGATTCATTAACCGCTGCACCACGATGGGAACTCCATTTTCTTTTATTTTTTAAGTTATTCTGAATTAAGTACTTTTGTTTATACTAATCATTGAATACATTCAAGCATATCATTAGCTGAAAACTCTTAGAAGGAAACTGTATTTGGCTGAAGTTGGTTTAATAAGATATGTAAATAAATTATGCTAATATATTTAACCAAAAAATAAAAAATAAAAAAATAGATGGGCCATTCAAATACTTATTCAAATTTTTTTAAAGACATAAAGCTCATTTTAAACCCAACCCTTCTTATAATACAATTCTGACAATCAATATGATTGTGAGTTATTGACTGTGAAATGATAGTAAATAAATTCAGAAAGGCAATGGCTGATGTTTTCTATGAGTTACTCTTCTGGATATATGGTGACTAATACATGGGCTTATCCTTACCTATATCAAATGATGAAATGTAATTGAGAACAATTACGATATTCTATTATAAAGTATATAATAAAATTTATGTGAATTAAAATGTATTTTGAATATTAGACTTATTTGGCCATAGTTGAAATAAGATATGTGAAGAAAAAAAGAAGGAAGTTGAAGGACAAACAATGTTTGGTAAAAAAGTGAGGAGGTATTTTATCTAAGGCCTGTGATGTATCCTCTGGATGTGGGAAATATTGCAGCTGAGAAGAGCGTGCTTTATAACAGCACAGGTAAAATGAATCATGTTCTCTCAGAGTAGAGATGTTTCGTGCAAGCACACTGGGCTATCACATAGAAGCCAATTTTATTGTACAAAATTTCTAGCAGTGTTGATTACTGCCTGGATTGAAATCATTCAAGAATTAATGTAATCAGTTTAGGAAATGAGGAATGTAATATATATATTTGTTCAAGCTAAAAAACAGATTTTTTAATTGGAGTTTGAGATCCAACAAGTAGCTGCAATTTTTAGAATACTGTTCAGCAAAAATTGTATATTATGAAATGCACCACAGAAAGTAGTTTTGGATCAAATTCATAACTGTAATTTCTGCAAGGAAAGTGAGATGAGGGCCTGGAAGAGATAGAGCTTAAATATATGATACTACACTTTGGATATGTGCAAGTGATAATTGAAGAATAAATCTAACACCTAGGGATCCCAATTCTCAATAAAGATTGTGGAGGACAGCATTTCTTATTCCCTGCTTAATATATATAAATGAAGAATGCACCTGTTGTAATCTGAACACTGCTTTCTACTTAGTTTTTTACCCATAATGAATTTGCAATTTCTAATCAAAACCTAGAAATTACTTATTTAGATTTTATATGAAAATATAAAATAGAATATATAGTGAAGATTAAAAAATGGCTAATGTTACCTGTCTATGGATATATTTGGATCATTTAAACTGTAAAGTCTATGTGTATGTGTGTAAAATGAGTTTAGTATTGCTCTACTCTTTTAGTTTTTGTCTGTTGGAAAAATTCTTTATTTCTCCTTCTATTTTAAATGATATCCTTGCTGGGTAGAGTGTTTTAGGCTACAAATTTTTCCCTTAGATCTTTGAATATATCTTGCCACTCTATTCTGGCCTGTAGTGTTTCTGCAGATAAATCAGTTGATAGCATTATAGGATTTTGCTTATAATTAACTCTGTTTTCCTCTTCCTGCCTTTAGAATCCTCTCTTTAACTTTTCACATTTTTATTATGTCTTAGTGTGATCATATTTGGGTTCAACTTGTTTGGGTTCAACCTGTGCTTCCTGTATCTTGACATGTTTCCTTTAGATTTAGAAAATTTTCAGCCATAATTTCTTCAAATATATTTTCAATCACCTTTTCTTTTTCTTCTCCTTCTGGGATCCATATTATGTGTAGAATGGCCCACTTTATGTCATCCCGTAGATCTCTTATATTGCTTTCATGTTTTTTTTTCATTTGGTTTTCTATCTGCTGTCCTGATTGGGTGATTTCCACTATTCTATCTTCCAAGTCATAATTTGTTTCTCTGCATTATTCATTCTGCTCTTCAGTGCCTTTATCTCATTTTGTGTCTCTGCAAATGAATTTTCTAACTTTTCTTGGCTGATCCTTATATTTTCTTGTTCCTTTCTAAAGCAATCAGCATTACTGTTTATATCTTCTCTTACTTCCTTTATATTCACCCTTAATTCCTTCAGAATTTTCACTATCTCCTTTTTTTTTTTTTTTAAGGGCCACACTCACAGCACATGGATTTTCCCAGGCTAGGGGTCGTATTAGTGTTGTAGATGCTGGCCTATGCCACAGCCACAGCCACACCAGATCCAGGCCACATCTGTGACTTATACCAGAGCTCATGGCAACACTGGATCCTTAACCTACTGAGCAAGGGCAGGGAGTGACGTACAACTTCATGATACCAGTCAGATTAATTTCCACTGAGCCGTGATGGGAACTTGTCACTATTTCCTTTTGAACTCAGTGTTTTTAAACTGCAGAGGCCTTTTTAATTTTTTGCTGCTTCAGGTGAATGCTTTCTGTTCTTTTAAATGGGAATGATTCCTGAGGTTCTTCTTTTTGCTTATATTTTTCTTACTCTGTCAGTTTAGGGAAACCAACTATAAGAGTGCCCCAGTGTATTTTGTGGGGCTTACTATTTATTTTTGGTGTGGGAGTTTGGGTATGTTCTGTCTCTTTCTTCAGTATGAGCAGGCTCTTATGCCCTTGATAGGGTGCTACGTGTGTTTCAGGGACAAGGAATCAATGGGCAGTGCTAGTGGTCAATGCCTGGTTTCTTGGCTCTTGACAGTAGCAAGGAAACACAAGAATGTGGCACAATCTACTCATAGTTGCCGAGCTCTGGGAAGTGATAATGAGATTCAGGAAGGCTAAGTCAGTGCCTGAAGTATTTGGCAGTGGCAACAACAGGGTATATGCATTCCCAGAGCAGAGAGAGTCTCAACAGGTGGTGCTTCGTTGCAATGCCCTCTTTTCTGCCACCCTCTGAAGTGATTGGGGCCACAAGTGGTGCCTATTCATGGAACCCTAGTCGTAGTGGGCCACACCCACCTCTGGAGTCAGAGACCACCTGTAGACCATGCAAGAAGAACCCCGTCCTGCTTAGCCCATGCAGGAGGTTCTACCACCATAGCTGGAGCAATAAGGGCCATTACCACCAGTAGCCCCACCTTACAAGACTCTGAGAATTTCCAGAGAAAGAAATTCCTATGGCATTCTGCCCCTCCTCTTGATCTCCGAATAATGGTGCCTTGCTTTTCCTGTGGGCCCAGACCTCCTCCAGGATTCCCTGCTGTGGTACACCACTCCCCAGATCTCTCAGGCTGTCTCTGCACTGCCAACCCTAATCCTCTCCCCAGAGCCTGAGTTTCAGTGCCCAGCCCCTGCCTGAATGTCTCAGGTTGTGGTGTCTGGGGGCCAGTGGAACCAATGATCTTTGCAGCTCTCTCTGCTTTGCCCTTCTCAGTACACCTGCTGTACTTTTCTCTGCAGGTTTGAGGTCCCTTCATCTCGGTGGATCTCACTGTCATCACTGGCTTCCCAGGGTATGAGTTCCTTTCCTCTTTCTCAGCTCTCTCTCAGAAGTGCTGGTCCCACCCTGATTCCTTTCTCTCTTTGTTAGTTTGTTTGTTTGTTTTGCTTTTTAGGGTGTACCCATGGCATATGGAGGTTCCCAGGCTAGGGGTCCAATCAGAGCTACAGCTACCAGCCTATGCCACAGACACAGCCACATCAGATCCAAGCTTCATCTGCCATGTACACCACAGCTCACAGCAATGCTGGATTCTTAACCAGCTGAGTGAAGCCAGGGATCAAACCTATAACCTCATGTTTCCTGGTTGGATTAGTTTACACTGAGCCATGATGGGAACTGCTCTCTCTCTATTTTTTCCTTTTGTTCCTCCCAGTTATTTTGAAGGTTCCTTGCTCTTTTTGAGGTTTCATGTCTTCTGCCAGCATTCAGAAGGTGTTCTTTGTGAATCGTTCTACATGTAGATGGATTTTTTTATGTGTTTGTGGGAGAAGGTGAGTGCCACATCTTACTCCTCACCATCTTGATCCCACCTTGCAAAACCAAATTTGAAGAGCATATTCTTATAATCAGCTCTGTCTTTGAAAATACCTTGTCTTATAATTATCTATTTACCAAATAAATCTAATTCACCTTTGTAAAATTTCACTGAAGGGGATGAATTAGAAGCACACAAACATATACACAAAATCTTCTAGAGTTCTCTATATTGTAAAAAAAGTGTATTGTTCTCTAACTGTATACCTTCAAAAATTATAAGTACACATTATTTGAATATTAAGTACTTTCAGTAAAATCCTAATGTATCCCTTGTCTCTTCTTGAATAAAATATGTTGTGAAGTCACCTGAAGGAATGTGGAATCTCACATAGGTCTCCATTCAATGATACCATATAGAACTGTTATTTGGCGGGGGGGGGGGGACATGTACCTGTGTCACATGGAGGTTTCCAGGCTAGGGGTCCAATCAGAGCTGTTGCTGCCAGCCTACACCACAGCCACAACAATGCAGTATCCAAGCTATGTCTGTGACATACACCACAGCTCACGACAATGCTGGATCCCCAACCCCTTGAGCAAGGCCAGGGATCAAACCCTCAACCTCATGGTTCCTAGTTGGATTTGTTTCTGCAGTGACAAGATAGGAACTCCTGTATAGAACTGTTCTTGTCTAGACTGTAGAGGACACTCTTCTGGGTATGTGGATTCTGATCCTATGAAAACCATCTAACAATGCTATATATTGTAGATAATTGATGGCAATGCAAAATAATTCTTATTATAGACATTTAGATAAATGTATGAAATCAATCAACTGAATTACTGTGACAAATGCACTCAAAGACTTCTTTGTAAATTTGACTTGGTAACCTGATTTACCATTTTTTTGCAGTCCTATATGTGATATATAAGGAAGGTCATTTTGGAGAAATGCTAAAATTTTAATTTACTTGAGAAGAGAGGAGGCAGGACTTCCCAGTGTGCCTCAGTGGAAATGTATCCGACTAGGATCAATGAAGATGCAGATTTGATCCCTGGCCTCTCTCAGTGGGTTAAGAATCTGGTGTTGCTGTGAGCTGTGGTGTAGGTGGCAGATGATGTTTGGATCTGGCATTTCTGTGGCTATGAATTAGGCCAGTGGCTACAGCTCAATTCAGCCCCTATCCTGGGAACCTCCATATACTTCTGGTGCAGCCCTAAAAGGAAAAAACAAAACAAAACAACAACAACAACAAAAAAGGATGCAATTCAAATTTCTATAAAGATTGGAAGAGAGTGACATTGTGATTTAGAGATTTGTAAAAGTCTAATCTGAGATGTTTTAATACTTCCAACAAAGATAATTTAAGGAAGTTTGTTAGCTAAAGCCACTTCCCTACGCATCTCTGTAAGCAATCATACCATCTTGATAATCAAGAATATTTTATTGACAATAATTACTAAATTTTCAACATATTTAATAATTTTTATTTTCTACATATTAAATAATATAATCTGCAAACCAAGTTAATTTTACTATTTTCTTTGCAGTTTTGTTGTTTAATTTGTTTGTTTTACTTACCCAATTGTTCTTTTTGTACTTGTAGTGCTACATTAATTAGAAGTAACAAAAGTGGACACCCTTGCTTTGTTTTTGGCCTTAAAAGAAATGTTTTCAGTCTTTCACCATTAAGTGTGTTGGTTATGAGTAAACTTTTTAAAAATTTTTATTATAGTTGATTTACAATGTGCGGATAATTTCTGCTCCACAGCAAAGTGACCCAATTATGCACACACACAGGGACAGACACACACACATATAATCTATCATGTTCTATCATAAGTGATTGGATATATTTCCCTTTGCTATAAAACAGTGCTAAGAGACATTGCTTATCCATTCTAAATGTAATAGTTTGCATCTACTAACCCCAAACTCCCAGTCCATCCACTCATTCCGCCTTCTCCTTAGTAACCACAAGTGTGAAGAATGATTTCTGTGAACACACAGGCAGCAAACAAGCAAAGTCTTTATTAAGGAAAGCAAATAGCTTCCAGGGCTGCTGGGAGGAGGGAGAAGAGCCCCCTTTTTTATTGTCCTATAGGGATTTTTATCTCTTAAAGGTGGGGGAGGTCACAAACCTGGGGTCCAGAAAGATGTGGTTTTCTCCCATTGGCCTTGCTCAGTAACCTATATCAGTCCTTGTCCAATAACGGTTTTAGGGTTGGAAATGTCCCCTGTAAGTTTTATGGTTTCTTTTTCCTTTTCTTTCCTTAGATTAAGTCACCATTCTCATTCCTTTTCTATCAGTTGAGGAGTGGGCTAGAGATTCCCATTTCCTATAGTAAACAAAGCCTGTGGGGAATATGCATTTCCTATAATAAAATAAGGCCTGTGGAGGTGTTACTCCCTCGAGGCCTTAAGCCACATATATTAATCAATATCCATATCAAAAGAAGGTATCCAAGCCTTTGTTCCTATACTGACTACCTGAGTTAATATTCTGCCTCACTATGAGTTAAATTTTTGACTATGACATCAGTTTTACATCACTTTAATATTTTATTCAAGTAAAAAGAACATGATCTCAATAGCACTCAACCATTTGTATCAGAACCCACTCTTCCTGATGAACAAAACAAATATTTTTGTGTTTTTTTGAGCTAGAAGAGACTTTATTTATTTTTTTTTGCATTTTATTTTTGTTTTCTTTGTCAGATTATTTTCCCACATAGATTATCACAGAATATTGGGTAGAGTTCCCTGTATTATACAGCATTTCCCCATTGGCCAATCATTCCATATATCTCACTGCACATGGCAATCCCAAACCCCCAGTCTATCCCTGCCCCAACCTGTCCCCTTTGGTAACCATAAGTTACTTTTCAAAATCTATGAGTCTGTGTCTTTTTGCAAATAGTTCATTTGTAGCCAGTTTTTAGATTTCAAATATAAGTGATATAATATGATGCTTGTCTTTCTCTTGTGCAACTTACTTCACTTAGTATGATAATATTAAGTCCATCCATGTTGCTTAAAATGGCATCCAAATTTTGGTAACCAAGTTTTAAACTATGGGCTATTTCACTCCTACCAATCTTTGTGTAATATCCCCATTGTGCACATTAAAAAGATAAATAAATAAAATGGGGAAAACAGATTTATCCAAGACCTGAAGGCAGTTAATGAGGCACGGATCCTAATTCACCTGCTAGCCTCTAGCCCATATGATCTAAGTCCCAGAGAGTGCAAACAGGTTCACAGTGCTAGACCTAAAGGATGTTTTCCTTTGCATTCTCTGGCTCCCAGACTCCTAATATCTTCTCTTTCAGTGGATAGATCCAGACACTAATAACATCATGAATGCCTCCACTTTATGTTTTTATGATGAAATTCAAGTTGAGAGTGCTTAAAGGATTGGAATGCGATAGATTAAGTATTGGGCTAAAGAGTGGTTATCTTTAGACAGGGGACCACTGGAGGCGGTAAACAAGACTTTTCACATCAAAGCTGAACTGAAAGTCAATTAGGAGATTTCTTAAACACAGGGAGGATCCTCAAAAGTTTTTGTACATATATTACCAAAATGGGAGGCAACTGATTTGACTAAATTGATCATATATAATTTCAGAGCCTGATAGGGGGAGGCCTCCTGTCCTAAGCTAGATGAGGGAAAATAAAACATTCCAGCATAGGTGATTGAGTATGATAGTCCTTTGATATCTTTGAAGTGGCCACCCAATTCTTGGAGGAAGATACTGTCCTGTTTTACAAATCTAGTTTTTAAAGTACAAGAGGTATGATTCCAGAAATAATCTAAAGCCTTCCAATCCTTTTACCACCATCAAACACCCCCACCTACTTATCTTAAGAGGCTTGCAAGTATTAAGGGATTTTTTTTTTCTATCCTTAAGGGAAAAATGTCAACCTGAAAGGAATTTACCTTTCTCCTCCTATGATTTTGAGATGGAAATATTATACCTTGTCTCTTCTAGGAACCCCTATCTCAGCCATCTTTTTAAAATGCACATTTCAGGAAATGCAGTAGGTAATTTCACCTTGACTTATCAAGGAAAAATAGAAATCTTAAGGGATTTCTGTTTAAAAAAATGTTTTAAATTTTGCAAGACCTTATTCAATCTGTTGTTCTGAAAGGAAAGTAACTCAAGCTGAAAAAACTTTTAAGGGAAATAAATGTAAAAGAGATAAAAGTTTTTAGACAAACTCTAAATTAATAATTATATTTTGGGAATGTCTAGAGAAAATAGTCTCCAGATTTTGGTAACTTGAAACTAAAATGAAGAGAACTCGTTGACTCTCTAGGTCATTTCAAATAGGATAAATTTAGGAATATTAATTTCTGAGTGGATCTAAGTTTATCTGCCTTTGCTTTCTTAGAAGAGGAAAACAAAAGCATGTGTTTTTTCAATCAGTAACTGTGGGTATG
Organism: Phacochoerus africanus; assembly: GCF_016906955.1. Lineage (NCBI taxonomy): Eukaryota > Metazoa > Chordata > Mammalia > Artiodactyla > Suidae > Phacochoerus > Phacochoerus africanus. Next base: position 56,538,141 of record NC_062547.1, on the reverse strand, counting down.
ACACACAATTTTTAATTACTTGCTTATTTTTTGCCAGACTTTAATGGTTCTTTTAAGAATTAAAAAATTATAGTCAATTATAATTCTAGTTATTTTAGCTAAGTTTCTTTATCAATTACATGGTGATGTGTTTAACCATGGCTTTTAAGTCTTCCACATTTATAGACAATCATGACTGTACGCTGATGTTTTTGCAAAAAGTGTTCTATCTTCAAGAAGATTCACTGGAAGGCTATGTAAATGATGTGTAAAAACTACTTACACCACCATCTCATTCAAGCTAAGGGCATGGAATAGTGCCATACTTAACAATTTGCATATACTGAGGGGTCCGTGTCCCTATTTTGTTCATAATTTATCCCTTCCATAGATTCAAATAGCTGCTTTCTTCATGAATTCTCCTGTTCCAAGGAAAGTAATTATACTTCCAAGATATGTCTGGATATGTGGCACTCTCCAGAATGAGGGCCCAAAACACGTGTACCCCAGGAAAAATTCATCCCATATATAAGCTTATGTTGTTAATATCTGACATGAGGGAGTCCATCTATAAGTGAGGCAGAATAATAACTCAGGTAGTCAGTGTAGGAGCATGAGCTTCAATGCATTCTTTGATATGGCCATTGATTAACATTTGTGGCTTAAGGGATCTAGGTATTAACATCCCCACAGGATTTTTTTACTGTAAGGATTGTGCCTATACCCAGATGGTCATTAATCTCTAATCCACTGTGACTCAGTTTACAGGAAGAAAAGAGCAAAGAAACCATGAGACTTATAGGACATTTCCACCCCTAAGACCCATATTGAACAAGGATCGATATAGGTAATTGGGCAAGGCTAATGGGAGAAAACCACATCGTCCTGAACACTACATTGGTACACCTCCATTTTTAAGAGAAAAATACCCCTATAAGACAATGGGGGGTAACTTCTCCCCCCTACCAGCAGTCCTGGGAGCTATTTGCTTTCCATAATAAAGACTTTTCTTGCTTTCTGCCTGTTTGTTCATGAAGTTCATTCTTCTGTGGCAGGAAAAAGAACCTGGATTCTGGTAAGATCTTTCTGGCATCATTAGGACATTTGGTCCCATTGGTACAATACATAACAGTACTCAATATCATTCCAGGAGGGCCATCTGAATGATAATGTTAGAAATAAGACCAGCTGGGGGATTGGCAGCTCTATGGGGTGGTATTATCTACTCTAATAAGTATAGCCAATAAACTGTAAGAAGCAATCCTAAGAAGTATAACCAATATTTTAGAATGCCTTGATCTGACAACTGGAAATTTCCTGAACAGTCTGTCAAATTCTTTGGAATCACTGGACACTGTGGAATAGATTGGCACTAGACTAGTTTTTAGCTGATCAGGGTGCCATGTGAGTGGTCATAAACAAAACCTGCAATATCAATGCCAATAATTTAAGCCAAATAGAGATGGATATCAGCAAGAATTATGAGCAGGCATCTTGGTTAGACCACTACAACCAGAGGTCAGATCCTAATGCCATCTTGTCCAACACTAAGAGAAGACTCCAGAGTTCTCCTGTGCTACAACTGGTTAATTATCTGGCTTGGTCCACTACTGTGGCACTGGTTTTATCCCTTACCTGGGAACTTCTACATGCTGAGGATATGGAAAAAAAAAAAAAGAAAAAAAAGAGAGAGCAGCTTCTTTAATTTTACTCTGATCTTTCTCCTTCTGCGCCCAATAATGGTCATATTCTTACTTTTCCTCTTTGCACCTTGCCTTCTTAAACTCTTGGTAAATTTTGTGTTATGCAAGTTAAAACAGTTTCACATCAAGATGAGAGCCTTCCAAGCCCATACCACACTCCAACTCAAGGCAAGAAGTTTTTCTACCCTTGGAGCCCCTAGATCAGACATCCAGAAATTTTTATTCCCTGATAGGCAGGATCAATGACCCTACTCAGCCCTGAAGCAGCTGCAGAGTACTGACTATTGCCTATTTCCCATAAGAATATGGGAACAAAATCTCTGAGGGGGGAAATGACACAGCAAGAAAAGGGACAGCATGGAACCATGAAAAAAATGTCATAGTCCTTCAGAAAAATAAAATACAATAAAAACTGGTTAGAACCAACTAGGACAAATATGGAGGAAGATTCATCTTCCAGTAGACCTTGAACCTACTCAGTTGTAATGCATTATTATTACTGTAATGAGTTGAGCTCATTGTAATACATTAGTGTAACCAAACAGATTGCTGGGAGTCTCCAGTCACAAAAGGGTTTCTGTGTCCTCCATTTCTTATTTTTAGGGACTAAGCCTCAGCCTCCATGACCTTCCCTGAGTTCCAAAGAGCAGTTGCTAATCAGGGAAGGTAGGGCATGTAGAGATCAGAGAGAAACACTCAAGAGACAAAAGTGCAGGCTTGTGGCAGGGTTCTGGTTCCTCCTCAAGAAATATATAAATTACAATATCTATGAGCCTTTCTTCAGAACTAAATCCCCCCCAAAATTGGAAGAACTGCTTGATGAAGTATTCTTTAATTCTAGAAGAAGGAGTATCAACATAAACAGTCCTGAGGCCACTAAACACTAGCTTTGAAAAAAATGAAAGCTTGCATTTACCCTGATCCTTATCTAAAGTCCAATAATCCACTTGCCAAATTATAAAACAACCTCCTAATCCCTTCCAAAGGGGACACAGCCTTTAGGGAATTAGCCTACTATGGCCCCCAATGCCTGACAAAGCAATAAAGCTATCTTTTTCTCCACCCAAAAATCTGTCCCCTATTTCTATTCAGCAATGGTGGACAGAGGCTGGGTTTCAGCAATATTAGCATGCTGACACACACACAAGTGGCAAGACAGTTCTGAGGTGACCTTAAAATATCAAAATGTGGATGGTGCATGGGTTTAAGGATGGCAGAATAGAAGGACTGGAACTCACCTTCTCTCATAAAAACAACAAAATTACAACCAAATGTTGAACAACCCTCAACCAGACAGACTGGAAACTTTCAAAAAGGATATCCTACTTCAGAAGACAAAGAAGAGGCCACATCAAGATGGTATGAGGGGTGATTACACAATATAAACAACCCATACACACAAGATGATCAGCCTACAGACTGAAAAGTAACTGTATCACAGAGACTTACCTATAGCAGTGAGAGTTCTGAGCCCCAGGTCAGGTCCGCCTGCCTGAGTATCTGGCATTTGGACAAAGCCCCCAGAGCATCTGGCATTGAGAGCCAGTGGGGCTTGTGTGCAGGAGCTCTACAGGACTAGGGGAAATGGAGACTGAATTCTTAAAAGGCACACACAGGCTTTCATGTACACTGGGCCCCAGGGCAAAGCAAAGTGTCCATAGAAATCCATGTCAGAACTGACTGCAGTTCTTGGAGGATCTCCCAGGAAAATGGGGTGACTACTGGCTCATTGTGGTGATGGATATTGGAGGCAAAGTCTCAGGAATATTCATCAGAGTGTGTTCCTGTAGAGGTGGCAATTTTGGGAATATCTGGCCCCATCTACCAGGGCTGATAAGACCCAGGTCAAACAATAACCAAGGTGGGATAACAGCCATACCCATCAGTAAATAGGCTGCCTAAAGAACCCCCAAGCACACAGCCACCTCTAATCTCACCCAGAGACAAAGTCCTACCAACAGAGGGATAAGAACCAGCCCCAACTACCAGTGGACAAGCACTAGTCCCTCCCATCAAGAAGCCAAGAACAAACCCCATAAGAACTTCAGCCACAAGGGGGGCAGAATCAGAAGAAAGAGAAGCTTCAATGCTATCATCAGCAAAAAAGAGACCACACCAAAAGCCTATAAAAATGAAAACGCAGAGAAGTATAACTCAGATAAGGGAGAAAGAAAAAACCCTAGAAAAACAACTAAATGATATATAGAGATTATCAGTCTCCAGGAAAAAGACTTTAGACTGATGATAGCGAAGATGATTCAAGACATTGGAAATAAACTGGAGGCATAGCTTGATAATTTACAGCAAACATTGAGCAGAGAAATACAAATTTAAAACTTAAGGAAGCAGAGATGCAAAATACAATACTGAAATTAAAAAAAAAATCATTAGAAGCAACCAACAGCACAATACAGGAGTCAGAATAGTGAATAAGCAAGGTGAGGACAGACTAGTGGAAATCACTGATGCAAAACAGAAAGGAGAGAAAAATGAAAAGAAATAAAGATAATTAAAGAGAACTCTGAAACAAAGTTAAACATAGCAACATCCATATTATAGGGGTGCCAGAAGAAAAGAGAAAGGGACAGAAAAAAAACATTTGAAGAGATAATAGCCGAAAACTTCCCTAACATGAGAAAGAAACCACTCGCTCAAAGCCAGGAAGCACAACAAATACCATATAAAATAAACCCAAGGAGGAATACCTGGAGACACATATTAATAAAACTGATCAAAATTAAAGACAAAGAAAATATTGAAAGCAACTTGGGAAAAGAAACAATTCATACAAGGGAAACGCAATAAGTTTATTGGCAGATTTTTCATCAGACACTCTGCAGGCAGGAAGGCAGTGGCACAATACACTTCAAGTGAGGAAAAGAAAAAAACCTCCAACCAAGATAATTTTACCCAGTAAGGGTTTTACAGACAAGCAAAAGCTAAGAAAATTTAGCAACACTAAACCAGCTTTACAACAAATTCTAAAGGAGCTTCTTTAAGCAGAAAAGAAAAGACCATAAACAGAAACAAAAATGCCACAAATGACAAAGATCACCAGTAAAGGCATAAATACAGTAAAGGTTTGAAATCATCCAGGCACAAATATGCTACCAACATCAGAAATCGTGAGAAGAGGAGGGTACAAATGCAGGATACTGGAGATGCATTTGCAATTAAGAGACCAACAACTTAAAACAATCTTGGATATATATAGACCCCTATATCAAAATTTCAGGGTCACTGCAAGCCAAAAACATACAAAAGATGCACACAAAAATAAGAAAAATAAACTCAAATACAACACTAAAGAAATTCATCAAACCACAAGAGATGATAACAAGAGAAGGGAAGAAAAAAAGAGCAACAAAACCAAATCCAAAGCAATTAATAAAATGGCAATAAGAACATACACATCAATAATTACCTTAAAAGTAAATAGACTAAATGCCCCAACCAAAAGACATAGACTGGCTGAATGGATACAAAAACAAGACCCATATACAAGCTGTCTTCAAGAGACCCACTTCACTTATAGGGACACATACAAATCGAAAATGAGACGATAGAAGACAACATTCCATGCAAATGGGAATCAAAAGAAGCTGGAGTAGTAATATATGTATCGGACAAAATAGACCTTAATAAAGAATATTATAAGAGAAAAAGAATGACATTGCATAATGATCAAAGGATCAAAGAGGAAGATATAACAATTTTAAATATATATGTACCCAACGTAGGATTATCTCAATATCTAAGGCAACTGCTAACAACCTTAAAAAGGAGAAACTGACAATAACACAATAATCATGGGGGATTTTAACACCCAACTACAGCAATGGACAGATCATCCAGACAGAAAATCAACCAGGAAACACAGGCCCTTAATGAAGCATTAGACCAGATGGACTTAATAGATATTTATAGGACATTCCATCCAACAGCAACAGAATACACATTCTTCTCAAGTGCACACTGAACATTCTCTAGAACTGATCACATTCTGGCCCATACATCAAGACTCATAATTTTAAAAAAAAAATGAAATCATATAATGCATCTTTTCCAAACACAATGCTATACGACTGGAAATCAACAATAAAAAAAATGTAAAAAACACAAACACCTGGAGACTGAAGAACATGCTACTAAACAACCAATGGATCACTAAAGAAATCAAAGAGGAAATTAAAAAATACTTAGTAGCAAATGACAACGAAGGTACAACACTCCAAAACCTATGGGATGCAGCAAAAGCCATTCTAGGAGGAAAGCTTATAGCAATACGAGCCCACCTTAGGAAATAAGAAAAAACTCAAATAAACAAGCTATCTTCACATCTAAAGCAGCTAGAGAGAGAACAGATGAGACCTAAAGTTAGTAGAAGGAAAGAAATCATAAAGATCCAAGCAAAAATAAATGAAATAGAAATGAAGAAAAACCATAGAAAAAATCAATGAAATGAAAAGCTGTTTCTTTGAAAAGATCAACAAAATTGATAAACCATTAGCCAGACTCATCAAGAAAAAAAGAGAGAGGACTCAAATCAATAAAATTAGAAATGAAAAAGGAGGAGTAACAACAGACATCACAGAAATACAAAGGATCATAAGAGACAGTTACATGCAACTATATGCCAATAAAACAGAAAACCTAGAAGAAATGGTCAAATTCTTAGAAAAGTACAATCTTCCAAGACTAAACCAAGAAGAAATAGAAAAGATGAATGGACCAATCACAAGTACTGAAATTGAAACTGTGATTAAAAAACTTCCAACAAACAAAAGTCCAGGATCAGATGGTTTCACAGGTGAATTCTATCAAACATTTAGAGAAGAGTTAACACGTATCCTTCTGAAACTATTTCAAAAAATTGCAGAAGAAGGAATGGTGCCAAACTCATTCTATGAGGCCACCATTACCCTGGTACCAAAACCAGACAAAGATACCACAAAAAAAGAAAATCACAGGCCAATTTCACTGATGAACATATGTGCAAACATCCTCAATAAAATACTATCAAACCACATCCAACAATACATTAAAAGGATTGTACATTATGATCAAGTGGGATTTATCCCAGGGATGCAAGGATTCTTCAATATCTGAAATCCATCAGTGTGATACCCCACATTAACAAACTGAAGAATAAAAACCATATGATCCTCTCAATGGATGCAGAAAAAGCCTTTGACAAAATCCAACACCCATTTCTGATCAAAACCCTTCAGAAAGTGGGCATAGAGGGACCCTACCTCAACATAATGAAGGCCATATGTGACAAATCCACAGCTAACATCATTCTCATTGGTGATAAGCTGAAAGAATTCCTGCCAAGATCAGGAACAAGACAAGGATGTCCTCTCTCACCACTATTATTCAATATAGTTTTGGAAGTCTTAGGCATGGCAATCAGAGAAGAAAAATAAAACAAATTCAAATTGGAAAGGAAAAATAAAACCATCACTATTTGCAGATGACATGATACTATATCTAGAAAATCCTAAAGACTCTACCAGAAAACACTTAGAGTTCATCAATGAATTTAGCAGAGTTGCAGGATACAAAATTAATACAGGAAATTGACTTCATTTCTATATGCTAACAATGAAAGATCAGAATGAGAAATTAGTGAAACAGGAGTTCCCATTTTGGCGCAGCAGAAAGGAATGCAACTAGGAACCATGAGGTTGTGGGTTTGATCCCTGGCCTTGCTCAGTGAGTTAAGGATCTGGCATTGCTGTGAGCTGTGGTATAGGCCAGCAGCAACAACTCCAATTAGACCCCTAGTGTGGGAACCTCAATATGTTGCAGGTGCAGCCCTAAAAATGACAAAAAAAAGACAAAAAAAAGAAATTAGTGAAAAATCCCTTTTGCCATCACATCCAAAGAATAAAATACCTAGGAGTAAACCTACCTAAAGAGATCAGAGGACTATAATCTGAAAACTATAAGACACTGATGAAACAAATCAAAGATGACACAAACAGATGGAAAGACATACTATGATCTTGGATTGGAAGAATCAGTATTATCAAAAATGATTATACTACCCAGGGCAGTCTAGAGATTCAAAGTAATCCCTATCAAATTGCCAAGGATGTTTTTCACAGAACTAGACCAAAATGTCTTAAAGTTTTTTTGGAAGCACAAAAGACCCAGAATAGCCAAGGCCATCATGAGAAAGAAAACGGAGCTAGAGGTTTCAGAATCCCTAACTTCAGACAATACTACAAAACTACAGTTATCAAAGCTGTATGGTACTGGCACAAAGACAGATATATAGATCAGTGCAACAGGATAGAAAGCCCAGAATTAAACCCACACACCTACAGCCAACTAAACTATGACAAAGGAGGCAAGAATATAAAATGGACAAAAGACAGCCTGTTCAATAAGTGGTGCTGGGAAAACTGGACAGCCACATGGAAAAGAGTGAAATTAGAACACTTCTTTACACCATACACAAAAACAAACTTGAAATAGAGAAAAGACCGAAATATAAGACTGGATACTATAAATCTCTTAGAGCAAATCATAGGCCATACACTCTCTGACATAAACCATAGCAATATTTTCTCAGATCCCCCTCCTAGAGTAATGCCAATATAGACAAAAGTTAGTGGGACTTAATTAAACTTAAAATTTTCTGCATAGCAGAGGAAACCCTAAACAAAATGAAAAGACAACTTAGAGAATGGGAGAAAGTATTTGCAAATGAAATGACTGACAAGGGATTAATCCCTGAGATTTATAAACACCTTCTGCAGCTCAATACCAAAAAACAAACAACCCCATCAAAAAAGGGGCAGTAGATACAAACATACAATTCTCCAAATAAGACATACAGATGCCCCCTAAAATATTAAAAGATATTCAACATCACTAATTGTTAAAGAAATGTAAGTCAAAACCATTATGAGGTACCACCTTACACTTACCAGGTTGTCCATCATCAAAAAGTCTACAAATAAATGCTGGAGAGGGTGTGGGGAAAAGGGAACCCTATTATGCTATTAGTGGCAATATAAATTGCTGTGACCACTGTGGAAAACAGTATGGAGATTCCTCAGAAAACTGAAAATAGTACTACCATTTGATCCAGCAATCCCACTCCTGGGCATCTATCCAGAAAAAACCATGACTTGAAAAGGTACATGTACTCCAGTGTTCATTGTAGCACTGTATACAATAGCCAAGACATGTAAACAAGCTAAATGTCCATTGACAGAGGAGTGGATAATAAGTGGTACATATATATACAATGGAATATTATTCCACCATTAAAAGGAAAGAAATAACAGGATTTGCAGCAACATGGATGCACCTAGAAATTATCACGCTAAGTAAAGTGAGTCAGACAGTGAGACACCAACATCATATGCTATCACTTACATGTGGAATCTAAAAACAGGACACAATGAACTTTGCAGAACAGATAGTGACTCACAGACTTTGAAAAATATATGGTTTCCAAAGACCAGGTTTGGGGATCCAGGGATGGGCTGGGGGTTTGGAATAGAAATGCTATAAAATTGGGTTGTGATGATCATTGTACAACTCTAAATGTAATAAAATTCATTGTTAATTTAAAAAATAAAAAATATTGGATGATGGCCCGATTTCTGGAAATACCCACCCATTCCCCAAAATATTTGGAATAATCCTCCCACTTTTTAGTGTATGAAATTACCCAGCCTATATAAACTAACCACCCCCACCCCGGGACACCTCTCAGTTTCTGATATGGTCCATATTCTGCCTATGGAATGCTTATCTCTCTAAATAAACATTTTGCTTTACTTTGACTTGCAGTTGAACTATTCCCTGTGCAAGCCAAAAACCCTCTCTTGCCAGCTCATCTAAAAAACTCACCCAAGACCTGGAATGTGACTATTTCCTTGCTGCTCCACTTTCTTGTGCCACACAGCCTTAAATACCATCTTCAGCTAAAGATTTAAAAAAGTTATAGTTCCATTGTGGCTCAGGAGTTTTATGAACCTGACCAGTATTCATGAGGATGTGGGTTCAATCCCTGGCCTCGCTCACTGGGTTAAAAATCCAGTTTGCTGTGAGCTATGGTGTTGGTTACAGATATGACTTGCATCCCAGGTTGCTGTGGCTGTGGTGTAGGTTTGAGCCCTAGCCTGGGAAATTCCATATGCCTTGGGTGCAGTGTAAAAAGCAAAAAAGAAGATAAAGATAAAAAAAAAATGTTGGGAAGGAACTCCCATTTTGTCTCAGTGGTAATGAACCTGATTAGTTTCCAAGAGGACATGAGTTCAATCCCTGGCTTCATGCAGTGGATTAAGGAGCCAGCTTATTGTGAGCTGTGGTGTAAGGTTGCAGATGCAGTTTGTATCCCCGTTTGCTGTGGCTGTGGTATACAGGCTGGCAGCCACAGCTCTGTTTTGACTCTAGCTTGGGAACTTCCATGCGCTGAGGGTACAGCCCTGAAAAAAAGTGAAAAAAAACAAAAGGGAAACAATGTTGGCCACTTACGGAAAATTACCAGGAAATGCACTGGAGATTCCCAGTGTAAATGGGGATACATTTGCTATATAGATTTGGTTACTGTGGTCTCTATTGATAAGAGTTTCTAAAGATTTAATCATTACCCATGGCCTGGCACAGGGAAGAGATGTTTACAAATGTAGATATCCTTTATAAATGTAGATTTCTTTTATAAAAGGGTAATATCTACTCCAGTTTTCCAACTTTTCTGATGTGTTCTTTTTTTCTTAGAAATAACCAGCCTAAAATAATTGTTACTCCAATGAGGCATATTTTTGGATATCAACTGATATTTCCCCAGGGAATGGTAATCAAACCTTCAGCCTCCCCCAGAATGTGGCTGTTAAACTTGGAGGCCTGCCCAGAGCAAGATTTACACACCTCCTGGAATGTAGATATTCAAGTCTGGCAGTGAGAAACAGTGTCCTGCGGAAAACAAATGCCTGCATAAATTAACTACCTATAAGGATTAACTGCACTCTGTTATGGGACTGGACCCCCTCCCACTCCCCTGAAATGTGTAAATTTCCCTTCCTTTTTATTTTTACTGTCACAAGTTCCCAACATAAAATCCTGCAACAGATTCCCTCCATGAATCCCTTATAAGCCTAACATCTCTTCCCAGTCCCTGTTGGTGTCAACTCGAGGTCAACCCATCCATTTTGGATGCCTTAATAAATTTCTCTTCCTTGGCCTTGCATGTCCCTCCTGCAACAAACCTTGTAGCAACATTTTTATCCCTTCAATGGCAGCATTGAAGTCCTTCTTATTGACATTCCTACAAAGGTAAGAATACATCAAGTTTTAAATCAATAACTCAGAAAGTGGTGATAAAGAGACCACCAGCAAATAGTGAGCATATTTTGTTTTCAGAAGTGATCTTGAAATTTTTTATTCCAGTAGTCTTCAGGCTCAGGAAAGAAGTAAGCTAGTTTAGATAGATATTATGACTATACCCACATGCTATATAAGCAATTAACAATGAAAAGAACAATGTATTATGCTAAGTAGATGTGGAGAGTGTTTCCATCCATGTCCTATTTATTCCTAATTGAAGAGAAAAAAGCTTTCAGCTTTTTAAAATTGAGTATGATGTCAGCAGTGGGTTTTTCATTAATAGCTTTTTTAACCTTCAAATATGTTCTCTCTAAACCAACTTTGATGAGAATTTTTTTCATGAAATATTATTGATTTTTTTGCAAATGGTTCATCTGCAACTATTGAAATAATCATGTGATTTTTATCTTTCCTTTTCTATTCTTGTTTTTTTCCTTTGTCCACCCTGTGGCATATGTAGTTCCCAGGCCAAGGCCAAGTTTAAAAATTTCCACTAATAAGGGAGAATTCTCAAAATCTGTTGTAAATGAATAATTTACACTTTTAATGAATTGTTAAAGAGGCAGAATATAACAGAGGAAGCCACCATTTTGAATGAACTCACAATCATAGCAGAGAAATTTCCAAAGACATGGGAACAAGACCATAAACAAAAGTCTGTCATTAATGCTTTATAGACACCATATATCTACCTTCAAAAAAGGCCTCATACTAGTCCATCCCAGAATGACCAGACTCTGAAGGCTGTTTGTTAGCTGTATGTTATTGCTATTTATAGCCAAAGAAATAAAAATTGATACTGGTAAAAAAAAAAAAAAGTTGGCAAATTCTGGTACATTCCAAAGGTATAAGCTCTACAGTCATCAAGACAGTGTGGTCTGGTACCAAAGCAGACATACAGACAAATGGAACAGAATAGAGAACCCAGACAAAAACCCAGACACCTATGGTCAATTAATGTTTGACAAAGGAGGCAAGAACATAAAATGGGTGGAAAAAGACAGTCTTTTCAGTAAGTATTGCTGGGAAACCTGGACAGCTCCAGGCAAATCAATGAGACTAGAATGCAGCCTCACACCATGCAAAAAAATAAACTCAAAATGGCTGAAAGACTTAAATATAAGACAAGACACCATCAAACTCCTGGAAGGGAACATAGGCAAAACATTCTCTGATATCAACCTTATGAATATTTTCTCAAGTCAGTCTCCCAATGCAACAGAAATAAAAGTACAAATAAATCAATGGGACCTAATCAAACTAACAAATTTTGCACAGCAAAGGAAACCAAAAAGAAAACAAAAAGATAACTTACAGAATGGGAGAAAATAGTTTCAAATGATGCAACTGACAAGGGTTTAATCTCTAAACTATATAAGCAATTTATATACCTCAACAGCCAAAAAGCCAACAACCCCATGGAAAAATGGGCAAAAGACCTGAATAGACGTTTTTCCAAGGAATATGTACAGAGGGCCAACAAGCACATGAAAAAATGCTCAACATCACTGATTAACAGAAATGCAAATCAAAGATACTGTGAGATATCACCTCACACCAGTCAGAATGGCCATCATTCCGAAGTCCACAAATAACAAATGCTGGAGAGGGTGTGGAGAAAAGGCAACCCTCCTGCACTGTTGGTGGGAATGTAAGCTGGTACAACCACTGTGGAGAACAGTATGGAGGTACCTTAGAAATCTATACATAGAACTGCCATATGACTCACTCTTGGGCATATATCCAGACAAAACTTTCCTTAAAAAAGACACATACACCTGCATGTTCATTGTAGGACTATTCACAGTAGCCAAGACATGGTAATAACATAAATGTCCATTGACAGACAACTGGATCAGGAATATGTGGTATGCATACACAATGGAATACTATTCAGCCATCAAAAAATAAAAAATAAAATAAGGCCATTTACAGCATCATGGATGGAACAAGACACTCTCATCCTGAGTGAAGTAAGTCAGAAAGAGAAAGACAAATACCATATGATATCACTTATATCTGGAATCTAATATACAACACAAATGAACCTTTCCACAGAAAATAAAATCATGGACTTGCAAAATAGACTTGTGGTTGCCAAGGGGGATGGGAAGTCAAAGGGGTTGTTGGGGAGCTTGAGGTTAACGGATGCAAACTATTGCCTTTGGAATGGATTAGCAATGAGATCCTGCTGTGTAGCACTGGGAACTATGTTGAGTCACTTATGATGGAGCATGATAATGTGAGAAAAAAGAATGTGTACATGTATGTGTAACTGGATCACCATGCTGTACAGTAGAAAAAAAAGTATTGGGGAAATAACTATTAAAAAATTAATAATAATAATAATAAAGAAAAAATAAATGAATAAAATAAACTTTACTTTGTGCCTACATATAACTTCATGGAATAACTGGAAGAAGTCAGAGAAAATAAGAGTTTTTTCTGGAGTTAGCTCTCCCAGATATCTAGAAATGAATATTTTTAAAGGAATTTTATGAGTGGTCAAGCTGACAAAGTTTAGGCTGAATATAATTAATTTTTAAAATGAGTTTTAATATGAAGAGTAAGTAGATACAAAATTAGAATTTGATAGTCTTTCTGTTAAAAGAAAAAATTTATTAGATTATTGGAATTCATGATAAGAAATTACAGAAAAATATTTTCTTTTACTTTTTAATAAACTGCCTAGAAAACAAAGATTTTTATATATCATTAAAATAAATTTTGTATTTTTTATATTACCTCTTTGAGTAATTAAATATTCAGTTTTCAATATTTGCTATTTAAAAACCTTATTTATTTATGTATTTAACAACTGTTTAACTATCTATAACTGACTATAAAAATTTTAATTGTCATTATGTTTAAATGGATATCTAGGTATTTTTACAGTGTCCTATGTTTCTAATTGATCAATTATTTTAAAAACTTTTATTATTTTGATAAGCTTCAAAGTCAGGTTCTCTATAAATTTTTTGACCTCTAAGTAATTTAGGGATTTTGCATAAAGCCCTTGTAAAAATCTCAAAATTTTTTCTCTCATCTTATTAAAAGAGATGTTGAATTAATAGTCTTACTTAGTATGTGAAATTACACAAGTATTCTCAAATAAGAAATAACACTAAGCATTCTTTTTTATATTTGTATATATATATATATATATATGTTATTTCTTCCAGAAATTATTTTTTATAAATCTGATATGTCCTGAAATAATGTATCCACTCTTAACTCCAGTTATTATCTTAAATATTGCATATCAGAATTTTTTCTTCAATTCTCATAAGATATTTAACAATCAGAGTTTCATGACTTTGTAATTTATAAGGAGTTATTGTTTTACTCTGACACTATTGCAGAAGTGTTCCTTCAAAAAGGCTTTATCTTCAAAGAGATTCATGGGGAAAAAAATAGATTTAAGTAGAACAACTATTTATTACCTGGGACTAAATGAAGAGAGAATGATCATTATAAGTTTTATGTTGTCTTTCTGTAATATTATTGGTTCCTTAGTGTTCTATTTTTTTAGATTTAAGAAAACCATTGTTTTTAACTGTAAAGTAAAAATTTGGTGAAGTACACCCTTACAAAGACGAAAAATTTACTTTTACTACCTACCTGATCCCTCCAGAATTTGGAAATTCTTGAAAACACATAGAGTATTCTTTTCAAAGAAATATAATTTGTTATTTGCATAAGTTTAATAAAGCACAATTATTAAATTATATAATTATTAAAATTATTAAAATTTGAGATGTATGGTTTTCTTTAATAAATTATAATCTTTGAATGTTCCATCTATCTATTTTTTGTTCCCCAAACTGCTATATATTCAGCCTACCCCTTTATCTTTTCAGAGCAGTCCCTCCATGAAAACTGAGAGGTTGCCTCCCAGGCTTGAGTCCTCAGAATTCTGCCAAGTTAAACATAACTCTCAACTTTTAGGTTCTGCATTTCTTTGCAGTTGACAGTTTGGGTAACCACAAAAGGACACATAGAAGACTTCTCTCCTTCACCTGAAGCTGGTGAGGAACTGGAGCATTGGTAAAAGCAGAGGCCTCTTGTGTCCATCCACTTCCTAGAGAGTTCAAATGATTTTGAGTGGGTTTCTCTTTGTTCTCAGGTCTCCCAATTGTTAGTTCATGATACCGAGTTTTATTTGAGAGCATCTAGCAGTTACATGGCTCCCCAGTTGAAAGCTACTTGGGAGTGACCCCCCTAGTTGAAAGATTTAGGTTAAAGACACTATATGGGAGAAAGAGTCCCCCATCTGAAAGATACTAGGGGAGCCCCACTTAAAGACACTGGGATTTACTCAAATGAAAGTCATCGAGTCATCTGGGCTGACTGGTGAAGTAGCAGCTGACCTTTCCTCAAATTGACTACTTTAACAAAAATATTGAGATGAAAGTGAAAGCAGCACTGAGAGCTTTCAGGTCCAAAAAAAGGGACTTTCCTCTTGGTTGGGAAAAGATTTCTCAGGCAACTGAAAATCTTGTGAGTGTGGTAGAAGGGATTCCTCAAAACATGCAGCTGTCCCTATAAAACATAGCTTGTTCAGCTGGGGACCATAATAATGGCCACTTCCTAATCTGAGCATCCATGGTGATCTTATACTACCAGAAGGAGAACATAAGACACGTAAGTGAAGTTGAGATGACTCTAGTATACAAACTTAGAGGAGTTAAGTTCATAAGCATTGGCCCACTACATGTTTTCACTAGTAAATTTCATCCTTAAAAAAATTCAAGTTTAAAGTGGGAAATAGAATCTCTCAAATACAGAAACAAGGAACATCAAAAAGCCAACCTCTAATACCTAACCAGATTCATGTACATACAGAGCTTATCCTTGCAGGTACCCATTTAGTTGGAAGTTAAAGGAAATCGTCTCCTAAAAATGACTAAGACATGGTTGTTTCTTTGCCTACACAGCTCAGTTAGAAAAGGCTAGCTTATAAACATATTTTCAGAATTCCAACCTTAAAGACACAAAAGCCTTTCTAGGATGAGTTTGTCCATCTCTTACTTTATCTTTGGCATGTTCTACCTATCTTCCTCTGCATTGTGTGTGTGTGATTGTGCATGTTTTGAAATTTTGGTGTCTACCATCCAAAAGGTACAAATTTGGCAGCAAATAGATGGGGATTTTGATCCACATTTTGTCTCAGTCTATCAACTATCAAGGGCTTTCTGCCATCTTAACTTTCATTGCATCAGCCAATAAAAATATGGTCTGGTATCTATTTTCTTTAACCATTTTGGGGAGAAAATTTCCTGCAACTTGATTGGACAGCATTCTTCACATTCTCTGTTGGGGTAATCATTTTTGTCTTATTTGTTTGAATCATTATTAAAATATATCCTATTAATCCTAGATGATGAATCTGTCAAATTGGAGAAACATCTAAATTGGCAAATTTTTAGAGATCTCTCATTATAAATAATATTTGTTTATCAGTACCTATGGAAAAAATGAATTAAAAGGTGAAAAATATATGTGTTTGTGTGTGCGGGGCGGTGTCTGCTTCCCCAAAATTGATATTAAAGATGTTAATATAATTGTTAGAATAATTAGTGTTAATTAGGTTTGTGAACTGGAGATTGGCACTTTCCATCTTCCTCTATACAGATTGAGTAATGAGTTGCTGTAGCTGGCAGAGTGGAGCAGGAGAGAGCTCAGGTTGGAGATTAGCAGTGAGGCACTCTGTACACTAGAAAAAACTGGCAGAGCACGTCTTTAGATAGATATTTTCAGGAGTATATTTTATGAGCCCAATTCTTGCATCTTCTCATGTCTGGAAAAACACTAAATTCCTTCATAGTGATATCTGCTCCTTGTGACTAGCAGTAATCTTTCATGAGACTAGCAGCAAACTTCTGTAAAATATGTGCCTTAGTTGCATATATCTTCCCCTTCACCAAAATCACATATATAGCTGACATTCCCGTCTACCTCTTTGAAGTGTTTCAGAGCCAACTGAAATGCTACATCCTAGGCTATAGTTCTTAATTTACCCCAAATAAAACTTAACTCTCAACTTTTAGGTTGTGCTTTTTTTTTTTTTAAGTTAACAGTTTGATTAACAAGAAAATAAGGGGAAAAATGAAGAGAAAATCTGGAGATTTTTTTCTCAACAAGCTGGAAGTTTTAAAAGCTCTTATCCCAAATGGATAAAGAATTCTTTATGTATTTATTCAAAAATGGAATAAATAAATTGAACATTAACTGTATTAAATCAAATGTTTGACACAACACTAAGGTTAGATGGGCCGAAAGGATACCCTATTGGTCCCCAACCTTGAAGTCCCCAAAGAATTCTGCTCTATTTACCCCTGTTTAAAAAATATATATGTAAAGGGCTGAAAGAAAATTACACTGAGATACATGACTAACAATTACCTGGGAAAACAGACCAATTAATCAAGTTGAAAAATTGGCAAAATGTCCTTAGTCCCTTGGCTCAACCCCTCCCTGAGGACCCCAGAGCCTTTTATATAAAATAAATAAAATGGTTGGGGAATGAAAGTAAGAAAGACTTTTGGAACTCTTGCAAAACCAAGACTTGTTACTTGACTTCAGTGGAAACTAACATAAAATGTAAAAAAGTTAATAGAATTGAGAAAAAAAGTTTATAAAAATGGTATATTTAAATGGACATATATTAGATCCTTATAACCTCTTTTGCTTAATTGTATTGTGGGACAGATATGTTCCACTGGAGAATGCTTCCTCTCCTTGGTATTGGAGGCCACGTCATATGAGTCTGCCCCTCTGGACATACTAATTAAATACACCAAAAGAAATTTAAAGGGCTACCTGTGTCTGTAACATTTAAAGAAAAATAAAAAACACAACTAACGGCTAACAGATATTTACAGAGAGATAAAAATATCATTAGAGGTTTTTCTCTGTGTTAGGCCATTTGCTGAATGCTTTATATAAGTTGTGAAAGTATGGTACACTTAAACTTTAAAATTCTGGAGTGTAGAACTCTTGAATTCTAGATTTAGTTGGAAATTTCCTCACTGGTATTAAAAAATTAAACTAAAGAAAATAGAGGTGGACAAATTGATCCGTTAATATCCTTTAGGTGACAGACCAGTTCTTTGGGGATTTAAAACTACTGTTTTGTATGCAAATTTATACAAATCAGAAATGTAAATGTAGCTCACAGTTACCTGAGACTGAGTCTCATTAACTCAATCAGGTAGTACCTGAAACCAAGGGGAAAAAAAGAATTTTAAATTCAAACTGCTGGAAAGGCTCCCTTAATCAAAGCTACTTTAAAGATTCCTTAAGGATTATCAGGGACAAATAAAATATTAAAAGTCTTTTCCACAAATAGTAGTCTTAATCATCTGAGCAAGAAAATTTAACTTATTCCAACTGTTATTTATAAACTAGTAAATTTATGCTGTAATACTTGATTCATGATTAAGTTTTTAAAGTGAAGTTGTGTGATCTCTAGTTGTGTCTGTTTATATGTCTGTGTTTATACCTTATACATTTGATATGACTATCTCTGGGTAATATTATTTAAATTAGCTTTATAAAAGAACTTAATTGACGTAAAAGTAAGTGCTGGAAAATTAAATATTTCTAAATATTGAATAAGCTGGATGATTTTCAGATTCATGTCATCTAGGAAATATTCAATATTGTAATTAACATTTGTTATTAATTCTAGATTAAGCTTTCTGGTTTTATTTTACCTAGGTTTACTGAAGGTCAATCAATTCATGTTATTTCTGTTGCAGGGTTTGTCAGCAAAACATTAACTTGTTATGATGATATTTTCATAAGTTATGAGATAAAGATAAAGGAGCTCAGAGTTTTCATGTGAACACTTTAGGAATAATAATGTTTTGGGTATGTCTATGTAAAATAGTTTCTCCAGATATTTGGTAACTTGAATTTTGCTCTTAAGTTAAATGATTGCAAATAATTTCATATATAGGCCATTTAAAATAAGATAAAACACTGAAACAATAATTGCTAAACAGGTATAAATTTACCTATTTTTTGTCTCTTCTTATTGTTACAGCAGGTACAAAGTTAAGCAAGAGCAAGGAAGAGGGGTCAGGGGGCCAGATGGCAGGAAACCACATTTCATGCAAATAGCTGGCCCAATGGGCAAAGAAAATCAGGAACCACCAGACTGACCGGGAACCACACATTTTGGGCTGATAAGTGCTTTGCATGCAGACAAAGTAAGGTAGAAAATGGTGTGAATCTCCAGAGTGAAAATGTTGCCTGTTTTTATTATGCCCTCCTTATGAAAAATTTACCTAAGTAGATAAGAAGTACCCATTATTCACTGGTGACATGCACTTTCATTCAAAGCCAAATGAGGATGAAAACTGCTCCACCTTTTGGGAAGGTAGAGTTGGAATAAAAATTAAGGAATATCACCCCCCTAACCAACATTCCTAGTGAATGTTCTGCCCATTTAATTAGATGCCCCTTATAACCTGTGTGCCAGAGAAATGACAACAGCTGCTGGCCTCTCTCCCTGAATCTCTTAAAGAAGTGTGTTTCCTTACATAAATAAATCCTCACATTTATTTTTCAATTTCTGTCTTGTTTCTGAACTACTCCTGTAACTAGAAAAGAACCAAATCTTTACGGATATTATTAGAAGAAATCTAAAGATATTTAGAATTTATTAGACTCACACCATGTACAAAATTTTACAAAGTAAATTATGACATAAGAAGATCTATTTTTCTTAAGGTTATCCCTAAATTCCCCAATCAGGAAATTCTTGAGTGACAAACAGTTTTCAATTACTTGCTTCTTGCTTTTTTCTAGAGATTAATGTTTTTAAAATTTAAAATTATAATATATAATAAAAATACTAAAAATATTAAAGGAAATATTTTAATGTATAATGAAATTAGGATATATCTGCATTTAAAAAAATGAAAAAAATGACAGACTAATTTTTATACAGAAGATTGAGGTATGTTTATAGAAAGGGAGCCCTGAAAAAGGAGTTGTGTACGTGCTCAGACTTGAAGTAGAAGAAATTTAATTAGGTGAGTGGATTTTGATAGTGTAAGTAAACTGGTGCAAAACTGGATTTGGTTCCTTTCTCTTTTAAGAGAACAACAAAAATGCAAAACCTGAAATTTGAGAATTATATTTTATTTGGGGCAAAATTAGGACTTAAACTCTGGAGATAGCATTTCAGGTACCCTGAGAAACTGCTCCATGGAGTCAAGGGGGGAGCTAGGATATATAAGTATTTTTGCAACAAAGCAGAGGCAGCAGGAACAGGATAGGTCTGGGCTGACTGAAATCATTTCTTTGATATGGAGCCAGTATCCTGCTTTTTCATAGCCCTAGGGGCTCACCTGCTCACCCTTGGAGGTGGCTGCATTCAAAGATGACTGTGAAGTACTGCACCAAAGAGGCAGGGGGAAATAGTATATGATAAAAGTGTGTGGGGGTGCATGCAGCCATGCACACACTTTACAAATTTTATTGTTAGTCTCATGAAGGTCACGGCTAGTCACAAACAATAGTCATCATGAGGGATTTTAGTGTTTTTCTAGATATGAGGACATGCAAGAACTGGGCACATAAAATCTTCTAAAAATATTTATCTGAAGACCTGTTCTTCCAAGTTTTCCCAGAACACAGAATGCCTCACTCTTTATCTCCACCCTGATCTCCACTGGGTGGGGGGGGGGTGTCAGTAGCTGCAGGGGCTCATGATTAAATCCATGTAGAGGTAGATGGAAGTAATGGCAAGTGCCAAACTCCAGTTAACAGGAATATTGTTTTTGATAACATATTGTGTAAGTTTTCTTGCTTTTAAGTGATTTTTTTTTGAAATTTTGGTTAGGTGAATAACAGCTGTTTCACAGAGACTTATGACCCTATTTGATCAAGTGTTTTATATTTTTTTTGAAATTTTTGACAAATTTCCAAAATATCAAGTTCTAACTAAAGGTTTTTGGAGCTCCAGCTAACTTTGGGATGCTTCAAGGGAATCCTAAGACATCTCAAAGTGAAAGGGTGGGTAAGTTTATTTGCTATGCTAAATTCCTTGAGGAGCACTGTCAAGTGATTGAAAATTAATCTTGGGCTATATAAGTAGAAAAATACAGCTATATCATAAAATACAGTCTGTCACAGAATTATTTGAGTTTTCTCTCGATTGCATTGTAATTAGATCTTTAAAAATGTCATTTTAAGTCGTCATTTATAGACAATCACCATTTTACTCTAATGCTTTTGTAAAATAAAAATGTTCAAGGAGATTCATAAAAGGGCTTTTCAACAAAGTATCTGAGAACTTTTTAATTTTTTATTAAATTATATTTTATTTACAAGGTTGTGCCATTTTATTCTGCGCAGCAAAGTGACCTAGTCATATAGTGTGTGTGGGTATATATATACACACATTCCTTTTCTTATATTCCATCATGTTTTATCCCAAGAAATTGGATATAGTTCCCTTTGCTCTACAGTAGGATCTCATCACCTGTACATCCTATATGTGATAGTTTGCATCTACTACCTCAATCTCCAAGTCCATCATCCCACTCCCTTCCCTCCCCCATCCCCTTGGTAATCACATTTGTTCTCTGTCTGTGAGTCTCTTTCTCTATGTCTGTTTCTGTTTTGTAGATAGGTTCATATGGGCTGTATTTCAGCTTCTATATGTAAATTACATCATATGTGATTTTTTTTTCTCTTTCTGACTTACTTTCCTTAGTATGAGAGTCTCTATTCCATTCACATTGATGTAAATTGCATTACTTTGTACCTTTTTATGGCTGAGTAATTTTCCTTTGTATATATGTACCACCTCTGAATCCACTACTCTGTCAGTGGACATTTAGATTGTTTCCATGTCTTAGCTATTGTGAATAGTGCAGTAATAAACATAGGGGTGCACGAATCTTTTTGATTTATACTTTCGTCAAGATGTATGCCCAAGTGTGGAATTGCTGGATTATATTGTAGTTCTATAATCAATTTTCTGAGGATTTTCCATAAAGCTTTCCATAGTGGGTGTACCAATTTGCATTCCTACCAGCAATATAGGTAGCATGTTTTTAGTCTCCCTATAGTAATTTTTCTAATTTCTTTTCCTGTGGTTCATTTCTAGTTTCATGACATTGTGGTCAAAGAAAATGCTTGAAATAATTTCTATAATCTTAAATTTATTGATCATAGCTTTGTGCACCCTATGTGGCCAATTTTAGAGAATGTTCCATGTATACTTGAAAAGACTGTATATTCTGTGTTAGTTGTTATTGTTGTTGTTTTGATGTAATGTTCTGAAAATATCAATTAACTCTAAATTTTGCTTTGTCATTTAGGAATTCTGTTGCCTATTTGATTTTTTTTTTCCTAGAATATCTGTCCATTGATCTGAGTATGGTTTAAATCCTCCTAATATTATTATACTTCCATCCATTTCTTTTTGTATGTCCATTAGTATTTGTTTTATGTATTTGGGTGCTCCTATATCAGGGACATATATGTTTATGAGCATAGTGTCCTCTTCTTGAATTGATTTTTTTATCATTTTTTCCTTTATGCCTTCTGTTTTAAAGTCTATTTTATCTGATGAGTATTGAGATTCCCACACTCCTGTCATTTCCCTTCACACGAAATGTCTTTTTCCACCCTGTTGCTTTTAAATTTTTTGTGTCCTTTGCACTAAGTTGGGTCTCTTATAGGCAGCATATTATAGGCTCTTGTTATATTATCCAGTCTGCCATTCTATGTCTTTTCTTTGGAGACCACTGACATTTAAGGTAATTATGATAAATATGCAATTGTTTTCAATTTAAACATTTTTTCCAATTGAGTCTATGTTTCATCTTTGTTCCTTTCTTTTTTTTTGTGACTGGCTGATTTCCTTTTATTTTATGTGCTTGTGTCCTCTTCCTTTTGGTATTTGTGAAAGTATTATTTGTTTTTTGGGGGTTGCCTTGTTTTTCAAATCTGTGAACTTCTTTCCATATCTGTTTACTTTAGGCTGATGGTCTTATAGGCTCAAACACATTCTGAAAAAATAGTCTAGAGGTTATTACACTCCTATCCCATATTTTATGATTTAATATTATTTTTTATATACTAATGTTTATTTTTAGCTATTCCTTGTGTTTATCATTACTTTCACAAATTGTTTTTATTTTCTTTTTTTCTTTTTTTAGATGAATATACTGCCCTATTTAAGTGATTGCATTCCAATTTTGATTTCCTCCATCTTATATTTTCTTACTTCTTTTCTATTTAGAGGGCAACTTTCAACATTTATTTTATGATGGGTTTAATACAGGAGTATTCTTTTACTTTTTATAGAGAAATAAATTATTACTCCTATTTTAAATGATACTCTTCCAGGGTGAAATATTCTAGGTTGCATATTTTTCCCTTTTAGAAATTTGAATATATCTTAACACTCTGTTTAGGCCTGTTGTGTTTCTGTGGAAAAATCAGCTGACAGTCTTCTGAGGTTTTATTATTAACATTCCTTGTTTTATCTTGTGCCTTTTGAATCTCCACATCTTCAAAGTGGTCACTGTTATTATAGAATATTTCAGTGTGGGTCTGTTTGTGTTCATCTTATTTGGGGCCCTCTCTGATTCCTGTATCTGGATAACTTTTTCCTTTTTTAAATGTAGGAAAGTTTTAAGGCATAATTCCTTCAAATATATTCCCAATCACATTTTATTTTTCTTCATTTTCTGGAATATTTATAATTCATAGATTTGCAAATTTTATATTATTCGACATATCTCATATATTGCTTTCATTTATTTACAAATGATTTTTATTTTATTTTTTTTTCATTATAGCTGGTTTACAGTGATCTGTCAATTTCCTATTGTACAGCATGGTGACCTAGTTACACAAACTTGTATACATTCTTTTCTCTCACATTATCATACTCCATCATAAGTGACTAGATATAGTTCCCAGTGCTATATAGCAGGATCTCATTGCTAATCCATTCCAAATGCAATAGTCTGCATCTTTTAACCCCAAGCTCCCAAGCAATAGTCTGCATCTTTTAACCCCAAGCTCCCAATCCATTCCACTCACCCCCACCCCATGGCACCACAATTCTATTCTCCCAGTCAATGATTTTCTTTTCTGTGGAAAGGTTCACTTGTGCCATACATTAGATTCCAGATATCAGTGATATAATATGGTATTTATCTTTCTTTTTCTGACATTTCACTCAGTATGAGAGTTTCTAATAGCATTCATGTAGCTGCAAATGACATTATTTTGTTCTTTTTATGGCTGAGTAGTATTAGATTGTGTATATATACCACTTTTTCCCTAATCCAGTCATCTGTCAATGGACATTTGGGTTGTTTCCATGTCTTGCCTATTGTGAATAGTGCTTCAGTGAACATATGTGTGCATATGTCTTTTTCAAGGAAAGTTTTGTCTGGATATAACCCAAGAGTGGGTTTGCTGGATTTTATGGTAGTTCCATGTGTAGTTTTCTAAGGTACCTCCAAACTGTTCTCCATATTGGTGTACAAGTTTACATTCCCACCAACAGTGCAGAGGGTTCCCTGTTCTCCACACCCCCTGCAGCATTTGTTATTTGTGGACTTATTAATGATAGCCATTCTGACTGGTGTGAGGTGGTATCTCATGGTAGTTTTGATTTGCATTTCTCTAATAATCAGAGACGTTGAGCATTTTTTCGTTTGCTTGTTGGCCATCTGTATATCTTCCTTGGAGAAATGGCTCTTCAGGTCTTTTGCCCATTTTTCCATGGGGTTGTTGGCTTTTTTGCTGTTGAGTTGTAAAAGTTGTTTGTATATTCTAGAGATTAAGCCTTTGTCCGTTGCATCATTTGAAACTATTTTCTCCCATTCTGTAAGTTATCTTTTTTTTTGGTTTCCTTTGCTGTGCAAAATTTGTTAGTTTGATTAGGTCCCATTGATTTATTTGTACTAAAATTTCTGTTGCTTTGGGAGAATGACCTAAGAAAACATTTGTAAGGTAGATGTCAGAGAATGTTTTGCCTATGTTCTTTTCCAGGAGTTTGATGGTGTCTTGTCTTATGTTTAAGTCTTTCAGCCATTTTGAGTTTATTTTTGTGCATGGTGTGAGGCTGCATTCTAGTCTCATTGATTTGCCTAGAGCTGTCCAGGTTTCCAGGCACCACTTACTGAAAAGACTGTCTTTTTCCACCCATTTTATGTTCTTGCCTCCTTTGTCAAACATTAATTGACCATAGGTGTCTGGGTTTTTGTCTGGGTTCTCTATTCTGTTCCATTTGTCTGTATGTCTGCTTTGATACCAGTACCACACTGTCTTGATGACTACGGCTTTGTAATATTGCCTGAAGTCTGGGAGAGTTATGCCTCCTGCTTGGTTTTTGTTTCTCAGGATTGCTTTGGCGATTCTGGGTCTTTTGTGGTTCCATATAAATGTTTGGATTGTTTGTTTTAGTTCTGTAAAAAATGTCATGGGTAATATGATAGGGATTGCATTGAATCTGTAGATGGCTTTGGGTAGTATGGCCATTTCTTACAATATTAATTTTTCTAAGCCAGGAGCATGGATTATCTTTCCATTTCTTTACATCTTATTTAATTTCCTTGATTAAGGTTTTATAGTTCTTGGCATATAAGTCCTTTACCTCCTTGGCAAGTTGTATACCCAGCTATTTGATTTTTTGGGGGTGCAAGTTTAAAAGGTATTTTATTTTTGTGTTCCTTTTCTAAAATCTCATGGTTAGTATACAGAAATGCACCTTATTTATGAATGTTAATCTTATATCCTGCTACTTTTCTGTATTTGTTGATCAGTTCAAGTAGAAAAGACCCACACCAAGACATATTATAATAAAAATGTCAATAGTTAAAGATAAAAAGAAGATTCTAAAGGCAGAAAGAAAAAAGCAAAGCATTAATTATAAGGGAACCCCCATAAGTCTATCAGATGATTTCTCTACAGAAACCCTACAGTCTAGAAGGGAGTGACAAGATATATTGAAAGTGCTGAAATGAAAGAACCTAGAATACTCCATGCAGCAAGAATATCATTTAAGATAGAAGGAGAAATAAAGAACTTCTCCAATAAGCAAAAGTTAAAAGAGTATAGCAATACCATACCCCTTCTAAAAGAAATACTGAAAGAGCTTCTCTGAATAAAAAAAAAAATAAAGAAAAGAAAAGAAGAAGAATTAAGATAGAGGAAACCACAGTTCAAAACAATCACTTAAATAAGCCAGCATGCAGATCTAAATATAAAGACGTTTAAAAAAAAAAAAAACTTCAAAATCATACAATGTGGGGAAGAAAAGTAAGAAAATACAGATTCTTTTTTTTTTTATTTTAAAGATGTGTTTGAGTCTATATGATTAGCAGGGCAAAGCAAGCATAAATAAGAAGAGGTTAATATACTTCAAAAATAGGGCAACCATAAATCAAAACCAAATTTTACATTCACAAAACCTGAAAAGAAAACTACTCAAGCATAAAATAAATGGAAACCATCCAATCAAAGAAAGGAAAGAAGAAAATAGAAACAAAGAATCAACTTGGAGTTCCCATCATGGCTCAGTGGTTGATGAATCCAGCTAGGAACCATGAGGTTGTAGGTTTGATCCCTGACCTTGCTCAGTGGGTTAAGGATCCAGCATTGCCATGAGCTGTGGTGTAGGTTGCAGACATGGCTTGGATCCTGAATTGCTGTGGCTCTGGCATAGGCTGGCAGCTACAGCTCTGATTAGACTCCTAGCCTGGGAAACTCCATATGCCACAGGTGCAGCCCTAGAAAAGGCAAAAGACAAAGAAAAAAAAAAAGAATAAACTGGAAAACATTTTAAAATGGCAATAATACATATTTATCAATAATCACCTTAAATGTCAATGGACTGAATGCTCCAATCAAAAGACTCAGAGTGGCAGATTGGTCAAAAAAGCAAAAACTTTCTATATGCTGTCTACAAGAAACTCACCTTAGGGCAAAGGCACATATAGATTGAAAGTGAGGGGATGGAAAAATATATTTCATGCCCAATGGACAAGACAGTAAAGCAGGAGTTGCAATACTCATGTCAGACAAAATAGACTTTAAAACCAAGCCCAGAAGAAAAGACAAAGAAGGACACTATTTAATGATTAAAGGATCCATTCAAGAAGAGGATATTACAACTGTCAGTATCTATGCTCCTAATATAGGAGCACCCAGATACCTACAACAAATACTAACATACATAAAAGGAGAAATTTATGGGAATACAATCGTAGTAGGAGACTTTAACACCCCACTCACATCAATGGACAGATCCTCTAGGCAGAAAAATCAATAAGTCAAAAGAGATCCTAAATGACACAATAGAAAATTTAGAAATAGAAAATTTAGGAGATGCAGACAGCTGGCTCCTCCTGGTTTTAGGGCCCTTGGCCATGGCAGTGACCCTCATGGTGGTAGGGGTGGTGCCCAGAGTCCTTGAAGAGTCAATGACATGGTGGTGCTTTTCCAGGGAGGTGGTAGCAACAGGTGGTTCTTGGTTGCAGGGCCCTCTGCAGAGCAACCTCTGTGGTGACTGGTGTGGCAGGCAATGCTCAGTCATGGGAACCTCAGTGGTGGAGTTCCATGCCCACCTTTGGAGTCCAAGATGGCTGTGGAAATTTGCACCTGCCCCATAACCCAGGCAAAGATGAGCCCTGTTGCCTGAGAGCCCATGCATGTGCAGGGAAAGAAGTTCCTATGGCAGCCCTGACTCCATCCTCTTGCATACCCCAGCAATGATGTCTTGCTTCTCTGGCAGACCAGAGCCTCCTCCCACACTCCATTGGCTGTGGTGCACAGCCATCTAACACCATCAGGTTATTTCCACACAGCCAACACTATTCCTCTCCACAAAACTGACCTCCAAATCTCAGTGTCCAGTCCCTGCCAAGTGTTTCAGGCTGTGGTACATGGGCCAGTAGAATTGATCATCTCTGTGGCACTCTCTTTGCTCTCTCTGAGGCTTTGAGCATCTCCCTTTCCCAGATAGTCTCCCTTACAGTCTTCTGGCCTCCAAGGGTATGGATTTCTTTATTCTTTCATATCTCTCTCTCAGGAGTGCTCTTTCTATTCCCTACTCTCCTCTCTCTCTCTCTCTTGTTTTTCCTTTTGTTCTTCTCAATTATATGGAAGTTTTCTTGCCCTTTTTGGAAGTTTGCAGTCTTATGACAGTGTTCAGTAGGTGTTCTGTGTGAATCATTTTATATGTAGATTTATTTTGATGTGTTTGTCAGAGAAGATGAGTTCCACATCCCATTGTGCTCCCATCTTGATCCCCCCTCCCAGTTTATGATAACTTTTAGATTATACAACTAAACTGGGTAAGATATTATAAAACTGAAATGGAAAACCTGACAATTTCATTCAGATCAACAAGAATTAATTAGATGTAACTGATAAATATGATTTATAATTTTATAAATTTTTTTGAGTTATACTGGCATTTAATCTTTATTTTCCAGTAAACATTTCCTCCTATTCCACATTGATAAATTATACCTTTTTAAACCATAATGAAAATTCATCTTTTTCACTCTATCAGATATTTTCAGAATTTACCTTCTCCAGTTGGCTCCACGAGGTGGAGCCCTTGTTTCTGTAGCTTACAACTAAGTTATACTAATTGTTGTTTTAATTTTCTCTCTTTGTTTTCAAATTATTTATGTGTTGTCTCTGTCTGATAAACTATGAGATTATTAATATTACTACCTCTCTTTCTTATATGTTGTCTATTTTATTAGGTAGTTTTTGTTTGTTTGTTTGTTTGTACCTGTTCCATGTGGAAATTCCTGGGCCAGAGATCAAACCCACACCACAGCAGTGACCCAGGCCTCTGGAGTGAAAACACCAAATCTGCTGCACTACAAGGAACTCTTTTATATAATTGTTTCTTGCAATAACCAGTGTGTAACTAGGGCTGTGACAAAATTAATTACTGCTATAATCTTGAGACAACTTATCCTATATATATAAAACTCTACATAGAAAAATTTTAATAGTTCTAGTCTAGATATGTGAAAAAAGCAGAGGAAAAGCTTTTTTGGATCATAGTAGACTAATAAGATAAAGGCAATCCAGAAAATCAAAATTATTAACAGGGTCAGAACCAAAAATTACCTCCTAGAGTGGCATATCAACAGAATCTTTACCCAATCTATAATTGAGGCTTCCAGAACCCTGGGGCAATATTAGTCATGAAATCCCTCCCAAATATTGGTCTAATTTATGTCCAAGAAGAGGTGCTGTGGACTAAAAATGCCTCCTTGCCTGTCAGCAAACAAATGATGTTGTGGTCATTAAGCCATCAGTCACTAAAATCTTCCCCAGTGGTGAGCCCTGAGGGAACCCAGGATGGAAACAAACAGTTTGCAGGTGACCAAGCCATCAGTCACTGAGGTCCCTCAATGGTGCACCCTAAGGGAACTTAGGATGGGAAAGAACGGGATACTGATCCTAGATAAAGTGCATATCAAAGGAATATTTCAACAAAACAGACTCCTCTATTTTCTCATGCATAGAAGCATGCTAAATTTATTACCTTGAGGCTTCTGTGCTTTTTAAATTAACAGTAATATTTCTATTGGTACTGTTTTGATTACCTACTTTTTATTCCTCTACATAGCCTGTATACCCCTTACCTCTTTGGAACAATCCCTCAGAACCATCTGAGAGCTGCTCATAGGCTGGGGCTCTCAGAAAGTCTGCCTAATAAAAAACAATTCTTAAAATTTAGGTTGTGCACAAGTGACATGTGTATATACTGACATGACCAGATAGCAGTTAGAAAGTAAGGTTGGTATCATGTAGCCTATAAAGGGAAACATCAAAAATCAGCCTAATACCTTGATTACATGATTCCAACAAAGCAACCTGAAAAATAATGAGTATGGTCAGTCAATATTCTTTCTTCCATTAAGTTTATACCAAGTTCATACCAAGTTTAATGAAAACAAATTAGTTGTCCTGTGAATATGGTTGGTCAAAAAAATGCGGTTAAATGAGAGAAAAAATATCTCCCCATCTTTGTGGGTATTACATTGTATTAATAAAAATTGCATTGAGTTTTGTTATATACCTGTAAACAGGACTGGATCTTGAATTTCTCTGGTTTTCCCAAATATCTGGCTGTAATTTTCCAAAGTAATATTTAAAATTTTCTACCATTTTTCTGATTTAGACTCATTAAGAACAAAAGAATCACTTGAGTCTCCTTGAAATGGACTATATCAGATTCTCTTCACTATCCAAATGACAGCCAAATTTTAGGAACTTGAACCTTCTTTCTATACTCCCCAATTTATTTATTTATTTTTTATTTATTTATTTTTTTTTTGTCTTTTTGCTATTTCTTGGGCCGCTCCTGCGGCATATGGAGGTTCCCAGGCTAGGGGTCTAATCGGAGCTGTGGCCGCCAGCCTATGCCAGAGCCACAGCAACGCAGGATCCGAGCCACATCTGCAACCTACACCACAGCTCCCGGCAATGCCGGATCGTTAACCCACTGAGCAAGGGCAGGGACCGAACCTGCAACCTCATGGTTCCTAGTCGGATTCGTTAACCACTGCGCCACGACGGGAACTCCTATACTCCCCAATTTAAAAGGGCTACTTCTGACTCTAGAAACTGCACCCCAAATGGATAGCCTCAAATCAAACTAAGGAAGAGACATAGTTAACAGCAATGCAGATTGGTTCTACCCAAGGTTCCAGATCAAGATATCCTACTTTAACTAAACATAAAATGTTTTTCTTTTCTTCCTTTTTTTTCATTTAGACATTGATCTGGAATGATAACATCATCACAAAAATCTACCAGGCTATCATTAAGGCAACATTTTATCTGCTGGATTTGTTATTAAAAACTGTGATCTATTGATTAAACACACCATTTAAAAAAACATAGCTTGTGCCTCAACAGAATTCATTCTTGTCTGTGGTATATTGAATATAATACCCAAAAATAAAGATAGTCCCCATATATGTGATATTTTAGAAGAATTCTGTTTATATGTTTTAAGAAATTAACCACATTCCATTTGATCTATTAACTTTTTGGCTAACATAATTAGAGATAAGAAATAAATTAATATATGTAGTCATATTGCACTTACTGAACAAAAATGTATAAATTATATGACACATAGTTTAGAAACATATAAGAAGGATCTGAAAAATAATTTTTTTCTTTCCTCACTGAATTGCCCCTTTATATACCTGTGAAAACATCTCTAGAAGCTCTCAGAACACCTTCCCCAACCTCGGATTATGGCCATCCTGGGCTATTAGTGACTTTACCTACATTATCAAAGTCTCAGTGGACCTTCCTAAGTGAATACCAAAACAAAACAGTCTTAATTGAATCTCCAAGTAAAGAAGGCCTAGGATCAAATCATTGTGGCGCCTGAGTTTCTATAGAGATATTTAAATAGACGTGAGTGGAGAAAAAGGACTAATATGTACATTTGTTTAGAAATTTTTCAAAGAAGTTTTTACTTAGAAAATGGGTGCTTATGTGATGATTGTTGGACTGCTGTCAGCTCATCAAACCAGTGAGTGTGTGAAGGTGTGGATATAATAAAAGGTACTAATCCTTGTTGTATTTTTATTCTTACTCACCACAGAAGAGGAAGGACTCCTCAGCAATTTCTCAAGAGTAGTTTATTCAGACTTAAGTAGTTCTGGGTGTTCCCTTTGTGGGTCAGTGGGTTAAGAGTCTGACTAGTATCCACAAGGATGCATGTTTGAACCCTGGCCTTGCTCAGTGGGTTAAAGGATCTGGGATTGCTGTGATCTGTGGTGTAGGTTGCAGATGCAGCTCTGATTCAACCCCGAGCCTGCAGATGGTTAAAGGATCTTGTCATTGTTGTAGCCGTGAAGTAGGCAGGCAGCTGCAGCTCTGATTCAACTCTGAGCCTGGGAAATTGCATATGCAACCAGTGCAACAAAAAAATTAAATAACAAAACAAAACAGAATTAAGTAGTTCTGTTTATATTAAACAATGAATTCATCCAGGCAGATCATTAGCCAGGGAACTCCAAAAAGAAAACTTAATCTGACTGAAGTTGGTTTAATAATATATATAAATAATTTACACTAAAATATATATTCTTAAATTTAAAAAAATAGATGGGCTACTCAAACACTACACAAAAACTTTTTAAATGAAACTCTATTTATTTAAAAAAACTTTTAATTTTGTTTTTTAATTTAATTTATTTTTTACAAATTTTAGTGGAGTATAGTTGATTTACAAAATTGTGTTGTTAGCATCCAGTGTACAACAAATTAAATCAATTATACATATACATATATCCATTACTTTCAGACTCTTTTCCCATAAATGTTATTACGCAGTATTCAGTATGTCTTTGTTACCAATTTTATGTATAGTAGTGTTTATCTCATGAAGCTACTTTTAAACTTTACACTTGTATTTTAGAATTCTTATAATTAACTGATTGTGAATGACTGTGAAAAGATAGCAAAACTGATAAAATCAACTGTTGATACTGTCTATGAACTACTATTCTGGATTTATGGTGAATAGTACATGAGACTATCCTCACTTAAATCATGTTATGAAATATAACTAAAATAACTATGTTATTTTTAGCAAATATATAAGAAAATTCATTTGAATTAAAATTGTATTTGAAATACAAGAAGATTCATTTGGCCATAACTGAACCAAGACATTTATTTAAAAAAAGAAAGTTGAAGGATAAAATTTATTCATTAAATGTGATGGTTCACTGTACCTCACAGCCTGTGAAGTATCCTCTAGAAATGGGAAGACTGAAGCCAGGAAGAGAATGTTTTAAAACAGCATAGATAACTTAAATTATTTTCTTTAAGAGTAGAGTGTTTTCAAGCAAGCATGTTTTATAATTACATGGAAGCTTATCCCATTGTATTAACATATTTGGCAGTGTTGGTTGCTATTTGGATTGAAATTATTCCAGATTTCATGTGACCAGTTTAGAAAATGAGTGATGTAAGAGTTGATTAACTTAAGAAACAGAAGATTTTAAATAGAGTTGGAGGTTGAATGACTGTCTGCACTTTATAGGATTGTTTTTTCCAAAAATTGTAGATGATGAAATGGACAATGGAAAGTAGTTTTGGAGCTGATTGATAAATGTGCTTTCTGATTGGGAAGTGAGAGAAGAATCTTGGAAGAGATAGGGCCTAAATATTTTGCAGTATGATTTGCATGTGCATAAGAGATACTGAAGAATCAAATCAAAATTTACAGACCACAATCTGCAATTATTCCCTGCTTATTATCATTATATTACGAATGAAGAATGGAAGAATGGTTACATGGCACCCATTATAATCTTGATACCATTTCCTTCTTGTTCTTTAAGCAAACATGAATCCAAAATTTATAATCAAAGCTTAGAAATCACTTGCTAGATTTTATATTAAAATGTGAAGTAAAAATATAGTGAAGGTTAAAAAATGGCTATCATCTGCCTATAAAAATACATTTATGTGTATATATACATATTATTACTAATTAATATATATAATATATAATACACATATATAATATGAAGAATAACATTTAGAAATAATCCAGCTAACTATAGTTATCCATTACTATTTTTAAGAGCAAGCTATGTAAAATTGAAGCATGTTATGCTTTTAACTTTTGCATTTTGTTTTTCTTCTTGTACACCTGAACTGTTTTTGTTTCTCATAAATAGTTTATAACATCCCACTTTTATTTGTCTCATTTTACCTTAAAAAATATAGGTTCAGATAGTTATTTTTATTAAGCTTACATTTCTTGTAGGTAGATAAGCTGGTATTATATCTAGTTTTAAACCAAAATATTGTCCAATGTACTTGTGTAATGAAAGAGAATAAAGATATTCTCATTGAAAAAACAAATTTGAAGTATACATTCTTTTAAGTTTCTGTCTTTGAGGATATGTCTAAATAATATTTATCTAATAGTGCTGATGCATCATTGTCAAATATCACTGAATAAATATGAATTAGAAGCACAAACAATATACACATACAAATATTTTCTCTGTATTCTAGATCATCTCTTTAAATCATAATAAAAGCTCTCAAAATGTACATCTTCTAAAATTGAAAATACGTATTACATGGATATTAATTAATGTCAGTAAAATTCCTAAGTCAGTAAATTAAATTAAGACTTTATGTCTTCCTTGTGTCTTATTTATTTATTTTTATGTATTTATTTATTTATTTATTTATTTTTATTTATTTATTGGTCTTTTAGGACCACACTGGTGGCATATGGATGTTCCCAGGCTATGGGTTGAATTGGAGCTTTAGCCACCAGCCTTTGCCAGAGCCACAGCAATGTTGGATCTGAGCCATGTATACAGCCTACACCCCAGCTCACAGCAATGCCAGATCCTTAACTCCCTGAGAAAGGCCAGGGATCAAACCCACATCCTCATGGATGCTAGTCGGGTTCTTTAACCACTCAGCCATGATGGGAACTCCTCTTCCTTGTGTCTTTAGTAGAACATATTGTGAAAACACTTGAATGAATGCAGAATCTCATCTAGGCCTCTATGTAAGGATACTGTGAAGAATTACTTCTACCTAGATTCCAAAGGACTTTCTTGGTAATGTGATTCTGATTCTATGAAAGTCATTTTACAATGTTACAAGTTCTAGAAAATTGATGTTAATGAAATATAAACTGTGTTATAAACATTTAGATTGATGTATAAGTCCATTCCTAAGAACTACAATTAAGGGCTCCCCATTGGGGCTTGGTGGGCTAAAGACATCATTGTCTCTGTGAGGATGTGGGTTCAATCCCTGGCCTCACTCACTTTGTTAAGGATCTGTCATTGCTCCAAGCTGCAGCATAGTCACAGATGTGGCTCAGATCTGGTGTTGCCATGGCTAAAGCATAGGCCTCAACTGCAGCTCTGACTCAACCCCTAGTCATGGAATTTCCATATGCAGCAAGTGTGGTCATAGAAAGAAAGAAAGAAAAAACCTACAATTGAGTACTGCAGCTAATTCATTCAAAGAACTCTTGGTAAAATTGGCCCAGTAACCTGGTTAATTTGTCTCCCAGCCCTACTCATTATGAGGAAGGAAGGTCAGTTTGGGGACAGTCCAACATTTTCATTTTCTTCAGAAATCTTGAGAAGAGTTTCTTCTTTGAAACTATTAGAGAGTGTCATTGTGCTTTAGAGCTTTAGAGGTCTAATCTGATATTTTTTATAATTGTCCAACAAAGCTAATTTAAGGAGGATTGTTAGAAAAATCTGCGCTCTTGATGCACCTACATAAATAATCACACCAGCTTTATTTTGTAATCATGAATAATACTTCATTGAGAAGAGTTTTGACCAAAAGAAAAGAAAGGGTAGGGTTTAAAAATCTGTGCTTTGGTGGAAAATCCTGTATCATCTGGACTCTAGAAGACACTCTTCCACATTTTCAAACTCATTTCATATTTTTGAAATGTCTTGAATAACTCATTTCATATTTTTTGTGATTCAGTTACCTTTTTAATAATAAAACTATGTAAATCTCTAAAAGGAGACTGTTTTATCTATTTTCTTTCCAAATCTAAAAATAAACACAGGGAAGAGAAATATGCAATGAAATTGATGAATATTGACTTTATGAGATGGTGATAATGTAATTCATTTTTAAACCTAGGCAGATTTGGATGGTTTTAATTATCATAGAGAATATATATAATTCTAACCTGAATCACAGAGCAAATAATAGGTTTGTTCCTTTACAAATGAAATAGTCTAGGCTCCTAGGTGGAGAGAATTTTGGGTTGGGAGAAAAAAATGAATTGGATTTCTCTTGGAAGTTTTGAAAGACCAATTTTAAAAATAATGTGTGTGGTTGTTGTGAGGTTAAGTGAAAAAATGAATAAAGTATAAACACAAATAACTGCATTTTAAGCCATTTCACATGCATTCCTGGTCTTATACCACCTATATAGAATTTCTATTTTCATGACTTCAAGTGTTTTTTGTTTTTGTTTTTGTTTTCATTTTTGTTTTTTTAATGGCTGCACCCATGGCAAGTGGAAATTTCTAGTTCAGGTATCAAAACTGTACCATAGCAGAGACCTGAGTAGTTGCACTGACAACCCTGGGTACTTATCCTGATGCACTATGAGAGAACTCCTCATTCTTCTTTTTCAGCTCTTTTAGATGCTGATTGGCAAAAAGTGACCCACCCTTATTTCACATTTATTACCTCAAAATAAGTAACATTTGAAGGATAAAATAGGTGAGATGGGTGGTGCATTTAGATAGATATATACATACATACATACATATATACATAAGTAACCTCACATGATGGAACACTAGAACAATATAACATATATTACCAAAAAATACTCCATTGGCAGTCATGGTAGATGAAATCAAATGCCATGTCTGATCTGCCATTCATTGCTTCTTTACTTTTTTTCACCCTTTGTTTCTTCTCTTTTTCTCTATTTTTTTATTTTAGCTGCATCTGCAGCATATGGAAGTTCCCAGTCTAGGATGAGTTGAATCTGTGCTGCAGCTGTGGGTCTAAGCCACAGTCGTAGACATGCCAGATCCAAGCTGTATCTGTAACTAACACCACAGCTCATGGGAATGCCAGGTCCTTAACACACTGAGGAGGCTCATGGATCTAACTCACATCCTCATGGACACTAGTTGGGTTCATTACCACTGAGCTACAGTGGGAACTCTTTTTTTCATTTTTAAAATGTGAAGATATTAACTACTATTAATAGTTAAAAGATATTAACTACTATTAATAGATATTAACTACTATTAACTACTATTAATAATGTTAAAAATAACTGTATAGAACAATGTAACATAAAGCAATGTTTGTCATGTATTAGAGAAGCCCCAAGATAAATATATATATATATATTTATATATATATTTTTATTTATATATATATAATAATATATATATATATATATATATATATATATATGCTACTTAGGAGACCTTGAACATATTTTTCAAACTACAAGGAGTATTTTGTCTACTTTAATTACAGCATTGAAAATCTCATTGAGGAGGAAGAACAAAATGACCTGTGTAAATGGTACTTGACAATAAGGATTCATGTTGATTCACAACAGATGAACCAAATGTTACCTGACTTCAAGGAAATATTACCTGATTTGACATTTCTGTGCAAAGAAGTCTCAAGAAAGAAAAATGGCTTCTCAATAGGAGGTGGTAGTTGTCTGCAGATTTAGAGGTAACACTTAGGACTTAAGTATGAAAAAGAAATCATTATTTAATAGTAATAAGCATTAATTCCAAGTAAAATTCTATAATGTATGAATTTACATTGATTTCCACTTAATATATTTTAAATACCCCGCATGATTTGTATGTTATATGAGTTTGTGTAGGGCAGTATCTAACTATTTTTTCTAAAAATGTCAAGATATTATATAATTTTAACGATTTTCTAGAAAATGCTTTGGCTAAAACTGTTTGCAGTTTCAAATTTTAATCTTTAGATCAAAAAATGTTTTCTCTTTCCAAAACAAATAACTTCAGTTTTTCATTTAAGAGCTGTAAAATTTTAAATAATGCACAGCCTGCCTGAAATAGTAATGTGAAGTTAGTGTATTATTTTAAATTTGAAATACTTATGTATTTGCCTTCAGGAAAAATCATAAGAATGTCACATGGAAAATTATAATCAAACATCAACTGATTTCATCTTATTGGGATTATTCCCCCCTTCAAGAATTGGCATCTTTCTTTTTATTCTCATTGTTCTCATTTTCCTAATGGCTCTATTAGGCAACCTCTCCATGATCTTTCTCATCCTTCTGGACATACAGCTCCACACACCCATGTATTTCCTACTCAGTCAGCTCTCTACTATGGACCTGACCTATATCTCCACCACTGTCCCCAAAATGACTAGCAATTTTCTGTTTGGAAGCAAGTCAATCTCCTTCATAGGTTGTGGGATTCAGAGCTTCTTCTTCTTGACTCTAGCAGGTGCAGAAGGATTGCTTTTAGCTGCAATGGCTTATGATCGTTACATAGCCATTTGCTTTCCTCTTCACTATTCCATCCGAATCAGCAGAAGAGTGTGTGTGTTGATGATAATGGGATCTTGGTTGCTAGGCTCAGTCAACTCCTGTGCCCACACCACATATATTCTCCATGTCCCGTATTGCCAATCCAGGGCCATCAATCATTTCTTCTGTGATGTCACAGCCATGTTGACTCTGGCCTGCATGGACACCTGGGTCTACGAATACACTGTTTTTGTGAGCACCACTCTCTTCCTTTTGTTGCCTTTCACTTGTATTGCATTTTCCTATGGTCGTGTTCTTCTTGCTGTCTATCGCATGCAATCAGCAAAAGGGAAGAAGAAGGCCTATTCAACCTGCAGCGCTCACCTCACTGTGGTAACTATCTACTCTGCACCATTTGCTTACACTTATCTACGCCCAAAATTTCTCCGTACTCCAACAGAGGACAAGGCTCTGGCTGTGTTCTACACTATTCTGACCCCAATGCTCAATCCTATTATCTATAGCCTGAGAAACCAGGAGGTGATGGGGGCTCTGAGAAGAGTAATTCAGAAAATCCGCTCTGTGAAAATGTAGACAAGGTTTTTGCATGAGTGTCAGACTTGGTGTAAATCCATTCAGTGGTATACAATAATTTAAAATAGTATTTACCATCAAATAGAAGATCTAAAATTAGCCTATAGGAAAAAAATACTCATATCTGGACATGATTTTACATATACATATATATATAGTGTTTTCCAGCCTCATTCTTCTTTCTTCATGGTGTTTTTTTCCCCATTAGTTTACAAAAGCTTTTAATTTTCCTCATACATTGTTAATGAAAAATAGTCTTTGTCAAGTAATAATAAAAATGGAAAATGTCTAACTGAAGTTGTTATTAAGCATACAAGTTTTACTATTTTCCATTTATTTTACAATATATCTAAAACATGTATTCTAAATGACTAGATTGATTTGTGTCAAAAGACTTCTTGTTCTCCTATAATTTCCAATAAAAGTTATTCTTTCCTAAATATAGGGAAACTACATATCAGAGATCGAGCTGAGGGTTCATCAGGTATTCTGAAGTCCTTACACTATGTTAAATGGAAATGATAAATTGATGTTCTATTTAGGGTGGTGCCT
The DNA here is from genome assembly GCF_016906955.1 of Phacochoerus africanus. Classification (NCBI taxonomy): domain Eukaryota; kingdom Metazoa; phylum Chordata; class Mammalia; order Artiodactyla; family Suidae; genus Phacochoerus; species Phacochoerus africanus. The sequence goes on along the minus strand of NC_062547.1, from coordinate 56,498,904 downwards.
CCTAGGGAAGTGACTCTATATCAGCTATACCTAAGGATCAGTAACAAGGATTTGGATATACCGAAAGAGAAAAAGGACTTTTTTTATTTTACCTATTATGATTTATTCTCTATAATACTTTGTTAAAAAGTTCAGTGATTAACATTCAGGATTTATAGAGCCAGGGGACAACCAAGTGGAATAGAAAGAGTCTGTCTGAAGTCTTTGCCCTGAAGGCATACAAAGTCTCTCGCTTTGTGGAAATAAGAATCATAAAATGAATGGATCAGAGTTTTGTCTAATTAGTAGATACTGGAAATATCAAGGACTTTTTTTGCAACCATCCCCCATACTCTACACATATTTAGTTTACATCCTAAGTAGTCATTGTAATTCTTGTATTAGATTCTATCTCTAAGATGATATTTTATTCTCCACGCACTACATCCCATAATTCTACTGAAACAGGTTGAAGAAAGTTAAAATTCTATGGACCAATTTTAGCTGTTCATATTATGGCTTAGTCACTTACCTAAATAGGTGCCACTACTACATCCCAGAAAAATATATTAGTTCAAGTGTACTTCCTGGTTGAAACATTAACACTGTCCTTCAGTAATCCCTGCAGAAATGTTCATTCTTTTCATCAAGGTATCTTCAAATACAAAGTAATTTGATTTTAAATTTGTTAACTATTCTTTTCTTTTTTTTACATTTTCATTTATAGATGATTTAAAATATTGTGTCAATTTCTGCTATACAGCAGTGACCCAGTTGTGTGTGTGTGTGTGTGTGTGGTTTTCCATTTCTTTTACTATTTTCCCTCAAGGTTTATCCCAAGAGATTGGATATAGTTTCCTGTGCTATAGAGTAGGAATAATTGGTTTCTCAAATGTTACTTGAGAAGAATATTTAAATGAAAATATATTTACTTTGTAATATTGCAACAGTTTTTCAAAACTTTTTTTAGCACCCCAAAGCATATGCTAATATTGCAACCCAACATAACTCCTCTGTACACATTCATGCTCAGAGATAGGATAAACAAAGATTTCAAATAATAACAATATTAAACCAAGCAAGTAACACTTCTGTGTGAGAGACTATTTAAGCACACCTGCTACATGCTCTGAGAAAAGTAGAATTAGTGAATAGAAGGAGAAAAACATCAGGCAAACCAGGAAAAAAAGATGATAATATCTGGTGGATATTTCAGTTGTTATCATTGTAAATAATCAATGGAATGTGAAATTGAGAAGGGATGTCCATTCCAGACCCCTTATCCATTTCAGGAGTGAATAACTGAGAGAATCAGAAGATGTGTATGTTGTGTAAAACTTGACACACCATGTCTTAGGAAAATTACACAGTATCTCTAGAGTTAGTTTTCTGAAAAGCAAGATGGAAAAAATATACTCAAAGCTCTTAGGAGATAGCATAGGGGAGCAACTATGTATTTTTCTCTTCCCAGCTTGGTCTTATGAAATTTTCCCTGTAATAGAAGTCAGGTTAATAGTATTAACATGTATACCTCTTGCATACATGAGAGGAACATAAGAAAACTTAGTAACTCCCTAAAATGGCTCAAGCCATTATCTTAAAGACCACCTTCAGCTAAAGACAAGAAATGTTGGGAAAAGTGAAGGCCCATTATGGTAGGTTACCATTAGAGACACAGAACCAGGGATACACTTGGTATGCAGACTTGGTGACTGCCTTCAGCATTGATAGGCATTTCTAGAGATTTGGTTATCACTGCATTCCTTTCCAAATGGAGACTTCCCTTACAAATGCAAATACATATTAGAAAATGAGAGCTTCCATTCCAATTTTCAGAAATTTTTCTTTGTCTGGTTTTTTCTTGAAAATAAAAAGCCTGAAATAATCCTTAGGCTAAAGAGGCATATTTAGGGGTGCAGTGGGGAATAATTCAGTTTTTTACACCAAAATCTCAAGAATTGGAGATAGAGAGCTCAGGAACAAATATTGAAAACAACAGGAGTTCCTGAAATCTTTTATTCTAATAGTCTTCTACCTCAGAAAAAAATCAATTTCAACAGACTTCATCTAGATTTCATCTAGACCATGGGAAACTTCTTCCCCCTAAGTACTTAACATTTTAGAAGCACAATACAGAAAGTAAACAAATATTTTATACATAGTAGTTTGTATTTCTTAATACTATATCCCTATATTGTATCTTCCCCCTTCCTCTAACACTGTTAAACACTATTTTTTTTTCTTTTGTGTAACTTTGAGTCTATTTCTGTTTTACCATAAACATTTGTTTTATTTTTGAAATCCCACATGTAAATGATATCATACAATATTTGTCTTTCTTTAATTTCACTAAGTATGATATTCTCTAGATCCATCCACACTGCCGCAAATGGCAGAATTTCATTCCTCTTATGGTTCAGTAATATATCATTGTATACTTCACACCTTCCTTACTATTCATCTGAAGATGGACACGTGTTGCTTCCATATCTTGGCTATTATAAATAGTACTGCTAAGAACATTGGGAGGCATATGTCTTTTCCAAATAGTGTTATCTTCTTTGACTATATACCTAAGTATGGATAAACCATTAAGTAGTTCAATTTTTGTATTTTTTATTTATTTTTCTTCTTTTTACAGCCACACATGAAGCATGTGGAAGTTCCCAGGCCAAGGGTTTAATCAGAGCTGCAAGTGCAGGCCTACAACACTGGATCTGAGCTGCATATGCAACACATGCTGCAGCTTGTGACAATGATGGATACCTAACCCACTGAGCCAGGCCAGGGATTGAACCCACATTTCTCATGGACACTATGTCAGTTTCTTAACCCACTGACCCATATTGGGAACTCTAAGCCACAATGGGACTCCTCAATTTATAATTTTTTGAAGCACTTCCATACTCTTTTCCATAATGGCTACACCAAATTTCATTCCTCCAAGCAGTTTTCAATATTTCCCTTTTTCCAAATTCTTTGCCGAGACTTGTTCTTTATGGTCTTGTATTGATAGCCATTCTTTAAGATTCGAGGTGATATCTTGTTATTGTTTTAACCTAAGTTTCTCTAATAATTAGCCTCATGGAACATCTTTTCATGTATGTGTTAGCTACTTGTGTCTTCTTTGGATAAAAAGTCTCTTCAGGTCTTCTTTGTATTTAGTTTTTTTTGATATTGGGATATATAAACTGCTTATATATTTTAGATAATATCACCTTGTTTTTTATATTGTTTGCAAATATTTTCTCCCACTTAGTAAGTTGTCTTTTCATTTGATGTAAAAGAGCTTTCAAATTAAATTAGACTCCCCCCCCTTTTTCTTTTCAGTCTTTTTGTCTTCTCAGGCCACACCTGCAGCATATAGAGGTACCCAGGCTAGGGATCCAACCGGAACTGTAGCCACTGGCCTATGCCCAGCCACATCAATACTGAATCTTAGCCATGTCTGTGACCTACACCACAGTTCAAAGCAGCATCGGATCCTTAACCCACTGAGCGAGGCCAGGGATCAAACCCACGTCCTCATGGATGCTAGTTGGATTTGCTAACCACTGAGCCATGACAGGAACTCTTAGAGCCTATTTTTTTTTTAATGTTTTTATTTTCTTTCACATTGGGGGACTGATCTATCAAGATATAACTATGATTTTTGTGAGGAAGTGTTCTGCCTATGTTCTCTTCTTGGAGATATATGGTTTCTAAATTTACATTTAGGTTTTTAGTCCATTTTTATTTTATTTTTGTGCATGAGGTGAGAAAATGTTCTAATAACATTAATTTATGTGTAGCTTTCCAGTTTTCCAGTATCATTTCTTGAAGAGACTCCTTTGTCCATTTTATATTATTGTATATTTGTAGTAGATTATTGGTCATTGGTGCATAGGATTATTGCTGGTCTCTATTCTCTTCTAGTGACCTATGTGTCTCTTTTTGTACCAGTACCATGCTTCCTAAATTATTGTAGTTTATCTATTGCTTAAAGTCAAGGAGTTTTCTTTTTCCAAGTTTACTTTGGCAATTTAGGATCTTTTATGATTCTATATAAATTTCAGGATTATTTGTTCTACTTATATAAATAATTCATTGGTGTTTTGATACAAATTTTACTAAATCTGTGAATTGCTTTGTGTATTACAGTCATTTCCTGGTATTCATTCTTCAAATCCAAGATCATGGGAAATTCTTATGTTTCTTTATATCATCTTCCATTTCCTTCACCATTGTTTTATATTTTCTAAGTATGTGTCCTTTGACTCCTCAGTTAATATTATTCCCAGCTATTTTATTCTTTTTGATGTGATTTTAAACAGAATGTTTTAAACTTTCTCTTTCTTATATTTCATTATTCATGTATAGAAAAACAACCAATTTTCTGTATACGTATCTTACATTCTAGAAATATACTGAATTCATTTATTAGTCCAAATAGATTTTTGGAGAGTATTTTAAGGTTTTCTATATAAAATATCATGTCATCTATAATGCTGACAGTTTTATTCTACTCTTATAGTGTAGATGCCTTTTATTTCTTTTTCTACTCTGATCGCTGTGGAGAATTCTTCCAATATTATGTTAAATTCAAGTGGGGAAGTGGCATCCTTATCTTCTTCCTGGATTTAGAGAAAAATAAAATATTTTTTTTGCATCCTGTGGTTTTGGAGAGTTGAGTTTCTGTTTATATTTGCTTGATAAAATTATGAAGATTTCATGATTGACTATCTCTGTAGAAATGAGAGAAGAGTGAATTTAGGGCTCAAGTGTCTCATTGACCTCAAGTTGTATAAAACATGTGTTTGTGTTGTACAATGTAGAAGGAACTCAGTGTTTAACTACTAATAACTCATTTGCTCTTGGAAGTAACTGGCCTATGCCACAGCATGCAGCAACACCAAATCCCTACTGCCCTAGGCAAGGCCCAGGATCAAATTCATGTCCTCAAAGAGAATGTGTTGGGCACTTAACCCACTGAGCCACAATAGACAATCTCTCAAACTACTTTAGAATTCACTTGGAGCCTGTAGATGATATCATGGGAAAACTGCAAGAAGCCAGCTATGAGAGAGATTTTTTTTACCAGAATCAGTTCTCCCAGATCTCTAAAAAGGAATCTTTTGAAAGAAATGTTATATGTGGTCACACTGGCTAAAATTAGAATAAATATAATTAATTTTTGAATTAGTTTAAATGTTAAAGTTTAGTTGATAAAAAATTGCAATATGCTATTCACTCTGTTAAAAAACAATTTTTATTAGATTAGTGCCCTATTCTTAATAAGAAATTGCAAAGTTTTTTCTTCTTTATTTTTGTAGTAACTTTCATAAAAACAAGATTCTGCATCTTAAAAATAATTTTCTATGTTGTTTATAGCAGGTCTCTTTAATGAAGAAGACTGAATCTTACTTATAAGTATTACAACTATTTACATGTGTTTATGTATAACACTTATGGAAGTCATTCTTGCAAATACTTAAGTAAATGGGAACATAGGACCAAAGATAAGTTAGTTGCCCATGAGAAATTAAAAATGGGGCATTTTTGATTTATATAAAATGATTTATTTATGTACACAATTAGAAAACACCAGCTATAAAATCAAACCGAATGGATGGCATGATTTAATTTGTACCTAATAAGGCTCAAAACAGGAGAATAATAAAATGGATTCATTGCAAGAAACAAACTGAAAATTGCTAGCAAAGGTAATTCAGTTAGAACAAACATCAGAAGCCATATAGTTGCCTCCTCCTCCACCACTACTTCAACTACTTTACATAATCTCCTCTATGATCTCCTCTGTTCTTGTTATTGGGTTATACTGTGTGGTGAGAATGCTGAACCCTAACCAATTGTTGTAGCCCCCCAGAACCTGTCCCCTTGGAGAAAGAATTCTGCAAAGAGACTGAGGGTCTTAAGGCAAATAAGTGTTTATTAAGAGAGAAGATAGGTGTGGAGAAAACACAGACTGGCTGGGAGGAGGGGGTGGAGAGGGAGTGAGAGAGAGACAGAGACAGATACAGAGAGAGAGAAAGAGCAAGAGAGGAAGAGAGTGATACATGCTTTGGAGGTCTTTTAAATCACCTCTATGGGCAGTACTTTGGGCTCCCTCTGGCCAGTTATCTTGCTGCTTTTGGCTTTGGCCTGACTCATTCTACTTGATTCATCGAAATTTTGGCCACGGGGGTCCCATCATGGCACAGCGGAAGACAGTTCCAACTAGGAACTGTGAGGTTTCAGGTGTGATCCCTGGCCTCACTCAGTGGGTTAAGGATCTGGCATTGCCTTGAGCTATGGTGTAGGTCACAGATCTGGCTCGGATCTGGAATTGCTGTGGCTCTGGCATAAGCTGGTGGAAACAGCTTTGATTAGACCCCTAGCCTGGGGAACCTCCATATGCCGTGGGTGCGGCCCTAAAAAGACAAAAAATAATTTTGGTTAATATAATCAAATGAATAATAAATGACTATATGAGGACAAATTATTACTTTGCACTTACTGAAAAACATTATATAAAATACACGTTCCAAATAGTTTAGAGACATAATAATATTGGAAGAATCAGAATAATTTGTTTCTTTCCCCACTGAATTGACCCTTAACATACCTGAGAAAATGTCTCTGGAAGTTATCATAATGTATTACTCAATCTCAGCTTACAGCCATCCTGGACAATTAATGACTTGCCCTACATTATCTAAGTCTCAATGAACATTCCTAAATGAATACCAAAAAAAAAAAAAAAGAGAGAGAGAGAGAGAAATTCAATCTCCAGGTTTAAAAAAAAAAAAAAAAAGCTTCAAGTGTTAATTATTGAGATGAAAGATTAATGTATAGTATTTTTTTTAGATATTTTTCAAAGAAGTCTACTCAGAAAATGACTTTGTTTATACAAAGAAAATTAAATTTTTAGGAAGAGATAGGACCTAATCTTATGGCGATATACATTTGTGCTCAAGAGATACTGAAGAATAAACCTAACATCCAATCATTAATAATGATTTTGGAGGACAGCCTTTCTAAGATTCCCTGCTTATTAAAATATTTTTTATGAATTAAAATGGCTTTATGGCACCCATTGTATTCTTAATGATGCTTCCTACTTGTTCTTTAACCTACAAGCCTGAAAAATTTCTAGGCAAAACCTAGAAATTACTTGCCTAGAATTTATATGAAAATATAAAATGGAAAATATAGTGAAAGTGAAGTCAAAAATGGCTACTGTTACCTGTCTATGAATATATATATATTATGCATGTATGAATGTGTGTGTGTATATATATATATATGCTAATTATATTTGAAGGATAACTTCTAGAAATAATCCAGGTAACTAACAATATATTTTTAAGAATATACTTTATTATAGCTATCCAATTTTTATTTTTAAACATGTGCTATGTAGAACTGAAATATCTAATGCTTTTAACTTTATTATTTTATTTATTTCCTATTTAGTTGTTATATATATCAATAAATTTTCAGTGGAAAAAATAACAATATCTGAATAAACAACCTTGCAGATGTTTTGTGAGAATCAAATGTGTGTAACATATGGAAACCACTTGAAAACTATATAATCATGCAGAAGGGGATGACAAGCAAAGTGAATATAAAGATGACGACAAAGATATTGATAAAGACGTTAAAATTCAGAGCTATACTTTAATGATATTTTATACATGGACATAAACTGCTTTATGTTTCTTATCATAGAAAGCTTGTAATTTCTCATTTTTCTTTTTTTTTTCCTAAGGGCCACACCCATGGCATATGGATGTTCCCAGGCTATGAGTCGAATCAGAGCTATAGCTGCTGGCCTATGCCACAGCCATAGTAATGCCAGATCCGAGCCATGTCTATGATCTACAACCATAGCTCATGGCAACACTGGATCCTTAACCTACTGAGCGAGGCCAGGGATTGAGCCTGCATCCTCATGGGTATGAGTCAGATTCATTTCCACTGAGCCATAATAGGAATTCCTTATATTTATTTGTATCTACTCTACTTAAAAAAATACAGGTTGGAATAATTAAATGTTTAATCTACTCTTACATTTCTTATTGGTAGATAAACTAGAATTATATCTAGTTTTATACCTAAACTCTGATATACTTGTGTAATGAAACATAATAAACTCATGGCCATTGCAAAAACAGATTTGAAGGTGATATAAAAATCAGTTTCTGTGTTTGAAAAATATCTGTCTACGTAATGACCAATTTATGTCATAAGGCTGATCACCATTATAGAATTTCACTGAGTAGTTTGAATTAGGACAAAAACCTAGACACACAGAAATATTCTTTTTGTGTTCTAGATTTCTTTATACTGTAAAACTTTATTTTTGTCAAACTGGATAGATCTAAAATTGAAAATACACATTACTTTATTAAATACTGTCAGTAATATTCCTAAATCAGTAAGTTAATATGTCATTGTGTACTATTTGTTTCTATTTTTTATTTTTAGAACCTATTGTAGAAACATTTGAAAGAACATGGAATCTCATGTAAGCCTCCATGAAAGAGTACTGTGGACAACAATATTTGTATAGACTGCAAAGAACACACTTCTGGCGAATGTGATTCTGATTCTGCAAAAGTCATTTTACAACAATATAAGTCCTAGATAATTGATGGAAAAACAAAGTCAATCTTATTATAAAATTTTAAGTGAGTATAAATACTCAATTTTTAGGAACTAAAATTGATTCTCTGTAGACAAGACATTCAAAGAACATTTGGTAAAACTGACCTGGTAAACCGGCTGAGTGGTTTCCTAGCCCTACACGTGATGAGAAAGGAAGAACAGTATGGGAAAGGTTCAGCATTTTTGTTTTCTTCAGAAACCCTGAGAAGAGAAGAGGTGATCTAAAGTATCTGTGCTTTAGAAGCTTTTAAAAGTCTAATCTGATATTTCATATAACACTTCCAACAAAGCTTATTTAAGGTGGATTGTTAAATAATGCTCTATTCTTGCTGCATCTCTGTAAGAAGTCACAACAGCTTTATTTTGTAATCAATAATACTATTTCACTGAGAAGAGCTTTGATCGAAAGCAAGGAGGGTGGAAGGTATAAAAACCTATTCTTCAGTGGAAAAAATGTGTAATTATCTAGACTCTGGAGGACTCTTCCTTGTTTCCCAACTCAATCACTGGGTCACTGTGCAGTCTTGAATAGCTCACTCATATCTTTGTGATTCATTTTAAGTTTTTCAATAATAAAACATATAGTTCTAAAAACTACACATTTTATAAAATATATTAATCACTGAAATGAAGTTATTTTCAGTATAAATGTAGGGGGGCAAGATCTACAATGAAATTAATGCATATTGATTTAAATAGATTGTCATAGGCAATTCATTTTGAAACCTGGTCAGATTTGGATGGGTTTATTTATCACACAGAATATGTATATCTATAATTGGAATTACAGAGCAGATCATATGGATGTTCCTTTGCAAGTGAAATCTCCTAGGCTCCTAGGTAGAGAGAATTTTGTTTTGGGAGCAAAATATGCATTGAATTTCTTTTAGAATCTTTTGAGACCAATTTTAAGAATAATGTGTGTGGTTGTTGTGGGATCAAGAGAAAATTCCTTAAAGCTATTATATTTGAGAAAATATAATAATATGTCAAAATGAATAAACTATAAACACTGAAATAACTTTTTGTTTTAAGACACACTTTCTATACATTCTTGGTCTTTTACCACATATATAGGGTTTTTATTTTAATGATTTCAATTTATTTCTTTCTTTTGGTTTTGTTGTTGGTTAATAAAAAATAACCCTCTCATTTCAGATTTAGTACTTCAAAATATGTTATATTTGAAAGATAAGGTATGGAATGTATTTTCATAGAAAGATTAGATAAATGATAGGTGATAGCTAGATGGATAGATAGATACTAGATGATAGATAGATAGATGATAGATAGATAGATAGATAGATAGATAGATAGATAGATAGATCGATAGATCGATCGATCAGTTGATCTGGAATTCCAAAACTAAAAATATATATTTTAAGATAAAATCACTTCAAATCTCTAAAGCTTAATCTCATCAGTGGTGGTATTGATATTAGTAAAGATTACATCAGTTTAATTTTGTAGCATATCCTGACACATTCCAAGTATTAACCTGTAGAAATGGTCAATAAATTGTTTAAACCTGTATCTTCTCTTCCTGTTAGACATGGCTTAGATTCAAGGTTAGTTTTTTTCCCCTTATTATGAAACTATTATTAGAAGTTCTTTTTTTAGCTCTTTTCTCCTATTGATATTGTCAAGAGTGCTGATGCCTAGAATTCACTTTCTATTGAAATTTTAAAAATATGTAAAGAAATACAATAGATTTTGTATCCTGCAATGATGATGAATGTATTTACTAGTCCTAACAGGTTTTTATTTTCTATACATTAGATAATATCACTTGTGAACCAAGATAATTGTACCACTTTCTTTAGAGTTAGGGTGCTTTTATTTTACCTGCCCAATTGCTATGTTTAGTATTACCACTACTGTATTAACTATAAGTGACAAAATGGACATCCTTGCCTTGCTCTTGACCTTAAAGAACAGTTAAGTATACTATTATCTGAGTTAAATTTTTAACCATGAATTCAGTTTTACATCACTTTAGTATTTTACCCTGGTAAAGCAAGAGCATGATCTCAATAGCCCACAGGACAAAACAATGACTTCATAGCCCACTCTTCCTGATCCCCTAGGAAAGTATTTCATAGTATTTGAAGACATTTTCCTCTATTTACCTATACATTTTTCACCAATATGCTTATCTTGTATTACTTAATTAATAAATATCAAATACCTTCTCTTGACTCTTTAGTTCCTGTAGATGGAGACTCCCCCTCCAAGTACAACCACCTCCACCTCTTTTTTCTTTTCCCATCATTTCAACATATTTAGATTAGGTGGCTATATTAACAGCATTGTTCCATCATCTAATACATATTGATAAAATACAAAAATATAAAATATAGTAAGACCCGATAATATATTGGTTACTTTTCTTTCTTTGTCTTCCTACAGCCACACCTGGAGTATATGGAAGTTCCCAGGCTAGAGGTTAAATCAGAGCTGCAGCTGCTGGCCCATAGCAATGTGGGATCCAAGCTGCATCTGTTACCTATACTGCAATGTGCAGCAACTTTGGATTCTTAATCTACTTAGAAAGGCCAGGGATTGAACCAGGTTCTTCATGGGTACTAGTCAGGTTCTTAACATGCTAAGCCACAACAGGAACTCCTAGTTAGTATTTTTATATAACAACTCTTCTCATTATTTCTATTTTCTTGGTCAAGACACTTTTAGAACTTTACCCTTATAAACAACATTGAGAATGTTCAGAAAATGTTTTCAGAAAACATTAGGATTTTCAAGAAAATACTTATGAATTCTCAATTAGTTTTCTGCGTTCATGCTTTTTGAATATAGCTGTTCATTTAGATCAATTCTGACAAATGTTTTTCTTGATATTAAGTCCATCATTATTTTACTATATGCATTTCTAGAAGTGAAAATGGGCATACATCTCTTTCCTTATTCTAACTCTCTAATTCTTTTAATTTTTCAAAATGACAAACTATATATATACATTTTTTTTTCATTTTGTCTTTGAAAATTTCACTTACTATTTGTAATGAATTATTATTATTATTCCATTAACTGGCAACAACAAGTTCATGTTTCTTGTAGAGTGGTACGTCCTAGGGAATGATTTACTATCAGATAATACATTGGGATCGACAATAAAGACTCTGAGATGCCAAGAGAGATCAAGGAAATTATAAAGTTAATTATATGATGAATGGGTCAAAGTTTTGTCTCATTCCTAAATACTAGAAATATCAAGTATTTTCTTGCAAACATTTCCACACTCTACACATACAGTTTATCTCCTACATAGGCACTGCATTAACATCTGTTAGATGAAATTTCATTCTCCACTCACTATATCTCATAGTTCTACTGAAGCAATTTATTGAAAGTTAACTTCAATAAATCAATTTTAGCCATTCATATTATGGCTTTGTCAGCTTTTTAAACAGATCTCAGTGCCCCATCTAATAAAAATATCTCAAGTCAGGTCAACTTCATGGTTGAACTGTTGTCATTGTCTACCAGTGATCAGTGCAGAAATGTTCTTTAACCTCCCAGATGTGCCAGGGAAGGAAAGGGTCGTTTTCTACAAAATTTTTAAGGAACAACACAAAAATAAAATTATAAGACCTCTTGTTCAGAAAGCAAAAAAAAAAAAAGTTGTCACTAGTGGTAATCCCATATCATTTTTCTTCACAATTAATTAATTAGTTATGAAATGCAATACAAATTATAATGTATTTTGTGTTAGAATTTTGCATATAATACAATGCAATATTCTATAATGTGATATCTTTATTGACTAAAGTATTTTGGGGGCTCAATTGTCTCCAAATTTATTTTCATCTTAATTTATTGTTTTAGAAAATATTTTCTCTATAAATGTGCTTTAATGTGTACATGATAAGTGTGGTAAGTGCTGAGTTGCAATTAATTTCTAATGATTTTTTTTATTTTGAAAAGAATTTTTCTGCTTATGTTAGTGGAGCTATTAAGAGTGTTTATAGATTGTGAAATCAATGTTAGGTCATATTTCTGGTAAATTTTATCAAAATATACATTTTAGGACACACAAAATTGATGAGTCTCAAGATTTTTTATTGGGTGGGTGATCAAAAGAAAATTTATAATATTGATTCCAATCCACTGATTCATACAAATCCATTTTATGTTAATCTGTTTAATTTTTTTAAATAAGTTTAATCAATGTAATTTAAATGATTCCTTTTTTTTTACTTTATATAAGACCCCAGAAATGGCTCTGTTACTGATTATGAGTTCGTGTGCTCAAACACAATGAGACCAAACAAATCAGAATATCAGAAATAGATTAATTGCAAGGCAAAGCATGGAAAATGGGTAGATTTTGCAAAAACAAAAGAAAACAAAATAAAATGAAACAAACTTTCCAGGAGCAATTTTTACAGGGAAAATTTGGTGTGAAGGTGCACAGTGTGTGACTTTCTTCTGATTCATTAGCATTGAGGTAAAAACCCAGTGTTCCAGGAATCTTGTGATCAGCCTTACTTGAAAATCATTTACCTTGTTGGCAGGCTTAGTTTTTGCAGAAAAATTCAAAGATGTTATTATGCATATTCCTTTAGGAAGAACCAGGACATTATTCCATCCTTCACTAAAGTTTCTTGACTGCTCCTCCTTTGTTAATGCATTCCATTACTTCCATGATACGCAGCTGTTTGAATCTGCCCTGGATGTTCAGAAAGGTCTAGGAGGCTGAGACCACTTTCCCACAAATAAGAAACCAAGGCCACAGAATGGTTTTTGTGCCCAGAAAGGCCCCAGAAAGTTCTGCTCAGCTTTAGCTTTATGTTTCAAATGTCTCTTCATTCCTTTTTATCATTGTATATTCAATGATAAGGTCAGTTGATGTTTTAAAATTAGTTAATAATTGTTTTCTGAAACCTTACACAAAAACAGCATTCATATGAAAATATTCCCTTTGTAATGTTGCAATAGTTTTTAAAAATTTTATATGCATACCAAAACTGCATGCTAAGTCTACTACCCGTTATTGCTCCTTTGCATACATGCATGCTCAGAGATAGAATAAAAAAAGACTTCAAATAACATTAAATAAGCAAATATCCTTTCTGTGTGAGAGACTATTCAAGCATGCATGCTACATGCCCTGAGAAAATTGAAAAGAGTGAATAGAAAGAGAATATCATCAGGCAAACCAGGAAAATAATGGTAGTATCTGTTGGGTTTGTCTGTTGTTATTATTGTAAATAATCTATGGAATGTGGAATTGATCAGAGATACCCATTCCAGAACGCTTATTCATTTCAGATTGTGAATAAATGAGGGAATAAGGAGATGTATATCTGTTAGGGGATCATTGACTGAAGTCACTCACCTTGATTAAGCATGGTCATAGCCACTTGTAAGAGCTGTCTCAAGCTGGAGGCCTTGATAAGGAATATGGTGCTGCCCTGAAGAATAACTGGAAGAATTTGGGAAGAGCCAGTAGGAGAAAGAGATGCCAAACTCCCAGGATCCTTAGCACTGGAATCTCTCATGACTGAGATGCATATATGCCACCAAGAAGGACCTTGGGCCAGAGTAATTATTAGCCCAGCAAGACACCTGGCCAGAGACAACCTGGAAACTAACCCCATTCCCATAAATCTGGAGACTGTGAGTCACATGGCAGAGCAGTTCTCCTGTGTTCCCTTACCCTGCTGCTCTTTGCCCAGGTACCCCTTCCCAATAAAGTCTCTTGTTTTGCAGGAATATGTTTCTCAGACAATTTATTTCCAAGTGTTAGGGCCATTCTCAACCTAGAAGGGGTCCTCTTCTTGCAACATATCTATTTTTGGACCTGACACATCAAGACTTATAGGAATTACATCATGACACTGAACTTAGTTTGCTGAAGAGATGGAAAAGTTTTCCTTAGGTCAGTTTCCTTAGGTGTTGTATTTCCTAAATACAGTATTCAGAAGGAACAGCTATATTTTTCTCTGTCCATCTAGATATACCCTGTAATAAAAGTCACTTGCCAAAAGGTGATTGGTACTTGAGGAATTCCTGTAATGGCATAGCAGAAACAAATCTGACTAGGAACTATGAGGTTGCGGGTTCGATTCCTGACCTTGCTCAGTGGGTTATGGATCTAGTGTTGCTGTGAGCTGTGGTGTAGTTTGCAGATGTGGCTCAGATCTGGCATTGCTGTGCCTCTGGCACAGGCCAGCAGCTGTAGCTCCAATTAGACCCCTAGCCTGGGAATCCCCATATGCTGCAGGTGTGGCCCTGAAAAGACAACAGACAAAAACAAAATGGTGATTGCTACTTGTCATCTACATCTACAAGGATTAAATCATGAAATGCTGCAGCAGCTGACCCTCAACATCCCTATAAAACTTCAAGGTGAAGATCTGGAATGAGAAATTGTGCCCTGGGAAAACTGACACAACAGATTTTCATATAGATACTTTCAGCTAAGGATTTATGATCCCAATTCTTGCATCTAATCATATCTAGAAAAGCAATAAATTCTGTCAAGGTGATGTCTGCTCCTCATGATTGGTGGTAACCTTCATGAGACTGGCAGCAACCTTCTTCCAAATGTGTGCTTGATTGCATGTACCAAAATCACACATATGCTGAACTCCTCACCACCTCCACTATGTTATTGGAGTAGTTTCTCAGAGCTATCTGGAATGCCTTCTTTGCTATAGTCCACATTTTGCCACCAATGAAACAACACACAACCTCTTAACATTGTACATTTTTTCTCAGTCAACACAGGTTAATCGAAAAAAATTTCATTAACATGTATACCTCCTATATATATGCGAGAGACCAGGAAAACTGAGTAACTCCATGAGATGGCCTAAATCATCATCTTAAAGACCATTTTTAGCTAAAGACAAAAATAAATAAATAAAATGTTGGGAAAAGTGAAAGCCAGTTATGAGAGGTTACCAGGAAAGACATAGAAACAGGAAAGTACTTGCTGTGCAAATTTGTTGACTACCTTCCTCATTGATAGACATTTGTAAAGATTTAGCCATCCTGGCATGAAGAAGATACCTTTACAAATGGATATTTCCCTTTTAAATGTAAATGTGTCTTTGAATGTTAATGTCCCTTTTAAAAGTAAACATAAAGATACTTTTACAAATGGAGATTTCCATTTTAAATGTAAATGTTATAAAAGGATAGCTTCTATTCCAGTTTTCATGGATTTCCCTTTGTCTGCTCTTTCTTAAAAATAAAAAGCCTAAAATAATCTTTATGATGAAGAGGCATATTTTGAGGTTCAGTGCAATCAATGACTTCTTAATGAAATTCCTACAAAGGTGAGAATAATTCATTTTTTATACCAACAACTCACAAAGTATAGATAAAGAGCTCACCAGTAAATACTGAACACACCAGGCTCTCTTGAAAATTTTATGCCAATAGTTTTTTGGCTCAAGGAGATGTAAGCCAATTTTCACAGACACTCTTGTCTACACCCACAGCTCATTCCTTCCCCCATAAGCACTTAAATTAAGAAGTAAAAATAGAAAGAAGAAAATTATTTCATACATAGTTATTTTTTTCTTTCTTTCTTACACATGTGGTGTGTGGAAGTTCCCAGGTCAAGGATAAAACCTTCACCTTAGTTGCAGCCTGTGCCACAGCTGTGCCAACACTGGATTCTTAAGTGGCTGTACAACTAAGGAACTACCTTATATAAAGCAGTTTGTTTCTTTCATTATCATAACCCTTATTGTAGGAGAAAATGTCCCAATAAAATGTAGAAAGGAGAGACCCCGGCCATGATGACTAAGCAAAGTCTAGCCAACTGTCCCAACCATCCCTCCCCCACACATCTGCTTCTGTAAATTTGTTTCCACATCTACTACCTTCCCTGACGTCACTCCGGTCCAACTAGCCAAGCATGGACCCAGAAGACATAGCCCATAAAAGCCTTGTGAAACCCTTCTTCCGGGCTCAGACTCTGGACATCCAACTCCTCTGAGGCCGGCGTAATAAACCTGATTCTCCAACTCTTGGTTTCTCGCCGGGTAAAACAGCTGATCCACTGCTGCCACAGAGCTGCAGGAGCTGGTACACAACAGCCACAGGGCTGTCACCAGAGCTGATACGCTGCAGCGCAGGGCTGCTGGGTATCTGCCATAACACTTCATTTCCCCTTCCCCTTTTCTCTACCCAAATATTAACTACTAGATTGTTTTCTGTATCTTTGAGACTGTTTCTGTTTTGATATATATGCATGTGTGTATATAAATATATATGTGTGTGTATGTATATATATGTTTTATTTTTGAAATTCCACATGTAAGTGATACCATGCACTATTTATCTTTATTTGACTTATTTCGCTAAGCATAACATTCTCTAGGTCTATCTATATTGTGGCAAAAAGGCAGAATCTCATTATTCTTATAGCTGAGTAATATTCCCATTGAGTGTGTGTGTGTGTGTGTGTGTAAAACATCTTTACCATTTTTCTGTTGGTGGACATTTGGGTGGTTTCCACTTCTTGGCTATTGTAAACAATGCTACTAAGAACATTGTGGTGCATGCATCTTTTTGATTTAGGGTTATTTTCTTCAAATATATACCCAGATGTATAGCTTCTAGATCATATAGTAATTTCACTTTTAATTATTTCAGGAATTGCCATTCTATTTTCCACATGCTTCCAACAGAGTACAGGGTTCCTCTTTTCAAAATTCTTGCCAATATTTGATCTTTGTCTTTTATTGATAGCCATTTTTAAAAGTGTTAGTTGATATATCATTGTATTAATCTATATTTCTCTAAAAATTAGTAATGTCATGTATCTTTATGTGTGTATTACCCATCTGTATGTCTTCTTTTGAAAATGTATATTCAGATCATCTGCCCATTTTTTTTTGTTTCTTTTAAGTTTTTTTTTTAACAATAGGATGTATAAGCTGCTAAAATATTTTATGAAGTAACCTTTTGTTAGTCACATCATTTGCAAATATTTTCTCTCCCTTAGTAAATTGTCTTTTCATTTGATAATAGCTTATTTTTCTGTATGGAAATTTTCCAGTTAAATTAGATACCTTTTTTTATTGTTGCTGTTGTTTCTTTTATTGTAGGAAATAGACAAAAAAGATATTGCTATCATTTGTTTCAGAGAATATATGTCTATGTTCTCTTCTTGGAGTTTCATGGTTTCCATACTTATATTTAGGTCCTTAGTCCATTTTGCTTTTGTTTTTGTACGTGATATGAGGAAACTGTTCTAATTTCTCTACAGTTTTCTCAACATCTTTTTTTCTTTCTATTTTAGGGCTGCACCCATGGCATATGGATGTTCCCAGGCTAGGGGTCCAATCACAGCTGTAGCTGTTGGCCTCTGCCACAGCCACAGCAACGCAGGATCCAAGCCACACTTGAATCCTACATCATAGGTTACAGCAACACTGGATCCTTAACCCACTGAGTGAGGCCTGGGATTGAACCCACATCCTCATGGATTCTATTTGGGTTCATTAAATGTTGAGCCACAAAGGGAACTCCAGCATCTTTTTTTCAGAGACTGTCTTTTCTCCTTTTTATAATTTGCTGCCTCCTGTATAATAGATTATTGGTCAGAGGTATATGAGTTTATTTCTGTTACTCTATTCTGATCCATTGCTCTAGATGCTGGTTTTTCTGCCATTATAATACTATGTTGCTTGCTATAGCTTCATAATATAGTATGATTTCAAAGGCATGTGGCACCCCCAGTTTTCTTTTTCTCAAGATTGCTTTGACAATTTGGGTCTTTTATAGATCTATGTAAATTTGAGGAATATTTGTTCTAGTTATGTTAAAGAAATCATGGGAAATTTGACAGTTGTTGCAGTATGTCTGTAGATTGCTTTGGGCATTTTGATCATTTAATAACATTAATTCTTTCAATCCAAGAACACATGATAACTTTCCATTTCCTTATATTGTCTTCAATTTTCTTCACTAATGTTGTAGAGTTTCTAAACAAGGGGATTTCACCTCTTTGTTTAAGTTTATTCCTAGGTATTTTATTGTTTTTGATGTGATTTTAAATAGGATTAATAAAATATCTTTCTGATATATCATTACCTCTGTGTAGAAAAACAAGGGATTTCTATATATTAATCTCATACTCAGAAAATATACTGAATCCATTTATTTGTTCTAAGTTTTTTTTTGCTGAAAACTTTAGGGTTTTCTATATAAATGGTCACGGTTTCTGCAAATGGTGACAGTTACACTTCTTACAATTTAGATGCATGTTATTTATTTTTCTTGTCTGATTGCAGTGAACAGTTCCTCCAATCTTATGTTAAATAAAAAAGAGTCAGTGGTCATTCTTATCTTGCTCTGAATTTAGAGGAAAGGCTTTCACCTTTTCACCATTAAGTATGATATTATCTCTGGGTGTATCATAAATGGTTTTTATGGCTTTAGTTTTGTTCCTTCTACAACAACTTTGATGAGAGTTTTTATGATGAATAAATGATGAAATTTTTCTAATGTTTAACCTACTTCTACTGAGATGATCATGTGATTTTTACCATTCCTTTTTTTATTGTGGTGCACGGTATTCATTGATTTGCAAATATGAACCACCCTTGAATCTCTGGAATAAACTACATTTAAACATCATGTATGATAATTTTATATATCATTGGATTTGGTTTGCAGTTTTTTTCAGGATTTATGCGTCAAATTTAATGGCCTGTAATTTTATTTTATTTTTTGTAATATCTTTGTATATTCTTTTTCCTTTGTATGTTTTTTTAATCAGGATAGTGATGACCTTGTAGAATAAATCAGAGTTTTCCATAGTCTATCCTCTACAATTTTTTAGAATACTTTGAGAAGGCTAATATTAGCTATTCTTTTTATGTTTGGTAGAATTTCCCTTTGAAACTTTGCAGTCCTGGACTACTGTTTAACTTGTATTTTTTTGTTGTTTTTAGGGTTGCACCCATGGCATATGGAGGTTCCCAGGCCGGGGGTTAAATCAGAACTATATCCCCTGGCAAATGCTACAGTCATAGCAACACCAAATTCATGACACACCTTCAATCTACACTATGGCCCATGGCAATGACAGATCCTTTACCCACTGAGTGAGATCAGGAATCAAACCCACTTCCACATAGATACTAGTCAGATTTGTTACCACTGAGCCACTATAGTATAAAAAATAGATTAAAAAATTCAATTAGGATATGTATTTATTAATACAGTGGGAACTCCTACTTATAATTTTTAAATCAATTTTTTATACTATTCATTGTTCTGTTCAAAGTGTATGTTTCTCCTTGATTCAGTCATGGCAGGCTGCATGTTTATAGTCATTCATGTAATTCTTCTAGAATGTTCAATTTATTAGCATATATCTAAATGCTCATAGTATTTTCTGATGACATTTTCTTCTCTGTGATATCATTGTTATTTTTCTTCTTTCATTTTTTATCTTGTGTTTTTTCTTAATTTTAATCTTTAAAAATTTCATTGGAGTATAGTTGCCTAACACTGTTGTGTTAGTTTCAGGTGTACAGCCAAGTGAATCAGTTGTACCTAAATATATATCCACTTGTTTTCAGATTCTTTTCCTATAAAGACAACTACAGATATTGAGTAGATTTCCCTGTGCCATAGACGAGGTCGTTATTACTAATGTTGTGTATAGTAATATATATATTAAATACCAAACTCCCAATTACTCCTCACCCCAGTGTTTCTCCTTTGGTAACCATAAATTTGGTTTCAAAAATTTTGAGTCTGTTTCTGTTTGTGAATGTTATTCTGTATCATTTAATTATATTTCACATATTAGTGATATCATATGATACTTATCCTTCTCTGTCTAACTTACTTCACTTAGTATGATAACCTATAGGTCCATTCATGTTGCTGCAAATGGTATCATTTCATTCTTTTTATGGCTGAGTAATATTCCATTGTTTTATGCACCACTTCTTCTTTATCCATTCTTCTGTTGATGGACATTTAGGTTGCTTCCATTTCTTGGTTACTTTAAATATTGCCACAATGAACATTAAAGTGCATGTATCTTTCTTAATTATGCTTTTCTCCAGATAAATTGCAGGATATGTATGTAAGTTATATTCTTATAATAACTTCCTGTCTCCTTTTTGATTTCATCATAAGTGATTTAATTTATTTATTTTATTTTTTTATTTTTTTTTGCTCATAGTATACATTATCTCCTTTTAATTAACGTTTTTCCTTGAAAGCACTGAAAGCCATTTCACAGTATTTAAAATCATTTATTCATATCATTAAACAAGAGCTGCTGGGCTTCGAGAAGACTCATTTCTATTTTTTCATGTTCTGCAGGAGGGAAAATTATTAAGTCATGATCATAAAGCAACAGCCACATTTGAATAGGAGAATTTCAGAGAGTAGAGCTTAGCACAAACTACACCTGAAACAATGATGGATTTGGTCCACTCTTCATTAGTGGTATGAATTGCCGAATGAGTCTTTTTGAGTAACTAAAGCCTCAAGGAACTATAATCTTAAAAATCTAGAATATCTGAGAAATAATAAGATATGGAGAGCATAAACAGTTTAAAAAAAGAGAGAAAAACTTAGAACAGTGTTTAGTATAACTAGTTAACTTCTAGATCACAATAGCCACCAAATGCAGAGAGCGGCCAGTAGATTTCTTGATGTTAGAGTCAAAACATCTTATTATTTTAAATGTTTAGATGAACTTTCTGATTGGCTCATAAAACAACAAGCATGAGCTTTCATTATATATGAGCAGGTATGGTGATTTACCTGAATTTTATATCAAGTTGTCCAATTTAGATTGCATGGATTGAGAAAAAGAATAGATTTAGTTCTCAATAATTTCAGAAAGTCAAGGGTGGGAAAATAACTGAAAACACTAGTCTGGAGTCATTGTTAGATATTGGAGGAACCTAGAAGAAATCAATATCTAATGCAGTTTACAGGAAAATGCCATCACCTCAAAGATAATTAATCATACTAGAGTCTAATATCTACAAATGTATATTTTGAAGTGTGATTTTTCTCTTTAAAATAACCCTAATTTGTACAAAATACAGCCAAATTAAGATTAATTTGTTTTCAAAATGTCTAGTTAAATAAATTTTGAAACATTATTTACATGAGTGTAACATTAATAGTGAAAGAACATGTAGACTCTTTTAAATGTGTTTTTCTGAAGCTTTTTTTATTAGAATATAGTTGATTTAAAATTGTGTGTCAATATTTGATGAATGTTATAGTGACCCATTCATTCACATATATATATTTTTCATTATATTATCTTTTTCTATCCCTATGTTCCCTATGTTAAACATAGTTCCCTATGTTAAACAGTAGAATCTCATTGCTTATCCATTCTAAATATAATGTTTTGCATTTAATACTCCAAACTCCCCATCCATCCCACTCCCTTCCCCTTGGCAATCACAGGTATATTCTCTATGTGTGTGAATCTGTTTCTGTTTTGTGGATAGGTTAATTTGTGCCATATTTAGATTCCACATATAATTGATATCATATGGTATTTGCCTTTCTCTTTCTGACTTACTTCACTTAGTGTGAGAATCTCTACTTGTATCTATGTGCTACAAAAGCTATTATTTTATACTTTTTATGTGACTGAGTAGTATTCCATTTTGTATATGTACTACATCTTCTTAACCCATATATCCATCTGTCAATGGATATAAACGTTTCCTTTGACAACCTAAACATTGTTTCCATGTCTTGGTTACTGTGAATAGTGCAGTAATGAACATAGGAGTACACGCATCTTTTTGAATTATAGTTTCGTCTGGATATTTGCCCAGGAGTGGGATTGCTGGATCATATCGTAGTTCAATACTCAGTTTTTTTAGCAATGCCCATACTGATTTCCACAATGGTTTTACCAGTTTCTATCCTCACCAGCAGTGAAGGAAATGTCCATTTTCTCTACACCCTCTCCAACATTTGTTATTTTTAGACTTGTTAATCATGGTCATTCTGACCTGTGCAAGGTGGTACTTTATTGTAGTTTTTATCTGCATTTCTCTAACTTTTTATAAGGAATATCAAATTGAACTGTTAAAGTCCTCTTAAAGCCACCCAAGCTTAGCAAAGAACTTGCCATCACACTTTGCCTACAAAACCTATATATTTGGGTAAATGCATCTTGATCTCCCCAAAGCATCTAGAGTTTCCTTCACCTGCCAGGAAGTGACTTTTTTTTATAATGAGGTTAGACTGATGGGAACCCCATAAACAAGGTACCAGGCTCTTTTTCCAGGGGGCTTTATTGGCTCCATAAGGCCATCCTCATAACTGAGCAGGGCCATGTGGGGCTCCTGGGCATGAAAGCCTTTCTGTGCCCCCCCATTTCTTGTTTTTAGGAAATGGACTTCATTCAGGCTCCATGACCTTCCCTGAGTTCCAAGGGACAAGCCCAGACATCTGCTGATCAGAGAAGGAAGGGGATGCAAAGACAAGGGAGGAACAGTCAAGAAAACATAAAACAGCTTTGGGGCAGTATCCTGGTTCCCTCTCAAGGGATACACACAATAGTATAGGAATCTTATAAACCTAAGTGAAAAGCTATATTTCTCATGCTTCTTTTAGAAATGAATACTTTAAAATTGAAAAGCTTAGGGTCCTTTCTTATTCTTCTCCCTGGCTTAATTGAACCCTAAACACAATTGCCTGTAAACTAAAGATTAAGCACCCTGAGCACAATTGCCCATAGTATAAAGATTCTTAGCACATGATGTTTTTCAGGGACTTTCCTAGTTTGTCCTAAACTCTGATCAGTATGCCCTTTTCCCAAAGCACTGATATTCTAGGCAATAACTCAGAAGACCACCATCATGATCATGCCAAGATCTCCTGATGTCAGCTTTGATGATTAAGAAGAATACACATTTGTCCCAATCCTGACCTCTACCTGAAAACCTGTTTTTCTCCTTTTTCTGTAAAATTTCTAACAATTCTTTCCAAATGTGGGGGCACAGTCTTTAGGGCATTAGCCTGCTGTGATCATCCTTTGCCTGCCAAAGCAATAAAGCTGTATTTCCTCCTTCACCCAAAACTCTGTCTCCACATTTTCATTTGGCAATGGTAGACAGAGGCTGAATTTTGGCAACAGGCTTAGATCCTTAAAGCTATTTTGTTATATCTGAGTCTCTGCATGTCCTGTTTAAATATGATATTCTAGTCAAAGTCTTTGTAATGTAATCAATGTTTCCAATTTTATCCTGTTGCAAGCTAACAGTTTTATTTAGTTTATGCAAACAACATCATTGCCAGGAAAATAAGAAAACTCACTAAAAGTTTTAGAAATCTGGAGGAATCAAGTAGGGGGTAAATTATCTTTGTTTGCAAAATATATTTACCAAATGGCTGTAAGTCATGGTAGCTGAAGACAAGAGTTTATTTAATTCTGGAAGAGCAAAATATACAAACAAACAAACATAACAAAGCAAAAACCAAAAATAAACCAGTGATGATTTAAACAAGATGATGTAAACATTACAATAATCCTTATTCAGTCAGTTGCATATAATTAATTCTTTTTTTTTCTTCTTTTTAGGGCTGTACCCTAGGAATATGGAGGTTCCCAGGCAGGGGGGTCAAATTGTGGCTACAGCTGCTGGCCTTTGTCACAGCTGCAGCAATGCAGGATCTGAGCCATGTCTGAGACCTACACCACATCTCAAGGCAATGCTGGATCCTTAGCCCACTGAGCAAGGCCAGGGATCAAATGTGCAACCTCATGGTTATTAATTGGATTAGTTTCTGCTTCACCACAATGGGAACTCATAATTCTTGACCTTAATCTTTTGTTAGTACTTTTATAAAGCCATCAGTTTCTTTATTACTATTCTCCAAAATCTTACCCAGCAAAATGGTATGACCTGAAAGTTTATTAAAAATATGTACTCTGGAGTTGATTTCAGAGTCATTTTCATGAATCTCTCTCAAGATGAAACACAATTGTAAAAGCCTCAGAGTAAAATGATACCTTTCTGTAAATGACAAAAATCTTATAACAGTCTATTTTTGGAAATTTGAGCATTTATTAAAAGTAAATTGACAAAAATGTTGGTTATTCCTGTGACAAAAAAACAATAGCTAGTATTATGACTGATAACATATAAGGGCATATGAGAGTTTTAGAAATTATGTAATATTAGAACACATATTAATAACTTTTGCCCATAAAATATAACTTAAGAAGATTTATCATCTTTTTTTCCCAATTATTTCCATGTAATTTAACTTACCATATAAGCCTAAATAATTTATATCCCTTTTTTAATGAGAGAAAAAATTTTTAATTTATTTCAGGGGGCCTCTAAAATGTTTTCTATCTTAAATATTGTGTCAAAAATACTCTAGAATTTGATATGAGAAATTTGTCCAAAAAAAAAAAAAAACAGTTCCTGTTGTTACTCAGCAGAAACAAATCCAACTAGGAACAATGAGGTTGCGGGTTCCATCCCTGGCCTCGCTCAGTGGGTTAAGGATACAGTGTTGCCATGAGCTGTGGTGTGTAGGTCACAGAAGCAGCTCAGATCTGGCATTGCTATGTCCCTGGCATAGGCCAGGTCTAGCTCCAATGAGATCCCTAGCCTGAGAACCAGATGTCTAAAAAAACAAGTTTCTTTGTTCTTTTATCAGAGGAAAGGCCAAATCTAATTTTGCATCAGTTTAACTTTGATATCAAAACCCAATTAATTTAATCTCAATTGTACCCAGTCCATATCAAACATAAAATCCATGTCCAAAGATTCCTTTTAAAAAATATTATTTTACCAAAATCACACAGCCTATTTTTTTGGCATATGAATATGTTTCAAGTATTTGTTAACTAATTAATGAATTAGTAGATTTAATAATATACTAATTTTTAAACACTTAGACACATGTAATATCTAATGAAAACCAGAGTATGAAATTCTGAATTTTTTTACAATAGTATTCTGTTATGTTTTGTTTTTTGTCTTTTTACTTTTTCTAGGGCCACTCCCACGGCATATGGAAGTTCCCAGGCTAGGGGTCAAATTGGAGCTGTAGCCAGCGGCCTACACCAGAGCCACAGCAACATGGGATCCGAGCTGCATCTGCGACCTACACCACAGCTCACAGCAATGCCGGATTGTTAACCCACTGAGCAAGGGCAGGGACTGAACCCGCAACCTCATGGTTCCTAGTCGGATTCGTTAACCACTGCACCACGATGGGAACTACATTAGTATTCTGCACATTGGCAAATTTACAAATACTTTTTTATAATTTCTAGATGTTTTCTCATAGAAGATTTCTAATTTTGGCACCATACATAAACACTAATATTCCCAAAAAACTGAAGTTTCTTTCTAAAAGCAAGCCTGTGTTTAGTAATATATGTTTCAATAATATATTTGGAAATGACCCAGCTATTCAGTGAATTTAACATAAATCATTTTTAATTTAATTTTGATGATCCCTGGCCTTGCTCAGTGGGTTGAGGATCTGGCACTGATGCAAGCTGCAGCATAGTTTGCTGACTGTTCAGATCCTGTGTTGCCATGGCTGGCTTAGACCCAGCTGCAGTTCTGATTTGAGCACTAACCTGAGACCAAAGGCCACAGATGTGGCTGTAAAATTAAAAAAAAAAAAAAAAAAACAACATTTCATGTTTTTAGAGAGGTACTTATTCCCACTGATTATTCCAAGAGAAAGATGTATATGTATATAATTTTACAGTTGTGGGAGGTGATCCCTATGTTTATTTTAGACAGGGTCAGAAGAATAGTAAAATGGAGATTTTTTTAAAAAAAAGCTTTTCCTGCTCTGTGAAAATATAAATTAAAACAATAATAAAATCATGAAAAGTATCCCAGATAGAATCAAATGGGAAAGATCTTGGCACACATACACACATACAAAATGTAATCTGCTATAACAGTCCTTGGTTTTGTTACACATTTTATTACATAGATGCAGATATATAAATATAAAATTGTATAATATAGATACAAAAATATTGAAACTTACAACAACACATAGTAATACTAGCAAATAAAGTTCAAAAAGGAAAATATAGCAGAATTCTACCATAGGTTCTATCAACTTAGTTATTGGGTTTGACAAAAATCTTATATTTTAATACACTCTTTTATCCTCCATTCACACTAATGTTTAAATAAATAATACCAAAATCAGATTAATCCAATCCTTCATGTATTTTTAAATAAGTGTCTCATTCCAAGGACATTTATTTACATACTTTTTTTTTGTAAATAATGCTTTCCTATTTTTAATGAATCATGGCACTCAGAAAGCATATAGGGGAATATACTGAAGTGCTGGGGACCTATAAAATCCTTTAAAATTAAACAACTTTGACATCCAAAGCTTCATACTGATGCAGTTCTGAAATCTTAATAGGATAGTAATTTTAGAATAAGATGGCAACTGGCCACACCCCTTAAAAGGTCACTGCAGATGCTGATATGAGCAAGCTTGAGGCTGCAAGACTAGAAGAGCCTTCCTCTACTCAAAGAAGTACATTAGGAAGATGCCACTCAGAGGGGGTACAAATCCAGGTTATTGGGATTCACTGTTTTTAACTTATGTAAGTAATATTCATCTCTTAATATTTATTAGTTGCACTTATGAAATTTGAACTCCAGAAAAATCACAGTTATATCACTTGTTGATTGAGTCTTACAAATAAAACCCATTCCACCTATACTAAAGTGCCATTTTATAGCTAAAGTTTGCAGTTAGTATTATAGGCCCAGATTCGGTGAACATAGCCTAAGAACAATTATTTTTCTTTTAAATGCATAACTTGGTGAGGTTAAGCTAAATGCATTAACAATTTAACAATCCCAAGCTAAGTTTTGTTTTTACCTGTAACCTCAATACTTCCATTTCTTAGGGCTAAAAAGAGAAGTCTTCTTTTTTGTAGAGCAAAAATGCCTCTATGGATTAATGGATATCAATCAAAAGTATCTAATTTTAACATGTTTCAATAAATTTTGATATCTATGTGTAATCCTCATCTATTTCTCCATTTGCAGTGTCACTCTTGTTTGAAATCATGGAAAACTGGAATCTCACTTCAGATTTCATTCTCCTAGGACTCCTTAACCACACAGGACCGCATCTATTTCTCTTTGTGATGGTTCTGACAACTGCCTTCTCCTCCTCAGTGGGCAATGCCCTCATGCTTCTCCTGATTCTCCTGGACCCCCAACTCCACAGGCCCATGTACTTCCTACTGAGCCAACTCTCCCTCATGGACATGATGCTGGTTTCCACAGTTGTGCCCAAAATGGCTGCTGACTACTTGACTGGCAGAAATTCCATCTCCCCTGCTGGCTGTGGGTTGCAGATCTTTTTCCTCCTCACTTTGGGAGGGGGTGAGTGCTTCCTCTTAGCAGCCATGTCCTATGACCGCTATGTCGCTATTTGCCACCCACTGAGATACCCAGTCCTCATGAGCTGGCAAACATGCCTGAGAATGATTTTGGGGTCTTGGTTCCTGGGTGCAGCTGATGGGCTCATGCAGGCTGCTGCTACCCTGACCTTCTCATACTGCAGTTCACATGAGATTGATCATTTCTTTTGTGAGGCTCCCTCTCTGGTGCGTTTGGCTTGTGCTGACCCTTCTGTATTTGAGTATGCCATGTACATCTGCTGTGTGTTAATGCTTCTTGTCCCCATTTCCCTCATCCTGATTTCCTATAGTCTTATCCTCACTGCTGTTCTCCAGATGCATTCTAATGAAGCCCGAAAGAAGGCTTTTGCCACCTGCTCTTCACATATCTGTGTGGTAGGGCTCTTTTTTGGAGCTGGCATTTTTACCTACATGAAACCAAAATCCTACAGGTCAGCTAACTACAATAAAGTTGTGTCAGTATACTATATTATCTTTACCCCTGTGCTGAACCCCCTCATCTATAGTCTGAGGAACAATGATGTCAGGGGAGCCCTGAGAAAGTGTATGGATCGATGTCTTGCCCTAAATCATGGTTAAGATAACAATGATTTGTCCCAAAATTCAAGATTCTACAAGTTATTGTACAATATTTCCACAAGAGAGGTTAGATATGCACTATATCCCTGACTTTTCTTTCTGTTTTACCTTGAAATGCAGATGGACCTTCAGCTTTGGGATTATTTACGAAGCTGTCATCAACAAGTCTAGTGTAGACTGCTAAAAATTTGTTAATCATAAATGCTTATTAAACATTTCTAAGCCACACCTCAAAATAAATATCTATTCAAAGAATAAATAATGTAGTCAAAAATGTTGGAGTTATTATTTTTTTTAATTAGGTATAATTTACAAACAAACGAGTACTCCTCTGAAGGGTGCCTTTTATCTAATTTCAATAGCACATACATTTTTAACTTACAGCCACTAACAAGAGATAAAACTTATGCCAGATCAGAAATGTTTGTCGTATCCCTTTTCAGTGAAATACCTCAATCCAGAGACAATATTTTTACTGATTTGTATCTCTCTCCACTTGTTCAACTTATTCTAAGGACTTCAAGTCATTGAAAACTCACTAGTAGGTATTTTTTTATATACCTCATGACTTTCTCTCAGTTTAATATGTTTTTAAAGATTCTTACACATTTCTATATCAGTAGTGTTTCTTTTTTTAATTGCTAATTAGTATATCCTTGCCAGAATACATCAGATTTTACTTAATGCATGGTTTTATTGGTAGACATTTAGGTTTTTCAGTATGGAACTGTTATGACTAAAGCTGCTATTAACCATTTTTGTGGGTATGACCATAACTGAGCAGGTCCTGTGGGGCTCCTGGACACAAAATCCTTTCTGATCCCCCATTTCTTGTTTTTAGGAAATGGGCCTCCTTCAGCCACCATAGCCTTCCCAGATTCCAAGGGACAGTTTCAGACAATTGTTGATCAGGGTAGGAAGGGATGCAAAGAAAAAGGAGGGACAGTCAAGAAAATATAATACGGTCTTGGGGCAGGATACTTGTTCCATCTCAAGGGATACACATAAAAATATAGGCATGTTATACACCTAGGAGAAAAGTTATATTTCTCATGCTTCTTTTAGAAATTAATACCTTAATACTGAACAGCTTAGAGTCCTTCCTTGTCTTTCTCCCTGGCTTAATTTCACCCTAAACACATTCATCTGTAAGGTAAAAACTAGGCACCCTCAGCACAATTGCCTGTGGGTTGAAGATTCTTGGAATATGATGTTTTCCAGCAACTTTTCCAGTTTGTTCTAATCTCTGATCAGTATGTGCTTTTCCCAAAGCACTGATATTCTAGGCAATAACCCAGAAGACTACCGTCATGATCATGCCAAGATCTCCTGATATCAGCTTTGATGACTAAGATTCCCTCAGAGGAAAAAAAAAATGCATGCTTGCCTCTGCTTTCCTGCCTGAAAACCTGTTTTTCTTCTTTTTACTATAAACTCCCCACAATTTTTCCCAATGAAGGGCACAGTCTTTTAGGCATTAATTAGCTTGCTGTGGCCTCCATTGCCTGGAAAAGCAATAAAAGCTACCCTTTTCATCTTCACCCAAAATTCTGTCTTTGTGTTTCTATTTAGCACCAGTAGATAGTGGCCAAGTTTTGGCAAAAATATGGATGTAAAAAAATGGTAGAAGCTTGTTGAAAAGTAACCCTCATAAAAGAGTTTTGTGCATGGTCAGGATTACATAAATTTATATTGAATTAATCAGGTATATAGATTTTGTTTTTAAAAGTATGCTAATATAAGACTGGACTTTATTTTCTATGTTAAGAGAACAAAATTTCTTAGAGTGCTTCTTCTGATAACAAATCATGTGAAATTCTGAGCCCTTAAATGATCTGTATTTGTTTTTTTATTTCTTATTTTTGTAACTTTGTTTAAGGAATGAGTATTGTTTTGCAGTGAATTCATGTATTTTATTTTTAATTTTTATTTTTCTGTTTTATTGAAGAGTAGTTGAATTGCAAGGTGGTGATCATTTCTCCTATACAACAAAGTGATTCAGTTATATAGGTACATACATCCATTCTCTTTCTTATTCTTTTCCCTCATAGATCATCACAGACCATTGGTAAGAGTTTTCAGTGTTATAGAGCAGGTGCCTATAGCCAAATAATTCTGTATACCTCAGTGTGCATTTGCCAATCCTAATCCTCAGTCCATGCCTCCCACCCTCCCCACCTGTGCCTTATGGTAATCTTCATTTTTTCAAATTCTGAGATTCTCTTTCTGTTCTAAAAATAAGTTCATTTGTATCATTCTTTTAGATTACATATAAACAATATTTTATGATGTTTGTCTTTCATTAACTCCACTTAGTATGACAATTTCGAGGCCCATCCATGTTGTTGCAAATGCCATTATTTCTTGCTTTTTATGGCTGAGTAATATTCCATTGTATATATATGTACTACATTTTCTTTATCCATTCATCTATCAGTGGACATTTGACTTGCTTCCCTGTCTTGACTATTGTAAATACTGCTGCAATGAATATTAGGGTACACATATCTTTTCAAATCATGTTTTCTCATGATAGAGGCCCAGAAGTGGGATTGCTGAATCATATGGCAGTTCTATTTTGAGTTTTTTTGAGGAATCTCAGCCTGTTTTGCATAGTGGTTTTAACAATTTACATTCCTAACAGCAGTGTAAGAGGGTTCCCTTTCCTCCACAATCTCACCAGCATTTATTGTTTGTAGACTTTTATGATGATCATTCTGGCTGGTATAAAGTGGTAACTCATATTAGTTTGATTTTCATTTCTCTAATAATTAGTGACATTGAATATCTTTTCATATGCTTTTTTTTTTAACTTTTTAGGGCTGCATGCATGGGATACAGATGTTCCCAGGGTAGGGGTTGTATCAGTGCTGTAGTCTCTGGCCTACACAACAGCCACAGCAATGCAGGATACAAGCTGCATATGCACCACAGTTCATACCAACACCAGTTCCTTAACCCAGTGAGCAAGGCCAGGGATTAAATCTGAATACTCATGGATTCTAGTTGGTTTCATTACCATTGAGCCAAAAGAGGAACTCTATTATTTGTGTGTTTGTGGATCTTTATATATTCTTTGGAGAAATGTCCATTTAGATATTCTGCTAAATTTTTGACTTTTTTTTTTTTTTTTTGTAATTGAGCTGCAGGGGGTGTTTATGTATTTTGAAGATTAATCCCTTGTCAGTTGCTTCATTTGCAAGTATTTCCTCCAATTCTGTGGGTTGTCTTTTCATTTTATTTGTTTCACTTGCTGAGCAATAATGCTTAAGTTTAATTAGGTCCCATTTGTTTATTTTGGTTTTTATTTTCATTACTCTAGGAGGTGGATATGAGAAGGTATTTTTGCAGTTTATGTAAAAATTTTTCAGCCTATGTTTTGCTCTAAATGTTGTATAGTAGCCAGTCTTAAATTTAGGTTTTTAATTCATTTTGAGTTTATTTTTGCATATGGTGTTAGAGAATGTTCAAGCTTTATTGTTTCACATGTAGGTGTCCAGTTTGCCCAGCACCACTTATTGAAGGGACTCTTTTTCCACTGTATGTTCTTGCCTCTTTTGTCATAGATTAGTTGAACATAGATAGGATCTTTGGTTTATTTCTGAGCTTTCTATCCTATTCCATTGATACATATTTCTGATTTTGTGCCAGAACTATACTGTTTTGTTGACTATATCTTTGTAATATAGTCTGACATCAGTGAGTATGATTCCCTCAGGTCCATTTTTCTTTCTCAGGATTGCTTTGGACATTTTGAGTCTTTTATGTTTCCATAAAAATTTTTAATTTTTTTTTCAAGTTCTCCAAAAAATGTCATTGGTAATTTGTTCGGGATTACATTGAATATGTTGACTGCCTTGTTTTCCTTGATATCCTCCAAGACCCTCAGGAAGGTCTGACCCAGATCCTTATGGAATCAGAAGAATTTGCCCTGGGACCCAGTGCATATGAAAGCCTGTGTGCACCCTCCAAGTGTAGAATATTTTTCCCCCCAGTCCTGTCAGGTTCC
The DNA here is from genome assembly GCF_016906955.1 of Phacochoerus africanus. NCBI lineage: Eukaryota > Metazoa > Chordata > Mammalia > Artiodactyla > Suidae > Phacochoerus > Phacochoerus africanus. Next base: position 56,466,253 of record NC_062547.1, on the reverse strand, counting down.
TGTGCACAAGCCTTGCTGGCCTTCAACATCAAGTGTTCCAGGGGGTTCTCCTCTTAATTCCAGACCCTCATGCATGGGAACCTGATGAGAAGCTCAGATGTCTTACTCCTGTGAGAGAGCCTCTATGATAGAGTTATATTCCAGTCTGTGGGTTGCCTATCTGGTGGTGTGGTATTGCCCTCATACCACCAGATAAGTAACCCACAATATCAACATAGCTTCTTGGAAAGTCCCCCCAACCCACACACCCCAATATCATTGTAGCTTCTTCTTTTCTTTGGGAGTAGGATATATTTTCGAGTAGTTTCCATTCTATTTTGTTAATGGTTGTTCTGCAGTTGGTTGTACTTTTGGTGTTTCCATGAGAAAATTTGCACTTAACTCCTTCTATGCTATCTTAATCCCTCATATTCTATATTTTAAAATATTTTGATATTTTTTAATGAACTTTCCAATTATCAAATTCTAACTAAAGTTCTTTTAACCTCCAACTCACTTGGGAATGCTTCCAAGGAACCCAGAAATATCAAACTAATTAGGCTTAAATAGTACGTTTGATTATTTGAAAGCATTGTCAAGTGGTTGGAAATGAACCTTAGGTTATAATATATGGATAAATCTCATTTATATATATTCTAAAATTTATATGAAATTCTGAAAATCTGAAATATCTTGGTACAATGTTATCAGTCTCATGATTCTATTTATTGTGTATCACAGACATATCTAAGTTTCTTGAGGATTGCATTGTAATCAGATCTTTAACCATAGCATTTAAAATTTTTCCCTTTGTAGACAATTATTTAACACCAATGCTTTCATAAAATGAAGATCTTCAAGAATATTTGTAAAAAGGACATCTTAACAAATATGTTTCTCACAGCCTTTAGAAAATACCAGTGAATTGGGTAACAAAGGACAAAACTGAAATGGAAGTCCTGATGACTTCATCCAAGTCAACAAGAATTAATTAATTACATGGGACTGAATGAACCTTATAAATATGATTTATAGTTTTATAACCTTTTTGGGAAATATAGACTTTTAATCTTTGTTTTCAAAAAAAAATTCCACTTATGCTACAGCTGACAACAAGTTGATAATACTTTGTAAACAAGATGAAACATTTATCTTTTTCTCTTTACCTGACTCTTCCAGAGTTTGGCTTGTCCAACTAGCTTTCCCATGGACTTGATGGTTTGCTACACTGGTAATTGTTGGATTCTAGGTGTGTGAAGAAGCACCAAAGGAAATTATCTCTTGGATGATAATAGACTAATAAGACAGGGGATTGAGAGAATATTAAATTATCAATAGAGCCCAATTCAGAAATTAGTACCTTGAATGGCTATATCAACAGAATTTTTCCTGATCTAAGAATGAAATTCCTAGTGCTATGAGACAAAAAAAAAAAAAAAAAGTCATTAAATGTCTCCCAAACTTTCAAAAAGTATAACCATGAAGAGGTACTGTGAACTAAGAATGCCACCTGCCATATCAGGAAGCAAAATATGTTGCAATCATCAAGTCACTTCACCTGCCTGTGATGGTGAACCCTGAGGGAACTCATGATGGAAACAGGATCCCCACCATCAAACTATCATATTTTGCAGCCACTTCCCAACAGTGCTCCTTGAGGAAACTCAGGATGAGAAAGAAGATGCTGGCCTCAGATAGCTGAGATATATATATCCCTGGAATAATTTCAGTGAGTCCAGACCCTAACATCTTCCCATATATGGAAAATCACCAAATTCCTTAACTTGATATGTCTAGTTTTCCCTAATTAACCATATTTTTTAGTGTTCTGACTACTTGGTCTTTGTTGCAAAAACTCCTATATATCACAGCTCCCCCTCATTGCCTCTTAGGAGCTGTCTCTTATAGACATCTGAGATGCTATGTTCTGGGCTTAAGTCTTTACTATTATCTGATCAATAAAAAATAACTCAACATTTAGGTTGTGCATCTTTTTTTTTCCCAGAAGACAACTATAATGTAAGAATTTAAAATAACATTTAAAAATTATGTTTTTTTATTTTTAAAATTTTTCCATTTTTGTGATATCAGCCCAGACTTTCAAAACTTTTTCCTTTTTTGAATAGAGTTTTGGTTAGAATTATTTTCCTTATCTTACATGGATTTAAGGGAAGAATAATCTACAGAAGATAATATGTAGGAGGCTAGGACAGAATCAGTTTTGTAAGTGGCAACTATGGATTTAGAACAAAGGCAGGTTGCTCAATTTGTCTTCAATTGAATATTTCATATTCTGTAATGATTTCAGCCATTTTCTTGTATTTTAAACCTTGTTTTTTCCCCTAAATTTGGTTATACATTGATCATATGATAATTTTAGTAAATATTTTATTTTAATTGTTCCCTTAAGATACACAAAATGGACTAGATAAATCTCCACTTTGAAGGAGTAAAAAGAGTTTAACATGATAAAATAATGATAATAACAGCAATAACAATAAATATGTATATATTTTATTCATTAATCAGTTTGGGAATGCAATTTTATTTACATTTCACATTCATCTTATTTTAATTACTATCATAACCTTACAAAGAAGATTCAACGTCTATTGTTGACTAAAATAAAAGTTTACATCATATAAATTATGAATTGTGATATATTCAGGGACCTAACCAAGGACTGTAGACTGGAAGACAGCCTCTCAGATAGCTCTGAGATATTGCAAAAAAGTGGTAAGTACAGATATGTATGATTTTTTTTTCCTGCATATTACACAGAATGAAGCATTAAAAGATTACTGCTAGTCACACACACAAAAAAATAAATATCTCAGTTTACTGGTTTGTGTTACTTTCTATCTATAAGAAGATGCAAGAATCTAGTGTCATTTGAAATTGTTCTTAGTTGTGCATCTTAACAATTTTGGTTGGGATCATTATATCTAAAACACAGAATACTTTCTGCTTTTCCATCCTGAATTCCACTTTGAACACTGTTGGTAGGTGACTCCAGTGACTAATGATTTAATGCTTATAGAACTGGGAGACACAGACTTCAAGCAATATTACAGAGTCACAGTAATAAAGACAGTGTGGCACTGGTACATACAGACAGACAAATGGAACAGAATAGAGTATCCAGAAATAAACCCAGACATCTATGGTAAATTAATCTTTGACAAAGGAGGCAAGAACATAAAATGGGGGGAAAAAAAACAGTCTTTTCAGCAAGTGGTGCCAGGAAACCCAGACAGCTGCATGTAAATCAATGAAACTAGAACACACCCTCACACCATGCACAAAAATAAACATAAAATGGCTGAAAGACTGGAGTTCCCATCGTGGCTCAGTGGTGAACAAATCTGACTAGGAACCATGAGGTTGCAGGTTCAATCCCTGGACTTACTCAGTGGGTTAGGGATCTGGCATTGCTGTGAACTGTGGTGTAGGTTGCAGATGTGGCTCGGACCCCACTTTGCTGTGGCTCTGGTGTAGGCCAGTGGCCACTGCTCTGATTCAGCCCTTAGCCTGGGAACCTCCATATTCCATGGGAACAGCCCAAGAAATGGCAAAAAGACAAAAAAAATGGCTGAAAGACTTAAATGTGAGAGAAGACACGATCGAACTACTGGAAGGGAACATAGGCAAAACATTCCCTGATATCAACCTTACAAATGTTTTCTCAGGTCAGTCTCCCAAAGAAACAGAAATAAAAGCACAAATAAACCAATGGGACCTAATCAAACTGACAAGCTTTTGCACAGCAAAGGAAATAAAAAAGAAATAAAAAAGACAACTTATAGAATGGGAGAAAATAGTTTCAAATGATGCAACTGACAAAGGTTTAATCTCTGATATATACAAGCAACTTATACAACTCAACTACCAAAAAGCCAACAACCCCATGGAAATATGGACAAAAAACCTGAATAGCCATTTCTCCTAGGAAGATACACAGATAGCCAACAAGCACATGAAAAATGCTCAACATCCCTGATAATTAGATAAATGCAAATCAAAGCTACCATGAGGTACCACCTCACACCAGTCAGGATGGCCATCATTAATAAGTCCACAAATAAATGCTGCAGGGGATGTGGAGAACAGGGAACCCTCTGCACTGTTGGTAGGAATTTAAACTGGTACAACCACTGTGGAAAACAGTATGGAGGTACCTTAAAAAACTATACATAGAACTACTATGTGACAAAGCAATCCCTTTCTTGGGCATATATCCAGACAAAACTTTTCTTGAAAAAGACATATGCACCCACATGTTCATTGCAGCATTATGCATAAAAGCCAAGACATGGAAACAACACAAATGTCCATTGACAGATGGTTTGTTTAGGAGGATGTGGTATATATACACATTGGAACACTACTCAGCCATAAAAAAGAAAAAATAATGCTATTTTCAGCAACATGGATGGAACTAGAGACTCATACTAAGTGAAGTAAGTCAGAATGAGAAAGAAAATATCATATGATAGCACTGATATCTGGAATATATTATATGGCACAAATGAATCTTTCCACAGAAAAGAAAATCATGGACATGGACAATAGACTTGTGGTTGCCAAGGCAGTGTGGGTGAGAGTGAGAGGGACTGGGAATTTGGTGTTAATAGATGCAAAAGTATTGCCTTTGGAATGGATAAGCAATGGGATCCTGTTGTACAGCCCTGCTAACTATGTCTGGACACTTGTGATGGAGCAAAATAATGTGAGAAAAAGGAATGTATGCATGCATGTATGTATGGGTCACCTCACTGTGCAGTAGAAAATTGACAGAACACTGCAAATCAGCTATAATGGAAAAAATAAAAATCAATATTAAAAAAAGTACTGAGAGAGCAGGCAACATTATTTATTTTAAATTCTAATTTTTGAACAAAATGGAGACATGTTTATGGTGCAAAATTTGTTGTCCACCTACACACAAATCTGAATATTTTAAAGAGTTTCTTCTTAGAAGAGGGCACATTTTTAAAATAGTTTCATAACATTCCTCACCCTCAAAATTAGATATGGGCAAATGGAATCCTATCGTCTTGTAAAATAGACAAAGTTTGTGGGAAACTCTACAATAGAATATGGGGTGAGACCAGAATTTTAAGATATGGTTAATCTTGATAACTTTGGAAATGTTTAATATCTGTAGGCCTCAATCAGTTTGTAATGATCAAATAATAATTCTAACATATTAATAAATCTGAGATATTTGAAATCTTAACCGACATTTTAAAATCCTCAGGATGTTTCAGCTGCCAAAATAAATACGTATAAAGCAAGTACATTAACTAAATGATTTTTGCTCTATTCATTTACATAGTTTATTTAGTGATACTTTAATTAACTCATGTATCTATTGAAAATGAAAATAAGGAGAAACACTTAGATGAAGTAAGTCCATCTTTTCAATCTGCCTCCATGTTATAGTCAGTCTGTGGAATAATCATATCCATTTATTCATGCCCAAATACCCAGAGGACTCTAAATGCTACAGTGAGTGAGATCCATCAAGTGGCCTATCCTGGAGCTTCTATCTAGTGTACAGGGTGGGCCATACACGTATCCCTTAACAGATAGTATACTCTCAAGCTCTGAAGAGTGAAAATAACATCTTCCAAAAAAAGACGGAATGATGAGCAATGGGTCAGAAAAGCAATAGTTTTTTTTTCCACTTTCATCAAATGTTTAATATCACTTTGTAAAGGCAATGTTGATATAACCTATATCCTCACCCCTACGATGCCAAGATTTTTTTGTTGCACCCAGAGAAAAACATGTTCTTTCTCAGTGACTGCACCTCTCTCCACATGAAGTAATTTATCATGTTTCCTTTGCTTTCTTCTATGGCTGTCCCATGGAAACATGGTTTATCATGGTGCCCTATCAAAGTGCAACTGTTTTTCCTACCAGAAGGCACATACCACAAGACATCAAGATAGTACATGTCCATACTAATTCTCCCTCCTTCCAAAGCATGTATTCCCATCTTCCTGGAAACCCTCAGCTACATTAGTGCAAATGCCTGGATTGAAGTATCACTCCATGTCTCTCAGTCACTTTGGAAGAAGTGATATTGAAGCAAACTCCTGAATGGTGTGAGCAAAGGCCAGGTACCATCCAGGACAATGTTGCTTGTAGCCTCTGAGGCACCAGTGAGGTGAAGGTGTTAAATGGGAAAAGACTCATTCAGCAAGAATGTTGTTTCCTGGGTAGTGTGAAACTGGTAGTGGAGGTTGTTTTCAGCATGCAGAGAGTACAGCTAAACACAGAAGGGAAGCTGTTGATCAAATGTGATATCCAGACAAAGCTGCATAATTCTGAGCAAGAAAGAAATACAATGGAGGAAGATCAAAAGAGAGCAAATAAGTCTTCACAGAAGATACCACAAACCCCTTAGAAATGGTCAGGAAAAATGTTTATGTAGAAGAAAGAAAATGGAAGTGGGCTCAGATGCAAGAAGGACAATGTTGTATAACTACAAATAGTTTAGTTTTATTGGAAATGGGAACTAAAAATGGAAGATATTCTCTTTTGTTTCCCTTTCTTTCTTGCTTGCTTGCTTTCCTTCTTTCATAGAATATAAGTGGAATATAAATGAGCGAGTAGCATTTTAAAAACTGTATTCTAGAAAAAAAATAACAAGACCTAGGGCAAAATACATGTGGGGAAAGTTAAGAGGTAGATATTATTTTAATTATTATTACAGTATTATGATTTCAGTTTCTAGCTCATAAAACAAGAGTTAAGCATTTTGATTAAAACATCCTGGAATTATACTAGATCCATTACCCCCAAAAGTTTGTGAACCTATAAGAATATTAAAGATGGCAAATAATCATCACAGAGCAACCTATGGCTTTTTCCCTTCCCAAAGCATTTTTTTTTTAATTTGGTGACATCTCATTCTACTACTCGAACATTGTCATACTCAATATTAAATTCTATGATAGCTCACAGATTTCTGCTCCTGAATCCCTGGCCTTTGTTTCCTGTACAACTCTTCCAGGAAGAATGCAGAACCAAGTATCGTTACCTCCAGATTCTAACTAGCAGAATGAAGAAACAGGAGGGTGTGTGCCTTCAGTTGCAATACACTTCTGTTGTCCAAAATTTACTTAATTGACCACACTCCCCTGGCTTCATAGAGAGTTGAGAGGCATGTGCTATTATGCTGGTGGTGCAGAGCTCAGATTTGTCTATTTGATTAAAAGAAAAGGAGTTGAATGGATGCCTTAGAACTACCATGGCCACATATGTCATGCAGCCCATGATAAGGAATAATCCATAAGAAGTATTTACATAAAGAGAATAGGAAGAAAATGGTGATTTGCACATGGGAACTCTGAATTGCTTGATTTTGCTGGCTAGTATTTTGTTGAACATTTTGCAAATGTTATTTTTGTGTGTGAGATAATCATATGGTTGTTATTCTTCAATTTTCTAATGTGGTGTAATCACATTGATGGATTTGTGGAGCCTCTGTTTCCCTCTGTCCTGTGGAGCTCCTGCACTCAAGCCCCACTGGCATTTGATGCCAAATACTTTGAGGGCCCCTTCTCCCAATGTCAGACTCCCAGGATGAGGAAACTGACATGGGGTTCAGAACTGTCACTCTTGTGGGAGAGCTTCCATGATATACCTATTTTCCAGTTTGTAGGTCACCCACCTGATGGGTATGGGATTTGATTATATCAAAAGCACCCATCCTACCATTTATGTGGCTTCTTCTTTATATTTGGCTGTAGGATATATTTTTTGATAGTTTCCAGTCTGTTTTGTGAATTGTTATTTAACAGTTAGATATGACTTTGGTGTTTTCATGAGAGGAAGTGAGGTTGAGTCCTTCTATGCTACCATCTTGTCTCCTTCTTTTAATGTTTAGCATTATTTAACAAGGAAAATTTGATGCTATAAGGGAAGAAAAAACTTTACCTTGAGTAAGAGTTGTACATAAATGGAAGAAGCTTTGTGATACATGATAAATGCTTTTTCTACTTTTCAATTTAGAGTAAGGAAATTCACTATTAGAGCATTCTTGGATTCAAGAACAATTTTCATTCAAGCTTGAGGATATCACAAAATATATTTTAATCATTTTTCCAGTATCATGGGAGTGTATTTCATATGCCTGATTGGTTAAGAAAGGAGGTATAACAAATGGCTGTGAAAACTTTAGATGCCTCAGGTAGGTGGGGGTGATAGAAATAAGATAATAAATGAGTTAAGGAATTTATTGTGGAGTTCATCTAAGATCTTAAGACCAAATAATAGACATTCATGAGAAGACAAAACAAACTCTCTAAAACGTAAATATAATTGATGCTTTATTGAGGAACTTTAATATCAGAGGTCATAAAAACCTAAGCTAATAATTTTTTTTTAAATAAACATTTAGGAGCTTACAATGGTCCAGGGACTCTGCTAACTACCTGGAATTCAGTGTCTATTCTTTTTAACAAAAAAATGAAGTATTAAATTTTGAATTAGCTTGACTATAGCAAGGTAAATCATTTATGGAAAAAGCAAAACCAGAAGGACAAAGTAATTCTAGATGGTGGGAAAAAGTCAACAACTTTAGATACAGATATATTTAATTTGAATTGTGAGTAATATTCATTGACTTTAGAGACAATTTACCACTCACCAGTTCATGGGAGACATCAATCCCTTCAATCTGAACCTATATCTATACAAAATTTTACTGACCTGTAAGTCAAACTAGTCAAAACCGTCAGAACAATTCACACAAGCTTATATCTATAAAAATTACTCATATGCTGATCTTTCAAAATGCTTAAAATTACCATGAAATAGTGTTAACATTCCAAGGAAATAAAGACTTAAGGGTTTCTTTCATTTTATCTCTTTTTTTGTCTTTTGTCCTTTTAGGGTTACACTTGTGGCATATGGAGGTTCCCAGGCTAGGGGTCTAATCAGAGCTGTAGCCACAGGCCTACACCAGAGCCACAGCAATGCTAGATCCAAGCTGTGTCTGTGACCTACACCACAGCTCACAACAATGTTGGATCCTTAACCCACTGAGCAAGGCTAGGGATCAAACCTGCAACCTCGTGGTTCTTGAATTCATTTCTGTTGAGCCACGATGGGAACTCCCAAGGGGATTGTTTATTTCATTATAAATAAAATAATTAGTTGATTCAACAACAACAACAAAATGTCCAACTGTAAAACATTCTCAATTTAAAAGTTGGTGAGAATCCTTTGGCTTTATTTCCAAAATATTGCAAAATAGCAATATGTATATTTAATGATATTGCTAAGTATAAAGTAATTTGAAGTTTATGTAAATTTTTCTTCATTTTCACTTTACCTTTTATCAATTTTCGTATTTGTTTATATATTTGCTTATTTATTTATTTTAGTTTTACCTAAGAATTCATAATGGGGCCTACGAATCACACTTTCAGCAGTGACTTCATTCTTTTGTGTCTCTCCTCCTCTTCCCAAACAAGTTTAATTTTCTTCTCATTTATGGTCATCATTTTTATTATGACTATAACAGAAAATTAATTCATGATTCTCCTTATTCACAGGGAATCACAACTCCACACTCCAATGTATTTTCTACTCAGCCATCTATCTTTCATGGATACCTTGCATATCTCCAACACTGTACCCAAAGTGATCACTGACTTTCTCTCAGGCAACAGGGCTATTTCATTTGCAGATTGTGGCTTCCAAATATTTCTGTCCTTCACCCTCTTGGGTGGTGAATGCCTGGAAGCAATATCCTATGATCTTTATGTAGTCATCTGTCACCCACTGCGCTACCCCATTCTTAGGAATGACTATGTCAGCATCCTCATGGCTGGAAGGTCCTGGCATATTGGGAAGTCAACTCCATTCTTCACACAGCTTACACACTGCATTTTCCTTTCTGTGGCTCAAAAGCCATTGACTAATTTTTGGCAAAGTCCCAGCCATTTTGTGTTGTCCTGTGTGGACACAACACACTATGAATGAGGAGTTTATGTAGGTGGCATCATTTTCCTGCTCATCTCTTTGTCCCTCATCTTTGCCTCTCACGATCAAATTCTCCTTACTGTCTTCCAAATGAAATCATCAGAAATAAGGAAAAAGTCATCTTCTACCTGTTCTTCCACATGATTGTGGTCATCATGTACTGTGGGCCATTTATGTTCACATATATGATACCTAAAAAGTATCACATTCTAGGCCAATATAAGTTCCTGGTAGTATTCTGTACTATCTTCACACCCTCTTTCAACTCCACTATCTACAACATTAGAAATAATGTTAGAGGCAATGAAAATATGATCAAAAGTATTTTCTCCATAAAGAGTTGTAGGGAAAATGCTTAAAGTATGTGTTGTTTTCTATTTATATACTAAATATTTAGAGTTTATATTTTGTCCATATCTCTAGAAAAATATAGAGTTTTTCTCTCTTCAAGGTGGAAAGAAATAGATGTTTCCAAAAGCTTGATAATAGTAAAGTTGTCACAAATAGTTATTTTATCAATACATACATCTAAAACTGTATCTATCAATCTGTGTTGCCAATTATAATCACCAGAACCACTTACGGAAATAAAAAGATGACTAAAGGCTTCCATTATTATTCCACGAAAATTGTACAAATTTCTAAAATTTATCTTTTATAATACCATGGCATTATATGCATGTGTCTACACACATATATATGGTGAGAGCAAGAAAGAGAGAGGGAAATATAATTTCTATAATTTTACAAAATTGTGAAATGATATTTCAAAACTTTAAACAAGTTATCAAAATTTATACAAGTTCATAAGTGAAAATGACTAAAGTGGGGAAAAATTTACAAACTTGAAGCTATTAGATAAATAAATGCTGATGATGTAATGAACAACATGGTGACCATAGTTAACAGTGCTATCTACATACTATATTTGAAAGTTACTAAGAGAGTAGATTTTAAAAGATCTCATCAAAAAAAAAAATTGCCTGTGTTCACTGATAGACATACCTAAAATTACTCTGGTAATATTTTTGCAATACATTCATATATCAAAATATCCTGTTTTTCACCTAAATCTAAGACAATGTTATATCAGTTATATCTAAATGTAATAGGAAAAAATAAATATATTAGTATTATTAAGTAAATAACATATATTCAATGAATTTTGTTTATGATGTTATTAAATAAATATCAATATTAATATTTATTACTTTATTTAAAAATAGCATTTGATTTCTATAAACATGATTTCTAAATATGGAAAATAAAAAATTTGGAAATACTCAACCCATGTTGTCATACACATGAAGCAAAAAATTTTGCATAACAGAGTGTGCACACATTCATCCCTTCCTTGTCACAACCAGGGTCCCTGACTCTTTATTGTTATGTCTAAAGAAGAGGGCTGAACCTCAGCATGGACGAAATCATGTAGAGAGAGTCCAGCAACAGTCTAGTGGGCATAAGCAATTTCTGTTCCTACCCCCTACTCAGTTTAATTGAATAAATGTTAAGGAAACAAAATGTTCAATTACATAAAATTGCAAAACAATACCAACATATTTACCAATTTGCCTTCTCCAGGAAGTTTCAAAAGTAAGAATTATTCATAAACTCCACTTAAAATATCAATTTATCAAATGCTTTGTTTTGAAATCTTTGTTACTTAAGAAGTATGTATAAAAATACCTATATATTATATATGTTAATGCGCATATATATATATAAATTGTGATAAAAAATAAGGTACAGTACCCCCGACCCTTATCCATGGAGATATGGTCCAATGCCCCCGGTGGATGCCTAAAACCAAAGATAATACTCAATGTTATTTACAATTTTTTTTCCTATGCATGCATACCTATGATAAATAATAATTTATAAATTAGGCACAGTAAGATATTAACAAAAAGTAACAGAAAAATGGAACAATTATGGCAATAGACTGAAGAGAATGTTATGTGAATGTGGTCTCTTACTTAAAATGTATGAATTGTTTAGTTGTGTAAATTTCAATTTAGCATTTTCAGACCATGGTTGATCTTTGGTAAATAAAATCACGGGAAGGGAAAACTAAGATAAGGAAGGGGGAGGGGGATCTGCAGTATTCATTCTTTGCTATAAGCAAAAATCCAGTATTTGATTAGCATATTCTGAAAAATTCTGCAAATCTCAGTCCTGAGCATATATCCAGAAAATATGAACATTTTAATTCAAAAAGATACATTACTTCAATGTCCATAGCAGTACTATTTGCATTAGCCAAGGCATGGAAAAACTCAAGCACTCACCAATAGATGTTTGATTTAAAAAGATATTGATAGACAGATGTAAAGTGGAATATTACTCCAGACATAAAAAATGAAATATTGTTATGTGAAACAACAGGGATGGACCTAGAGATTAGCATATTAAGTGAAGTAAGTCAGAGAAAGATTATAAGATCTTACTTATATGTGGAATCTGAAAATATAATAAAAATGAATCTATATACAAAATAGAAACATTCTTTTTTCTTTATTCTGTTCCATAACAGTGATGCCCACTTGCCTATCTGCCACCATGCTTATTTGTTCTTCTTCATCCTGTAATCTGCTATTGGTTCCTTCCAGTGATTTTTTCATTTTAGTCATTGTGTTGTTCATACATTTCTGAACATAAATATCTCTGTTTATTCTTTAAATCTTCTCTTTCTTTGTTAAATGTTTCCTGTAAATTATCAACATTTGCCTCCAATTTTTTTTCTGAGTTCTTGGATCACCCTTACTATCATTACTCTAAAGTCATTTTCATGGAAGTTGCTTAATTCCACTTCATTTAGCTGTTCTTCTGGGGATTCTTCCTGTTCCTTTATCGGTCTAACATTTCTTTGCTGTTTCATTTAGTCTAGCTTTCTGTGTGATATCTTTTTTTTAAACTACAGGGTTGGAGACTCTCTTGCTTCTGCCACCTAATGGTAAAGTTGTTACAGGCCCTTGTGGCAAGCTTCCTGATTGGAGGGACTGGTGCCTGCCCACTGGTAAGTGGAGCTGAGTTTTGTCCCTATGATAGGTGGGGCTTTGTCTGTGAGTGTGGTAAGAGTTACCTGTGTGTCAAGGAGGACTTTAGGGAGTCTGATGATGTGTGGGACTGTTTTCCAACCTGTAAGTTGTTTGGCCTGGCACTTCTTAGCCTTGATGTGTGGAGTCAGATTTTTACAAAATAGCCACCTCCAGGGAATGTCACATGAATGATTATTTCCTGAAAACTCCACCTCCAAGTTCCTGTCCCCACAGTGAGCCACAGCTGGCCCATGTTTTTCTAGGAGACCTTCCAATACCCGCATGTGTGACCCAGATTCCTATGGAGTCCCTGTTTTGCCCTGGGACCCAGTGCACATGAAAACCGGTGTATGCCCTCCAAAAGAATAGTCTCTTTTTTCTTCAGTCTTGTGGATTTTCTGTGCTCAGGCCATAATGATCTTAAATGTCTAATTCTCCAAGGGCTCCTCTTTACCATGTCACACCCCTAGCCTGGGGAACCTGACATGGGGTTTGGAACACTCACTCCTGTGGGACAGCCTCTGTAATATAGTCATAGAACAACAACAACAATAATTGTATGGAAATACAAAATACCCCACATATCCAAAGCAACCTAAAAAAGAAAATGTAGCTGGAGAAATCAGGTGCCCTTACTTCCAAACTACAAAGCTACAGTCAACAAAACAGTATGGTAATGGCACAAAAACAGAAATATAGACCAAAGGAACAGGATAAAAAGCCAAGAATTAAACCCATTCACCTATAACCAACTAATATACAATGAAAAATGAAACAATATACAATGCATAAAAGACAGTCTCTTCAATAAGCAATACTGGGCAAGCTGAACAGCTATACATAAGAGAATGAAGACAGAACATTCTCTTACACCATAAAAAAAATAAATTCCAAATGGATTAAAGAAGTAAATGTAAGATTGGATACTACAAAACTCTTAGAGGAAAAAATAGCCTGAACACTCTCTGACATAAACTGCAACAATACCTTCTTGGATTCATCTCCTAGATTAATGAAAATAAAAACAAAAATAAACAAGTGTAAACAAGTGGGACCTAATTAAACTTAAAATTTTTGCACAGCCCATGAAACCATAAATGAAATGAAAAGGCAACCCAAAGCATGCGAGAAAATATTTGCAAATGAAGCCACTGACAAGGGACTTATCTCTAAAATATACAAATACCCCCTGCAGCTCATTATAAAAAAAAGAAAATTTTTAAAAATGGGCAGAAAATCTAAATAGACATTTCTCTGAAGAAGACACATAGATGGCCAAAAATGCACATGAAAAGACATTCAACATCACTAATTATTAGAGAAATGCAAATCAAATCTATGATGAGGTACCACCTTATACCAGCCAGAATGCCCATCATCAAAAGGTCTACAAACAATAAATGCTGAAGAGTAGTCCACAAAAAAGGGAACCTGATTATATTGTTGATGAGAATGTAAGTTGTTATAACAGCTATGGAAAACAGTATGGATCTTACTCAAAAAACTTAAAATAGAACTACCCTATCATCCATTAATCCTGGACATCTATCCAGAGGAAACCATAATCCAAAAAGCTACATGGACCCTGATGTTCATTGCAGCACTCTACATGGAAGCACCCTATATGTTCATCAACAGAGGAATGGATAAATCATATGTGGTACCTATGCTTTATTAAAAAAATATGATACATATATACAATGGAATATTCCTCAACCATAAAACAAAATGAAATAATGCCAGTTGAAGCAACAAGTATCAACCTAAAGATTATCGTAATTAGTGAAGTTAGACAGCAAAAGGGAAACATCATATGATGTCACTTGTATGTGAAAACAAATCAAAAAAACAAAAAAACAAGAATAAAATAAACTTACCTGCAGAACAGAAACAGACTCACAGATCTGGGAATCAAACTTATGGTTACCAAATGGAACATGTTCAGGATAGCGTTTGGACTTAGGGATATGAATTCAGAAGTAATCCTTCCTCTGCAATTTTTTTGAATATTTTCAGAAGGATAAATGGTAACTCTTCCCTAAATGTTTGGTAAAATTCACCCATGAAACCAACTAGTTCTGGACATTTGTTTTTTGGAGAATTTTAATTACTGATTCAATTTTATTACTGGTGTTTGGTTTTCTACTATTCTCCTTGTTTTTTTTTTTCCTGAATTAGTCTTGGGAGATTGTGCCTTTCTGCAAATTTGTCCATATCTTCTAGGTAGTCCAAATGTAATATTGGGGTATTGTTGCTTACAGAGTCTACTATGATCCTGTATGTTTCTTTGGTATTGGTTTTAACTTCCTCTTTTTCATTTCTGATTTTATTGATTTAGGTGTTCTCCATTTTTTTCTCAATCAGTCTGGTTAAAAGTTTATCAATTTTCTCTAGCTTTGCAAAGAACCAGATTATAGTATCATTTATATCTTCTGTTTTAAAAATGTCTATTTCATTTATTTCTGCTCTGATCTTTAAGATTTCCTTCCATCCACAAATTTTATTTGTTATTTTCTCTCTATTTGCTTTACATGTAAGTTTAGATTATGGGAGGTGTTTCTTTTTTCCTCAGGTAAGCTTGTAACACTATAAGCTTCCCTCCTAGAACTGATTTTGCCAAGATTGAGGATGACTGTCCTTTCATTTTCATTTATCTCCAGGTACTGTTTTTTTTAATTTTTATTTTTATTTCTTCAGTGATCCATTTTTGGTTTAGTAGCATATTATTTAGTCTTCAACTGTTTCTCTTATTTGCAGTTTTTTTTTTAACTAGTTGATTTCTAGTCTCATAGAATTTGGTGTGAAAATATGTTGAATATGATTTAAATTTTCCTCAATTACCAAAACTTTTTTGTTGCCTAGTATGTGATCACTCCTGGAGAATATTCTACATATACTTTAAAAGAAAGTATATTTTTCTGTCTTTGAATTGAATGTTGTGTGTGTGCGCGTGTGTGTGTGTGCACGTGTGTGTGTGTGGTGTGTGTGTGGGGGGTGTTTTTCTGTGTAATCCATTTGGTCTAATGTATTATTTAAGGACTATGTTTCCTTATTGATTTTCTCTCTGGATGATCTGTTCATTCATTTGAGTGAGGTGCTAAAATCCCTTTTATGTAGAAAATGGAACCCTCTCAAACTGTTGGTAGGAATGTAAACTGGTGCAGCCACTACAGAAAACATTACAGAGGTTCCTCAAAAAAACTAAAAATAAAACTAACATAAAATCCAGAAATCCTACTTTTGGGCGTATACCCTGAGAAGACTCTAATTCAAAAAATACATGTACTCCTATGTTCAAAGCAGCAATATTTACAATAGTCAAGACATGAAAACAACCTAATGTCCATCAACAGAGGACTGGATGAAGAAGATGACATATATACAATGGAATGTTCCTCATTAATAAAAAAAAAACATTAAAATTATGCCTTTTGCAGCAACATGGATGGCCCTAGAAATCAACATAAAGTGAAGTAACTCAGAAGGAGAAAGACAAAGACTACAGGATATAATTTATATGTGGAATCCAAAACATGGAGCAAATGAACACATCTATGAATAGAAATGGACTCACAGACATAGAGAATGGACTAGAAGTTGCTGGTGGGGCAGGGTAGGGAAGGATTGGGAGACAAGGATTAGCAGAAGCAAATTAGTATATATGTAGAATGGAAAAACAAGAAGGTTCTTGTCTATAGCACAGGGAACTATTTTCAATAGACTGTGATAAACCATATGGAAAAGAATAAGCAAAATTATACACACACACACACACACACACACACACATATACATATCAGAGTCACTTTTCTGTACAGCATAACTTAACATAACATTTAAATCAGTCTAGAAGAAATGGACAAGTTTTTATGTAATTACAGCCACCAAACCTGAATCAAGAATAAATAGATCAAGTGAACAGACCAGTCACTAGAGATGAAATTGAATATGTAATATAAAAATAATCCCTACAAACCAAAGTCGAGGACCAGATGGCTTCACAAAAGAATTCTACCAAATATACAGAAAACTTACACCCATCCTTCTTAAACTTTTCGAAAAGATTGAAGAAAAAACACTCCCAAAGACATTCTATGCAGTCACAATCACCCTAATACCCAAAACAGACAAGTATACTACCAAAAAAGAAAGTTATAGGCCAATATCTTTGATGAATATACATGCAAAAATTCTCAAAAAAATTTTAGCCTACCAAATTCAACAACATATAAAAAAGATTATACACAACAAAGTAGTATTCTTCCCAGGTGCACAAGGGTGGTTCAACATATGAAAAGGAATCAATGTCATGACATATTAATAAAAGAAAAGTCAAAAACCACATGCTCATCTCATTAGATGCAGAAAAAGTATTTGAAAAGTCCAACATCCATTCATGATAAAAACTCTTACCAGAGTGGGTATAGAGGGAACATACCTTAACATAGTAAAAGCCATTTATAACAAACCCACACCAAATATAATACTCAATGGAGAAAAGCTGAAATGCTTCCTGCAAAAAATCTGGAACAAGACAAGGTAGCACATTCTCACCACTCTTATTTGACATAGAATTGGATGTCCTAGCCACAGCAATCAGACAAATAAAAGAAATAAAAGTTATCCAAGTTGGAAAAGAAGTTAAATTGTCACTCTATGCAGATGACATGATAATATTTATTGAAAAACCTAAAGACTCTACAAATACTACTTGAACTGATCAAAGAATTCAGCAAAGTAGTAGGATATGATGTTAGCTTTGAGAAATCAGTTGCATTAAAAAAACAGCAATTGGTTGCATCTGTACACAAACAATTAAGTATTACAAAAGGAATAAAAATATGATAACCTTAAAATCACCCTCCCAAAAATTAAATAACTGGGAATAAACCTGGCCAAGTAGGTGAAAGATTATATGGTGATAACTATAAAACATTAATCAAGGAAAATAAAGAGGAGTCAAAGAAATGGAAAGATATGCCATGCTCCTGGGTTGGAAAAACTAATATTGTAAAAATGGCCATACTACATAAAGCAATCTACAGGTTCAATGCAATCCCTATCAAATCACCTATGACATTTTGCACAGATTTAGAACAAACAATGCAAAAATTTATATGGAACCATAAAAGACCCAGAATTGCCAAAACAATTCTGAGGAACAGAAACCAAGCAGGAGGCAGAACTCTCCCAGACTTTATGCAACATAACAAAGCCATAGTAATCAAGACAGTGTGATACTTGTACCAAAACAGACATACAGACCAATGGAACAGAATAGATTCCAGATATAAACCCAGACACTTATGGTCTATTAATCTTCTAAAAAGTATGCAAGAATATAAAATGGGGAAATGATAGTCTTTTCAGCAAATGGTGCTGGCAAAACAGGACAGCCTCATGCAAATCAATGAAATTAGAACACGCCCTCACACACCATGCACAAAAATAAACTCAAAATGGCTGAAAGACTTAAATGTACTACAGGACACATGCATATTCCTAGAAGAGAACATAAGCAAAATATTCTGACATCAACCTTACAAATGATTTCTTAGGTCAGACTTGTAGGGCAACAGAAATAAAAAATAAACCAATAGGACTTAATCAAATTTATAAACTTTTCCACAGTAAAGAAAATCATACAAAAAAAGACAACCTATGGAGAAAATAGTTTCAAACGATGCAGCTGACAAGGGATTGATCTCTAAATTGTACAACTTATACAGCTCAACAGCAAAAAAGCTAACAACCCAATTGAAAAATGGACAAAATACATGAATAGACATTTCTCCAAAGGAGATATACAGATGGACAACAGGCACATAAAAAAAAGCTCAACATCACTAATTATTAGAGAAATGCAAATCAAAACTTCTATGAGATACCACCTCACCTGTCAGAATGGCTATCATTAATAAATCCATGAATAACAAATGCTGGATTTGGTGTGGAAACAGTAACAAGGTACCTCAGAAAACTAAATGTAGAACTACTATATGACACAGCAATCCCACTCTTGGGCATATATCCAGACAAAACTCCTTAAAAAGTTACATGCACCCTTATGTTCACTGCAGCACTATTCGTAATAGCCAAGACATGGAGACAACCTAAATGTCCATGAATGCATTAAGATGTTGTATATATACATGATGGAATACTACTCAACCAAAAAAAAGCAAAATAATGCCATTTACAGCAACTTGGATGGAACTAGAGACTCTCATACTAAGTGAAGCAAGTCAGAATGAGAAAAACAAATACCATTTGATATCACTTTTATCTGGAATCTAATATATGGCACAAATGAACCTTTCCACAGGAAACAAATGCATGGACTTGGAGAAGAGACTTGTGGTTGCCAAGGGGGATGGGGAGGGAGTGGGATGGACTGGGAGCTTTGGTTTAATAGATGCAGACTCTTGCTTTTGGAATGGATTAGCAATGAGATCCTGCTGTGTAGCACTGAGAACTATGTGTAGTCACTTATGATGGAGCATGATAATGTGAGAAAAAATGAATGTATACATGTATATGTAACTGGGTCACCATGCTGTACAGTAGAAAAAAAATGTATTAGGGAAATAACAAAAAAAGTAAATGAGGGGGAAATATGCTTGGGCTAAGAAAATGAGGAAATTGTAAATGATGGGGAAAATGTGAAATTGAGGGAAATGTGAAAATGAGAGAAATGAAAATTGTGAATCACTCACTTTCCCCTGACAGCTGCGACCAGTGTTGGTTGGAAGGAGGCAGAAATCATAGGAAGATGCTTGAGATCTCAGATCCTTGGTCTCAAGGGGAGGAAGAGGGGGGTCATTCACTACTTACAGAATTGTTTCATCTGTCTCTGGCCATCTCCCTCACGGGAAGCCCCAGTTTGTGCTTCTTAGCTACTGGCAGGTCAGTATAAACCCCTGACTAGGTCTCCTGGCCCAGCCGGGTCCAAAAGGACTGCCTTATACCAAAAGAAGTCACCAAGGGGCATAAACAGAGCCACAAATTGGGACTCTGCACTCACTCACATCCATGACACATCTCATGCACACACAGGCACTCTTAGGTTGGGTAGGGGAGGCTTCCACCCTTTCGGGCTTAAACTACTTTCCCCCAGGACCTTCAGAACACCCCAGAGAGTAGTCCTGGCTGCTATCTTCAGTTGTCCCTTCAAGTCTGAGAGTGTTTGTGGAGGCCAAGAAATTGAAAAGGAGGGCCAGGTAACCCTCCCAGATTTTGGCACCAACTATGTTAGAAATGGTGAGAGAAGGAGGCAGAGATAGGAGCAATGAGATTTAAAGCAGGTTTATCAATCGCCTGAGTATTCAGGAGCAGTGAGCAGAGAGAACTCTGGTTCCCCACACTTATGGAGAAGCTAGATATATAGGGAAAGGGGGAGTTTATATTTTTAACACATTCTAATTTTAGCACAGGTTCAGTGAGGGAGTAAGAAACAGGGAAGATAGGTTACATTGTTACAATTTAACATTTTCTCCAGCTATTCTTGTCTTGCAAGATGAAGAGTGGTTATCTTGCATCTATGGTAATGTTACTGTTGCTTCCTGTTTCTTCCTTTTACCTGCATGACTCCACTCTTTCTAAACACAGTTTAGAAATTATAAATCTGGGGGAGTTCCCGTCATGGCTCAGAGGTTAACAAACCATACTGGCATCCATGAGGCTTGGATTTCTGATTTCACTCAGTGTATTAAAGATCCGGTGTTGCAATGAGCTGTGGTGTAGGTCACAGACATGGCTTGGATCCCGTGTTGCTGTGGCTCTGGCGTAGGCCAGAGGCTACAACTCCTATTGGACCCCTAGCCTGGGAACTTCCATATGCTGCAAGTGTAGCCCTAAAAAGACAAAAATATAAAAAGAAAAAAAAAGAAATTACAGCTAGATATTTCAAAATATAAAATGTAATATATATTGAAGTTAAAAAATAATAGCTAATATTACTTCTCATTCTTGTTCTCTCTCTCTTTCTAGAATATATCCTAGAAAGGATAGCTTCTAGAAACAGTCCAGGTAACTAACCTTTAGTACTCCATTTTTTTGTTTTGTTTTGTGTTAAACACAAATTATGGGAATTCGAAGTGTCTTATGCAGCTTACAGCAATGCTTGATCCTTAATCCACTGAGCAGGGCCAGGGATCAAACCCATATTATCATGGTTACTAGTCAGATTCATTTCTGCTGAGCCACATTGGGAACCCCATTGATTATAATGTTAATTTTGAGTTATCAAGTTCAATTTTTAATTGTGACATCAGTTTTACATGCCTTTAATATTTTATTTAATTAAAGTGAGAACATACTCTCAGTAGCCCACAGGAAAAAAACAATTGTTTTATATCCCACTATTCTGGATCCACAAGGCAAATATTTTAAAATATTTTAACACGTTTTTCCCTCTAATCATATACTTTTTTACTAATATGCTTATCTTCCAATGCTTAAATACTAAATATCAAATACCTTCACTTAACTCTTGCTCTAGCCACTGTGGATGGAATGTTCCCCTCATCCCACATTCCATCACCTCTTCCTCCTTTTCTCATTCCCCATCCTTTCAATATAGCTACACATCACTTTGAGTCTGAGGTGGCAAAAGCATTTTTCTATTGACTGGTATATATAGCTAAAATATAAAAATATGGGAGTTCCTATCATGGTGCAGCAAAAACAAATCCAACTAGAAACCATGAGGTTGCAGGTTCGATCCCTGGCCTTGCTCAGTGGGTTAAGGATCTGGTGTTGCCATGAACTGTGGTGTAGGTCACAGATGCAGCTTGGATCTGGTGTTGCTGTGGCTGTGGTATAGCCTCACCTCTATAGCTCCAATTAGACCACTAACCTGAGAACCTTCATATGCCGTGGGTGCAGCCCTAAAAAAAGACAAAAATAAAATAAAATAAAAATATGAATTGTTCTTAAATATAATGATATTTTAGTTAGCATTTCATATAAATAGTTCTCATTATTATTTTCTTGGTCAAGACACTTTTATGACCATATATTGATAGGCAATATTTAGAATATTCACAGATTTTCTCAAGGAGACATTTAGAATTTTGAAGAAAATGTTTTCTTTTTTTTTTTTTGTCTTTTTGCTATTTCTTTGGGCCGCTCCCGCGGCATATGGAGGTTCCCAGGCTAGGGGTCGAATCAGAGCTGTAGCCACCGGCCTACGCCAGAGCCACAGCAATGCAGGATCCGAGCCGCGTCTGCGACCTACAGCACAGCTCAGGGCAACGCCGGATCGTTAACCCACTGAGCAAGGGCAGGGACCGAACCCGCAACCTCATGGTTCCTAGTTGGATTCGTTAACCACTGTGCCATGACGGGAACTCCGAAAATGTTTTCAATAAAATATTTCTTATTTACTTTTCTATGTTCTAACCATGCACTTTGAATATTGTGGTTCATATATATCAATTATAATTTTTTTAGGATTGTTAACTTCATTATTTTCTGTATAAATTTATAGAACTTATAATAACCATACATTGGTTCTCTTATGTTAATTCTCTAATTCTTCTATTCATTTAAATTGGCAATCCTTCTCTTTTTTTTTCTTTATTTTTATTTCGGATAGATACTTTTCCATTTTGTCACTGAAATTTTTACTTACTCTTTCATCAATTATTATTCTTTAATATGTAAGAGATAGTTACCTGATACTTTCTTTTATATATCTAAAATATTTATATAGTGGAATGATAATGTCTCAACATATTTGAGGATATAAGTACTATTTTAAAAAACATGTATTTTCTACATTTTCCAGTCATACTACCTCAATGTATATTTGTTTCTATATGTGTATATGAAGATGTATTTTTGTTCATGTGTGTGTCCATGCATGGACACATGTGGGCATCTTCCTATTTTATGCTGCAGACTATCTTAAATGTCTGGTAAAATTTGGATCTACAATATTTAAAACTAAAACACTATGTATTTATAAAGGTTGTTCATTTACAATTTCTATGGTGAATTCCTCCTCCCACCTCCATGAAGAAGGCTCTTAAGATGTCATTTTTTTCCACTTATGTAACTGACCATTTCCTTTTTCCAAATTCCTTTATTCAAGGGTCCTAAATTATTACATCTCTTATTGTAGTTTAGGCTCAGGGTACTCTTCTTTTTTGTTTGTTTGTTTTTGTCATTTCTAGGGCTGCACCCGTGGCACATGGAGGTTCCCAGGCTATGGATCTAATCGAAGCTGTAGCCACTGGCCTATGCTAGAGCCACAGCAACATGGAATCCAAGCCACATCTGCAACCTACACCACAGCTCACGGCCGTGCTGGATCCTTAACCCACTGAGCAAGGCCACAGATTGAACCTGCAACTTTTGGTTCCTAGTCGGATTCGTTAACCACTGAGCCACGATGGGATCTCCTCAGGGAACTCTTTTAATTCATGACATATACATATAGTTACCATCATGGAAGTAGGTTTTAACAGGGAGATGTTTTAAACATATGTACTTACATTTAAACAATAATCTATAATTGAAGATTTTTAAGCACAAAAAAAAGGAAAAAGTAATGAGTAGAAAAAGTTCTATAAAGCAAAATGTATCATATAAGTGTTAAAGAAGTAGAGAAACATAAAATATATGCTATTTAAGAGAGCTTGCATGGATTTATCAAAGCAATGAGTGTGTGGTTTATACTTATTCAGGCAAAGGTCAACTTCTACAACATTCAAAAACTCACTGGGATGCAGAAGAAAATATGTGTAAGTGGTACTTGACATGTAGGATTCATTCTATATTTCACAACAGAAAAATCAAATAATGTCACTTGACTACAGAGAAGCTTAATTTGACATTTCTGAGCACATAAACCTCAAGAAAGAAAAATAGGTTCAAAACATTGGCTGAAAGGCTACTGCAAATTTTGAGATGAGACTTAGGCTTTGAATATGAAAGAAAAATCTTACATTAATGGTAATAACCAATTGTTCATAATAGAATCCTATAATGTATGCATTTACCTGATTTCCCATGAAAATATTTTAAGTACCAAATCTAATTCTGTGGTTAGTTGTGTTTGTGTAGGGTAGTAAAACATACTTATCTCAATGCCGCCAATTTTTTTCTATAATTTTAAAGATTTCCTGGAAAAAACTTTGGCCAAAATGTTTGCATTTTCTAATTTTAATCTCTGGATAAAAAATGGTGTCTTTTACAAATTATCTGACATAGGTAAGTTCAAATTTTCATTTCAGAACTGTAAAGTTTTAAATAATATTCCAAAATAAAACAAAAATAGCTTATTATTTTAAATTTGAATTGTTCATGTGTTTCTCTTTAGGAAAAATTATATGAATTCCACATGGAAAATTATAATCAACAACAAGAGATTTCATTTTATTGGGGTTGTTACCCCCTGTCAGAATTGGCATGTTTCTTTTTATTCTCATTGTTCTCATTTTCCTAATGGCTCTGTTTGGCAGCCTCTACATGATTTGTCTCATCATCCTTGACACCCAAATCCACACATCCATGTATTTTCTATTCAGTCAGCTCTCTTTCATGGACCAGAATTAAATCTCCCAAATGGCCTACAACTATCTTATTGGAAACGAGCCTATATCCTTCATCGAGTATGGAGTTCAGAGCTGCTTCTTGACTTTTGGAGGTGCAGAAGCATCGCTCTTGACATTTATGACTTATGATCATCATGTGGCCATTTACTTTCCTCTTCACTATTCCATCAGAATCAGCAGAAGACTGTGTGCATATCTACGATAATGGGATCTTGGAAAATGGGCTCTATCAACTCCTGTGCCCACACTATATATACCTCCATATCCCTTATTGCCAATCCAGGGCCATCAATCATTTCTTCAGTGATGTCCCAGCCATGTTTACTTTGATCCGTGTTTACACCTGGATCCACGAGTACAGAGTGTTTGTGAGCACCATCCTCTTCCTTCTGTTCCCCTTCATTGGTGTTGCATGCTCCCATGGCTGTGTTCTCCTTGCTCTCTATTGCATGAACTCAGATGAAGGGAAGAAAAAGGCCTACTCCACCTGTAGTGCCCACCTTACTGTTGAGACTTTGTATTCTGTACCCTTTGTTTATACTTATCTATGCCCCAAGTTTCTTCATGTGCCAACAGAGGACAAAGCTCTGGCTGTGTTCTACACCATTCTGACCCCAATGCTCAATCCTCTTATCTATAGCCTGAGAAACAATGAGGTGATAGAGGCCCTGAAAATAGTAATTCAAAGAATCTGTTCTGTGAAAATGTAGACAAAGTTTTTGCATGAGTACCAGCAGTTGTATAAACATCCATTTATCAGGGTATAGTAATTAAAAATATTATTTTATCATTAAATGCAAGGAGTAAAATTAATCCATAAAGGAAGAATTTTGTTGATAATCATATATCAACAAAATTTTCTTTCTTATAATATATACATGCATGTAGACATACATATAACATGGATAAAGATTTTATAACATTATTTTTAATAATGATTTTCTCCATCAATTTCAAATGCTTTTAATTTTTGCTGACATATAGTCAACAATAAAATGGTTTTTGGCATGTAATAAATAACACGGAAACGCTATAACTGAATTTTCCATTCAGCATAACATTTCTACTATTTTTTATCTATTTTCCAATATGTCTAAAATATTTTTTTGAATGTCTGGATCAATTTAAATGTCAACAAATATTTGTTCTTCTCATAATCAACCTATTTGATCAGTAACATTCATTTCTTTCCATATAGGGAAATTTTATTTAATAAGTTTAACTGAGACTTCATCAGGAATTTTGTAATCCTTATTTCTTTCTGCGTGAAATGTGACAAATTTCGGTTTCTTTTAGTGTGGTGTGTTTAGGAAAGTATTTTATTCTTTATTTTCATTTTTATTTTTGGTCATTTTAGGGCAGCACCTATGGCATATACGGAAGTTCCCAGGCTAGGGGGTCGAATTGGAGCTATAGCAGCGGGCCTACACCACAGCCACAACAATGTGGGATCTGAGCCATGTCTGTGACCTACACCACAGCTCACGGCAATGGTGGACAACTGACCCACTGATTGAGGCCAGTGACTGAACCCACAACCTCATGGATGCTAGTCAGATTCACTTACACTGCACCAAAATGGGACTGCCAGGAAGTTTTTTAATATTAGCTAATTCAGAGGATCAACATCAAAGACTTGGAGAGGCCAACAGAAATGAAGGAAATTGTGTGATTAACAATATAACAAATGGGTTAATATTTAATCTAATTAGTGGAAATTAGAAATACCCCCACATTCTTGCAACCATCCTCAGCACTCAGCATACATCATTTTTACCTCCTGTCACCACTGAACTCTTGCTACATTGTTTCTAAAATGAGATTGTATTCCCTCCACTACATTTTTTAATTCTAATGAAACGGTCTGGGGAAAGTTAATTTTACGAAGCAATTTTAGGTATTCATGCTATGGTTTAGTCACTTTTCTGAACAGGTCTGAACACATTATCCATTAAGTCATCAGCTCAAGTGATGATATTACCTCTTGTGGCATGGAGAAGAAGGATCATATTCCACATAATTTGCAGAGCAGAGCATAAATGAAAATATAATGCCTCATCTTCAGAAATCAGAAATATGTGCCATTATTGGTGCTCAAATAATTGCATTTTTTTCAAAATTAACTTATTGATTATAAAATGCAATAAATATTACAAACAATATTTTGTTTCATAGGTTTATATACACTTAATTGTTATATTTTATTGTGTGATAGTTTTATTGAGTATAAGATTTTGGGACCTCACTTTTCTCCAAATTTATTTTTATAAAAATTTATACTTTAAAAACTTCATTCTCCACCAGTGCAGCCACTGGCAATAAAAGCTAGGTTGAAATTAATATTAGATGATTTTATTTATTTTTTTAACTTTAAAAGAACTTTTCTGCTTAAGTTACTAAGGTGATTGGGGTGTTTATAAGTTGTAAAAACATTAGGCATATTTTCTGATTAATTATATCAAGATATAAATTTTAGCACAGGTTGAGGTAATGATAATCAAGGAGAATTGTTTTCCTAAAAGATTTATCTTATAAATCTATTTCAAAACATAGATCCATCCAACATCATTTCATATAATTATGAATTTAATCTTAAATATAAATTTAATTAATGGCATTTTAGTGATTCCTCTCAAATTTCTGGTAATGTGTGAACTTTGAAAAAGGGCCAGAAGTGGCTTTACATTTCAAATGCCTGTCCAGTCATTTTATCACTGTTTTTTGAATTATAAGGTAAATTCATGTTAAAATTTTTTGTTTTTAAATTTTTTGACACTTTACATGAAAAGAATATGATTTTCTATTGCTGATCTTTCAAACTAATTTTATTTTATTCTATGCTTCTAGATATTTCAAAATTTCAAAAGTTTTTAAAGCCATTTTTTGAGTACTCTATGGTGAATGATAATGATTCTCTGATATTCTCTACTGCAACAAATATTTGTTTTGTTTTAGTATAAAATAATACAATAGCTTCTGTAATAATTAAAAAATTGTAATTATTTACTGAAAATGCTCTCTTGCCTGAGCTTTCTAGTATTTTCTATTCTGACACTCAAGTGAGACATTTAATACATTTGTAGATGACCTAGGAGTGGGTTTGGGATGGAAGCATAAGTCACCACCACCTCCACCAGGAGTTATTGCTCCTGCCAGGGAAAGCTCCTCTTTCCTAGGCAGTGGCCACCTCCACCATTGCTGAAACTATAGCTGCTGTGGTAAACACCACCTCCAATCTGGGCACAGTTCCAATGTGGACACTCCACTGGGGTCTACTGGTGTCCTGAACTCTAAAGTGTTTTTGCACATGGGGTGGCCAGACCAACTGCTCTATTTGCATGCTAACTGAGCCATCATGTACAGGTCCTACTCTTGAACCAAAACCTCATGGTAATACTGCCACCCAGTATAACTTCTCTGCTCACATGTGTATTCAGAGATAAAATTATTAAAAATTTCAAGGAGGCAACAAGAGTGTATTGAACGTAGCAAGAATCCTCTCTGAAGGTAAAAGCCTATGTAAGCATATGTGCCCCTAAAAGGTAAAATGCCCTGAAAAGGGTAAAATGAAAGAATACAAAGGAGATTGTATGCTGTAAAACCAGGAAAATGATGGTAATGTCTGCTGTTTTGGTCAGGTGTTATCATTGGTTACCTAAGGAAATGTGTAATTGAGAAGGCATATGCGTTCTAGACTCATCCAATTCATACAGTGAAAATAGAGAAAATCAGGAGATATTAATCTAAATCTATTATTGTCTCTGATAAACAATATTGTATTAGTTTATTAGTCATCTTTTTACAAGAAATTACTTTTTTTTCTTTTTAAGTAATCTGTCTAAAAAAACAATGATTTTGTGATACATTAAATTACTACCTTGTGGAGTTCCCATCGTGGCGCAGTGGTTAACGAATCCGACTAGGAACCATGAGGTTGCAGGTTTGGTCCCTGCCCTTGCTCTGTGGGTTAACGATCTGGCGTTGCCGTGAGCTGTGGTGTTTGTTGCAGATGCAGCTTGGATCCCGCGTTGCTGTGGCTGTGGTGTAGGCCGGAGGCTACAGCTCCTATTCGACCCCTAGCCTGGAAACCTCCACATGCCACGGGAGCGGCCCAAGAAATAGCAAAAAAGACAAAAAAAAAAGAAAAAATTACTATCTTGTGTTGTTTTCATCAGGTCTATGATTATTAAGAAAATGAGTCTTGTCTATTAAAAAGACTAAGTTGTTTTTTTTTTAAACAAATATTTAACAACTATTATGTGCCTGCAAAATATTTGTCATTATGGATACATTGATAGCTAAGTATTTTTTCACAGTGACCTGTAATTTTATGTGACAAATTGTCTTATTTTATATGCTTTTAGTGCCGCACCACGGCATATGGAGGTTCCCAGGCTAGGGGTCCAATCAGAGCTGTAGCCACCAGCCTACACCAGAGCCACAGCAACGCAGATCCAAGCCATGTCTGCGATCCACAACACAGCTCACAGCAATGCCGGATCCTTAACCCACTGAGCAAGGCCAGGGATCGAACCTGCAACCTCGTGGTTCCTAGTCAGATTCGGTAACCACTGTGCCACAACGGGAACTCCGAGACGTTTTTATCATAGTAAACCTATAATTACCAGTATAATTTAGTATTTTCTTTCAGATAGGGAAATTCTATTTCAGAGATTTAACTGAGACTTCATAGTCCTTATACCACTCTGCATGGAAAATGACAAACTTAGTTTTCTTTTACTGTGGTGTGTTTAGGGAATTGTTTTAATATCAGCTACACCAGTGCATCAACATCAAGGACCTGGAAATGTCAACACAGATGAAGGAAATTATGAGGTTAATAATATAACACATGAGTCAATGTTTAATCAATTACTGGAAATTAGAAATACCCCCAACATTCTTACAATCATCCTGAACACACAGCAGATATCGTTTTACCTCCTGTCACCACTAAAATCTTATAATACATAATGTTTCTGAGATTGTATTCCCTACTCACTACATGTTTTACTGATAATGAAAGTCTCTGAGGAAAGTTAATTTTATGAAGCAACTTTAGCTATTCATGTTATGGTTTAGTCACTTTTCTGAACAGGTCTGAACACATAATCCATTAAGTCATCAGCTCAAGTGATGATAGAAGTGTTATCACTGTTCATCAGTGATCAGTGCTGAAATATCCTTTACCTTTTAGTTGTGGCATGGAGAAGAAGGATCATATTCCACATAATTTGCAGAGCAGAGCGTAAATGAAAATATAATGCCTCATCTTCAGAAATCAGAAATATGTGCCATTATTGGTGCTCAAATAATTGCATTTTTTTCCAAAATTAATTTATTGGTTATAAAATGCAATAAATATTACAAACAATATTTTGTTTCATAGGTTTATATACACTTAATTGTTATATTTTATTGTGTGATAGTTTTATTGAGTATAAGATTTTGGGACCTCACTTTTCTCCAAATTTATTTTTATCAAAATTTATACTTTAAAACCTTCATTCTCTATAAATGCAGCCACTGGCAATAAAAGCTAGGTTGAAATTAATATTAGATGATTTTATTTATTTTTTTAACTTTGAAAGAACTTTTCTGCTTAAGTTACTAGAGTAATTAAAGGTGTTTATAAGTTGTCAAAACATTAGGCAGATTTGAAACTACTCAATTTCCTGTAAATCTGAATTTCATTTGAAATATAAATTTAATTAATAGCTTGTTATTGAGTGCTTTGAAATTTTTGGTAATTTGTCAACATTTTAAAAACCAGAAGTGGTTTTACATTTCAAATGCATATTCACTGATCTTATCACTGTTTTAATATTATAAGGTAAATTAAGATTAAAACATTCTGTTAATTTTTTTCTGAAACTTTATATGAAAATAATATTATTTTCTATCACTCATAATGACCCCCAATCTGTTCACTGGTCCCAAAGTAGACACCCCATTGGGATCCAGTGGTGTTCTGAATTCTAAAGTGTGAGTGGAAAGGGGGTGGCAGGCCAATTGCTCTTTTTGCATGCTAACTAGGCCAAAATGTACAGGTACCCTTGATGGACCACAACCACGTGGTAATGCTGCCACCTACTTTAACTTCTCTGCTTACATGCATACACTGAGAAAAAATTATTTAGAATTTCAAGGAGGCAAAAAAAGTTTATTTAACCTAGCAAGGATCCTATCTGAGTGTAAAAGCCTATGTAAGCATATTTGCTACATGTCCTGAGAAAGGTAGAACAAAAGAAACAAAGGGAATTTCATTATGCAAAACAAGGAAAATGATGGCAATTTCCACTGATTTGGTCAGGTTTATCATTGGTAACCTAAAGAAATGTGGAAATGAGGATGTGTGCCTACTCCAGACTCCTTATCCATTTCAGGTAGTGAAAAATAGAATCGTTAAGACATTAATGTATTATTATATTTGACTCACCATATTTTATTAGTTTACTCACCTGATTTTAACAAGAAATTGTAATTTTATTTCTCCTTTTTTAAAAGTAGCTTTCCTTAAAACTAGGATTTTGTGTTATATTTGATTATTTCCCTGTGTTGTTTTCATCAGGTATTGGACTACTTAAAAAAAAATGAGCCTTCTCTTAAAAGAACAAAGTTATTTTTTTGGTTTTTTGTTTGTTTTTGGTCTTTTTTTTAGGGCCACACCCACAGCATATAGAGTTTCCTAGGCTAAGGGTCTAATCAGAGCAATAGCTGCCTACCTATGCCACAGCCACAGCAATGTCAAATCTGGGCTGCATCTGCAACCTACACCACTGCTCACTGCGACACCAAATTCTTAACCCACTGAGCAAGGCCAGGGAGAGAACCTATAACATCATAGTTCCTAGTCAGATATGTTTCTGCTGCATTACAATGGGAACTCCCCTGAAAATTTTTTTTTAATATTTAATAGCTTGTATTTGCCTGCAAAATTTGTCATTGTGGTCAAATGGATAGTTAAGTATTTTTTACAGTGACTTGTAGTTTTATTTGACCCAGTTTCATAAAATCTTTTTTTAACATTACATTTATTTTCTATTTTTAATGATTTTTGTTTTTCTATTATAACTGATTTTCAGTGTTCTGTCAATTTTCTACTGTATATCAACATGACCCAGTCACACATATATTTATGTACCTTCTTTTTCTCACATTATCTTCCATCATGCTTCATCATAAGGGACTAGATATAGTTTCCAGTGCTCTACAGAAGGATCTCCTTACTTATTCATTCCAAAGGCAATAGTTTGCCTCTATTAACCCCAGATAATCAGTCCATCCCACTCCCTCCCCCACAACTAGAAGTCTGTTCTTCAAGTCCATGAATTTCTGTTCTTCGGAAAGATATGTTAGGATGGGAATGCAGTAGGAGATTTTAACACCCACTCACATCAATGGACAGATCCTCTAGACAGAAAATCAGTAAGACAACAGAGATCCTAAATGACGCAATAGAAAAGTTAGACTTAATCGACATTTTCAGGACATTACATACAAAAAAAAAATACACATTCTTCTCAAGTGCACATGGAAACTTCTCAAGGATTGATCAAATCCTGGGGCGCAAAACAAACCTCAACAAATTTAAGAGTATAGAAATTATTTGAAGTATCTTCTCTGACCACATGGCATGAAAATAGAAATCAACCCCAGGAAAAGAAATGAGAAAAAAACTAACTATAGGAGAATAAACAACATGCTACTAAAAAGCAATGAGTCAATGAGGAAATCAAAAGGGAAATTAAAAAATACCAGGAGACAAGTTATAATAAAGATACAACCATTCAAAATCTATGGGATGCCACAAAAGCAGGGCTTAGAGTGAAATTCATAGCAATACAGGCCTTCCTCAAAAGAGAAGAAAAATCTCAAATTGACAACTTAACCCTCCACCTAAATGAATTAGAAAAAGAAGAACAAACAAAACCTAAAGTCACCAGAAGGAAGGAAATCAAAAAAGATCAGAGAGGAAATCAATAAAATAGAGATTCAAAAAACAATAGAAAAAAAATCAATGAAACCAAGAGCTGATTCTTTGAAAAGGTAAACAGAATTGACAAACCTCTGGCCAGACTCACCAAGAAGAGGAGAGAAAAAACCCAAATAAACAAAATAGGAAATGAAAAAGAAATATCAATGGATACTGCAGAGAAAAGGAAAAAAACCATAAGACTATGAAAAATTATATGCCAAGAATTTGACAACCCAGAAGAAATGGACAACTTTCTAGAGACATAGAGCCTGCCAAAACTGAATCAAGAAGAAATAGATCAATTGAACAGACACATCACTAGAAGTGAAATTTAATGTCATAAAAATAATTCCTACGTAACAAAAGTCCAGGACCAGATGGCTTCACAGGTGAATTCTATCAAACATACAAAGAGGAAATTATACCCATCCTACTTAAACTTTTCCCAAAGTTTGAAGAAGAAGGAACACTCCCAAAGACATTCTATGAAGCCACCATCACCTTAATACCAAAACCAAATATACTACCAAAAAATAAAGTTATAGGCCAATATCTTTGATGAATACAGCTGCAAAAATTCTCAACAAAATGTTATCCTACTGAATCCAACAACATATAAAAAAGATCATACACCACAACCAAGTGGAATTCATCCCAGGTTCACAAAGATGGTTAAACATATGCAAATCAATCAACATCCTCAACCACATGATATCTCAATAGATGCTAAATACTTTTTGACAGACTTCCCCAAACCAATACAAGTTTTTTTTAACTTCAAATTAAATTTATGATTTTATACAAGGATGCTAAAATATCTCAAAAGTGTTTTTTCTCATCTTTTAAAAATAGAGATATTAAACTATTTGGGGTAATTGGATTGTTTAATTTCATGTAAAGAATTATCAAATAGGAATTAATACTAAACACTTTTATGATGAGTTCATATAGATACATTGTATGTGTTGCAGAAATTATATGAAATTTAAAAAACTTGAATTGTTTGTATAATGTTATCAGACCTATTTAAGTGTAATTTCTGTAAAATACTATAGAAAATACAGGTGTACAACATAGTGAGTCACAACTTTTAAATGTTATACTCAAAATGTAATTATTACAAAATATTGCCTACATTCTCCTTGTTGCATGGTATATACTTGTAGCTTATTCTATTCCTAACAGTTTGTACCTCTTACTCCCCTAATCTTTTATTACCCTCACCTTCCCTCTTCCCATTGATAACCACTACTTTGCTCTCTATATCTATGTCTGCTTCTCTTTTTGTTATATTCACTAGCTTGTTATAATTTTTTAGATTCTATATATAAATAATATAATATTTTTCTTTCTCTGCCTTAATCATTTTGTCTTGCATTATGCCTCACATGTTTTTCCATATTGCTGCAAATTGTAAAATTTCATTTTTTATGGCTAGGAATTGTTATATTTGTAGCTGAGTAGTGAATATCACATATTCTTTAACCATTTTTCTCTTTTTTTTTGTCTTTTGTCTTTTTTGTTGTTGTTGTTGTTGCTATTTCTTGGGCCGCTCCCACGGCATATGGAGGTTCCCAGGCTAGGGGTTGAATCGGAGCTGTAGCCACTGGCCTACGCCAGAGCCACAGCAACGTGGGATCCGAGCCGCGTCTGCAACCTACACCCAGCTCACGGCAAGGCTGGATCATTAACCCACTGAGCAAGGGCAGGGACCGAACCCGCAACCTCATGGTTCCTAGTCGGATTCGTTAACCACTGCGCCACGACGGGAACTCCCCATTTTTCTCTTGATGGATATTTAAGTAACTTTAATATTTTGCCAATTGTGAACATTATTTCTATGAACATCGGAGGGCATGTATCTTTTCAAGGTAGTGTTTTTGTTTGTTTGCTTGTTTTTCCTGAGATACACCCAGGAACTGAATTGTTGGTCATATGGTAGCTCTATATTTAGTTTATTGAGAAAGCTTCATACCATTATAGACAGTGGATGAATTAATTTACATGCCCCCCCAATTTACCTTTTATCTGTATCCTTACCAACATTTGTTTTTGTGTCCATCTTTATGGTAAGCCTTCTAACGGTTGTAAGGTGGCGTGTTATAGTGGTTCAGTTTGCATTTTCCTGATGATTAACTTTTATATATTTTGGATATTAACCGCTTTTCAGTCATATAATTGCAAATATTTTCTGCCATTCAACATGTTGTCTTTTCATTTTGTCCATGTTTGCTATTTCTGAGCAAGAGCTTTTAAGTTTAATTAGATCTCATTTGTTTATTTTTGCTTTTATTTTCTTTAATCTAGGACATCAGTAAGAAAATTTGCTGCAATTTGTGTCAGAGTGTTATACCTATATTTTCCTCTAGGAGTTTTATTGTATCTGTTTTGACATTTAGGTTTTTAATCCATTTTTAGTTTGTTTTTATATATGGTATTAGAGAGTGTTCTAATTTCATTACTTTTCCTGTAGCTGTTCAGTTTTCCCACACACTATTGAAGAGACTACCTTTACTCCACTGTATATTCTTGCCTGTTTTGTAGTAGATTAACTGACCACAAGCATATGGGGATTTTTCTAGGCTCTCTAATCTCTTCCATTGATCTATTTGTCAGTTTTTGTGTCAGTATCTTCCTGTTTCAGTTACTGTAGTTCTGTAATGTAATCTGAAGCCAAGGAACATGATTCCTTTAGTTCTGTTCTTCTTTCTCAGGATTGTTTTTGTTATTTGGGGTCTTTAGTGGCACCACACAAATTAAAGAAAATTTTGTTCTAGTTTTGTTAAAAAATGCCATTGGTATTTTAATAGGTGCTGCATTGAATCTGTAGATTGACTTGGGTATAATAGGCATTTTTACAATAAATGTCCTTCCAATCCAAGAACACTATATATCTTTCCATCTCTTTGTATCATTTTCAATTTCTTTCATCAGCATCTTATAGTTTTCATAGTACAGGTCACTTGCCCTCTTAGGTATGTTCTTTCCTAGGTATTTTATTCTGTTTCATGCCATGGTAATGGGAAAGGTTCTCTCAATTTCTCTTTCTAATATTTCATTGCCAGGGCATAGAAATGCAACAGATTTCTATATGTTAATTTTATTTCCCCAAACTTTACCAAATATATTGATGTGTTCTGCTAGATTTCTGGTAGTGACTTTAGGATTTTCTAAGTATAGATCATGTCATCTGCAAATAGCAACTATTTTATTTCTTCCTTTCCAATTGGATTATATTTATTTCCTTTCCTTTTCAGATTGCCTCAGTTAGCATTTCCAAAACTATGTTGAATATAAATGGAGAGAGTGGACATCCTTGTCTTGCTTTTGATCTTAGAGGAAATGCTTTTCACATTTTACTATTGAGTGTAATGTCAGCTGTGAGTTTGTCATATATGGTCTTTATTGTGTTGAGGTAAGTTCCCTCTATGTCCAGCCTCTGCAAAGTATTTTTTATCATACATGGATGTTGAATTTTATGGAAAAGTTTATCTGCCTCTACTAAAATGATCATATGGTGGTTATTCTCCAGTTTGTTCATATGGAATATCATGTTATTTGTGGATATTGAAAAATCCCTTTTGATCATGGTATATGATGATCCTTTTAATGTATTATTGGATTTGGTTTGCAAATTTTTTCTTGAAGATTTTGCATTAGTTTTCAACAATGGTATTGGCCTGTATTTTTCTTTCTTTGCTATTTTTCTCTAGTTTGATTATTAAGGTGATTCCAGCCTCATAGAATGAATTTGGAAGTAGTCTTTCTCAGTATTTTCTTGGAATATTTTCAGAAGGATAGATGTTAACAGTAATATAATCATTTTCTTTTTTCTTTCTTTTTTTTTTTGTCGTTTTGCCATTTTCTTGGGCTGCTCCTGTGGCATATGGAGGTTCCCAGGCTAGGGGTCAAATCAGAGCTGTAGCCACCAGCCTATGCCAGAGACACAGCAACATGGGATCTGAGCTGTGTCTGCAACCTACACCACAGCTCACAGCAATGCTGGATCCCCAACCCACTGAGCAAGGCCAGGGATCAAACCTGCAACCTCATGGTTCCTAGTCGGATTCGTTAACCACTGAGCCATGACTGGAACTCCTAATAATTTTCTTTTCGTTCTTTCTTTTTTTTGTTTTTTTTTTTCTGCTTTTTAGGGCCACACTTGTGGCATATTGAAGTTCCCAGGCTGGGGGTCAAATCAGAGCTGTAGCTGCTGGTCTATACCACAGCCACAGCAGTGTGGGATCCAAGCCACATCTGCAACTGACACCACAGCTCACAGCAATGCTAGACCCTTAACCCACTGAGTGAGGCCAGGGATCATACCTGCAACCTCATGGCTACTAGTCAGATTCATTTCTGCTGGGCCACAATGGGAATTCCATTTTCAATTTTTTGATAAGTAAAAGATGTCTTATATTTAGTGGAATTTTCCATCTGAATAGAAACAGTCAAAAATATACAATATATAATATAAATATAACTCCCACATATGTGATATTTCAGGAATTTTTATTTCTATGTTTTCATTAAACTAATCATATTCCATTTAATTGACTAATTTTTGGATGAATATAATAAAAAATGGGAAATAAAAAATCATATGGAAATACACCATTATTCTGAACTTACTGAACAACAATGTATGACATGTATGATCCCCAAAGTTTAGAGACACAATAATATTGGAAGAAACTCAAAAATAATTTGTTTCTTTCCATACAGAATTGACCCTTAATTCAGCTGTGAAAATATCTGTAGGAATTATCAGAACTCCTTTGCTATTTTTGGCGTAAGGCCATGCAGGGCTATTAGTGACTTAACCTACATTGGCTAAATCTCAGTGGACATTCCCATGTGAATATTAAAAACAAAGAAAGCATACATTAAAATAAAACTCTAGTTAAAGAAGTCCTAGAACCATTGTTGCTCCTGAGTTTCCATGGAGGTACTGAAAATATCAATTTTAGAGATAAAATATTTGACATATACACTAAATTATAAATTTTTTTTTGGTCTTTTTGCCTTTTCTAGGGCCACACCTGCAGCATATGGAGGTTCCCAGGCTAGGGGTCGAATCAGAGCTGCCAGCCTACGCCAGAGCCACGGCAGTGGTTCCTAGTCAGATTCATTAACCACTGAGCCATGATGGGAACTCCATAGATTAGAAAATTTTTAAAGAAATTTACCCAGAAATGAATGTTTATTTGATGGCCATTTGATCTTTGTCAGCTAATCAATCTAACGCATGTGCAAAAGGGCAACTGCGAAAAAAGTACTTATCTGAATTGTATATTTTTCCACTCCAAAAGAGAGTGCTTAAGAGAAATTCATTCAGAATTAAGTACTTTCTTTTATAATAAGTAATGAATACATCCAGTCATCTCATTACTATGAAAACTCCAAAAAGAAAATTTTATTTGACTTAAGAGGTTTTAAATAAGATTATAAATACTTTATAACAAAACATTTAGCTTTAAATAAATACATGGGCTGCTCAAACATTTATTTTATTTTTTAAGTCACAAACTCTTTTAAACCTAAGACTTGTTATTACTGAATAGTTTTATTTGATCTGATTGTGAGTGTAGCATGGTGAAGTGGAACTAAACAAGAAATTGATAAAAAGGCAACAATTGATACTGTCTATGAACTACTGTTCTGGACTTAGAGTGAATGGGCCTACACTCAACTATACCATATTCTGAAATATAATGGAATATAATTATAATATTCTGTGATTAAAGCATAAAATTAAAACTTATATACATTACAATGATACTTCAATAATGAGAATTTATTTGGCCCTAATTGAACAACATCATTTATAGAAAAAAATGGATTTGAAGTATAAAAAATCTTCATGAAGTAAGCGAGAGTTTATTGTATCTAAATCCTGTGATGTATCCTCAGGAAGTAGGAAAGACTGCAGCAAGCATAGAATATTTTGCAACAGCATAAGTAACGTAAATTATATGTAGATGTGTGAATATTTTCATGCAAGCACACTGTGTAATCAAGTAGGTGCTGATTCTCTTTTATTGATGTTTTGGCATTGGTGCTTACTATTTTGATTTAAAACATTCAGGACCTAAGGTAAGCAATTAAAGAAATAAGTGATGTATGTAAGAGTTGGGTAAGAAACAAAATACTGTAAATGAAGTTTGAGGTCCAGAGAGTGGCTGAAATTTTACTATCCTGTTCAGCAGAAAATCAAGAGTAAGAAATAAACAAGAGAAAGTGGTTTTGGAACTGAGTCATAAATTTGCTTTCTGAATTGAAAGTAAGATGAGGGTCTTGAAAAAGCTTTGGAGGTACTCAAGTGATACTTGAAGAATAAACCTAAAACTTAATGATACCAATCCTCAATACAATACTGAGAGTGAAAAAGGTTTATTATTTCCTATTTATTAGATTTTTTTTTTTCTGAATGAAGGGAACCCTTTGTAATCTTTTATTTTTTCCCTCTTCTTAAGGCTGCATCTGTGGTATAAGAAATTTACCAGGCTAGGGGTCAAATTGTGTGCTATGCCACAACCACAGCAACATGGGACACATCTGCAACCCTACACCGCAGTTCACAGCAACCCCAGATCCTTAACCTACTGAGTGGCGCCATGGATCAAACTCACATCCCATGGACAGTAGTCTTGTACCTTTCTGCTGAGGCACAAAGGATATTCCCCTTCATAATCTTAATGCTGGTTCCTATTTGTTCTTTTATCCTACATTAATCCAGTATTTGTAATAAAAATCTAGGAAGGAGTTGTTTAGATTTTATATGAAAATATAAAATGGAATAGATAGTGAGGTTAAAAAATGGCTGATTACCTGTCAATGTATGTATACATATATATACATATTATATATAATGCAATTTGAATGATATACATATATACATACATATATAAATTGAAGAACTCATAGTAGTAATACAAGTAACTAGCCATATTAGTTATAGCTACTTTCTGTTTGTAAATAGAAACATCATGAAATGGAAGTTTCTTATGCTTTTAACTTTTTCACTTTATTTTTTACTTCCTATGTACATTAAAAAATATGCAGTAAAGGATAATAATATCTCAATAAACAACCTTGTAGAGGTTTATGAGAATGAAATGAGTTTAGCATACACAAGTAATTAGAAACTCTGTTCCCATTCAGTTGTGGTGAATGACAGGTTAGGTGAGTGTAAATGATGGTGATGACAATGATATTGATAAAGGTGCTAAAATTTATGGCTACTCTTCAATGATATTTCATACCCAGGCATGTACTCTTTTTATGTTTTACCCAATGGATAGCTTTTTATAGCCCATTTTATATATATATATATCCACACCACATAAAATATATATAAATTACTTAAGCTTACATTTCTTGTAAGTAATTGAGCTAGAATTACATGTAGTTTTAAATTCTCTCTGTTATGCTTGTATAATGAATGAAGTAGAAGAAACACATTCTCATTGAAAAGCAAATTATGGTCATATTTTTATAATCAGTTTCTGTCTTTGAAAATCTGTCTACCTAGTTACCTAAATATGAAAGCTAATTCACCATTGTAAAATTTCATGAAATTATAGGAATGAGACACACACAAACATATACACACAGAAATATTGACTGTGTAGTATAAATCTCCTTATACTATAAAAAATATGTAGTTCTTAAATTCTACAGCTTCCAAAATTGAAAATACACGTGGCTTGATTATGAAATTCTATCAGTAAAATTTCCTAAGTCAGTAAAATAATATAAGCTATTATGCCATCTTTGTCCTTCTTTAGTAATCTCTAAGACACACTTGAGAGAATGTAGAATCTCACATAGGATGCCTTGTCAGGATATTTTGAGATCTATGTTTGTCTGGACTCTACAAGACAGTCATCTAGCTATCCTGAATTTGATTGTGAAAGATTTTTTTTACAATTCTGTTAATTCTATGTAACTTATGGCAATGCAAAAAATAATAATTCTTCCATGATTTCTGCCTGTGCCATTATTCACTATACATCTTGATTAACTTACTTTCTATCTCTGTGGTTCAGGTTTATCTTTTTAATAATTAAATCATAGTTTTGAAAACTATATGTTCTTGAAATATGTGAATAAGTACTCTTTTACAGTATATTATATTCAACTCTAAATATAAATACAGTAATAATGACTACAATGAAAGTGATGAATAACTTCAAGAGATGATAATATGTAATACATTTTGAATGTGCATAGCATATGAAAGGTTTCATTCATAATATAAAGTATGTATATCTACAAACTTTATAGGACAGCAGATCTTATTGCTGTCCCTTCACAAGGGAATTCTCCTAGGTTGGGTCAGTTTTATATAGGGAGCTAAATATAAACTGGATTTCATTTAGAGGCTTTGCTAATGGAGCCTCTATATATGTGCAAGCCATAATGTATGTGCTTGTTGCAAAGCCAAAAGAAATACATTAAAGCTAGCATACAGGAATAAAAAGAACATCTCAAAATGACTAAATTGTAAACACTGAATTAACTTTATGTTTTAAGAAACTTTTTACATAAAATCATGTTTATTAAGTTTTATTGGAGTATATAGTTGATTTACAATGGTGTGCTAGTTTCAGGTATATAGCCAAGTAAAGCAGTTATCCATACATATATATCCATTCTTTTCCAGATTCTTTTCCCATTTAGGTTATCACAGAATATTGGATAGAGTTCCCATGTGCTATACAGTAAGTCCTTGTTATCTATTTTATATATAATAGTGTATATATTTTAAATCAAAATTCCTAATTTATCCCTTCTCCTGGATTTCCCCTTTGGTAACCATGTTTCATTTTGAGATTTGTGAGTCTGTTACTAAATAAGTCATTTGTATAATTTTTTATTAGATTATATTATATGTGGAATGATATATATGATCTTTGTTTGTTTGACTTCACTTAGTATGATAAATTCTAGGTCCATGTATGTTGCTGCAAATGGCATTATTTCTTTCTCAAAATGTCTATATTGTAAGCACTGAATTAACTTTATGTTTTAAGAAATTTTTCACATACATTCTTGATCTCTTGCAACCTACACTGAATTTTTATTTAAATGACTTTAAATATAATTTC
Organism: Phacochoerus africanus; assembly: GCF_016906955.1. Lineage (NCBI taxonomy): Eukaryota > Metazoa > Chordata > Mammalia > Artiodactyla > Suidae > Phacochoerus > Phacochoerus africanus. The sequence continues at coordinate 56,424,579 of NC_062547.1, read as the reverse complement.
CTTTTCTTAATTTTCATTTCTTTTTCTGTGGTGGTGAATTAAAAATGGCCTGTATTATTTCAAATGCATTACTTTAAAATATTTAATATTTTAGGGATAAGATAGGGTAGATAACAATGCATTTAAGAGTCATATAGATGATAGATGGTAGAAGGATAGATGAATAGATGATAGATAGATAGATAAGTAGATAGATAAAGAGATAGAAACTGAGAATCCAGCAATCCAATGATATTTTTACTATTTTTATTATGTTTGATCTATAATATTCTGTCAATGGCTGCTGTACAGCAAAGTGACCCAGATATAAATATATATAGATTATTTTTCTCATATAATCCTCCATTGTGTTCAATCACAAGTGATTGGATATAGTTTCTGTGCTGTACAGCAGGACTTCATTGCTTATCCACTCTAAATGCAGTAACCCCAAACTCCCTGTCCGTCTCATGCCTTCCCCCTGCCACTTGGCAACCACAATTCTGCTCAATGTCCATGAATTTCTTTTCTGTAGATAGATTCCTTTGTGCCATATATTAAATTCCAGATACATGATATTATATGGTACTTGTCTTCTCTTTCTGACTTACTTCACTTAGTGTGATAATCTTTAGTTCCATCCAGACTGCTCCAAATGTCATTACTTTGTTCAATTTTAAGGGTGAGTAGTATCGCATTGTGTATATGTACCACATCTTCCTAATCCATTCATCTGTCAATGGACATTTGGCTGTGCCAGCTGCAGGATGTGTGCACTCCAGGGGAGTGAGAGCAACAAAACAATGCGTGGCACTCCATTGCAGTGCCCTCTTCTGTGCCAACACTTGAGGTGACGGGGTATTGCAGGTGGTGCCTGTTCACAGAACCCTAGTGGTGGCGGGCCATGCCCATCTCTGGAGTGTGAGAAGGCTGAGGCCATTTTCCCCCACCACCAGTAGCCCACACAAGATGTGCCCCACCCAAGAGCCTGCATGTGTACAGAAAAAGACATCCCTATGGAAATCACACCCCTCCTTCTATTGCCCTCCCCAGCAATGGTGCCTAGCTTCTCCTGCAGGCCAAGATCTCTTCCTGAGTTTTTTCAGCAATGGTACTCTACTTCCCAGCCCATGGCACACTGTTTCCTAGCCCCCAGGCTGTCTCCACACATACAGCCCTAGTCCTCACCCTGGAACTGACTTCTGGAGCCTGAGACTGTGCCCAGCTCCTACCTGAGCATCTCAGGCTGTGGTATCTGAAGTTGGTGGTACTGATGATTTGTGCAACTCTCTCTGTGTTTTGCTCTCCTCAGTCCAGCTCCTGTGCTTCTAAGGCTTTGAGGCTCCTCCATCTCTGCTGATATCCTTATCAATTTGGTGGATTTCCAGGGTGTGGGTTCCTTTCCTCTTTCACAGCTCCCTCTCAGGAGTGCTGGTCCTGTCCTGTCCTGATTCCTTTTTTTTTCCCTTCTCTTTCTCTCTCTTTTTTCCTTTTTTTTCCTACCCAGTTATGTGGAGTTTTTCTTGCATTTTTGGGAGGTTTAAGATCTTCTGCCAGTGATCAGTAGATGTTCTGTGTGAATTGTTCTACATGCAGTTTTCTTTTTCTTTTTCTTTTTTGGATGTATTTGTTGGAGAAAGTGAATGCCACATCCTACTCCTCTACCATCTTAATCCCCTCAATTGGATATATTTTAAAGTAAAGTAACTTCAGAACTCTGAGTCTCAATGTAAATATCAAAGCATTAACTCTGATATCAAGCTCAAGAGATAACAGTCAAGATCAAATGTGATTTAATTCTTATACATACCCTGAATCATCCTAGGTGATTCATCTATGGGTATGGCCAAATAAAGCTTACACCTTCATTTTTGTCTTCCATGTAGATTAGGGTCTGAATTAAAGATTTGGTTTTTTTTTCCTGAAAAAAAAAACAAAATCAGATTTTTTTGCCTATTTTTTCCTCATCTACATGTGTGATTAAAGTTGATCCATAAATTATGATGTTTTGAAAGCAATTTAAATAATCAAATGATTGAAAATATTTTGTAGCTTAAAATACATTATTTATTGTTCCTCCAGTAGATAAAAAGAAAATAAAAGAGAAAACCCATAAACTATTTGATTTATTTTTACTGAGGAAAAAAATCATCATTTTTGACCTTGAAGTGCTCAAAGCTGATATTCAGCTGTTGAAATTGCCTTCCTGTCAGGTGTAGGGTTTTTTCAGTAATACTGTATGACTATATACCAGATCAGTGCAACATGAATAACCAAAAAAAAAAAAAGTTCTACATAGACTAAAATATGATACATACAATAAAATATTAGGTATAATGTGCCATTCATTGTTTCCATTGATGTTATTTTTTCACATTTAGAATGTGATAATATTAACTACATCATGAGAATTTTTTCGTAGGTAGTCCTATATAAAAACACATGCAGTAGGAATAATCATACTTTCATTGGTAATTTCAAATATTATTTTTTTACTTGTAAATATTTAAATTACCAACATAAGTTTTGTATGATGGCACAGTTTAATAAGCTGTATCACTTTGAATCCAAATGACAGTTTTAAAAAAATAATTCCTCTACTGTTTTTTCTTTGCAAGTTTGCTTAAGCCACATTTTATTGGAAGATTAATTCCTTTGTGCATGTTCAGATTCCTGCTATATGTTTTATACAATATATTTGGCATTACAAATATGAAATAATTTGTTATATTTAAGTTATATTTTTGACTTCTATATTGTAGTAAATATACATAGTATAAAATTTACCATATCACCGATTTTTAAGTGTACATGCCAATGATGTTACTTTGTCATTAATGTGCAATGCTTCTCCACATTACTCAAGAACATTTTTGTCTTACCCAAATGAAACAATGTATCTATTGAACACTAACTTCCACTGCCCAGTACCTAATTATCCTAATAATTAGTGATTTAGAGGATCTTTTCCTGTGCTTATTAGCCATTTGTAGAGTGTCTTTGTTTATTATTGTTATTATTAAATTGTGGTTGATTTACAATGTTTCTTCAGTTTCCCTTGTACAGCAGTTACCCAATCAAACACAATTCCCTGTGCTGTACAGTAGGAGCCCCTTTCCCATCCATTCCAAATGTTACAGTTTGTATCCACCAACCACAAACTCACCATTCATCCCATTCCATCCACATCTTCTTTCCATGTCTATGATCAATTCCTATTTTGTGCCATATTTTAGATTCCACATACAAATGAAATCACGTGATATTTGTTTTTCTCTTTCTTACTTCATTTAGTATGAAAATCTCTAGTTCTGTCCATATTGCTACAAATGGCATTATTTTGTTCTTTTTATGGCTGAATAGTATTCCATCATATATATGTACCTCATTTTCTTAATCCATTCATCTGTTGTTGATAGACATTTAGGTTATTTCCAGGTCTTGGTTATTGTGAATTGTGCTGTGATGAACATAGAGGTACATGTATCTTTTTCAATGAATGTTTTGTCTGTGTATAAGCCCAAGAGTTGGATTGCTGGATCACATGGTTTATATTTAGTTTTGTGAGGTACCTCCATAGTGTTTTCCGTAGTGGTTATACCAATTTACATTCCCACCAGCAGTGAAGAAAGGTACCCTTTTCTCCACACCCTCTCTAGAATTTGTTATTGTTTACCTTTTATTGGTGGCCATTCTGACTGTATGAGGTGGTACTTCATTGTAGTTTTGATTTGCATTTCTCTAATAATTAGTGATATTGACCATTTTTTCATGCACCTTTTGGCCATCCATATGTCTTCTTCAGAGAAATATCTATTTAGGTCTTCTGCCCATTTTTCAATTTTTATTGTTGTTGTTGTTGTCATTGTTGGGCTATTGAGTAGTATAGTTATAGTTCAGTTATAGTTAGTTTTTTGAGTCACATAAGTTGATTTGTGTATGGTGTAAGACGTTGGTCTTATTTCATCAATCAGACCATGTTATCCAGTTTATACAGATACATATATTTAAATATATCCCCATTGAATGGCTTAGAGAGTATCGTCAAAATCATTTGACCGCATATATACATACATACATTCTTAGTCACATGCTATCTTCCATCATGATCTTTCCCAAGAGATTGGACAGAGTTCTCTATGCTGTATAGTAGGACCCCATTGCTTATCCATTCTAAATGTAATTTTTTTCATCTCCCTGTCTGTTCTGCTCCTTACATCTCCAAACTCCCTGTCCATTCTGCTCCCTACATCCTCCCTCTAGGCAACTACAAGTCTGTTCTTTATGTCCCTGAGTCTGTTTCTATTTTGAAGAGAGGTTCATTTATGCAATATGTATAGGGTGATCATTATGCTGTACAGCAGAAATTAACACAACACTGTAAATTAAATATACTCATAAAAATGAGTTTGAAAATCATTTTACCATATGTGAACATATTTTTTCTAGTATTACTATTTTGTGATGGTTTATGTTAATCTTTATGCCAATACTACACCTATTTTTTGTATCATAGTTTTGTAGTACATTTTGAATCAGAAATATTGAATTCTCCAATTTTTTTTTTGTCTTTTTGCCTTTTCTTGGGCCACTCCCGTGGCATATGGAGGTTCCCAGGCTAGGGGTATAATCGGAGCTGTAGCTGCCAGCCTACACTAGAGCCACAGCGATGCAGGATCCAAGCCATGTCTGTGACCTACACCACAGCTCTCAGCAATGATGGATCCTTAACCCACTGAGCAAGGCCATGGATCGAACCCGCAACCTCATGGTTCCTAGTTGGATTCGTTAACCACTGAGCCACAATGGGAACTTCCTCTCCAATTGTTTTATAAGATGTTTGACTATTTTTAGTACTTTAAGATTCAAAAGAATTTTATGATATATTTTTGTATTTCCAGCTAATATTCTTTGAGATTATGACAGACATTCCATCTTTTGTTTGCTTATATAATGACATCTTAACAATATTCATTTTTCCAAGCCAGGAGCACAAAATGCTTTTCCATTTTTTGTCTTTTCAACTTCTTTCAGCAATGTTTTTTCATTTTCAGAGAAGTTATTTGCTGCCTTTTTTGTCCACACCTGTGGCATATGGACATTCCCAGGCCAAAGATCAATACCATGCCACAGCTTCAACCTATGCCACAGCTGCTGCAATGCCAGGTCCTTAATCCACTGCACTGGGCAGGGATCCAAACCATGCTGCCACAGCAAAGGCAGCACCAGATTTTTAACCTGCTGTGACACAGCAGGAGTTCCTATTTGCCTTATTTTTAAGTCTATTCCCAGAGATTGTGTACTTTTTCATTAAAAGGTAAATATAAATATTTTCATAAATTCTTAGTATTGTTATTCATTTATAGAAATACAATAAATTTCATATCCTGTAAATTTGTCAAATATAGTTATTAGTTCGTAAGAATTTTTGGTGATTTAATTTGTGAACTAAGATAGTTTTACTTTTAGTACTATGTTAATTGAAGTGACCTATAGACTTCCTTGCCTTTCCCATCAGGGAAAATCAGTCTTTAAGTATTGAGGAAGATGTTAAATGTGAGCTCACTTTTTAACTGTGACATCAGTTTTATGGAACTTTAATACTGTATTCAATAAAGCAAGACCATGATCTCAGCAACGCATAGGACAAAACATTGGTCTGATACTCCACTCTATGATTCACAGGCAAATATTTTATATTATTTTAACACTTTTTTCCCTATATTCATATATTCTTCACAAATATCCTGACCTTCTCATGCTTAGTTAGTAAATATCAAGTAACATCTCTTGGCTCTTACTCTGGCCAAGGTGGATGGAGAACTTTCCCCTCCACACAAAATACCTCCACCCCTTTTTCTCTTTTTCCATCTTATCAACATAGTTACATTCCACTTGGGCTCTGTGAGGGAATATTTATCCATCTTTTTGAATGTATTACTGAAAGAAAATTTATCCATCCTCTTGTATATATTGCCACAAGAACAATTATCCATCCTTTTGTATACATTGATAAAATACAAAAAGATTAATTATTATAAAAGCTAATGATGATTTAGTTGGTATTTCTAACTAAATGGTTCTTCATGTTATTGGTATTTTCACATCCAAGAAACTTTAAGACCATATATTTTTAGGCAATAGTGGGAATTTTCAGAAAACATTTCAATTAGACATTTAGATTAAAAAAATACCCATTTTAATATATTTCTCATTTATTTGTGTTCTTTTCATGTTTCTTAATACAGTGGCTCATGATATTCTGAAAATAATTTACTGTGATAATTGAATTCCATTATTATTTTACTATGTGCATATATAGGAATAACTATAAGAATACATTGGGCCCCTCCTATCACTTCTCTATTCTCTTTTAACATGGCAATTTTATTATGTTCTTGTCCCTTTTCTTTTTTATTTTTATTAATCTTATAATCTTTTTCACTTTGTTTTTGAAGCTCCTACTTAATCTTTTTTTTTGGCAAGAGATTTTGTTACCTAGCCCTCTGTTTCACACATCTAATGATACTTACGCTATGGACTGATAATATCTCAAATTTCTTTGAAAATAAAAATACTATTTTTATTTTTAAGTAGTTATTTGTATTATTTGGGCCACACCCACAGCATGCAGAAATTCCTGGGCCAGGGATAGAATTTGCAGCACAGCTGTCATCAGAGCCACAGCAGTGACAATGTCGTATCCTTAATCTGCTGAGCTATGAGGGAACTCAAAATCCTATTTTTTAAAATGCAATCATATTCATATGTTTTGAGCCATTTTACCTCATGGCATAGTTGCTTATCTCGTATGTGTGAATATGTATTTGTGTTTCTGTCTGTGTATATGAGTACATATGTGCGTCTTTCTCTTTCATATATCAGATTTTTTATTTTATTTTTACCTTTTTATGTAAAACACTTTTATTTCATTGACATATAAATGATTTCTAATGCTGTGATCATTTCTGATGTACAACAAATTGATTTAGTAATGCATATGCAAACATGCATTCTTTTTCAGATATTTTCCCATATAGATTATACAGAATATTGGGTAGTGTTCCTTGTGCTATATAGCAGTTACAATCATTCCAATACTACATTGTGCATATGCCCACTCCAAACTCCCAGTCCATCCCTCCTACCTCCACATGACCCCTCTGGTAACCATAAGTTTGTTTTCAGCATCTATGACTCTGTTTCTATAAATAAATTCATCTCTATCCTGTTTAAGATTCCACATATAAGTAATATCATATGATTTTTTCCCTAAATTCATTTATTATGATAAACTCTATGTCCGTTCATGTTGCTTTTTTTTTGTATATATGTACCATATAATTTTTATCCATTCCTTTGTCAATGGAAATTTAAGCTGTTTCCATGTCTTGATTATTGCAAATAATGCTGCAGTGAACATCAATGTGCATGTATATTTTCATACTTTGGTTTTCTCTGGATAGATGCCCAGGAGTAGGATTGCTGGATCATATGGTTTGTTTACATTTAGTTTTATAAGGTACCTCTATATTGTTTTCCATAATGATTATACAAATATACATTACCATCAACAGTGAAGGAGGGTTCCCTTTTCTCCACATCCTTTTCAGGGTTTGTTATGTATAGACTTGATAACGATGGCTATTCTAAGCAAAGTGAGGAGGTAACTTATTTTAGTTTTGATTTACATTTCTTTAGTAATTAGTGATGTTGAGCATTTTTTCCTGTGCCCGTTGGACATCCAATTGTCTTCTTTAGAGAAATGTCTATTTCAGTTTTCTGCTCATTTCTCAATTGGGTGTTTTGTTGTTGTTTTTATTGTCATTGTTGTTTCTTTTCTGTTGAGGTGTATGGTTTGTATATTTTGGAGTTTGAGCCTTTGTTGGTGTGTGGCATCTTTGCAACTGCTTTGTCCCATTCTGTAGGTTTTCTTTATTGTTTGTTTGTATCCTTTGAGTACAAAAGCTTATAAATTTGGTTAGGTCCAATTGGTTTATTTTTGCTTTTATTTCTGTCACTTTGGGAGACTGACCCAAGAAAACATTTGTACAGTTGATGTCAGAAGATGTTTTGCTTATGTTCTCTTTTAGGAGTTTGCTGGTGTCTTATCTTACATTTAAGTCTTTAAGCCATTTTGAGTTTATTTTTGTACTTGGTGTGAAGTTGTGTTCTAATCTCCTCAATTTATATGCAGGTGTCAAGTTTTCCCAGCACCATTTACAGAAGAGACTGTCTTTTTCCCGTTTTATATTCTTGCCTCCTTTGTTGAAGATTAATTGACTATAGGTGTCTGGGTTTATTTCCGTGTTCTCTATCCTGTCCCATAGGTCTTTGTGTCTCTTTTGGTGCCAGTACCTCACTGTCTTGATACTATAGCTTTGTAATATTGTCTGAAGTCTGGGAGAATTATGCCTCCTGCTTTTTTTTTCCTTCAAGATTGTTTTGGGAATTCTGGGTATTTTATGGTTCCATACAAATTTTGGATTGCTTGTTCTAGTTCTGTGAAAAATGTCATGGGTAATTTTATAGGGATTGCATTGAATCTGTAGATTATTTTACATTGAGCTGTATTCATTATTTGTACAATTTGAAGATTAATCCCTTGTCAGTCACTTCATTTGCAAATATTTTCTATTCTACAGATTATTTTTTAAATTTTCATTTTATGGTTTCCATTGCTGTGCAAAAATTCTAAGTTTAATTAGGTCTATTAATTATTTTTTTATTTTTAAAACTCTAGGAGATGGGTTCAAAAATGTATTGTTGCATTTTGTGTCAGAGAGTGTTCTGCCTATGTTTTCTTCTAAGAGTTTTATATTATTCGGTATTACACCTAGGTCTTTAATCTAATTTGTGTTTATTTCTGTATACGGTATTAGAGACGACCATATCCAAAACTATGTTGAATAAAAGATTTGAGGGTGGACATCCTTGTCTTGTTTTTGATGCTAGAGGAAATTCTTTTAACTTTTCACCACTGACAATGATATTAGCTGTAGGCTTGTCATATATGGCTTTACTCATGTTCCAGTAGGTTCCCTTTATACTCTCTTTGGAGGTTTTTTTTTTTTTTTCCAGAAGTAGGTGTTAGAATTTGTCAAAAGCTTCCAGACTTGGTGTTCCCATCATGGCTAAGTGGAAATGAATCTGACTAGCATCTGTGAGGACACATGTGCGATCCCTAGCCTTGCTCATTTGGTTAAGGATCTAGCCTTGCCATGAGCTGTGGTGTAGGTCACACATGTGGCTCAGATATGGCATTGCTGTGGCTGTGGTATAGCCCAGTGGCTACAGCTCCAATTCAGTCCCTACCCTGGGAACATACATATGCCGTGGATGCAACCCTAAAAAATCCAAACAAAAACAAATGAAGTCTTCCATATTTCCTTAAAAGTCTGGTAATTTGGCTCTAGAATAACATTTACAACTGAAAAACAAACAAGCAAACACCTATTTTGAAGAGTTTGTTCACTGACAATGTATCTGGAGAAGTCCTCTTCCCATCCACATGAAGAAAACTCCTCATGTTCCATTTTTTTTTTGTTTAAGTGACCGATTTTTACCTCTGTCTAAATTTCTTCTTTCAAAATGTTGTAAACTATTTGTTCTCTTATTGTGCCTTATGTTCACCCATTCTTTTTTAATTTATAACATACCTTTTTTATCATTATCATAGCTAGGTTTGAAATGGAGAGATTATATATATACTTATTTTTTAAAAATATTCTGTAATTGTGAAGAGTCTTAAATATCAAAAAAGTTACAGTTGGTTAGTAGATAAATTGCTATGAAGCAAAATTTATTGTATAAGTATTAGAGGAGCAAAAACACATAAAAATATGTTATTTGGCAGAACATGTACAGATTTATCAAATCTATAAGGAATGAGGTTTATGGATATTCAGGCAAAGGGTACATTTTAGGTACAACATTTGGAGACTCATTGAGGAGGCAGAAGAAAATGACTTTTTGTAAATGTTACTGGAATAAGAATTAAGTCTGCATTTCACAACAGATTAACCAAATAATGCTACCCGACATCAAAGAAGTTCAATATGTCATACTTTTGAAAAGTAATCTAAAGAAAGGAAAATAAAATCTCAACATGAGCTGATAGACTGCTGGTGGTTCAAAGATAAGAACTGAGGTTTATTACAAAGCCACAGTAATCAAGACAGTATGGTACTGGTATCAAAACTGACATACAGATCAATGGAACAGAATAGAGAACCCAGAAATAAACCCAGACACCTACAGTCAATTAATCAACAAAAGAGGCAAGAATATAAAATGGGAAAAAAAAATACAGTATTTTCAACAAGTGGTACTGGGGAAACTGGACTGCTAACTTCATGTAAATCAATGAAACGAACATACCCTCAACAATGCACAGAAATAAACTCAAAATGGCTTAAAGACTTAAATGGAAGACAAGACACATTCAAACTCCTAGAAGAGAACAGAGGCAAAACATTCTCTGACATCAACCTTACACATGTTTTCTCAGGTCAGTCTCCCATAGCAACAGAAATAATCAAACTGACAAGTTTTGCACAGCAAAGGAAACCTTAAAAAAGATGAAAGACAACTTACAGAGGAGGAGAAAATAGTTTCAAATGATGCAACTGACAAGGGCTTAATCTCTAAAATATACAAACAACTGGTCCAACTCAAAAGCAAAAAAGCCAACAACCCAGTGGAAAACTGGGCCAAAGACCTGAATAGACATTACTACAAAGAAGATATAAGATGGCCAAGAAGTACATGAAAAAATGCTCAACATCACTGATTATTAGAGAAATGCAAATCAAAACTACCATGAGTTACCATCTCACACCTGTCAAAATGGCCATCATTAATAAGTCCACAAAGAACAAATGCTGGAGGGGGTGTGGAGAAAAGGGAACCCTCCTGTACTGTTGGCGGGAATGTAAGCTGGTGCAACCAGTATGGAGAACAGTATGGAGGTACCTTAGAAATCTAGACTTAGAACTACCATATGACAAAGCAATCCAATTCTTGGGCATATATCTGGACAAAACTCTCCCTAAAAAAAGACACATGCAACTGCATGTTCATTGCAGCACTATTCACAATAGCCAAGACATGGAAAAAACCCAAATGTCCATCTACTGATGATTGGATTAGGATGAAGTTGTATATATACACAATGGAATACTACTCAGCCATGAAAAAGAATGACATAATGCCATTTGCAGCAACATGGATGGAACTAGAAACACTCATAATGAGTGAAATAAGTCATAAAGAGAAAGACAAATACCGTATGATTATCACTTATATATGAAATCTAACATAATGCACAAATGAATCTTTCCACAGAAAAGAAAATCATGGACATGGAGAACAGACTTGTGATTGCAAAGGAGCAGGGGGAGGAGAGAGGGAGTGGCATGGGTTGGGAATTTGGTATTAATAGATGCAAACTCTTGCGTTTGGAATGGATAAGCCATGAGATCATGCTGTATAGCACTGGGAACTATATCTAGTCACATATGATGGAGCATGATAATGTAAGTAAAAAGAATGTATACATGTATGTGTGACTGGGTTAACTTGGTATACAGTAGAAAATTGAAAGAACACTGTGAACCAGTTATAATGGAAAAATAAAAATCATTATAAAATAAAAAAATAATTGGGGTTTACATATAAAACTGTCATTTCCTAAGAGTCATAAACATTTATTCATAATGCAATTCTAAAGTGAATGTATTTACATAACTTTCCTATGAATATATTTTGAATATGATATCTGATACCTATTTTTCTTTTTAAGGTCATGCCTGAAGCATATGGAAGATCCTTGGCTAGGGATCAAATTGGAGCTGCAGCAGCTGCTGGCTTATGTCACAGCTACAGCAATTCTGGATCTGAGCCACATCTGTGTCCTAAGCCACAAGCTTGTAGCAATGCTATATCCTTAACCCACTGAGCAAGGCTGGGCATCAAACCCACCTCCTTGGGGATACTAGCCAATTTCTTAACCCACTGGGCCACAACAGGAACTTCTGATTTCTGATTTCCATGTTACCTGTGTTGTAAGGTACAGTTTAACTACTTATCTTTATGATGTCAATAGTTTTTTTTTGTTTTTTGTTTTTTTGTTTTTTTTTAGTTTGAATATTTAATAGAAAAAAACTCTGGCCCAAAATATTTGCACCTTAGAATATAAAACTCTAGCTCAAAAATAAGGTTTATTTTTTCTAATATAGATAAGTCTAGTTCCGCAAATTTTTGAAGCAATATGATTAAAATAATAATTTTAAAATAGCTTATTTTTTTTTAGCTTATTTACTTACTCTTATGTCTGCCTTTAGGAAAAAAAATTATGTGAATGCCCCATGGAAAATTATAATCAAACATCAACTGATTTCATCTTATTGGGGTTGTTCCCGCCTTCAAGTATTGGCCTTTTTCTTTTTATTCTCATTGTTACAATTTTCCTAGTGGCTCTATTTGGCAACCTCTCCATGATTCTTCTCATCTTTTTGGACAATCATCTCCACACACCAATGTATTTTCTACTCAGTCAGCTCTCCCTCATGGACCTGACCTACATCTCTACCATTGTCCCCAAAATGGCCTACAATTTTCTCTTTGGAGACAAGTCTATATCCCTCCTTGGGTGTGGAGTTCAGAGCTTCTTCTTCTTGACTTTGGCAGGTGCAGAAGGATTGCTCTTGGCCTCTATGGCTTATGATCGTTATGTGGCCATTTGCTTTCCTCTTCACTATTCCATCAGAATCAGCAGGAGAGTGTGTGTATTGATGATAATGGGATCTTGGATAATGGGCTCTATCAACTCCTGTGCCCACACAACATATATTCTCTATATCCCTTACTGTCAATCAAGGGCCATCAATCATTTCTTTTGTGATGTCACAGTCATGTTAACTATGGCCTGCATCAATACCAGGATCTATGAGTACACAGTGTTTGTGAGCACCACCATCTTCCTTTTGCTACCTTTCATTGGTATTGCATTTTCCTATGGTCGTGTTCTCCTTGCTGTCTATCAAATGCACTCAGTGGGTGGGAAGAAGAAGGCCTATTCAACCTGCAGCACCCACCTCACTGTGGTAACTTTGTACTATTCACCCTTTGTTTACACTTATCTACGGCCAAGATTTCTCCATACTCCAATAGAAGACAAGGCTCTGGCTGTCTTATACACTATTCTGACACCAATCAGAATATCCTATTATCTATAGCCTGAGAAACAAGGAGGTGATTGGGGCTCTGAAAAGAGTAATTGAGAGAATCCGTTCTGTGAAAATGTAGACAAAGTTTTTGCATGAGTATCATCAATTGGATGCAAATTCATTCATTAATATACATTCATTAAGATATTATTTATCATTAAAGGAAAGGATTAGAATGAATCTAGAGGAGTAGAAAATCACTTATTTCTCAATTTATGTATGTTTAATTTCAAACCTTATTCTTTTTTCTTCATGGAGTTTCTTTCCCTTCAATTTCAAGTGCATTTTTTTTCATTGATATGTTTTCAGCAATAAAGTTTCTTTGCAATGTAGTAATGAAAACGGAAAATCTAAATAAATATAATTGAGCAGAGCAGTTTTATTATTTTCAATATATTTTCCAATATGTCTGAAACATATTTTTTTCTGAAATGGTAGATCAAGTCAAATGTCAGAAGACTTATTGTTCTTCTCATAGAACTCTAGTTACCAGTAACTTTGGTTTTTTCTTTCAATATAGGGACACGATGTCAGAGGTTTGACTGAGATTTCCTCAGAGATTCTTAAGTCGTTACACCAATTTAAATAGAAACTTACATGTTTACATTAGTTTTGGGGTTGTGCTCTTTGGGAAGTGCTTTGAAATCAGCTCTATCTGAGAAATAACAATAAGGACTCAGAGAAGCCAACAGAAATCAAGGAAATTGTGATACAACAAGTGGCTCAAAGTTTAGTCTCAATCGTCAAAACCAGAAATATCAAGGGCATTCATACAAACACCTCCTACACTCATAATATACTCAGTTTACATGCTAAATTGCCAATACAAATCTTGCATTAGATAATGTCTCTTAGATAACATTTTATTCTTCACTCACTACATCTCATAGTTCTACTGGGATAGTTGACTTTTATAAACCAAATTTATCCACTTAGATTATGACTTAGTCTTTCTGAAGCAGGTCCCACCACAATACCCAACAAAAATACATCATTTCAAGTAGACTTCCTGGATAAATTGCTATCCGTTAATCATCAGTGAAAAAATTCATTTTTCCTCTCAGTGTGGTGGAGAAGGGAAGGTTCATATTGTACAGATATTGCAGGGCACAGTACAAATGAAATCATGAGGCTTCTTGCTCAAAAATCAGAAAAAGGTGCCATTCTTGTTGCTCAAAGATAGTTATTTTTTCAAAATTAATTTATTAGTTGCAAAAAGCAATATATTTTACAAATAGTATTTTATGTCAAAATTTTACATATAGGAATTCCCATCGTGGTGCAGCAGAAATGAATCCGACTAGGAACCATGAGGTTGTGGGTTCAATTCCTGGCCCCTCTCAGCAGGTCAAGGATTCGGGGTTGCCGTGAGCTGTGATGTAGGTCACAGACAGGGCTCGGATCTGGCATTGCTATGGCTGTGGCGTAGGCCAGGAGGTACAGCTTTGATTAGACTCTTATCCTGGGAACCTCCATATGCTGTAGGTTCGGCCCTAAAGAGACAAAAAGTCCAAAAAAAAAAAGTTACCTATAAAAAAGTAATACTTGTAGCTACACTGATTACAGGTTTTTTAAAATGTTTTTAATATGTTTTTAATCAAAATTTATAGTTTTAAAAACTTTATTTTCTATTATGTAATTGAAAGTGTATTCAGCCACTGGTGAAAAATGCTAGGTTGCAATTAATTTTTGATGATTTTTAATTTTTTTTTAGGTTTAAAATAATCTTTCTGCTTATGTTACTGGAGCTATTAAAAGTGTTTATCCTTTGGGAAAACAATTGTTAAGTTTCTGATAAATTATAATAAATATAAATTCTAATACGCACATACTATGATTGTCAAGGAGAACTATTTTCTAAAAATGATTTATCTTATGAATTAGCTGTAATGCATCGATTAATACAAATTCATTTTATGTAAATCTGAATTTAATTTTAAATCTGAATTTAAATTCATTGATATTTTAATGATTCTTTTCTAATTTCTAATAAATAGGGGACTTTGTATAAGAATGATGTTTCAAATAGCTGTTTATTCATTTTATCACGAATTACAAGGAAAAAATGGATAGTTTTGTTCATAATTGTTTTCCGAAACATTACTTGAAAATATAATTCTTTTTGATTATAAATTTTTCAAATTAATTTTGGGTCTTTAAATACTTTAAAAATATTATTTATATTTCTAAGTCTGTGGATATATGCTTTGCAATGATTCAACAGTTTTTAAAATCATATATTTTGTACTCTTTGATGAGTGCTAATAATGACCTCGGATATATTCTATTATGATGAACTTTTGTGCACTCTTCTTGTGTAATAATTTCTGGAAACTCACTGCCTAAGCCTCTTAACATTTCCTGTTCTGAAACTCAGGTGACATTGTTAATAGTTTTGTACATGAGAAAAAGGATGTATTCTGGAAAGAAAAGTTCCCCCATGCATTATTGCTCCTTCTGGACAATGTTCCTTCTTTTTCATAGGCAGTGATACTTCTATCACTGTAGTTGCTATTGTCATCACCACCAGCAATCGGGGTGCAGGTCCCAACCCAGCCACTTCTTTGGGATCTTGTTGTGCCCTAAACAGTAATATGTGCATGCACATGAGAAGGCCAGACAAACTGCTCCATGTTCATGATGCTTGAGCCTACGTGTGCAAGCCCTGCTTCTGGACCAAAACTGAACACTAATTCTGTCACCCAGTATAGATCCTCTGTTCACATAATGTACTCAGTGATAAAATTATTAAGAATTTCAAGGAAGCAACAACAGAGCATTAAACCAAGTAAAGTTACCATCTGAGTGTGAAAATCTATATAATTGTACATGCTAAATGTTTTGAGAGAGGTAGAATGAACAATTACATAGGAAATTGCCTCATAGAAAACCTGGAAAATGATGAGAATGCCTGTTTTTTCTTGGTTGTTATCATTGGAAATAAACTAAGAAGTGTGGAATTGAGCTGGCATGCCCATTTCAGACTCCTTATTCATTTCAAGTTGTAAAAAATAGAGTGAATCAGGAGACATCAATCTGTGATGGCCCTGATAAAAAATGTTTATAATTAAAAAATTATAAGCTTATCAATATGCCATTAAAAAGAAATAGCAAGCAAATTTTAAAATATACTTTAAAATAACTGCTTAGAAAACAAGGATTTAAGGTTATATTGCAGAACAGATGCAGACTCACAGACATTGAAAAACTTATGGTCTCCAGAGGAGACAGTTTGGGGGGTGGGGGGATGTGCTTGGGCTGTGGGATGGAAATCCTGTGAAATCAGATTGTTATGATCATTATACAACTACAGATATGATAAATTCATTTGAGTAATAAAAAAATGAAAAAAAAGGTTATATTAATTTCCTATTGTCTTTTTTTATGAGTGTAAAAAGAAAATTTTGGTAAAAGTTCTGATAACATAGATTTTTTCTTGTATGTTTATTTTTTATATTTCAAGGGTATTCTTTTTTATTATTAAGGTAATATTGATTTACAGTGTTTATTCAAGTTCTGTTGTACAGCAAAGTGACCCAATCAAACACATTTCCCTGTTCTGTGTACAGTAGGGTCCATATGCCCACCCATCCCAAGTATAAGAGTTTGCATCCCCCAAAATACCAAAATGCCACTCCCTCCTTTCCCCCCTGGGAACCACAAGTCTACTCCCCTCGGCCATGGTCAATTTCTTCTTTTTTTTTTATTGTATATAGGATCAGCTCATTCATATTTTAGATTCCACAAATAAGTGATATCATATGATATTGCTCTTTTTCTTTCTGGCTTACTTCACTTAGTATGAGAGTCTCTAGTTCTATCCGTGTTGCTGCAAATGGCATGTTTCTCTCTTCTTATGGCTGAGCAATATTCCACATCTTCTTAATCAATTCATCTGTTGGACATTCAGGTTTTTCCATGTCTTGGCTATTGTGAGTAGTGCTGAAATGAACATAGGGGTGTGGGTATGTTTTCCAACGAAAGTGTTGTCCAGATTTATGCTCAGCAATGGAATCTCTGGATCATATGGTAGTTCTAAATGTAGTTTTCTGAGGTACCACCATACTATTTTACATAGCAGTTGTACCAATTTACACTCCCACCAACAGTGAAGGAGGGTACTTTTTTCTCCACACCCTCTCCAGGATTTGTTATTTGTTGACTTGTTAATTATGGCCATTCTTACTGGTATGAGGAGGGACCTCATTGTAGTTTTGATTTGCATTTCACTCATAATTAGTGATATTGAGCATTATTTATATGACTATAGGCCATCTTTATGTCTTCTTCAGAGAAATGTCTATTTAGGTCTTCTACCCATTTTTCAATTGGGTTTGGTTTTTTTGGCTGCTGAGTTGCATAAGTTTTTTATATATTTTGGAGATTAGGCCCTGGTCTCTTTCATTAGTGGCAAAGATCTCCAATTCTGTGGGTTGCTTCTCTATTCTTTTAGTAGTTCCCTTTGCTATGCAAAATATTTTGAATTTGATTAGGTCCCATTGATTTATGTGTGTATTTATTGTCATTATTTCAGGAGGTGGATCAAACATTTTGCTGTGATTTATGTTGAAGAGAATTCTCCTATGTTTTCCTCTAGGAGTTTTATAGTGTCTGGCCTTATATTTAGGTCTTTGATCCATTTTTTGTTTATTTTCCTGTTTGGTGTTAGATAGTGTTCTACTTTCATTCTTTTACATGTAGCTTTCCAGTTTTCCCAGCACCATTTATTGAAGAGACTTCTTCTTCCACTGTATGTTCTTGCCTCCTTTGTGATATAGTAGTTGACCATAGGTTTGGAGGTTACTTCTGGGCTTTCTATCTTGTTCCATTGATCTTTATTTCAGTTTTTGTGTCAGTACCATATTGTTTTGATAACTATAGTTTTGTAGTGTTGTCTAAGGTCAGGAAACTTTATTCTTTCATTTTCATTTCTTTTTCAATATTGCTTCGGCTATTTGGGGTCTCTTTGGTTTCCATACAAATTTTAAAATATTCATTTCTTTTTCAATATTGCTTCAGCTATTTGGGGTCTCTTTGGTTTCCATACAAATTTTAAAATATTCTGTTCAGGTTTTGCAAAGAATGTCTTTGGTAATTTGATAGGGATCACATTGAACCTATAGATTGCCTTGGGTAGTATAGTCATTTTGACAATACTGATTCTTCAAATCCAAGTGTATGGTATATCTTTCCATCCGTTTGTGTTGTCTTTGATTTCTCTCATCAATGTTTTATAATTTTTGGAGACTAGGTCTTTTGTATAGTTATGTGGGTTTATTCCTAGGTATTTTATTCTTTTTGATACAATTGTAAATGGGATGGATTCTCTGATTGCTTTTTTTGCTCTTTCATTTTTAGTATATAGAAATGCAACTCATGTCTGTGTATTAATTTCATAGCCTGCAACTTTGCCAAATTCATTGATGCATTCTGTTTTCTGGTGCTGGCTTTAGTACTTTCTATAGTATCACATCATTTGCAAACAGTGATAGGTTTACTTCTTTTCCAACTTGGATTCTTTTTATTTCTTTTTCTTCTCTGTTGTGGCTAGCACTTTCACTCTTCAGTTTCTTGGTGTGGTGTATCTTATTGATAGATTTGCAGATATTTGAAGAGTCCTTACATCCCTGGGATAAATCCCACTTGATCATGCTGTATGATCCTTTTAATATATATTTGAATTTGGTTTGCTAGTATTTTGCTGAGGATTTTTGCATATATGTTCATCAGTGATATAGGTATGTAATTTTCTTTTTTCGTGGTATCCTTTTCTGGTTTTGATATCAGGGTGATAGCGGCCTCATAGAATGAGCTTAGGAGCATTCCTTCCTCCACTATTTTTTGAAGGAGTTTCAGAATAAGTATTAACTCTCCTGTAAATGTTTGGTAGAACTCAGCTGTATAGCAATCAGACCCTGGACTTTTGTTTTTTGGAAGGTTTTTAATCACTTTTTTTTTTTTTTTTGCTTTGCTTTCTAGGGCCACACCCATGGCATACAGAGGTTCCAAGGCTAAGGGTCAATCAGAGCTACAGCTGCCAGCCATAGCCAGCCACAGCAACATCAGATCCAAGCCATGTCTGTGACCTACACCACAGCTTGTGGGAATGCCAGATCCTTAACAAACTGAGTAAGGCCAGGGATTGAATCCACAACCTCATGGTTTCTAGTCAGATTCATTTCCGTTGTTCCATGACGGGAATTCCTTTTTAATCATATTTTTTTTATTTTATTTTTTAATTTTTTATGGACTTTTGTCTTTTCAGGGCTACACCAGAGGCATATGGAGGTTCCCAGGTTAGTGGTTGAATTGGAGCTGTAGCTGCCAGCCTATACCACAGCCACAGCAATATGGGATCTGAGGTGCATCTGTGAACTACACCACAACTCATGGCAACACCACATCCTTAACCCACTGAGCAAGGCCAGGGATCAATCCTGCATCCTTATGGATATTAGTCAGGTTCATTAATCAATGAGCCACAACTGGAACTCCCTATTTTACTATTATAATTATTTGCTATTTAGGCTGCACCCACAGCATATTGAAGTTCCCAGGCTAGGTGTCAAATTAGAGCCAAAGCTGCTGGCCTACAACACAGCCACAGCAATGTCAGGTCTAAGCCATGTCTGCAACCTACAGCTCCTGGCAAAGTTGGATCCCTGAGCTCCTGAGCAAGGGTAGGGATTGAACCTTCATCCTCATGGATACTAGTCAGATTCTTTTCCACTATGCTATAACAGGAACTCCTAATCACGTTTAAAATTTTTGTGCTTGTGATTGGTCTGTTCATATTTTCAATTTCTCCCTGGTTCAGTCTTGGTAAGTTGTACCTTTGTAAGAATCTGCCCTTTTCTTCTAGGTGGTCCATTTTATTGGCATATAGTTGTGTATAGTAATGTCTTATGATCCTTTGTATTTCTGTGGAATCAGTTATAATTTCTCCTTTTTCATTTCTGATTGTATTGATTTGAGGCCACTCCCTTTTTTTCTTGATTAATCTCACTAAAGTTTTATCAATTTTGTTGATCTTTTCTAAGAACCAACTTTTGGTTTCATTGATCTTCTCTATTATTTTCTTTGTATCTATTTCATTTATTTCTACTCTCATCTTTCTGATTTATTTTCTTCCACTAATTTTGGGCTTTGTTCTTCCTTTTCTAATTGTTTTAAGTGTAAAGTTAGGATAGTTATTTGAGCTTTTTCTTCTATTTTATTTTATTTTATTTTATTTTATTATTTTATTTATTTTATTTTATATTTGCCTTTTGTCTTTTTGCCTTTTCTAGGGCTGCTCCTGCAGCATATGGAAGTTCCCAGGCTAGGGGTCTAATTGGAGATGTTGCTGCCAGCCTACACCAGAGCCACTGCAACGTGGGATCCAAAGCTGTGTCTGTGAGCTACACGATAGCTCACGGCAGCACCAGATCTTTAATCCACTGAGCAAGGCCAGGGATCGAACTCACAACCTCATGATTCCTAGTCAGATTCATTAACCACTGTACCACGATGGGAACTCCAAAGCTTTTTCTTATTTCTTGACATAATATTGTATTGCTATAAACTTTCCTCTCAGAATGGCTTTTGCTGCACCCCATAAGTTTTGGGGTGGTATCTTCATTGTCATTTGTCATTTCCTCTTTGATTCCTTCAGTGATCCATTTGTTGTTCAGTAGCATATTGTTTAGCTTCCAGGAGTTTGCATTTTTTGCTCTTTTTTTCTTGTAGTTGATTTCTAGTCTCATAGCATTGTCATTGGAGAAAATGCGTGGGATAATTTCAACTTTTAAAAACAATTTACTCAGGCTTGATCTGTGTCCCAAAATGTGATCTACCCTGGAGAATGTTCCATGTGCACTTGAGAAGAATGTACATTCTGCTGCTTTGGGATGGAATGTACTATAAATATCAGTTAAATCTGTCTGATCTAGTTTATCATTAAAGGCCTATTTTCCTTGTTGATTCTCTGCCTGGATGCTATGTATCTTGATGTAAATGGGATGTTAAAGTCCCCCACTATTATTGTGTTGCTGCTGATTTATCTTTTTATGGCTTGAAGTAGTTGTCTTATTTATTGAGGTGCTTCTATGTTAGGTGCATATATATAATTACAATTGTTATGTCTTCTTCTTGGATTTATCCTTTGATTATTAGATAATGTCCTTCTTCATCTTGTGATTTTCTTTATCTTAAAGTCTATTTTGTCTTATATGAGTATTGCTACTCCTGCTTTCCTTTGTTTTCCATTTGCTCATAATATCTTCTTCCATCATCTCACTTTCAGTCTGTATATGTCCTTGGGTCTGAAGTGGGTCTCTTGTAAACAGCATATATATGGGTTCTGTTTTTGTATCCATTCAGACAGTCTGTGTCTTTTGGTTGGAGAATTTAATCCATTTATATTCAGTGTAATTTTGGGTAAGTATGTGTTTGTTGCCATTGTGTTAAATGCTTTGAATTATTACATTGGGTCTTTTTTTTTCCCCTTCTTGTTTTCTCTTCTGATTTGCAGACTATCTTTAGCATTGTGTTTGTATTGCTTTTTCTTTTTTATGTGTGCATCTATTTTACTTACTGTTTTGGTTTGTGATTCTCTTGTTTTCTAATACATTTTCAGTGTTTCTGCATTTGTCTTCTCTTCATGTCTGCTCATTTTGATATAATTTTTGTCAATGGGTGACTTTCAGCTTTTATATTATCTTTGTCTTTACCAGTTTTCTTGTTTCTGGTTGTGGTTTTTTTGTTTGTTTTTTTTTCTTTTTTGTTTAGAGAAGTTCCTTTAGTTGTTGGTGTAGATCAGGTTTAGACATGCTGAATTCCTTTAGGTTTCATTTCTCTGAAAATCTTTTGATCTCTACCTCAAATCTGAATGATAAGCTTATTGGGTAAAATATTCTTGGTTCTAGGTTCCTCTCCTTCATCTTCTTAAATATATCTATCCACTCCCTACTAGCTTGCAGGGTGTCTGCTGAAAGATCAGCTGTTTTAATTGGGGTTCCTTTGTATGTTTTTTGTTTCTTTTCCCTTGCTGCTTTTAAGCTCTTTTCTTTGTAATTAAATTTGTCAGTTTGATGTGTCTCACTGTATTTCTTTTTGGGTTCATCCTTTGTGGGATTCTCTATGCTTCTTTGACTTGACGAGAATGTTCCTTCATTTGAGTGAGTGTCTCCTTTCCCATATTAGGGAAATTTTCAGGTATAATATTTTCAAATATTTTCTCTTTCCCTTTTTCTCTCTCTTCTCCTTCTTGAACCCCTATGATGTGAATGTTTAATGTTTTCCCATAGATCTCTTAGGCTCTCCTAAGTTCTTTTAATTATTTTCTCTTTATTTTATTTTATTTTATTTTATTTTATTATTTATTTTTTGGTGGCAATGATCTCCACCATTGTGTCTTCCACATCACCTATTCATTCTTCTGCCTCCATTATTCTGCTGTTGATTTCATCTAGTGTATTCTTCATTTCAAATATTGTTCTATCCATCTTAGTTTGCTTGTTCTTTAGGTTCTCCAGCTCTTCATTAAACATTTCTCATAACTTCTCTATCTATGTCACCATCTTTTTTCCAAAGTCTTGGATCATCTTTACCATCATCACTCTGAATTCTTTTACAGGTAGATTACCTATCTTCTCTTCATTTAGTTGTTTTTGTTTGTTTTTGTCTTGTTCCTTTTTCTGAAGTTTATTCCTTTATTGTCTCATACTAACTTTCTGTTTATTGTTTCCTTGATGATAGGTATGCAGATGCTGTGATAGGTATGTTGTTGCACATGTTCCTAGAACATGTGATGGGAGCAGTGGTATTATGCTACCTCCCCTGAAGCCAGGTGGCTCTTATGGATGGGGTCTGTATGAATGTTTGTAGTGGCTCACAGGATTGGTTTTGTGGTGGGGAGCAACTGGCTCCTGTGATGCCTTCTGCTTCCAGGTAGCTCTCAGAATGGTTTCCTTTCTTTGGCAAAGTCAGCAGTTGATCCTGTCATCCCTCACTTTGTCAAGGAATTTCTAGGGAATGCTCTCTGTAGCTGGGGGGCAGGTGCCTCTCTGTCTTCATTCCCTTTTTGTTCAGACTAGGGGGCATTCTCTGTACCCCTAGGGGCAGGGCAAGATCCCTAACAGTTGGTAAAATGCTTTTCCTGTAACTATAAGGCCAGCACCATTCTGGCAATCCCTCCCCCTACCAGGCCAATCGTAGAGTGCTCCATTAAGCTATTGTGTTATAAAAACATGTGCCAGTGGGCCCCTCTCAGAAACTTTTGCTAGCTTGAAACATACTCTGCTTCTGCAGTTAACTGGTTGATTGTTAGCAGGAATCACAGACCTTGTTATTTTCCCAAGATCACTCTGCCAATCCACTAGGCTGTTTGTGTCTCCCAGGCTGTATGTGTTGTTTCCACATTCACTTTGCCTCTTCACTAGACCTTTCAGGGTTTTCCACCTTCTCACCTGACATCTTGCAATTCCCAGGATCCTTTGTTCTGTTACCAAGTTCACTTTTTCCATCTCATTTGCAGATTGTGGCTCTCTGCCCACTGACTAGGACTTTTGTGGTTCCCAGGATCTTTTGCTTTGTTTATGAAATAGCTCTACCAGTTGAATGGGCTTTTCACAGCTTTTAATCCTCCTAGGAAGCCTCTTGAAGATTTTCAGTATTTTTTGTGCTTCTTGTAAAAATTTTCATCACCACCCCAAGGCAGATCATGGCTCTAAGCCCACCAAGGAGGCCCCTTGCAGAACCCAGACAGTCCACACTGTTTCACAAATCACCCTCTGTCCCTTAGGCAGGTTGCTGCTCTGTGCCCACCCCCAAAGGCCCTTTTCAGAATCCTGCCCCTCTGTGCTGCTTCAGAATAATTTTATCCACCCTCCAGGAAATCTGTGGGTTTCCATCAGCTTAGTAGGCACCATGCAGAATTTGACAGTCTGTGCAGTTTCCAAAAGCCCCTCTGTTTCCTAGGCAAATTATGGGTCTGCTCCCACCAAGAAGACCCCTTCCAGACTCCCAGGAGCTTTTCCTGTTTCTGAGGTAACTTCCCAACCTGGTAGGGAGATTGTGGCTCTGTGCTCACACCAGGGGCACTTGCAGACTCTTACCCCTCTGCAATGCTTCAGAAATAGCATCCCAGGAAATTGGGATGTCTCTGGAAGCTCAGGAGACTTCCTACTGAATTCCAGACTGCACTGTTTCCAAAACCCTGTTCTGTCTGCTAGGCCAATTGTGGGTTTGCACCCACCTGGAAGACCCCATGTGTACTCCCAGGAGCTTTCCTTGTTTCCAAGGTAATTTTCTCCACCTCTGTAGAGAGATTGTGGTTCTATGTCTGCCCCAGGAGGCACTTGTGGAATCTCACCCATCCACACTGCTTCAGAAAGAGTTTTTTGCCCCCTATGAAATCTCCTGCAGCTCAGGAGGCCTCCTGCCAAATTCCAGACTAACTGTGGTGTTTCCAAAATTATCATCTTTCTGCTAGGTCAGTTGTAGATCTGCATCCACCTGGAAGGCTCCTTGTGAAATCTCAGGAGTTTTCCTGTCTCTGAGATAACTTTCTCCACTCCAGTAGGGAGATTGCAACTCTTTGCCCACCATGAGGGCCCTTGAAGAATCCCGCCCCTCTGTGAAGCTTCACAAATAATTTTCTCTGCCTCCCTAGCAAATCTGGAGGTCTCTGGAAGCTCAGGAGATCTCCTGCCAAAATCCAGACCATCTGAACTCTTTCCTCAAACACCTGCTTTCCCCTAGGAAAATGGAGTTCTCCGCCCACATAAAGGGCTCTCTGAGATCCCCTGAGCTCTGTTACAGGAATCTTTGCTGTTCCCTAGCTTGCCTGCTGGCTATGGCTGTGTGGACTGTGCTATTCCCAAGTTCCATCCATCTGCTCAAAAGTTCCCCTCCACTTGCTCTACTTTCTCTGTAGCCTATGGACTGTGGGCTCTTCCACAATTGCTGCTAAACAGTCAGCTCTCAAGGGTAAATCCTGGAGCTGGGGAAGTTAGAGTCTTGCAGTCTGAGAGTACTCATCAGGGTTCAGGGTTAAATGGTGGATTCCTCCCCTTCTCTCCAGCATCCCCTAACAATGGTGTCCAGTCTCCAACCCCAACCAGGATTCCACAGCTTACAACTTGAAATGTGGCTATTCTAGACTCCAGTCCCTAGAGGCTGTCTCCATACTACCAAACCTAGTTTCTCCCCAGATAGCCAGCCCCAGTTTTCTGTTTGATCTGAGGCCCAAAGCTGGAATTTCAGTGCCCAGCCCCTGTCTGACCCTGTTTTTGGTTGGGAAGCACATGGCAATGACACTGACTGATTATTGATCTAGATTCAATAAGATTGTGATTGATAAGTAATTTTAAATATTGCTTTGCTGGAACCCTGTAAGAAAGGTAAGATTAAGAGTCTTTGTGGGCTTCATAATGTAAATCTCAGTTTCTCCCAATTATTTGGTCTTATCTGAGTCTATACATATCTCCCTCAAATACGATGTTCCAGTCCAAGTCTTGGCACTGTAGTCTGTGTTTCCACTTGTTTCCTTCTATAAGAAGAACACATTCATATTGAACTTATGAAAATAACTAATTATACTGGCATGAGAAGAATACTCAAGAGTTTCCAAATTCCTGAGGGATCAGATAGGAGTAAAAGTAATGCTCTGTCTTTGTTTAAGATGGTGTACTTTTTGAACAAGTAGTTCACGATAAACATCCTGTGTTTTTCTTTTAGCTGAGTTAGGAGGCACCTGTGTTTTGGCCAACACCATTTATTGTACCTGGATTAATATTTCTGGGGATGTAAAATTCAGTTTCATAAGATTACCGAGCAGGCCTCTTAACTTAAGAAAGTGACTCCTTCAGAGTTCCCACTGTGGCACAGTAGTTTATGGATCTGGCATTGTCTCTTCAGTGATCCACTTTCTTAGCAAATTTTAAGTATATTGTAGAATACTGTTAACTATCAGATCTTTAGAACTTTATCACTCTGCCTATCTAAAACTTTGTACTTTGACTAAAATCTCATTTTCATCATTCCCCTTGTAAATACCATTCCACTCTTTCTAAGAGTTTGAATTTTAGATTTCACATGTAAATGAGATCTTATAGTATTTCTGTGACTGGCTTATATCACTTAACATAATGCCCTGTAGATTCATCTATGTTGTCACAGTGACAAGATTCTCTTCTTTGATAAGACTTAATAATAGTCCATTGTATATGTGCTAAACACATTTTCTGTACCCATTTTTAATTAGTTGACATTTCAGCTATTTGCAGGTCTTAGCTATTGTTAATATGTGGCAATGAACATGGGTGTGCAGATACCTCTTTGTGATAGTGATTTCACTACATTTGGATGTATAATCAGAAGGGGGATTCCTAGATCATATTGCCTATTTTTAATTTTTTGAGGAAACTTCATAGTGTTTTTCAAAATGATTGTGCAAATTTATATTCCAATAATGGTGAGATAAATTTGATAAGAATAATATAAATGTTGATATTTAGACATGTTAAATATTTATTGTTTACTGGAGTGCTAACTGGTTAATAGCTTAATTATAGAATGCCAGTTCGTTCTAACTTTCTTCCATCCAAGTTTGTATCCCATAGAATTTTTAATCACAAGGTATCAATGATATCATAATAATCTTGCAAATAATCTTGAAAAATGCAATCATTTCTTGCTGTTGAAAGGTTTACCTCACTTTAACTATGTAACTCTAAAGATTGGAAAAATTGAAAAACAATATTTTTAATAACAAAAATATGTAAAAGAACAAAACTGACGGAGTTCCCATCATGGCACAGTGAAAACAAATCTGATTAGGAACCATGAGGTTGTGGGTTTGATCCCTGGCCTCGCTCAGTGGGTTAAGGATCCGGCGTTGCCACAAGCTGTGCCATAGGTCACAGACATAACTTGGATCTGGCATTGCTGTGGCTCGGGTGTAGGCTGGCAGCTACAGCTCTGATTAGACCTGTAGCATGGGAACCTCCATATGCCACGGGTGCAGCCCTAAAAGGACAAAAGGCCAAAAAAAAAATAAAGAACAAAAATGGCAATTGTTGCTTAAAATCAATGAATACGTGCTAAGCACACCACACTTTGTGGAAACATAAAGAAACATTTCATGAATATTTTGTTCTTTCATTGAAATAGACCAGTCATAAATAAATAATGGCAATGCTTTCTACTTGAAAAATTTTATGATTTGTATTCCTAAATCCTTAACAGCAAAAATAGAAGTAGATTCAGTTTAAAAATAATTAAAATTATAAAATTGAGGTGAATTGTATCTAGCAACTAGCAATCATGAGGAATGTTCAGTATGAGCCAGTAAATGTGTTGTGTGAAGAAACCACCACTGCTCATTTTGGATACATTTATAGCATCAGCATAATATTATGGCTCATCAAAAACTTCATAAATACATTTATGTTTTACTCACATTTACTTTAGATAAAGAGTTTAATGCATACTTTCAGCATATACCTTGGCTGTAACTGTAAGTTAGGGAAAGAGGTGAGAATTTGGATTCTCTCATACATATTGAAATGTTTGCTAAGAAATGTTAAAAGATAATTCAGAATATATACATTTGTTCTAGACTTTATACTTAACTAGGTGTCCAGTGGCCTCTCAGTAGTTGTGAACATGGTTATTATCAGTGTGATAAAAAGATAAGGAAGAAGATTGTTTTAGTTACAAGGTCTGTGGAAAGGACAAGAGATGTGGAAAAAATTAAACAGTTTTTTTCTTTTATCTTTGGTTAGTCTATAAAAAATTTGCATGAGCCTGTTTCTAAAGACACAATGAAAAGCAGCAGAGAGATAGATGAGAGAGAGAGGGAGGGAGTGGGGAGAAAGAGAGTAACTTTTACATGAATTTGTAAAAGTAGTGATCCAGCTTTGGTGCCTCTAGGGCCTAGTGATTAATGTGATCCAGAACTTGTAGAAAATCTATCTCTACATTTCAGTAATAAACATACTGTGGAGGTAACAACACAGGAAAATCTTCCACTTTCATGATATCACAAAGGCCCTGAATCTTCTGGAAAGACGCCTTTCTGGGGAGGATCTCAACTGCCATTATAATTTATTCCCACCATATAGGAAAATCTGGACATAACTGTGTTACTATGATTGCAGTCTCCCTGCACAATACTGTTATCTTCTATCTCTTTTTGACTCCACATTGGCTTGAAATTTTTCTTGGAGTTATTGAGCTAAAATACATATTGATAAACATTACTTTCCTTAGTATGGTGAACAACCATCTCCTTTAAGCTACTGTGTTCTTATATCCACAAGATCATACAGCCCAACTTCATGCTTAAAAATTTTGTGTTCTCTTAATGCTAAATTGAAGGCAGTTGTCTGAACAAATTGTGATGTTACAATTTTATCAATTATACAACTTCCTATATCTACAAATTAGTATCCACTATCAGGTACATTTTTTTTAATGATTTTCATTTTTTCCATTATAGCTTGTTTAACCATGTTTTGTCAATTTTCTACTCTACAGCAAGGTGAACCAGTCACAAACATACATGTATACATTATTTTTTCTCATGTTATCACACTCCATCATATGTGGCTAGATATAGTTCCCAGTGCTATACAGCAGGATCTCATTACTTATCCATTCCAAAGGCAAGAGTTTGCATCTACTAACACCAAATTCCCAGGCTATCCCACTCCCTCCCCCACTCCCTTGGCAACACAAGTCTATTCTCTAAGTCCATGGTTTTTTTTTCTGTGGAAAGATTCATTTATGGCATATATTAGATTCCAAATATAAGTGATACTATATGGTATTTTTCTTTCTTTTTCTGACTTACTTCACTTAGTATGAGAGGCTCTAGTTCCATCCGTGTTGATGCAAATGGCATTATTTTGTTCTATTTTATGGCTGAGTAGCATTCCATTGTGTATATATGCCACCTCTTCTTAATCCAATCATCTGTTGATGGACATTTAGCTTGTTTCCTTTTCTTGGATATTGTGAATAATGCTGCATTGAACATACTGGTGCATGTCTTTTTCAAGGAAAGTTTTGTCTGGGTATATGCCCAAGAGTGGGATTGCTGGGTCATATGGTCAAACTAGTTCTATATATAGTTTTCTAAGGTATCAGGTACATTTCTTTGTCTGGATAATGCATGTTTCTCACTATCCTCAAGTCTGAAATAAGGTGACATTTATTTTTTATTTTTTTTTTCTTTTTGCCTTTTTTTGGGGCCACTCCCATGGCATATGGAGATTCCCAGGCTAGGGGTCTAATCGGAGCCGTAGCCACTGGCCTACGCCAGAGCCACAGCAACACGGGATCCAAGCCATATCTGCAACCTTGACCCACCGAGCAAGGGCCAGGGATCGAACCCGCAACCTCATGGTTCCTAGTCGAATTTGTTAACCATTGTGCCACAACAGGAACTCCAGGTGACATTTACTAAGGAATCTCTATCCTTCCTCTCTGTTTCCAGAGATCTCAAGAGTCCTACTTATAAAACATGTCACCTACGTATAAAATCAACATTTTTACTATAACTCCATGAATCATCCCCCCTTTTTTTAAAGGCTATTATTGAAATAAGATTATATAAACACTTGATGGATTTTTACAAATTGAAACTATTGTAGCTAGAAACTTAATTGGAAAATAAACATGACTAGTACTTCACAAGTCACCCCTGTGCTCCTTTTTGTTCTCTATCACCATTAAATTACCCCCTTGTGTAATGTGATATGCTAGATTGATTTGGCAATTCAAAATTTTATGTGCCTTTTTTTATGTCTGACTTTTCCTTTGCATTATATCTGTTAATATTTATTTGTGCATTTGTAGATTACTAATTTACATTGTTACTGAATACTCCATTTGGTACCTAACCTTTATTTACTAACTCATTTTTCTTAATGTGCATATGTGAATATTGTAGAATTTCATTATTACAAGTGCTGATGTTATGAATGTTTATGAGCTTATCTTTTGAAGACTCTGTGGAAGAATAACTTTGGAAATGACTCAAATGTGTAAGTTTAAAGGCTAGAAATCTGTTTATCTTCTTTTATATTTTACATGATTTTTTAAATCATCTCATGGATACATCTGTGATTGAACACATTGTTACTATGTTCACACATGATTACTACATCAGATAGATGGTGGAATAGATGATAATAGCCTGTAATCTATCCATGGAAACATCAATATAAAAATCATCCACGTACGAACATCTTCACTAGAGATCTGAATTCCAGAGGAGTGATTATAGAATTCGGGTAGAGCACAAAAAATGGGAAAAGATCATTGAAGTGAGTAGGAAGGATAGTTTTACTCTACTGAGTCACTCCTTCCCCAACATCATGAAGTGCAGAGAGAAATTTGCTCTCTTTTAGAGTTCTTGCATGGGGAAAAGGAGTCAAGTGAGCATGCAGGTTTAATACAGATTCAAACATCAAGCCTAATCACCCACTGATCCTGTGAGAAAACAAGCACATTTTATCTGTCTGCTAGCCTCCCCTAAATTGCTGGCTGGGCTTACTGATTTAAGGCTGCTGCTCCTCTTAAATATTCTCTATAAAGCCTGGAACTTGTGACTTCTATAAATATGAAAAACCTAATTCAAAAATACAAGTTCACAAGTTTGGAACATGACACTAGTAAATGACTAATACACAAGCAATTGACCATAGAGAAGTGGAGATCTAAAAACTGCCTGAAAATAATTCAGGATACTTATCTTAAAGAATTTAGTGAGCCAAAAGAGAACACAGACAACTAAGTTATATCAAAGAACCAATATTTGAACAAGATGAGAAATTCAAGAAAAAGTTTGCTTCCTTGAAACCAAACCAAAATCCTGGAATTGAGAACAAGATGACCAAATAGGAGAAAAAAAAATATATATATATATATGCTAAATAGCAGTTATCAAGCCAAAGAAAGAGTGAGAGCTCAAAGACATTACACATCTAGATAGTTGATCCGGAAAAAAAAAAAAAAATCCAAAGAGTGAAAAATCTCGGTTTGTAGGATTTCATACACAAACAATATAGACATTTTGAAGATTCCAAAAGAAGGAGACAAAAGTAAATGGAACAGAAAGCTTATTTAAAGAATTAATTCCAGAAACTTTCCCAACCTGAGGAAGGAAATAAACATCCAGATTCAAGAAGACCAAAGAATTCAAAATAAATTAATCAAAGTGTCTTCAGAAACATATTAAAATGAATAATTCAAGGAATTTGTAAATCTTATTTTAAAATTTAATTTGCACCAATATTATTCTTTTGCAAGTAAAAGGTATAATTAATTTACTTATTGGAAACTATGAGAAATATAAAAATATTTACTGTTTTATTTCCATAGGTATGCTTTTTGAACATGTTCAAATTTATTGCATCAAAATTAGTGATATTTATTTTGTTTAATAAGTGAAAATTACTTTATACTGTAATGGGTATTTCTATCTGAATGGAAACAATTGAAAATAAATAATAACAAAAAATAAATCACAGGATACTCCCATACAGTGGCTATTTTAAGAATTGTTGCTTTATGTTTTTACTAAACTAACCATATTTCATTTAACTTCTTATTAAACTTTTGGCCAATATAATAAAAACTGAGAAATACATTAATACATACAGATTTATCATTCATGTGCACAGACTGAACAATATTTAAAATATATGATAAAACATGTTTAGAGACATAATATTAGAAGAAAATGAATGAACAATTTATGTCTTTATCCACTGACTTGGCCCTTAACACACTTGTAAAAACACTTCTAGAAGTTATCAAAACTCTTTCCCTAAATTTGGCTTCTGGCCATCCTGGGAAAATAGTGACTTAACCTATATTGGCTAAATCTCAGTGGACATTCCTAAGTAAATTAAAAAACAAACAAACAAACAAAAAAAAACAGTAAAATAAATCTCCAGGTGAAGAAGTCCTATAATTATTTTGCCCCTGAGTTTCCATGGAGGTTTTAAAATGTCATTTGCAGAGATAAAAGATTAATACGTATATTCACTTAGAAAGTTTTCTAAGAAGTTTACCCAGAAAATGACTTTATATGATGTCCATTGGACCTCTGTCTGCTAATCAAGCCAGTGCATGTTTGAAAGTGTGGACATAACAAAAGGTACTAATCCTAATAATATGTTTATTTTTATTCACCACAGAAGAGGAGAGACTCTTCAGAAAGTGCTTAAGAGAAATTTATTCAGCATTAAGTACTTCTGTTTAAGTAGTAAGCAATGAATAGATCTAGGGATTTTACCTTATTAGCCAGGGAACTCAAAAATAAAACTTTGACTGGAGTTGTTTTGAACAAGATATATAAATAACTTATGCTAAAAAATATAAAATAACAAAATAACAAAAAAATAACAAAAAATAAACAAAATAAAAAAATAGATGGACACTTCAAATATGTATTCATGTATTTTAAGATATGAAGCTCTTTTAAAATTAAAATATGTTATTAGACAGTTGAGAATTGATCAGATTGTAAATGATTGATGGTGAAATGATAGAAAAACATCAAGATTGATATCATAGGAGCTGCTGATATTGCCTAGGTACTACTTTTCTGGGCTTATGGTGAATGGAACTTCCCTCAACTATACCATATTCTGAGATATAGCTGAAGATAACTATAATATTCTATGATAAATCTGGTAAGAAATATTTATATGCATTAACATGATATTTTAATTATGAGAAGAATTTGGCCATAATTGCATCAAGACATTTACAGAGAAATAAGTTAGATAAATAGTGTTTATTAAGGAAGGGATGGTTCATTGTATCCACAGCCTGTAATGTGGCCTCTGGAAATGGGAAAGATTGCAACAAGTAAAGAATACTTTATACATAGCAGCAGTAATATTTTATTCCTTAGGGGTAGAGATGCTTTTAAGAAACCACACTGTATAATAACATATTTACTGATTCTATTATATCAATGTTTTGGCAGTTTAGGTTATATTTTGCATTGAACTCATTCATGATTTAAAGTAATCCATTTATGAATGTGTATTATATTCTATGTAAAAGTTAATTAAGAAATAGAACAATTTAAGTTGGAGGTACAGCAAGTGACTGCACTTTTTACTATACTGTTCAGCAGAAATGGTAGAGTATAAAATGAACAACATAAATTATTTTGGGATATAATTCATAAATGCGCTTTGTATATGCAAAGTGAGATGAGGGTCTTGGAAGATGCTTTGGAGGTGCTCAACTGATGCTTTAAGAATACATGTCACACTTATGGATTCCAATCCCAAATATGGATTGTGAAAGACAGTGTGTCTTATTTCTTATTTCTTATATATTTTTCATTAATAAAGATGGGTTACAGTGTACTCTTGGTAAACTTAACACTGCTTTCTAGTTGTTCTTCTAAATTAATCCACAATTTTAATCAAAATCTAGAAATTACTTGTCTAGATTCTACATTAAAACATGAAATGGAATATATATATAGTGAAGTTCAAAACGGATTTATAAGATATGGACATATATAAATGTCCATATAATATATGGATATATAAAAATAAATATACATATGTATATATACACACATAGGCGCGCACACACACACACACACACACACACACACATATATAAAGCATCTCTACTCCTGAGGAATAAAATTACATTACCTCTGCTGTTTTAAAGCATTCTGTACTTGCTGCAATCTTTGCCATTTCCAGAGGACAAATCACAGCCTGTGGATACAATGAATCATGGATAGATATAGATATAGAAGATAGATAGATAGATAGATAGATAGATAGATAGATAGAGATAGGGCAAGCAATATGAGAATCTAGCACTCTGTATATTTTAAAGCAAAGTCACCTTAAGTTTCTGGATCTCAATTTCATCATCTATAAAATGTCAGATGTGATTTTGAGCTCAATAGATAGGGATCAGGAACAAATACAATGTAGTCCTGAAATACATCCTGACACATTCTACATGACAGTCTATGGAGATGGTCAACAAAATTTACACCTTTATTTTTTTCTTCTATATAAATATGGTATAGATTCAAGGATTGATTTTTTTCTTTGTTTTTTTAATCAAAAACTCATCATCAGAATTTTTTCCGCTAGCTCTTTTCCTCTTGTAGGTAATCAGTGCTGATGCATAGATTGCAATGCTTTTAAAAATATTAAAAATCAAAGAGATTTACAATATTTTATAAATTGAGATAGGTTATTTATTGTTTTTCCAGTGGATAGAACTAAAATAAAAAGGAATAATAAGAAATTTGGATCTATTTTTGTTAAGAAAAAATGTAAAAATTAATAAATTAATGAATTAAATAAATAAAAGCAGAATTCCTGTTGTGGCTCAGTGGTAAATTAACCTGACTAGTATCCATGAGCATGTGGGTTCAAATCTGGCCTGGCTCATTGGGTTAAGGATCCGGTGTTGCCATGAGCTGTGGTGTTTGTCACAGACACGGCTCTGATTCCACATTTCTGTGGCTGTGGCATATGCTGGTGGCTACAGCTCTTATTTGACCCCTAGCCTGGGAACCTCCGTATGCTACAGATGCGGCCCTAAAAAGACAAAAGACAAAAAAATAAACAAATAAATAAAAGGAAAAAAATGTCATCTTCACTTTACACCTTGAAATATTCAAGGCTGATGATATTCAACAGTTGAGACTGTTTCCCCATCAAATATAGGGGTTTTTCAGTAGTATCAAGTGACAGAATGCAAGAACAGTGCAACATGAATAAGTAAAAAATATTGACAATCCCGATATATGGCATAAGATATCATATCAGATATTATCTGCCATTCATTTTTCCATTTGGTGCTTATTTATTCATGTTGAGAGTGTGAGAAAATTAAGTAACACATAAAAATTTTTATATTGAAAGCCCTATATAAAATACATATGATATGAATGACAGTAAATTCATTGGTAATTACATTTTTACTTGTAAATAATTTAATTACAAATATCAATTTCATAATATGGGAAAGTCTAAAATGATATATCCTGCTGAATTTAAATGACAATTTTTTTTTTCTTTTTTAGGGCTGCACCCAGCACACATGTAAGTTCCCAAGCTAGGGGTCGAATCAGAGCTGCAGCTGTTGGTCTATGCCAGAGCCAGCAGCAAGGCCAGATTGGTGCTGTGTCTGCAATCTACACCACAGCTGGCGGCAACACTGGATTCTTAATCCACTGAGCAAAGCCATATATTGAAACCACATATCCTTATGGATACTACTTGGGTTCATAACCTGCTGAGCCACAACAGGGACTCTGACATTTATTTTTGAAATGCTCTCCCTTCATTTTCTTAGCAAGTTTTCATAGACCACGTATCATTGGAAGAACAATTCCTCTGCATAAGTTTAGGACTCTGTCATAGGTTTTTTACGGTGTATTTGGAGTTCTAAATATGAAATAATTTCAGTTACATTTAAATTTGACTTTTCTATAATGGTAAATATACTATAAAATTTAAGATCGTTTCTATATTTTTAAGTGTGCAGATCAATGACATTAAGTATATTGACAGTATCATGCAACCATTACCAACATTACCCTAGAACATTTTTATCTTACCTAACTGAAACTTTGTACCCATTAAACACTAACTCTACATTCTTCACAACACCAAGTCCTTAGGAACCACTTCTGTTTCATCTCTATGAATATGACTACCCAGAGTAACATATATATATATATGTTAACACACACACACATATATATAATCTTGTATTTTATTTGTCATGACTGGCTTATTTTATTTACTTAGCATGATATCTATAAGCTTTATCCATGCTGTATTGTATAGTAGAATTCCTTTTTTTAAGATAATATTTTTTATATATTTATTATCATTTAATCTGTCAATGGACATTTGTGCTGCTTCCAAAGTTTAACTTCTAGGAACATGTGTATAAAAATACCTGTTCTAGACTCTGCTTTCCATTAGTTCGGAAAAATACCCAGGAGTACAATAGCTAGATCATACAGTAAATCTATGGGTTTGTTTGGTTTTGTATTGTTTTTAAAATAGGCTGTGGGATGTTCCATGGTGATTAAGCAATTTTGCATATCTAACAACATTTTATTTGCATGAATTCTAATTTATTCTTTTCCTTGGCAACACTTGTTATTTTTACATTTTTTATTCAATAGTAGTCATCACTTAAGGGTGAGATGTGGTATCTCATTATAGCTTTTATTGGGATTTTCCTAATAATTGGTAATATGGAGGAACTTTTCCTGTGTTTATTGACCATTATATCTTTGGATATGTATTTATTCAAGTGCTCCCTCCATTTTTTTTTTTTTGTCTTTTTGCTATTTCTTGGGCCGCTCCCGCGGCATATGGAGGTTCCCAGGCTAGGGGTCGAATCAGAGCCGTAGCCACCGGCCTACGCCAGAGCCACAGCAATGCAGGATCCGAGCTGCGTCTGTGACCTACACCACAGCTCACGGCAATGCCAGATCGTTAACCCACTGAGCAAGGGCAGGGACAGAACCTGCAACCTCATGGTTCCTAGTCGGATTCGTTAACCACTGCGCCATGACGGGAACTCCTCCCTCCGTTTTTAAACTAGTTTTTCTGTTGTTGTAGAGTCGTGCAGTTCTTTATATATTCCCCATATCAATCCATCATCTGATATAAAATTTGCAAATAATTTTAAATTCTGTGGATTATTTATTCACTCTACTGATAAAGTTATTTGATGCACAAAGTTATTTTTAATTTTTAAAAAGTCCCATTTATCTATAATATTGTTGTTGTTGCACACTCAGCTAAATTCAATACATTGATATTGTTTTTTACCAAAGAGTCTATACTTTTAGCTCTACATTTAACACTTTGATTCTTTTAAGTTAATTATTTTGTGTGATGTAAGATAATGATCTAATTTCATTAGCCAGACCAAGGCATTCACTTTTCTCACAACTTTTGTTGAAAAGACATCCTCATAGAATGGCTTTGAGATGCTTATGAAAAATCCTTTGTCAATACGTGAATTCCTTTTTCTTTTGGTTCTCTATTTTATTTTGTTGATTTGTGTCTGTATTTGTGCCAATATTACACATAGCTTTGTACTAAGTTTTGAATTAGAAATTGTTTCATTCAATTCTTTTATAAGGTTTTTTTGTTTTTTTTTTTGTTTGTTTGTTTTTTACTATTCTCATTACCTTGTGATTCCATGAGAATTTTGTATGTGTTTTTGTTTCACAGGGGGAAAAAAATTTATTGGGATTATGATAGACATTTCATTGCATCTGTTTTTTGCTTTATAGCATTGCTGACTGACATTATAACAATGTAAGTTTTCCAATCTTAAGGCAGAGAATGCTTTTCTACTACTTTCAATTTACTTCAGCAATATTTAACAATACCCAGTGAACAAATTTTTACCTTCTTTATTAAGATTATCCCTAAAATTGTATTCTTCATTTTGGTAAATATAATTGTTTTCTTAAATTCTTAGTATTCTATATTACTAATGTATAGAAATACCACTCATTTTGTATCCAGTAACTGCTGAATTTGCTTATCACTTCTAACAGAATGTTTGTGGACTCTACATTTTTCTTTTTTTTTTTTGGAGGGTTTTTTTATTTTTAGTTTTATTAAAGTTTAGTTGATCTACAGTGTTGTGTCAATTTCTGCTGTACACATAATGACCCAGGTATGTGTGTGTGTGTGTGTGTGTGTGTGTGTGTGTATATATATGTATTATTTTTTCATACTATCTTCCATCATGTTCTATCCTAAGAAATTAGATATAGTTCCCTTTGTTGCACAGTAGGACTTCATTGCTTATCCATTATTTTTTTTTAAATTACCCAATATATTATTATTTTTTTCCTACTGTAGAGCATGGTGACCCAGTTACACATACATGCATACATTCTTTTTACTCACATTATCATGCTCCATCATAAGTGACTACACCTAGTTCCCAGCGCTACAAAGCAGGATATCATTGCTAATCCATTCCAAAGGCAATAGTATGCATCTATTAACCCCAAGCTCCCAATCCATCCCAATCCCGCCACCTCCCCCTTGGCAACGACATGTCCACTCTCCAAGTCCATTATTTTCTTTTCTGTGGAAAGATTCATTTGTGCCATATATTAGATTCCAGATATAAGTGATATCATGTGGTATTTGTCTTTCTCTTTCTAACTTACTTCACTATGAGAGTCTAGTTCCAACCATGTTGCTGCAAATGGCTTTCTTTTGTTCTTTTTTTTATGGCTGAGAAGTATTGCACTGTGTATATATACCACCTCTTCCTAATCCGATCATCTGTCAATGGACATTTGGGTTGTTTCCATATCTTGGCTATTGTGAATAGTGCTGCAATGAACATGCGGGTGCATGTGTCTTTTTTAAGGAAAGTTTTGTCTGGATATGTGCCCAAGAGTGGGATTTCTGGGTCATATGGTAGTTCTTTGTATAATTTTCTGATACCTCCATGCTGTTCTCCATACATTTTTCTACTTTTAATATAATGTTATTTGTGAACTAAGAAGATTTTACTTCCACTACTATCCAAACTAGAAGTGACAAAAGTGTATATCCTTGACTTTTCCTTCTCTTAAAGGAAGTTTTCAATCTTCACAATTAATTATAATGTTAGTTTTAGGTTCAATTTGTACCCGATGTCAGTTTTATCTAACTTTAATATTTTATTCAAGTAGAGTAAGAACATAATCTCAACAGTCGACAGAACAAATCATTGGTTTCATAGCTCACTCCTCTGGTTCAACATGGCACATATTTTTATATAGTTTTGCCACATTTTTCTCCTATTTACCCATGTATTTTTACCAATATGTTTATCTTCTCATTCTTAATTACTAAATAGTAAGTACCATCTCTTGACTTTTACTTTGGCTACAGCGGTTGAGAACTTCCCCCTCTACACACAGCCAACTCCACCTCTTTTTCTCTTCCCCCATACTTTCATCATAGTTACATCCCACTTTATGTCTGTGGTGGCAAAGTTGAAAGCATTTATCCATCTGCTAGTATATTTTTCTAAAACATATTAATTATTGTAAAATCTGATATTTTAGTATTTCTATGTAAATAAGTTCTATTCATTATTGGTATTTTTCATCAAAAACACTTTTATATGTTCAAAATATCGTATATTTGTAGGTAATATTGACAATTTTCAAAAAATATTCTCAAAAAGACTTTTAGTAATTTCAAGAAAATCCCTTTCAAGAAAATATTTTTTATTTTATATTTCTTTGTTCCATTCATTCTGTTTGAATATGGTGTTTCATATATACCAGCACAAAAAATATTTTCTTTGATATTAGAAACTCTATTATTATTTTACAATATGCATTTCTAGGACTAAAAATAATTATATATTCCTTCTCATATTAATTATTGAAATCTCCCATACTTTGAGAATGTCAAATATTATTATTTTTGTGACTGTCCATTTATTTTAGTTCTGGTATATTCTTTTTCATAATGTCTTCCAAAGTTTCACTTAAGCTTTTTCTGTGGCATAATTATTAATTTTTTAGTTTGCTAGAACCTTCGATGCCTGACACATTTAAAAAACACATGTAATAATATTCATGTTGTAATATGTTAATGTATCAAACTTCTTTGAAGATGCAAGTCCTGTTTTATAAAATGCATTATTTTCCACAGTTTTCAGTCATTTTTAGCTCACTGTTTATGAGTATGTGTGAATGTATATTTGTGTGAGTGTATGTGTGCATCTTCCTTTTTCATGCTGCAGACTTTCTTAAAAGGCTGTTACGGTTTGTTTATATAAAAATATTTACAACTAAAACACTACATTCTTTTCAGAACTGAGTCACTTACAATTCTCTGGAGAATTTCTCTTCCCAAGTCCATGAAAAGTCTCCCAGGATGCAATTTTCTATTTTCTGTTTAAATGACTGAACATTCCTCTTTCCAAATTTCTTCATTTAAAGGCTTATCTATACTTACTATATCTTATGCTTATCTTCTCTGGATTAATTTACAGTTTATATGCTTTTTATATGATCATGATAGTTGGGCTTTAACAGAGGGAGATTATAAATATAAGTATTTAAATTTATACCCTAATCAAGAGTTGAAAACAAAACTTTAACTATAAGAAACTAAAAGGTATAAATTAAATGTGTAAGACAAAGCATCAGAAACCAATGCATATTGTATAAGTGTTAGAGAAATAGACATAAAACTTGTGCTATTTGGGAGAGTTTGTACAAAATTATAAGTCAAATTATAAATCAAAGCTGTGAGAGGTATAGTGTACAGATATACAGGCAAAGGCTCAATTTTAACTATATATTCAGAAATTCATTAAAGAGGCAGAAGAGAGTGATTTTCTTTTTTGTAAATGATACTTG
Organism: Phacochoerus africanus; assembly: GCF_016906955.1. Lineage (NCBI taxonomy): Eukaryota > Metazoa > Chordata > Mammalia > Artiodactyla > Suidae > Phacochoerus > Phacochoerus africanus. Next base: position 56,383,953 of record NC_062547.1, on the reverse strand, counting down.
AAAATAAGGATTCATTTTATTTTATTATATATATATAACATATATATATGCATTATATATTTTTATATATGCATATATACATATGCCCATATATGTGTGTGTATACACACACACACACACACACACACACCTGCAGCAGATGGAAGTTCCCAGGCCAGGGGTTGAATCGAAGCCATAGCTGCAACCTATGCGACAACTACAGCAACACCAGATCCTTTAACACACTTTACTGGGCTGGGGATTTAACTTTCATCTCCATAGCACCTAAGCCACTGCCTTTGGTTTCTTAACTCACTGTGGTGCTACACCAGGAAATCCAGGATTCATTTTAGATTTCATAAAAGATGAACCAGGTTAATACCTAACTTCAAGGAAGGTTGTTTTGACATTTCTGAGCAAAGAAAGCTAATAAAGAAAGATAGATTCTCAACATGAGCTGACAGGCTGCAGAATTTTAGAGTCAAACATGCATTAACATGATACTTTATAAGAAGAATTTATTTTGAAAGATAAGCTATTTGGTAATGGTAATAAACATTTATACATAATAGAATTCTATAATGTATGCATGAACACTGATGTCCTATGACTATATTTTGAAAATGATATTTGATTTTGATATTATGTAAATTTTTATAGGACAGTGAAACATACTTATCCTAATACTATCATAAAAATTTTTTATTATTTATTTATTTTGCTTTTTTAGGTCCATACCCATGGCATATTGTGGTTCCCATGCTAGAGGTCCAATCAGAGCTATAGCTGCCAGCCTACACCACACCACAGCAAGCCAGGTCAAATCTGCATCTGAGACCTACACCACAGCTCACTGCAACACCAGATCCTTAACCCACTGAGTGAGGCCAGGGATCAAACCTGAAACTTCATGGTTCTAGTCAGATTTGCTTTCACTGCACCATGATGGGAATGCCCATAATAATGTTTTTATAACTATAATAATTCTTGGAAAACTCTTGGGCTGAAAAATGTTTGCATATTTAAATTTTAAACCTTGGCTCAAAACCTAATGTTTATTTTTTAAAATGATAATTCAGTTCTCCATTTGAGTTGAATTTTTTAAAATAATACACAGTCTGACTAAAAAACAATTTAAAATGGCTTCTTATTTTAAACCTGACTGACTTACTCTGTGTCTGCCTTTAGGAAATATTGCATGAATGCCACATGGAAAATTATAATCAAACATCAACTGATTTTATCTTATTGGGGTTATTTCCCCCTTCAAGAATTGGCTTGTTTCTTTTTATTATCATTGTCCTCATTTTCCTAATGGCTCTATTTGGTAATGTCTCCATGATTCTTCTCATCCTTCTGGACATCCATCTTCACAAACCCATGTATTTTTTACTTAGTCAGCTATCCCTCATGGACCTGACATATATTTGCACTATTGTCCCCAAAATGGCCTCCAACTTTCTGTTTGGAAACAAATTTATCTCTTTCATTGGTTGTGGGGTTCAGAGTTTCTTCTTCTTGACTATAGCAGGTACAGAAGGATTGCTCTTGGCCTCTATGGCTTATGATCGTTATGTGGCCATTTGCTTTCCTCTTCACTACCCTATTAGAATCAGCAGAAAAGTGTGCATGTCTATGATAATGGGATCTTGGATAATGGGCTCTATCAACTCCTGTGCCCACACCACATATGCCCTCCATATCCCTTATTGCCAGACCAGGGCCATCAATCATTTCTTCTGTGATGTCCCAGCCATGTTGACTCTGGCCTGCATGGACACCTGGATCTATGAATACACAGTGTTTGTGAGCACCACTGTCTTCCTCTTGCTACCTTTCATTGGTATTGCATGTTCCTATGGTCATGTTCTCCTTGCTGTCTATCGCATGAACTCAGCAGAAGGGAAGAAGAAGGCCTACTCCACCTGCAGCACCCACCTCACTGTGGTTACTTTCTACTATGCACCCTTTGTTTACACTTATCTACGTCCCAGATCCTTAAGATCTCCAACAGAAGACAAGGCTTTGGCTGTCTTCTACACAATCCTGACCCCATTGCTCAACCCTATTATCTATAGCTTGAGAAATAAGGAGGTAATGGGGGCCTTGAGAAGAGTAATGCATAGAATCTACTCTGTGCAACTGTAGACAAAGTTTTTCTACAATTACCAGGAATTGCATATAAATCCATTCATCTGCATTCAGTAATTGAAATATTATTACATGCAAGGACTACAATTAATCTAAAGGAGAAGAAAATAATTCATTCATGTGGACAAAATTATCATTCATAAGTATATATGATACAGCTTATGTCATTATCTATATGAATGACCATGCATAGCATTATTATTTTTCTTTATGGTGTTTTTTTCCCATCAACATGAAATATTTATTTCTTTCTGAAATGTTGTCAAAGAAAAGATTTATTTGTCATGTATTTGAACATGGAAACTATCTGATGCTTCCATTCAGCATAACCCTTCTACTACTTTCAGTATGTTTTCCAATATATGTAAATGATGTTTTCTGTATATCTAGATCAAATTAAAGCCAGAAGACTTCTCATTCTTTTCATAGTAGACCTATAATTACTAAATAACTTTTATTCTTTCTTTCTAAATAGGAAAATTTCATTTCAGAGATTTAACTAAGATTCTTATCAAGTATAAGAATTCCTTATACCACTGTGAAAGGAAAATGATAGGTTTATATTTTTTAGGGTGGTGCATCCTCTGGAAGTGATTCAATATCAGGTACACCTGGGGATCAAGAATTAGGACCTGGAGCTGCCAACAGAGATCAAGGAAATTGTGAAGTTAATAATAGGACTGCTTTGTCAATATTGAGTTTAACTAATGCAAATTAGAAATATCAAGGACATACATTTTTCTTCCTCAGCCTCCCCATGTCATGTGGAATTTCAACCCATTCTTCCTAACTGGCTCTCCACAGAGATATCCCAGATCAACCCACTGCACCACAGTGGGAATTCCAAGACATTCTTGCAAGTACTACCCACACCCAGAACATACCCAGTTGATCTAAGTAGCCACAACAACTCTCATATCAGATGAGGTTTCTCAAATGAGATTTCATTTTCCATTCGCTGCAATCCATATTCCTACTGAAACAGTTTGTGGAAAATTAAGTTTTATGAACCAGGTATATCCATTCATTATTGTGGATTACTCACATTTCTAAGCAAGTTTCACTACTACACTTAATAAAAATCTATCAGTTCAAGGGATGGGTAAATTGTTATCACTACCTATCAATGTCAGTGCAGAAATGCTCTAAACCTCTCAAACATGGCAGCGAAGAGAAGGTTCATATCCTACATTATTTGCAGGGCATAGCACTAATTGAAAGTGAGATGTCTTGTTTAAAAAGCAGATAAATATTCCTTTCTTGAGCTCAAATATATTTTTCCCTCAAAATTAATTCATTAGCTATGAACGGCAACACAAATTACAAACAATACTTTGTTTCAGATGGTTGTATATAATAAAAAGCAGTACTTAATTATGTGATATCTATTGATTATACAATTGTAGGGCTCATTTTTTTCCAAATTTTCATCAAAATTTATAATTTGGAAACTTTATATTAATGTAGTAAACATGTTTTCAGTCACCAGTGATAAATACCAGGTTGAAATTATTTTTTGATATTTTAATTTTAAAAGATTATATATGTTCATTACTATATATAAAATAGATAAATAACAGGGAACTACTGCATAGAACTGGGAATCTTGCTCAATATTTTGTGATAACCTATATGGGAAAATAATCTGAAAAAGTATATATAGATATCTAGATATATAACTGAATCACTTTGCTGTACACTTGAAGCTAATACAATATTTAAAACAACTATACTTCTATAAAATATTATGCTTATGCTACTGGAGATTTTTGGAGGGTTTATAATTTGTGAAAATATCACACTGAATTTCTGATAAGTTATATCAAAATATAAATTTTAGGGTGTTCCCATTGTGGCACAGCAGAAGTGAATCTGACTAGCATCCATGAGGATGTGGATTCTATCCTGTCCATTGCTCAGGGGGTTAAAGTTCTGGAGTCACCATGAGCTGTGGTGTATGTCACAGATATGGCTCTGATCCTGTGTTGCTGTGGCTGTGGTGTAGGCCAGGAGCTGCATCTCCAATTCAACCCCTAGCCTGGAACTTCGATAGGCTGCACATGTGTCCCTAAAAAGCAAAAATAAAATTTTAGTACATACAAATCTGATGATTCTCAAGAGGAAATATTTCTAAAAAGATTTATCTCTTGAATTCATTTCAAACCTTCAATTCATACAAATCCATTTCATGTAAGTTTCATTTAATTTTAAATATAAATTTAATCACTGACATTTTAATGATTCCTGTCAAATTTATGGTAATTTTTGAACTTTTTATAAGAAAACAGAAGTGTCTTTATGTTTCATATGGCTATTCCTTTATGATCATATTTGCAATTACAATGCAAATTAAATTATTTGTGAATAATTGCTTTCTGAAATTTTGTTATGAAGTGTCTTTTCCATTAGTGTTTTTTTACAGTAATTTTAAAATCTGTAAATAATCTTTGAATATTATTTATAAGCCTTTAGAGATTTATATTGCAATGTTGAAACAATTTTTAAAACCACATATCTTTGATAAATGATAAATGCTAATAATTCCCTGATACATTTTATTCCAATGGTCATTTGGGAACTCTCATTTTGTAATAATTTACTGAAAAAGTGCACTGCCTAGGCTTTTTAACATTACCTGATCTGACACTCAGCTATGATATTGGGTAATTCTATAGATGACAAAGTGTTGGGCTCTGGATGGAAAGATAAGTGAGAACAGAATTCCGAATATGTGTCATTCCTCCTGCCAGACACAGTTCCTGGGAATGATTTTACCATGATTTAGGGGCTCCTACAGTGCCCTGAACTCTAATATTTGTGAACACATGGGGAGGTGAGACCAAAGAATCCCTCTCTGCACATGCTGCCTGCGATATTGAGCAGTGATGAGGTCAGTTCAGCAGGATGGGGTTGAAGAATGGGTGCTGTGGAACTTAAGGAAAAAAGTTAACATAAAATAAAACAAGACACAGAAACAGTAAAGTTGGGAACAGGGGACTCAAGGTCTCTGGAACCAAGCCCCGCCTCAAGAAACCACATGGCTTTTATTTTACTCTTGATGCGATCTCATGAGGAGGGGCTATGAGTGGATGATCAAGCAAGATGATTGGAAAAACATGTCTCATGACACCTCCCCCTTTGTTTTTGCAGGAGGACAAAAATAGATCTTGCAACTTTTTTTCATTACTTCTTAAATCTCTCACTTCGTGCACCTATAGACAGAACACAAGTCCAAGTTAAGGTTCACATGGAACTCCTCAGGCTTCTGCCATGCTTGGACTGACCAGTTTCCAGGGGTGGCCAGAGCAGGGCTCAGCACTCTTTGACGATGGCAAAGGGAATCTCTGGAACTTGACCAAGAAGGGATTCTCAAGGTCCTGCACAGCCTCCCAGGTGTCCATGTCAGCCACAGATGCAGACTTCTTGACTATGATGTGGTAGCCGAGGATGGTTACTTGGGGTAATAACTGTAACCTTTATAGCAGTTGGGGTTTTATGCAGCACTTAATTTACAAATGTTAATCAATAGCCACATCAAAGAATGTATCAAATCCCATATTCTCAATCACCACCCCTGAGTTGGAGACTCTAACTGTGGGAAAAGGGGTGAACCACCCCTGAGTTGGAGACTAACTGTGGGAAAAGGGGCGACAACTGCTCTAACTTCTTCCTGCTGAAAAGGGGCATCCTTGGGGAAAGCAGTTAGGTCTCCACTCATGGGATGGTCAACTATGCTTTGATACATTACTTTGGATACCCCTTCTATCAACATTTGAACATTGATAGCTCTTAATCAAGATGTAATGAAGCAAGAAATACAATTAATGATACAGGGTCTGAATAAGAGGATCAAGATCACAATGAATATGGCAAAATAAACATTTTCACCAGGAGGAGGAGGTCAGCTGGTTCTATAAGGCAGCTCCAAAAACTGGAGCAGGATAGGACAGCTCATGAATCACTGTTGAATATCTAGCAGAGAATGAGGCACATTCTGTGAACAATTAGGAATACAACATTTAGATTTTATAATAGCAAGGCCTTAGTTAAGGAAATGCGGAAACCTTGATTAGGCTCCGATGGCATATATCCCCTCTTTTTTTAATTTGTTTTATTTTATTTATTTATTTATTTTTATTTTTGGGGGCATTCCATTAACCATGGTCTGTGAAATAACAGACTGTGAACTGAAAGGAAATAATATATTGTTCAGATTAACCTGATACTTTTCATGAGCTTCTGCATTAATCACCTGGTTTTAACACTAATAAAAGCTTTACATTTGACTGACACACACCATCATTTTGGTCATAATTAACATACTACACAAAATAAAATATGAGGGATTGCCAAGTAGTTATGATGTGAGCCACATGGGAAGTCCTCCATTGCCATGTGAATTGAGGCTTTAAAGTCTTACAAAATATCTCTCTTTCTAAAAGAAGAGTTGGAGTCTGGAGCAATGAGAAAGGTGTTGAGAAAAGAGAATGGATTTCCAGTCACAACTCAAAGGTTGCGTAAAAATTTTTTAACTGGCTTGCCAGAAACATGAATGTGGCAGATTCATGAGTGAGGGGCCCAGGATTGGAGAGGACTGAAAAGTGGCTCCATATTCAGGAGGAAGTCAATAGGCTGTCTTCCTACATTTAGAATCACTTAGGGCTCCTAAGTGGTGATAAGGACAGGAGCCATTATGGAAATGTCCCATCAGTCTTGATCCTCGGCCTGAGGGATCCACCACAGAGACCTTTATCTTTGGGGGCAGTTCCACTTCCAGTGATCTCCCCAACATTTGGAGCACTGCTGAGTCTAAGGGCATTCCCATTTAAAGGATCCCTCTTTTCCACAGAGGAAACAGGCTCCCAGCATAGGTCTCTGCCCTAGTTTTTTCACCTTGGAAACTCCCAGGTTGACTCCCTATAGCACCATAACTAGAGCCTCAGCCTTTTCTCGGTCTCTCTTCTTGTTCTCCTTTCATTCTTCCTGGCCCCAATTATAACATATTTGAGTTGCTACTCTGAGGAGGTGCTCCAGGTCCTGATCAGTGCCAAAAGCCATTTTTTTTGGAGATTTCTCCATATATCTGGCACCAATTGAGCTATCCTTAAGAATTATTTGGCCCTCCATTGTTTCTGGGTTCTTTGGTATGTTTTCTCAATGCCTTTCTGAATCTTTCTGAGGAAGTTGATGGACTCTCTTGTTCCCCTAGTAAACCTCCAATAGTTTTTAATGGACTTTACTCATGAGGCTTTTACTCCCTCTACTATACAAGTAACAAAATGATTTATATGACAATTGTGGTTATCTCCCTCATCAACAGACCAACTGGGATCACTCATAGAAACCACCTGACACCCTGCGGGAAATCTTGTTCTATCTCTTCTAATTTGCCTCTGACATTTATAGCATCATTCCCTTCATCTGCCCCAGCTTTGATTTCAGCAGTTTCAAAGTCTTTTTTTTCTTTTTTTTTTTCTTTATTCTTGTTGGCCTGATTGGCTGGAGACTGTCCAGGATTGTAATTCATTAACAGAACACAGAGGTTGATGGCCCATACAGACAGGAATCAGTTTCCTCTTAGGGGACCAATCCCATAGGGTTCCATGGGAACCATTAAGCAGTATGACCCCCTCCATAGCCCTGCATATATTCCAATGAATTTGATTTTTCATTCTCTTGAAGGTACATAAAGTCCTGTCAGGCATCCCCATATTAACTGGTTTCACCTGATGGTAAGCGAAACTCCAGCCTGTAATTATTTGGAGTGAGAGGCTTTCTTTAAATTAGCCATTGCTTGGGCTAACATTGAGGCCTTAAAGGACTCCATCCCCACTCCCTGATAGGCATTAATATATTCAGTAAGGTTAGCTTTTCCTTTTAAAAATCCTATGGCCTTTTTGCAATCAGTATTTGCATTTTCATATGCTAACAATTGAAAAATAGTATCAGACACCTCAGAGTTAGTAATTTGTCATTTTAATGTCTCTTGTAAATGAGCTAGAAATTCAGTATAAGGTTCCTTAGGGCCTTATAGGATCTTTTGATAAGAAATATTTATTTGGCCCTTAGATTCAATTTTGTCCCATGCTGTTAAACAACATTGCCTAATCTGTTCAATAGCTAAATCATTCATTCTCATTTGATCTTGAGGATTACCCCAAGGACCAATCCCTAACAATTGTTCCCTTGTAATTGCAAGATTTCTAGCCTGATTATGATTAGCAGTAATTTGAGCATGATCTTGCCACCAGGATTTAAATTGTAAATATTCACTAGGTGATAGCTCAGCACAGGTTAAGTTATGCCAATCAGCAGGAATCATACAATTTCCTTCAGCTACTCCCTGCATGATTCCTTTTGTAAAGGGATAATTGACACCATAATTTTGAATGGCTTGTTTTAATTCTTTAAGAATTTTAAAAGGAAAGGGCTCATGAATGAACTCATAAACTCCATTAGGGTTGGCAAGATCAATGCCTGGAGCCACCGTCTCCCTGACAGTTACTGGAAAGGCTAAATGTATGGCATCCAAATCACCTTCCCTTTGAGCCTGTAATATCCCCTGTTGAATGGTTGATAGATTGTGTTCAGGGATAATGCTCATTTTCTTTGCAACCCTAGAAGTAGAGGCTTGATGAGTCCTCCTCACCTCACTCCTAATAGGAGGCAATTGAGGAATATCAGGATCAACAATTGGAGCCGAAGGCTCAGGAGCCAAATATTCTCTATGATACTTTTGTTCAGGGACCTCATATTTAGGTTCCTCCAACAAAGGTGTAAACTCCCCTTCTTCTTTCTCCTCTAGGTCCTCCATGGTATGTAGAGGTTCTAAAACTGATTTAATTAAGCTCCAAGTACTCCAAATAGACACAGGAATTGGAACGCCCTCATCATCCAATATCCTAAGTTCCATTCCTATGCTTTCCTATATCTTTAAATGTAACATTTCTAATGTAAGAAACAAATCACAATGTTTCTCAATAGTCTGAAAAAGTTCCAAAAGCTTACTTTCACTTATTTTTGCACCCCCTTTTTTTAAGGAGTTGTCCTAACAAACAAATATAAGGAATATATTTTCCTGCAATTACCTTATTTCCCATTTTACCCCATAAATACCTGAGAGAGGGAATGCATCCACAGGATTTCTTTAGTGTGGCCATGCAAAATTCCTCCCTTCTTCTCAGGGCTTCACAGCACTTACCATGAATAAAAATTCTCACTGTAGTCACGGTCTTTCGTTCTTCATACCTGCCTGTTTGCCCGCCCCACATTGGGCGCCACTTGCCGAGACCATCTCAGCAGGATGGGGTGAAGAACGGGTACTGTGGAACTTAAGGAAAAAAGTTAACATAAAATAAAACAAGACACAGAAACAGTAAAGGTGAGAACCAGGGGACTCAAGGTCTCTGGAACCAAGAGCCCCGCCTCAAGAAACCACATGGCTTTTATTTTACTCTTTTGATGCGATCACATGAGGAGGGGCTATGGGTGGATGATCAAGCAAGAAAATTGGTAAAACATATCTCGTGACAGAGCAGGGATGCCCATTCCATACTCATCCTTTTCAAGTAGTGACTAACAGAGGGAATCAAGAAACAGGGATTTATTGCTGGTCTTGATATAACATTTTTTATCATTCATTAATACAAAATTCAAACCAAAGGCAATAATTTGCATCTATTTACCCCAAGCTCCCAATCCATCCCACTCCCGCCCCCTCCCCCTTGGCAACCACAAGTCTGTTCTCCAAGTCCATGATTTTCTTTTCTGGGGAAAGGTTCATTTGTGCCCTATATTAGATTCCAGATATAAGTGATATCATATGGTATTTGTCTTTCTCTTTCTGAACAATTAAAAAAATGAAAAAAATAAATTATAAACCAAGATTTTTTCTTTGTTTTTAAGTAACCTGCATAAAAAACAAAGAAATTACTTGAAATTAATTTCCTCTATCTTTTTTTTTTTTTGTCTTTTTGCTATTTCTTTGGGCTGCTCCCACAGCATATGGAAGTTCCCAGGCTAGGGGTTGAATCGGAGCTGTAGCCACCGGCCTACGCCAGAGCCACAGCAACGCAGCATCCGAGCCGCGTCTGCAACATACACCACAGCTCACGGCAATGCCGGATCGTTAACGCACTGAGCAAGGGCAGGGACCGAACCCACAACCTCATGGTTCCTAGTCGGATTCGTTAACCACTGCGCCATGACGGGAACTCCTTCCTCTATCATCTTCATGAAGTTTTGATCACTTAAGACAACTGAGTCTTCTGTATAAAATAGAGAAATTGTTTGAAAACCCCAAATATTTAGCATTCTGTATTTGCCTTCAAAATCTTTGTTATAATGGTTTAACAGATTTTTTTTTACAGTGACCTATAATTCTATTTGACCAAGTGTTTTAAAAATATTAAATTTTTTTTTTTGCAAAATTCCCAATATCAAATACTAAATAGATATTTTTGATCTTGAATAAATTTAGAGTTTTCCATAAGATCCTGTAAAATCTCAAAATATTTTTTCTCTCACCATACAAAATAGAGATGTTAAACTTGTTTAATTACACTTATTTGGTATGTTAAATTGCATTAGAAAAGTTGTTGAATAAGAAGATTATTGGGATTTAGCTTGTGGTGAAGTGGGTGAGTATCCATCATAGTCACTGCAGCAGCTTGTGGTCACTGCTGTGGTATGTGTTGGATCCCTGGCCTGGGAACTTCTGCATAAGTATTATTAATTTCAGGAAGATGGCAGTGAGTGGTGGCTTGAAGCAAGATCTTAATTCCATGCTAAAGAATTGAACCTGGGAAGCCTGTATAAAAACCAGGAATCCTTTTTGCTAGATCCTCTGGGGCAAGTGGCTGGAAGCAAAGACCCTAGATGTTATCTGCACTGTAACAAGAAATAAACAAAGAGACAGAACTATAAAACAGACAGAGAATTATTATAAGAATAGCACTTGTGGGAGAGCATGCAGAGGAGCAGGTTAAAAGCAACACAGCACACTCAGAAAGTAGCGTAGACATGCATGTTAGTGGGGAGCATATCAAAGGTGTGATTTAAATCACTTATATAGGGGCAATTTTTCTGGGTTTTTGTTTTCCTCTAGCCAATTATGTAGCTTCCCCCCCCCCCAAACCTGATTGGACCTAGGACCTTTCCTGATATACATGTGCATCTTTTTAGTCTAAATGGATTCTAGCTTGGGAGGCTAGTAAAAATTATTGTGGTCTGGTGGCCCCTCCCATTTTGACATCTGAGGAACCTTCCTGCTCATGTATAGTCAGGAGGTCTCCTTGACCACAGGAGTTATAGATTCAGTCATTATGTCTTTTTACTCCAGCAGAGCTCCATCCACTAACTTTCTCCTTGATGTGTCAAATGAAAAAACTCTAACTTAATTAGCTAGATAAGTTCCAGCTGTTCTCAGCCCAGGGGCCCATCTACCTCCTACCTCAATACTAGCATTCATAATGGTGTGTTTGTATAGATGTAACTTATGTAGTCCATAAATTATATGGAATTTTTATAAGTATGTCCTGGTATAATGTTTTCAGCCATAAACAAAATTATAATCTTAAAATGTTGCATATAACAGAAATACATTTTATTATCAAATAAAACTCATCAGATCTTTAGCAATGGACATTTTGTCGTTAGCAAAGAATTCTTTTTTTACTCACATGCTTTTGAAAAGTTGCCTTGCAAAACTCCTCTATCTTCAAGTAGATTCATGAAAAGACTAATGGTAAAACTGGACTCAAGCTAAGAAACTATTAATTACTTGGGACCGAATGAACTAGGAGGATGGTCCCAATATTTTTAGAATGTTTTGTTTGCAACATTGATGCTTCCTTAAAGATTATTTTTGAAATTGAAGAAAACTTCTTCTAAGACATCTGTGGACAAAAACTTGGTAAAGTATATCTTTTTAAACAAAGGTATTTTTTCTCCCAACCTGACCTCTCAGAAATTAGAAATTCTTGAGTATTCTTTGCATGTAAATATAAGTAGCTCTTTGCATAAGTTCGATAAGAATCTGTTCTTTCTTTCTTTTTTTTTTTTTTTTTTTTTTTTTTTTGCTATTTATTGGGCCGCTTCCATGGCATATGGAGGTTTCCAGGCTAGGGGGCTAATCGGAGCTGTAGCTGCCAGCCTACACCAGAGCTACAGCAACGCGGCATCCGAGCCGCGTCTGCAACCTACACCACAGCTCAGGGCAACGCCGGATCGTTAACGCACTGAGCAAGGGCAGGGACCAAACCTGCAACCTCATGGGTCCTAGTCGGATTCGTTAACCACTGCGCCACGATGGGAACTCCTGTTCTTTCTTAATAGTACACAATTGCAATAATTGGCTATATTATCAAGTTTTTGACTGGAATGCTATGTATATAGACTCAGACATGACCAGACAGCTTTGAATAACTAAGTTAGATGTTACATAGCCAATAAAAGTCATTGGAATAATCAAACTACTACTTTTATTACAAGGTTCCAGGAAAGCAATTTTGAAAAGACCTCATATGGACAATCATTATTCTTGATGAATTTATATAAATAATAATTTTAATGTAAAAAATAGTTTTACTGTAATTATTTTTGTATGAAAAAGTGGGAGTAAAAGTAAAGGGAAAAATGATCATCACATCATTTTGCTAATTTAGAATTACATTAAATAAATGATATAATGTTACATAATTTGGAATCTAACTTGTAGACATTAGATTCTAGTCCTGTTAATTTTCTTGATGTTTGTTTTATACCTATAATCAGACTAGATCCTGAATTCTAGTTTCCCCAAATATCTGACTACAACTCTCCAAACTAACATTTCTCATTTTCTCTTACACTTCTGATTTGGAAAAGACTGCTCTTGAATCTTGTTGATTCAGATTATGCCAGGTTTTTATCACTAACCAGTTGGCAAACTTTAGGAACTAAATCTTGGGTCTATAATTCTAATTTAAAAAATCTTCTTCTGGAGTTCCCATCGTGGCGCAGTGGTTAACGAATCCGACTAGGAACCATGAGGTTGCGGGTTCAATCCCTGCCCTTGCTCAGTGGGTTAACAATCCAGCATTGCCATGAGCTGTGGTGTAGGTTGCAGACGTGGCTCGGATCCTGCATTGCTGTGCCTCTGGCATAGGCTGGTGGCTACAGCTCCGTTTAGACCCCTATCCTGGGAACCTCCATATGCCGCAGTAGCGGTCCAAGAAACGCCAAAAAGACAAAAACTAAAATAAAAAAAATAAAAATCTTCTTCAGACTCTAGAAACCCATGCTAACTGGGGAAATCCAAATCATATAGATAAGGAAGATAACTGTCTGACATCATTGTAAACTGCTTGTTCCCAAGTTCCCAGATTAAGACTTCCTACTTAGACTAAACAGAAAATCCTTCCTTCTTATCTTCTTCTTCTTTAAAAAAAAAAACCAAACAACAACAAAAAAAACCCCAAAAAAAACAGCAATTGGCCTAGAATTACATCATTATGCCTATCTCCCAGGCTATTGCTCATGAGGTAAGCTTTCAAACTGACAGATATCTCTATTAACTGTGCCACCTCAACAAAAGTGGCATTGTAATAGGGAATAACAAATCTGATTCCATATTAGATTTGTTACTTTTGCTTTAATCCTTTGTATTGTTTCTTTTGCTACAAGTTAATCACTAAAGAGATGTTGCCTATAGCTTAAAGTGTACATAATGGCCTATATCAGGGAACCTTGCCCCCATGCTTGAATGTTAAACTAAGATACATTTCTTCAGCCCATAAGGAATATCCTGACCCAACCCTCCTGAGAATGACTGGTGGTATCTGAGTCTGACACAGCTACTCAATTTTTACTTCCAAATATATTTATCTTCTCAATGGCCAAAGTAGATGTCACCATTAATAATTTTAGAGTTTTATTTTTTTATGAAGACAGGATGCAAGATTTTGAGTTTATGAAAATCCTTACCTGGAAATATATAACTACCTGGAGGATTTTTTTCTGCTAGGATTTCCCAGAACATAGAGTGCCTTATTTCTGATCTTGACCCTGAAATAATTTCAGGGGATGTTGTAAGTCAGCAGCTACAGTGCCCATGATTTAATCCTTCTAGAGGCATATGACAAGTCCCAATTCCAGTTGGCAGGGCCCCTTCATAGTCATACATTTGATCATTATTGGGGGTGAATTTTATATTTATTCCCAGTTATGGCAAAGACTCCACTGATTGGCCACTCAGTGTGCTATTACTGGACTAGGCCATATTAATAGTAGCCAAATGTCTCTGGATTACCTGTCATACAAGCCTCTTATAGTTCAGGAAAATATTTCCTCTTGTGGTTTCTTCTCATATCTAGAGGTACACTATTACAATTATCAATCTCACAAGGAACTACATATTATTTTCTCAATCACACATTTAGTGATGTGAGAAATAATAATGTAAAAATGCAATACAAATAATATAACCAGCAGGTAGTAGTACAATCATAAGTAAGAATTCATTTCAAATATTTTCATTACATGCCATCCAGCATAACCCCAGGTTATGTGGCATAGTCTTTTTTACATCAATTCTTACCTTTAAGATAAATTATATATGGCATTGACCATAAGGCATTTAGCCCAATTTCCTAGTGTTAACTGGTTAGTCATTTTTGGACATTTCAATTTAGACTTAAATGACTATAGCCTGGTGTTAATATCCTGGTTATAGATCATGGAGAATCTTGTCATCATCCAAAGATTGACTATTGAGTTAAGTTTCATAAACAACAAAAAAGTACCTGTTATAATTCAGTTAAAGTTTAACAATACCAAATAACAGAAAAGAACAATTTGAGTAATGTCAGTAAATATAGCCTTCAGTTAACAAAACTGGAATTTAATATTTAGTGAAACATAATGTTTTTAAAAAATTACCCTAATTTTACCAAATGCAGGCAATAAAACCTGTTTTCAAAATAAGTCTAATCCATTGACATAGACTTTTTTGTGTGCTTGTTTGTTTTATTTTTTCACTTTGACTCTGGTGTACTTCCTTAGTAGGGGTCTCAGAATAAATTCCCAGAAGACTTCTCAAGGCTACAAATTTCATGCCAAAGTCCTGCTATCACATTTTCCCTAGGTGGATTTTTTTCTTTCTAGAAGTCCCCAAAATATTTTGAAATTCCTGTATATGTCAGGAGGCAGACTTGTATTTACTGGATAAGACTTCTCAAAACCCAGTGGTCTCTAATTTATGGAGGGACCATCCAAAAAGAAAAGAAAAATGTTTTAATTTTAACTACAGGGGTAAATTACCAAATTGTTGTTACTATAAGTAGCTTGGGGGGAAGGGCTTTTCTATACCAGAAAAATAAAGATTAAAAGCCAGTAATATGTTAGACAAAAAGTCAAAAAAATTATAATGGTATTTAGTAGTTCATTTAATTCCATGCAATTAATTTTCATTCTGTTCGAGTTTATTAGTTCTGTTGACCTTTCCTGGTAATCGAGGATGATAGTGACAGTGGTAATTTCAGAAAGTTTGTAAAGTTTTTTTTCAAGGTTTTTATGACTTTTCCAATGAAGTGGTTGCCTTGACCCATAGAGTTTGTAGAAAATATACCCCATGTAGAAATTATATTTTAACAACTTTTTTTTTTGTGCATGTGGATGTTTCATCCATACAGCCCAAGATTTTTGACTCATTAAATAAAACTAAGGTTTGCTAGGGAGCTGGGAAAAATCAATGGGATATCTTAAATTTCCCATAGTCTAGACTGTTTCTTTTATAGCTATCATATACATAATTTAAGTTCCCTGATTTAGGAATAGACAATTACCGTGATAAAAGAATATCAACATGACAAAATTCTGACAATGAGAAGTTTTTTTTTCATAGAAGTGAAATGAACCATGTATAATAATCTACATGTACCAAAATCTTTACAGATTCTGTTACCTTTTATTTGACAATTTTTCTTCTATAATTTACTCTGCCAAATAATCCCATTAAGTTTAATATTTTTCTGAGGTATTTTAGGAGCCCACTGAAGACCTTCAAAGTTAGTTGGAGGTCAGAGAATTTTATGGATGTGCCTCTTTTAGCTGAGATATATTTCAGCCTGGAGGATAATAGGGGGTTAGCAAAACTTATTACTGTTTGGTGTCCCATCCTTTTTTTTTTTTTTTTCTTTTCAGGGCCACACTTGCTGCTGCATATGGAAGTTCTCAGGCTAGGGGTTGAATTGGAGCTGCACCTGCCAGCCTCCACCAGCAGGACCCAAGCTGTGTCTGTGATCTGCACCACAGCTGATGGCAATGCTGGATCCCTGACCCACTGAGCAAGGCCAGGGAACCAACCCACATTCTCATGGATAATAGTTGGATTCATTTCTACCGTCCTATGAAGAGAACTCCTCCCCCTCCCTTTTTGACTCCCAAGGAGCCTTTCTGTGCATATGTAGTTGGGGAAGTCTCCTTGACCTCAGATGGAGTCATCCAATTTTTCTACTCCAGCTCCTAACTTTCTCTTTGAAGTGTTAAATGAGAAAAGTTTCAATTTACTCAGCTTGATCAGTTCCAGCTGTTTTCAGCCTAGAGCCCCTTCTATTACCAATCTCTTTTTCTTGTTGCAGAATTTGCAACAGATATAGCAAGATTTTATTTAACATCAATTAAACTTAAGTGCAATAAAAGTATTATACTTAATATTGATGACTCTAAAGACATATCTATATTAATTCAATTAACAAACATAAACTAACCTTAATACCAGGTGTTAACTTAATATTGAGAATTGTCTCCTTCTTTTTTCTTTTTTTTTAAATGCAGTCTGATTAAATAACCTCCCAGGTAGGTTATTTACATTTCAAAGGCACAGCAAGAGAAGGGCAAATTCTTCCTCTAACTGCTTATACAAAACCCAGCCATCTTGAACTATTTTGAGGTACTTTTTTTCTTTTTCCAGTCCCTAAATGTCCACTTCAGTTTAAACAAACAGAAAAGAGTAATAAATAATAATATATATCATACACTCACATTGGCATTTCCTACTTTCAGTAAAATCAAAAACAGAGAAAGGGATTTGGACTCAAGTACCAAGACACTCATTCACATACACATACATACACTGAAGATAAAAGCAATTGAAAGACACTCCTTTTTGGTATAATATCATATCCAATAGAGGCCCACTGTTCTCCAGAGCTCAGGGAGCACACCCAGTTTTTCAAATCACACCAGGGATTATAAGATGGAGCAGAGCTCTGATCATCTATACTTAATTATTCATGACCAGTTTTATCAAATATCAAGCAAACAACAATTCAAATCTGTCTTTCAGGTGTACAGTTCCCCTAGCCCCCAAAAGGAAGATTGCCAATGAATGCCTGGTCAGTCCAGAAGGGGACAACCTCAGATAACTTCCCAGCAGAAATGAAGCTGAATGAAAGAGCAAGTCTAGTCCAAAAGGGAAAATTCAAATCAACGCTCTACTGCAGGTGAAGAAAAATGCTATAGAGAAGGATATCCTGGTGTTGTCCTATGCAAGCTATATTATTCACCAAAGATGTCACAACTGGCCAATTCAAATCTACATACAAACAACAAACATAAAGTCCCACAAACAAAGGATCACATGATGTGTAGTCTATAATTCCACTTCAATTCCCACATAGAGGTCTTGAGAGAGGCCTGGCTCCTGAAAGAGAATGAACCATGAGTGGCTCACCCTAAGATGATACAAAGACATAAAATAACAAATAAGTCACAGTTGCAGAGACAGAAAATCAGAGGGGGTGTATTTTAAAATTCCACTTCTATTCACAGACAGAGGCCTCCAAACAGGCTGGCCTACCTCTTGAAAAAAGCAGACTGAGTGCCTCACTTCCCACAAGGGAAGGAGTTCAGATTGTATGGAGAAAATTCCCAGCTTATGCCTATTTAGGCTATTCACCCTCAAAGACAATGTGGACCATAGCTCCTGACATTTCTTGTCTCCAAGCAGCCTAAAGCCATGGGAAGCTGACACCTGTCAGGAATAGTCCCTCTGAGATCCCTGGAGTTAAATGAACTCTAAGATTCCTAGAGCGAAAGGAAATCCAGAAGCTACTGAGGGCTAAAAGAAATGGATACCCCTGGCTAGGTTCAAACTGACATGGGCATGAACTGGTTGGCTCACCCAAATTATTAGGACAACCTTGTGTTCCAACACACAGTGAGTACAAGAAAGTGGAAATGTTGAGTTTGGAGCAGAGAAATGTTTATTTCAGGGACATGCAAGGAGACAGGTGGCTCATTGCCCCCAAACCCCCAAATTTCCTCAAGGGTTTCAGCAAAGCATTTTTACACCCAGATTAGTGAGAGAGTATGCAATCACCTTGAACACAATTCTCTGATTGGCTGATGCTAAGGTAAAAGTGTAGTGTCAGGGGGTTACTATTTCAGTTCTTAGGCACCAGGAGGCCCGAGGGCTATGTGCCTCATTAAGTAGTTAACATCTACCATTTAGTCATTTTTTTTTCCCACAGTTGTAAATCAACTCAGGAAATGTGAATCAGATACTATTTTATAAGTACTAGAGAGGAAATAAGGTAGAGGATATGGGAGAAGGTTCTGTCCTGGGAAGGCCTTATAGGTTCCTGCTCATTTACAGCATTAGCTCCAACATTATTAACTTTTCTCTTGTGGTTATCATTCTCCTTGTGCCTATGAATGCCTCTATAGCTGATGCATAACTGGGCAATACTTCTTAAGTTATCTAACTGCAGCTCTATCTTTTCACAGATAGACTGAGACACCTTATTAGCCTAATCCATTGCCTTTGCATCATCAAGTTGAAAAGGCCTACCAGGGAATGTTTATGAATTGAGATTTACTTCCTTTGTCAGGTCCATATTTCCCTGATTAGGAGTGAATATAAAAAATGCTGTTATTTCAAATCTCTCTTTAATTTACCCTTGAAAGTATTTCAGCATCTGCTTCTAAAACAAAAGTGTCCCAAGACAAAACCTCGGATTTCCTGGACATTGTTCTTGATGGAATACTGCTTAATTATCTTCTAGTGGAGCAGGGAGATGTGCATGCCTTTGCCAACAACACTTGTTACACCTGGATTAATGTTTCTCGGTAAATTAAAACTCAGATACATAAAATTACTAAGCATACCACTTGGGTTTAAATGTGGCTTGTTCTTCTTGCTTTTTCTTTCATTTGATTGTAAATTATTTGGGCTTTGGGAATCATAACTCCAAATGCTGTCCAGATATTGAAAAATAGCCTGCTTGTAATAATCATAGTAGACCACATGGTATTCTGAATTCTCCCAAAGCTTTAACTTTATTTTCACAACTGCTCACCACCAAGTGAATCAACTCCTAAAGAAAGGAATTCCAAAAAGGAATGCAGAAAATAACTGACTAAAAAATTGTCAGCCTGAAGTTGTAATCTCCGAGTACCCCAGAGATTTAGCAAAATACAAACAAACAAAACCACAAAGCACATATATACAAAACTATCAACTATATGCAATAACTGCAGAGCTGGAAATAGCACAGTGACATAAATTTTAATAACATTCCTAAGCTAGTCTGAGAGTCTGATCAAAAGGGGAAATAGTTGAAAAAGAGAAAAATAAGCCCAAGTTGGAGTCACTTGTGCTAAGCCAGTGTCATCAAACTGACTTAATACTTAACCTGATTGCAGTTTCAAACTCTTCAAAGCATGTAATCTTAGCCAATTCCTTTGGAATTATCTGATCAGCACTAATGAGATATAAGAGACTCCCTCTCCCCAAAAGAATGATTGCCTTTTCTGAAACAATTTACACTCTATTGGGATAAATTACTTGCACTGAATTTTTTCTGGTTATAAATTCTTCCATTTTATAAAGCTTCTTGGATCCTCTTTCTACCTTATAAGTGGAATTCTGCTCAATTCATGAAGTGTTATGTAAAGTGAATTGTTTTATAATTTACTCAATTTAATTTTGAGTTTTTACAGCATAAACTGGCATTTGCTATCTTACTATATCAGCCAAGATTCTAAATGAAAACAATGACAAAAAATTATACACATTATAATGAAAAAAATATATATATATTTTCTTTTTTTGGCAGCCCCCATGGCATATGGAAGTTACCAGGACAGGGATCAAATCTGAGCCAGATCTGCAATTTATGCAACATACACGGCAACACCAGATCCTTAACCTATTGACCTCTACAGAGACAAGACGGATCATTAACCACACAGGGAACTCTGAAAAATAAATATATTTAAAGTGATTTAATCATCACAAAATCTTCATAAACATGGAAGAATCAAGTGTAATATATGAAAAATAGACAAGGTGTACTTAAAAATTAATACTGTGAAGACAACACCAAACAAAGGGCAGATAAATAGTATTATCTGCCAATCCAGAACTATCTAATCAGGAGACTTCATATCATTATGCATGGCTTTAAGGAAGAATTGCAAAAAGACAAGCATGAGAATTATGTCCAGGAAGAAACTGAGCATGTGGTTGGTTGCCAGAGGTAAAAAATCCTGGGAAAGTTAGAATGTAAAGGAGACTGTATTGTGGTGAATGGAATGCCCTATGCAATTTGATTTCTACTGCAGGGACATATTTAAATAGTAATTACGCTAGACTTCTAGCGATAGGGAAATATTCCTCAAAACTACTAGGAGAAAATTTACATCCTGTCTCTGTCCCTTAAAATTATCTTTTCTACCCACAATTGCTTGAGACTGAAAAAAAAAGTAGATAAAAAGACAATATATATATTGTCTTTTTGCCTTTTCTAGGGCCGCTCCCGTGGCATATGGAGGTTCCCAGGCTAGGGGTCTAATCGGAGCTGTAGCCGCAAGCCTACGCCAGAGCCACAGCAATGCCAGATCTAAACCTTGCCTGTGACCTATACCACAGCTCACAGCAACACCGGATCCTTAACCCACTGAGCAAGGCCAGAGATTGAACTTGCAACCTCATGGTTCCTAGTCAGATTCACTAACCACTGAGCCACGACAGGAACTCCAAAATATTTTTAAAATACAGAGAGCCTTAGAGGTTTCTTGCCCAAAATCTAGTCCATGGTTTCAATAAAATTTCTTCTCAAGGGTTAAATTTTTGGAATGAAGTTCATGGGACCTCTGTCTGTATCATTATTTATGATTAAGGATACTAATCAGGTATGCATGATGTTTTTCCAACTTTGGAGGTCATGGCCAAATTAAATTTTTAGAGCCTAATTTAATGAGCTTAAAAAAACTTTAATGTCATTAGTGTACCTCTATAAAATTAAAACAGTTTATTTTGATCTGGCAGTTTTCTTGGACATCTGGGTCTCTGAGTATAAAGTGTGAGAACTACCCTTTTTTTTTTTTATTGCCTATTCCCATGGCCATGCTGTCCTTGTTGCCTCTTGATGGATTCAGCAGAAGGGAGGAAGAGAGCCTACTCAGCCTGCAACATCCAACTTACTGTGGTGACTTTCTTCCATGTGCCCATTGCTTATACTTACCTAAGCATGCATGGTGACAGTAATTTCTTTTTTTTTTTTTTTTTGGCCACATCTGCAACATGCAAAGGTTCCAGCACAAGGATGAAACCTGCATTACAATTATAACCAGAACAACATCTGTGACAATGCCATATCCTTAACCCACTGAGCCATAAGGGTACTTTTCCATGATATCACTTCTACGCCATAGTTACATCAATGCTCAACCCTGACATTTATAGCCTGAGAAATCTGAGAAACAAGGAGGTGTTGGGCCACTGAGAATAATGATTCATAGAAGCTATTCTGTAGAAATGGAGAAAAAAATATACTTTAGTCTCTAGGCCTCAGGTATAGGTTGATTCACTTTGTGTCATCATGAAGAAGCATAATATTCCATGCTATAGTGAAGGAACTGAAATTAATCTAGATGATAAAAAATTGAATTTTTACATAGTCACGTCATATCCTAAGGCCCAATTTTTAATTTCTCTTGGTTATCCTTTTTTTCTCATACCTATCACAGTTTATACTTTCAACTAACTATTCAGCAAAAAAGATTTTACTATCATGTATAAATAAAAATGAAAAGTGCCAAAACTAGTGATATCATTCAGCATACTGATTCTATAATATATGTTTTATCTTGTAATATTAGTAAATTAAGTTTAAAGCACAACAAATAATATAGGATGGGCCTGATTTATTATATAAATTTTAATTGGCAATTAAAGTTTTATAATTAAGGTGTACAGTGTGATGATTTGATATACATAAATATTGTGAAATTATCACCACCATCAAGCTAATAAAACATTCCATTGCTTTACATACTGATATGTGTGTGTGTGAATAGTTAAGACTACTTTCTCAGAAAATTCCAAGTATATATAGAATACTGTTAAATACAGCCACCCTACTCTATATTAGAGCCTCAGAAATTTCCATCCTATATTTCTAAAACCTTGTACACTTTGACCAAAATTTCACCATTCTCCTCATTCCCCAGCCCCTGATAAAGACCATTCTACATTTTGTTTCCTCAGTATTTGTCTTTCCATTACTGGTTTATCTAGGACTTAACCTAATTTCCTCTAGATTCATTCATGTTGTCAGAATGACAAGGATTTCCTTCTTTGCTAAGGCTGAATAATATTATATATATATATTTACCACATTTTCATCCATTCATACATAGATGGACACTTAAATTGTTTCCATGGCTTGGCTATTATGAATAATGTGGCATGCAGACACCTCGTTATGATAGTAATTTTATTTCATTTGAATATATACTTAGAATTGGGATTACTAGATCATATGGTCTGTTTTTAATTTTTTTAGAAATATTAATACCATTTTCCATATTGACTATGCTGATTTACATTCCAATAATTGTGGTAAAATGTTAGGAAATTATATTAATTTTGATATTTTTAGACTCATGCCAATTAACATTTAATGTCTACTAGAATTCTAATTAATTAAAAGCTTGGCTTAAAGAATGGCAATCAGTTATAACTTGCTTCTCTCCAAATTTATATTAAGTGAAATTTTTTCATCACAAGACAACAATATCAATGTCATAAAATGCAGAAAAAATATAATAGTTGTTTACTGTTGAAAATGTTACTTCATCCCACTCAACTATATGTAAAATTTGGAAAAAGTGAAAAATATTACATAGAGCAAAAATATTAAAAGGAAACAAGGTAATGGATGCTTAAAATCAACAATGAAATACTTATTGAGCACTTCATACATTGTGGGATACACAAAGAAAACTTTCACACACAAAAAATGGAGAGCCAGTATGAAAATTTTAAGTTAATATAAACATTTTGCTCTTTACAATAAAGCAATTGGTCATTAAAAAATTCAGTGTATTCTACTCAAACATTTTAAGACTTCTCTTTAATTCCTGTAATTACCTCCTTATTTCAAGTTCAAACATTCTCTTTAATAGAGTATTTTCTAGAAAGATTTCTCAAGTGAATCAAACTGATATTTTGAATCTAATATGATCAACTAGGGTTCCTTACCTAGAAAAAGATAAATATATTCAGTCCATTTTAAACTGATAATGTAATACTAAAAATGGTTGAAAGTTTTATACAATGTCCAGGAATGGAAGTGGATTAGGTCTGAAGACTGCAATCATTAGGAACATCCAATGTGACCCTGAAACTGAGTCCTCTGAAGATAGCACTGTTGAGCCATTTATAGCATCAGAACCGTATTATAGGCTCCTGCAGAAGCTTCATAAATGTATATATGTTGAATCCATGTTCCCTTATAGGTTGTGACTTCAGATTTTTGACAGACCCACTCCCAAACTCTGCAATTGCCTGTATCTTTAACATATAATCCACTGTCCTTACATAAATTTATTTTACTGGATAATTCACTTTTTCATATTCACAAGTTTGAAGTTCCCTCTGTTCCCAAGGATCTCAATATTCCTACCAATAAAGCATGTCATACATGTGTTATAGTTAACTTTTTTACTACCACTCCATGGATCATTAACTGTTTCCCTTTAAAAATCTATTATTAAAATATGATAAACATAAAAGATTATGACAAATTGAAACTATTGCAACTGGCATCTTAACTGAGGAGTAGATGTGATGAGTATTTCACAAATCATCTCTGTCTACCCTTTTATTCCTTCTCACAGCAATTCAGCCCTTTTTAAATTTTGTATTATTTTTCAACTCAATGAATTTTATTATTCATACATAAATATATAGCTGTACAATGATCATCACCACAAAATTTTATAGCATTTGCATCCCAAACAACCAGCCCATCCCTCCCCCCTAACTGGTCTCCTTTGGTAACCATAAGTTTTTCATAGTCTGTGAGTCAGTATCTGTTCTGCAAAGTTCATTGTATCCATTTTTTTATATTCCAAATATAAATGATAGCATATGATGTTTGTGTCTCACTGTCAGACTAACTTCACTTAGCATGATAATTTCTAGGTCTATACATCTTGCTGCAAATGCCATTATTTCATTTGTTTTTATAACTAAGTAATATTACATTTTGTATATGTACCACATTTTCTTTATCGAATCCTCTGCCATGGACATTTAGGTTGCTCCCATGTCTTGGCTATTGTATATATGCATACCTTTTTGAGTCATGGTTTTCTCTGGATAGATGCCCCAGAATGGGAAATACAGCCCTTTTTACAACTTCTATAGCACAGCTTCATTTTGCCATTAAAATTTTATGTGTAGATCATGTGCTTTTTTGTGTCTGGATTCTTTTCCTTCACATTATGTCTATTAACGCTTATCTGTACATCTGTGGATTATTAATTGACATTTCCATTAATTAATCTACTTGGTAGCTATCTTCTATTTACTTGCATGGATTAATAGGCATATGTGAATATTGTAGGTTTTACCAAATACCACAGCTATACATGCTGTCTTTTTATTTTGTTTTATTTTTTTCCCTCACCTACAGCATTTGCAAGTTGATCACCCAAGGGATCAAATCTGACCTGCAGCTGTGACCTACACCACAGCTGTGGCAACACTGCATTCTTAGCCAACTGCACTGGGCTGGGGATTGAACCCATGTCCCTGCAGAGACAATGTGAAATTCTTAACCTTGTGCACAACAATGGGAACATCTTGAACAAGACTCTTGAAAACTCTATAGAAAAATGTATTTGGAAGAGATTCAGACATGGAAGGTGTATGTCATTGGACGTGCTCATGGTTGTCCTATTTCCCCCATTTTATTAAGGCATAATTGACAAATACATATATTAAGAAGTACAAAATGATGGTTTGATACATACGTATAGACCATTAACTATTAATCATCACTGTTTTTTTTCTTCTTCTTCTTTTCTCCAGATTCTTTTTATTGAGTATTTGCTCTATCTTCAAAATATGTGCATCTCAAAGCATATCTTGATTATTCTCGGCCAGTTATATTTCTACATAATTATTAGAATTAGCTTACAAAAATTTCCACCAAAACGTGTTGGATTTTCATTGTGACTGCATACTATTTGGATAATAATTTGAGGAGGAAGAAATATTTTATATTTTGATTCAACTTAGCAAATAATATGTCACCACATATATGTCTATTTACAAAGGCTATGAATGCATTCACATTATAGCTCATTTTGTGGGGATATATTTCTTTTATGAGTTATTACTATTTTCAAGAATGTTGCATAGAAATATTTATCACCTGTATTTTGCTATGTTAGGACACAGAAAGGTGACTTTTTCTAAAAGAAGTAAATACGATCTTTCACTAGAACGGTGTGATTTTATAAATAATTAAATTGGACTGAATTAAACATTGTCTTTTTTTTTTTTTTGGCCTTTTCTAGGGCTGCACTTGCAGCATATGGAGGTTCCCAGGCTAGGTGTCTAATCGGAGCTGTAGCTGCCAGCCTTCGTCATTGCCACAGCAAAGCGAGATCCGAGCCATGTCTGCGACCTACACCCCAGCTCACGACAATGCCAGATCCTCAACCCACTGAGCAAGGCCAGGGATCAAACCTGCCACCTCATGGTTCCTAGTCAGATTTGTTAGCCACTGAGCCACGACAGGAACTCCTCTGAATTAAACATTTTTTAAAGTTAAAAAAACACAACTCAGGATATTATTTAAATTATGCATTCTTCTTCTTTTAGGATAAAAGAAATTCACAGTGCCATGCTATACCTGGCTTTGTGCTGTGTCTGTAGGAAGTATGTGACATTCAATAATCATTACTTTCCACTGTATTCTTGGGGAAGAAATGGTTATTTTTAGAATTAAATTATTCCATGAATTTTCAGGGGTATGGAATGGGCTGTGTGGGATTTGCTTCCTGATATTCTGACTGAAAAAATTATTTTTTTCATCATGGTTTTCATATTGGAAAGATGGCAGAATAGAAGATTATATCCTGCATTCCTTCAAGGAAACATGGATATAAATAACCATCTATGCACAAATATTCCTTCACTAGAGCTCTGGATTCCAGACAAGATATTTTAGGACTCAGGTGGAGCACAGAAGTGGGAAAAGACACATTGAAGTGGGAAGGAAGGAGTTTTTCTTCACCTGAGCCATTTTTCCCCAATATCATGAAGCACAGGGCAGATAGAGATTTAGTCTTCTTTAGAGCTCTCCCATCAGGAAGAGAAAGTCAAATGAGCAACCGATTTTAATATAAACCTAAACATCAAGCTTAATCACGCATGGACCATGTGAGCTGACATGCTCATGTTACATCTGCTACCCTCTCCTAAATTTCTGGCTGGGCTTGCTGATTCAAGGCTGCCCCTCTCAAGTGTAGCTTATAAAGACTTTAAATATGAAAACTTTAAATATGAAAACTCCAATTCAAGAATAAAAGTTCCCAAGTTTGGAATATGAAAATACCAAATAACAAAATAATGCACAGGCAACTGGCTCTAAAGGACTGGTGATCTTAAAACAGTCAGATGAAGAATTGAGATTATTTATCTTAAAGAATTTTAGTGAGTAAAAAGAGAATACAGATAATCAAGTGATATCAGATAATAAATTTGAACAAAATGAGAATTTCAAGAAAAATTTTGATACCTTAAGAAGAGCAAGCCAAAATTCTAGAACTGAAGAACACAGCGACTGAACTGAAAAAATAAATATCAATAAATGTTGAACAGTAGACATGATCAAGCCAAAGAAAGAATGAATAAACTCAAAGACAAATTGTTTGATTTTTTTCCAGATTGAAGATCAAAGAAAGGTACAAAAACCTGAAAGAGCGCACAGAATTTATGGGCTTTCATAAACAAACAATATATGCATTATGAGAATTCCAGAAGGACCAAAGAGAAAGGGAGAAAGAAGGCTTATTTAAAATAATATTGACACAAGCTTCCCAAATCTGAGGAGTGAAATGAACATCTGGATCCATGAAGACCAAATAATTCAAAATAAATTTAAAAAGTCTTTAGTGAGACACACTATAATAAAAATACTCAATTAAAAATATATTTTAAAAATTTAAACAGCTCCAATATTACACCTTCACAAAGAAAATATGTAATTACTTGAAATTATGAGAAATATAATATCTTTTATTATATTTTCTGCAGTAACATTGCATTGTTATATTTTTCTAAATATTGCATCAAAATTAGTCAATTATTATTTTATTTATTTTGTTTAATAATTGATTTTTTTTTACAATTTAACATGAATTCCTATTGAATGGAAACCCCTGAAAGTATTTCATACCTACAATAAATTCCCACATATTTTATATATTAAGAATTTGGCTTACATGTTTTTATAAAACTAACCATATTCCATTTAACTTATTAAAATGTTGGCTAATATAACCAAAACTGGGAAATAAATTAATACATGCAGGCATATCATTAACATACACTTACTGAATATAAGGTATATGATCCAAAATGTTCATAGCAATATTAATACTAGAAGAATTTAAACAAATACTTTCTTTCCCCAGTGATTTGACCCTTAACACACCTTCCCCAACTTTGGTATTAGTCTACCTTGGCTATGTTTGACTTAATCTACATTCATTAAAGCTCAGTAGGCATTCCTATATAAGTAAAAAAAAAAAAACAGAGAAAGTATAAAAAAAAGTCCTCCAGGTAAAGAAATCCTAGAATCATTTCGCCACCAAGTTTTCATGGAAGTATTTAAAATGTCAATTGTTAGAGACAAAAGATTAATATATACATTCATATAGAAAAATTTCAAAATTTACTCAGAAAAGAACTTTTTTTATGTAATGACCATTGGACCTCCGTCAGCTAATCAAACCAGTGAGTGTGTGAAAGTGCGGCCATAATAAAATGTGATAATCCTAATAGTATTTTTATTTTTATTCACCACAGAAGAGAAGAGACACTTTAGCATGTGCTTAAGATAAATTTATTTATAACTAAGTATTTCTGTTTATAATAAACAACAAATATATCCAGACATCTTATTAGTTAGGAAACTCCTAAAAGAAAATATATTAGATGGGAGTTCATTTAAACAAGATATATAAATTAGTTATACTAAAATATGTATTCTTAGAAATAAAAAGTTGATGGGCTGTTCAAACTCTTCTCTTTCTTTTTTAAAATATGAAGTTCGTTTAAAGTAAAAACATGTTATCCATTCTGAGAATTCATCTGATTGTGAATAATCAATTGTGAAATGATAGTAAAACCTAGCAAAATTGATAATAAAGGCAATTTCTGATATTGCCTGTGAGTCACTGTCCTAGACTTGTGGGGAATGAATCTACACTTAATTATACCAAATTCTGAAATATAATTAAATATAATTATGATATTCTAAGAAAAGTATGCAATAAAAGTTTATATTCATTTACATGGTGCTTCAATTAGTAGAAGAATTTACTTGGCTCTAATTGAGACTAGACATTTACATAAAAAAAGAAAGTTGAAGGATAGACACTGTTCATTAAAGAAAGGATACAATTGTATCCATAGCCTGTTGTGTATCCTCTAGAAATGAGAAAGCTTTCAGTGAATTAGAGAATGTTTGAAAACAACATAGTTATCTATTCTTAAGGAGTAGAGAGACACCTTGTCATCTAAGGACACTGTGTAATCCCATAGGTGCTGCTTATGTAATATTAATCCTTTTGACAGTGTTGGTTACTGCTTGGATTGAAATCATTCAGGATTTAAGGTAAGCAGTTTGGGAAATGTGTAATGTGTTCTGTGTAAAACTTGGTTAAGAAACAAAAGAATTTGAAGTTTGAAATTCAGTATTGGCTGCACTTTTTACTTCTGCTTTCAGAAGAAACTGTAGAGTAAAAAATGGACAAGAAAAGTGGTTTTGGAACAATGTGCTTTTCTTAATGGGAAATGAGAGGAGGGGCATGGAAGATACTTTGGCTGTGCTTAAGTGATATTTGAAGAATAAATCTAATACTAAAAGTATCAATCCTAAATAAGGATTGTGAAAGAACTTGTGTCTTATAGCCAGCATACACACACACATGCATGCACACACGTGCACACACACACACACACACACACACACTTTGAAGGATAACTTCTAGAAATGATCCAGGTAACTAATGATGTTGTTAGTTACAGTTAACCATTTTTGGTTTTGAAGGATATATATTGAAATTAAAGTGTGTTATGCTGTTAGTATTTACCTCTTATTTATTAGCTTTTTTATTTCCTGTATACATCAATAAATTTCCAGTAAAGAAAGTAATATCTGAATAAATAGTCTTCTGGAGGTTGTGAGAATCAAATTGATATAGCATAAAGAGACAATCAGAAACTGTATCACCATGCCATTGTGACGGATGCCTTTGAATGAAAGTAAATGATGGTGATGGCAATCATATTAATGGGGATGCTAAAATTTACAACTAATTTTCAATGATATTTTATACCTAGGCAAGCATTATTTTTTAATGGATTGTTTGTAATATCCCATGTTTCTTTATAACAATTCTACAGAAAATATACAGGTTCAAATAGTTAAATTTCTTATTCTAAGCTTACATTACCTGTGAGTAGGTGAGGTAGAATTATAATTAGTTTTAAACCTAAAATCTTGCCAGTGTACTTGTGTAATAAAGCAGAATAAACATACTCTCTTTGCAAAACAAAATTTGGAGGACATATAATCAGTTTCTATCTTTAAAAATATCTGTCTACCTAATTATCTATTTATTAATATTTGGTCACCATTGTAAAACATCATGAAATGGCATTAATTAGAAACACCCAAACATACACAGACAAATGTTCACTGTGTATTTAATATCTCTTTATACTATAAAAAATTATGGTTCTCAAAGTGTATAGCTTCAAAAATTAAAAATATGCATTACTTTTTATTAAATACTATCAATAAAATTCCTGTCAGTAAACTAATATAAACCATTATGCAGTCTTTATGTCTTTTTTAGTCATTCTTATAGAAACACAAGTGAATATGTAATCTCACGTAGGCTTCCATGTAAGGTTACTCTACTCTACGCTAATATGTTTGTCTAGACACTGGAGAACACATTTTTGGTCGGATTCTATGAAAGCCACTTCACAATGCTGTCAACGTTTCAATTCTAGATAATTAATGGCAATGAAAAATGATCCTTTTTTTTTTTTTTCACTTTTTAGGGCCACACCTGTGGCATATGGAAGTTCCCAGGCTAAGGGTCAAATTGGAGCTACAGCTGCTGACCACAGCCAGAGCGACACAGGATCTGAGCCATGTCTGCAACCTACACCACAGCTCACAGCAATGCTGGATCGCTGACCCACTGAGCAAGGCCAAGGATGGAACCCACGCCCTCATGGATACCAGTTGGATTCGTTTCCACTGTGCCACACTGGGAACTCCCCCCAAAAATCTTATTGTATACATTTATATAGATAATGTCAGCCAATTTTTAGAAACTGGGAACTCCCCCCAAAAATCTTATTGTATACATTTATATAGATAATGTCAGCCAATTTTTAGAAACTAAGATAATTTTACTTCCAATAATATTAGAAGAGACAAAAATGGACATCCTTGTTTTTTCTCTCTCTATGAAAGGAAAAGATTTCAGTCTTTCTCAATTGAACATGTTAGTTGTAAGTTCAATTTTTAACTGGACTTCAGTTTCACATCATTTTAATATTTTATTCAAGTAAAGCAAGAATATGATCTCAACAGCCCACAGTATAAGATTCCTTCTGATCCAAAAGGCAAATATTTTATAGTATTTTAGCACTCTTCTATTTTTCCATATATTTTTCTCCAATATGCCTAACTTGCCATGTTTAATTACTAAATATTGATAATATTTCTTGTCTCTTACTCTGGCCACTCTGGATTGAAACCTTCCCCATCCACATCACCACCTGCATCTTTTTTTTCTCCTCTCCCATCCTTTCAACATAGTTACATCTCACTTCGTGTCTTGGTTTATAGCATTTTTTTTCACCTTCTAGTATATATAACTAAATTAAAAATATAACTTATTGTAAAAACTGATGATATTTTAGTTAGTATTTTAATATAAATACCTCTCAGTATAGCTATTTTCTCACCCAAGACATTTTAGGACCACATATTTATAGGCAACATTGAAAATTTTCAGAATTTTTTTTTCTTTTAATTCTGGTAGGGTTTTGTTTTTTATTTTTTCATTTGGTCCATGAAAGTTTTAATTTTTTGTAAATCACTATTTTTTTTAATTTTCAAGAGACTTTGTTACTTAACACTTTGTTTTCAATATGTAATGATATTTATATTGCAATATGATAATGTATCTAGCATCTTTGAACATTGAAATCCTATTTTTCAAAAGTGCATTATTTTCTACAATTTTCAATCATTTCACCTCATTGTATAATTGTTTGTGAATGTATGTTGTGTATGTGTACATGTGTGCATCTTCCTCTTTCATATTAAAGACTTCTTTAATAATTGTTTCTAAAAATATTTACAAATAAAACATTACATAATATGTAGGGCTTGTTCAATTTAAACATCTCTGTAAAGAATTCTGCTTCATGGAGTTCCCGTTGTGGCGCAGTGGTTAACGAATCCGACTAGGAACCATGAGGTTGTGGGTTCAGTCCCTGCCCTTGTTCAGTGGGTTAACGATCCGGCGTTGCCGTGAGCTGTGATGTAGGTTGCAGACGCGGCTCGGATCCCGCGTTGCTGTGCCTCTGGCGTAGGCCGGTGGCTACAGCTCCAATTCAACCCCTAGCCTGGGAACCTCCATATGCCGCGGGAGCGGCCCAAGAAATAGCAACAACAACAAAAAGACAAAAAAAGACAAAAAAAAAAAAGAATTCTGCTTCCTAGTTCCTTGAAGAAGACACCTAGATACCATTTCTTTTTTCCATTTAGTTGACTGATACGTCTATCCAAATTCTTATTTCAAAGGGTTCTAAACCATTTCTTCTCTTGTTGTGCCTTATGCTTCTTGTACTCCTTTAATTCATAACATACCTATTTTTGTATCATCATGATAGTTGAGTTTTAACAGGGAGAGATTATAAATATATGTGCTTAATTGTATACACTAATCTAGAATTAGAACTTTATGTAAAAAAAAGGTAAAAATTAATTCTGTAAGACAAAGTACCATAAATCAGTGTATAGCAGTGTTAAAGAGGCAGAGAGATATAAAACATGCTCTTTGGGAGACTGTGCACAGATTCATATCTATGAGGAGTGAGGTGTATAGACATACAGGCAAAGAAAGGCTTTACTCTTAACTGCAGCATTGAGAAACTCACTGAAGAGGCAGACGAAAGTGACTTTTTGTAATTAATACTTGACAATTAGTATTCATTTTATATTACACAAAAGATAAGCCAAATTAATACCTAACTTCAAGGAGGGTTAATTTGAAACTTCTGAGCAAAGTGGTCTAAGAGAGAAAATAACTTCTCAGAATAGATGACAAGTTGCTGCAGTCTTACACAACTTAGGACTGAAATATGAAAGAGAAATCATACTGTGATGGTAGTAAACTTTTTTAATATGTTCATTTGTTCTGATTTCCTATGAATATATTTTGAATATGACATTTGAGTTTGGTGTCACTTGAGTTTGTGTCAGTAAAATTTATTGATCCTAATGTTATCACAATAAAATAGTTTTATAGTGTTCAAGATTTCTTGGAAACTATTTTTGTCAAAATATTTGCACTTCCATACATATATATTTTTTTCTTTTTAGGGCCATTCCTGTGGCATATATAATTTCAGGCTAGGGGTCTAATCAAACCTTTAACTGCCAGCCTATGCTCCTGCCACAGCAATGCCAGATATGAGCTATGCATGTCTTTGACCTACACCTCAGCTCAGGGCAATGCTGGATCCCTAAAGACTAAGCAAGGTCAGGGATTGAACCCACGTCCTCATAGATATTAATTGGATTCATTTCAACTGAGCCAAAGTGGTAATTCCTACATTTTCGTATTTTATTTTATTTATTTATTTTTATCTGTCTTTTTGCCATTTCTAGGGCTGCTATCATGGCATATGGAAGTTCCCAGGCTAGGGGTCTAATCGGAGCACTAGCTGCTGGCCTACACCAGAGCCATAGCAACGCGGGATCTGAGCCGCGTCTGCAACCTATGTCACAGCTCAAGGCAATGCCGGATCCTTAACCCACTGAGAAAGGCCAGGGATCAAACCCGCAACCTCATGGTCCCTAGTGGGATTAGTTAACCATGGAGCCACGATGGGAACTCCTACATTTTCATATTTTAATCTTTGCTCAAAAATAAGGCTACTTTTTTTCTAAAATTTATGTTTAGTCCCTAACTTGAGCTATAAAATTTTAAATAATAATAAAGAGTGTGACTAAAATAAAATACCTTATTGTTTCAATAATAACTTATTCTTATGTCTGCTTTTAGAAAAAAAATTGTGAATTCCCCATGGAGAACTATAATCAAACATCAACTGATTTCATCTTATTGGGGTTGTTCCCCCCTTCAAGAATTGGCCTGTTTCTTTTTATTCTCGTTGTTCTCATTTTCCTAATGGCTCTATTTGGCAACCTCTCCATGATCCTTCTCATCTTTATGGACATCCATCTTCACAAACCCATGTATTTTTTACTTAGTCAGCTATCCCTAATTGACCTAAATTACATCTCCACCATTGTCCCAAAAATGGCCTACAATTTTCTGTTTGGAAACAAATCTATTTCCTTCATTGGGTGTGGAGTTCAGAGCTTCTTCTTCTTGACTTTAGCAGGTGCAGAAGCATTGCTCTTGGCCTCTATGGCTTATGATCGTTATGTGGCCATTTGCTTTCCTCTTCACTACCCCATCAGAATCAGCAGAAGAGTGTGTGTGTTGATGATAACAGCATCTTGGATAATGGGCTCTATCAACTCCTGTGCGCATACCACATATGCCCTGCATATCCATTATTGCCGATCCAGAGCAATCAATCATTTCTTCTGTGATGTCCCAGCCATGCTGACTCTAGCCTGCATGGACACCTGGATCTATGAATACACAGTGTTCGTCAGTACTATCCTCTTCCTTTTGTTGCCTTTCATTGGTATTGCATGTTCCTATGGCCGTGTTCTGCTTGCTGTCTATCACATGAACTCAGCAGAAGGGAAGAAGAAGGCCTATTCGACCTGCAGCACCCACCTCACTGTGGTGACTTTCTACTATGTTCCCTTTGTTTACACTTATTTACGCCCAAGAGATCTCAGATCTCCAACAGAGGACAAGGCTCTGGCTGTCTTCTACACTATTCTGACTCCAATGCTTAATCCTGTTATCTATAGCCTGAAAAACAAAGAGGTAATGGGGGCACTAAAAAGAGTAATTCAGAGAATCTTCTCTGTGAAAATGTAGCTAATGCTTTTGCGTGAGTACTAACAGTTGAATATAAATCCATTCATCTTCATATAGTATTTTAAAAGATTATTTTATTATTAAATGCCAAGAATAAATTTCATCTAGACATGAAAAAAAAATTACTCAGATGATCCTCTTTACTCCTAAGTAGCCACTTCAACTCTTAGATAATATCTCTCAGGTCAGATTTCATGTTCTGCTTACTACATCCTTTAGTTCTACCGATGTAGGTTGAAGAAAGTTAATTTTCATGAACCAATTTTAGTCATTCATATTTTGGCATAGTTACCTTCCTAAACATGTCCTGAACTACATACAATAAAAACCCATAATCTCAAGTCAACTTCCCAGATGAATTGTTATCACTGTTCATCTTTGATCAATGAAGAAATATTATTTATCTCCCAGGTATTTCAGGAAAGGGAGGGTTCATAAGCTACATAATATGTAGGGCACATAGAAGTGATAATAGACTCTTGTTCAAAATCAGAAAATGATTGACATGTTGAAATGTTTGAAATAATGACATGATTGAAATGATGAAAATGTTGCTCAAATGTACTTTTTTACAAACTTATTTCATTAGTTACAAAATACAATGCAAATTGCAAACATTATTTTGTGTTAGAATTTTATATACAATAAAAAATAATATTTTCTTGTGACGTACTTATTAATTATAAGGGTTTTGGTCTCACATTTCTCCAAATTAATTTTCATCTGAATTTATAACTTAGAAATTTTATTCTCTCAATATAACTAAAAGTTATTTCAGTCACTTGCAATTCTTTTCTTTTTCTTTTTTTTTGTCTTTTTAGTGCTGCACCTATGCCATATGGGTTTCTAGGCTAGGTGTCCAATCAGAGCTGTAGCTGCTGGCCTACACCATAGCCATAGCAACGCAGGATCCAAGTCTAGTCTGTGAACTCCACCACAGCTCATGGCAATGCAAGATCCTTAACCCACTGAGCTAGGCCAGGGATCAAATCTGCATCCTCATGGATATTAGATTTTTTTTCCACTGAGCCACTACAGGAACTACTATTTTTGATTATTTTTAATGTTTTTTTTTTTTAATTTTTAAAGAACTGTTTGTTACTGGAGCTCTTAGGAGTGTTTCTAGGTTTTGAAAACATCAGGCTGAACTTCTGATAAATTATATCCAAATGTATATTTTTGTAAAGAACAGTGTTTTCATATTTTTGATGCTTCTCAAACAGATTTTTTCCTAAAAATATTTATCTAATGAAGCAGTTTTACCCCATTGATTCCAACATTCCATTACATTTAAATCTGAATTTAATTTCAAATATAAATTTTATTAATGTTATTTTAAATATTTCTTTCAAATTTCTCAAAATTTGTGGACTTTGTATAAAATAAAAAATGTGGTTTTACATTTCAAATGCAAGTTCATTTATTTTATCACTGTACCTTCAATTATAAGGTACATTGATGTTATTGTTTTTGTTTATAATTGTTTTCTAAATTTATAGGAAAAAAGTATTATTTTTCCATCAGTCATCTTTCAGATTGATTTTATAACTTTAAATAATATTTAAACACCATTTCCATTTCTAAGACTGTCGATATTTGTTTTACAGTGTTTCAACAGTTTTTAAGACCATATATTCTGTCCTCTTTGATAAATGCTAGTAATCCCTTGATATGCTGTATTGGAATAATTTGTGCACACTTATTTTGTAATAATATACTGAAAAAAAATTTCTACCAAAGCTTCCTAACATTTTCTGTTCTGACTCCCTTGTGAGATACTTAATAATTTTGCAAATAACCTAGGGATATTCTCTGGTTAGAATGGTAAGTCAATCCTCAACCCCACCATGGGTCATTCTTCTGCCAGGCAAAGCCCTTTCTGTATCTTAGGTAGTAGCCACTTCTACTATTGTTGTTAAGTCTGCAGCTGCTGCTGTTTCACCACCAACTACTTGGGCCCATGTTTTTGTCCCTTGGGTTCATAGGGTGCCCTGAACTCTAATATGTATGTGTGTGTGTGTGTGTGTGTGTGTGTGTGTTCGCACGTAAAGTCTAGCCGATTTGTTTGATGATATGTACAATTCCTACTTCTGGACCAGAACAGCATGCTTATGCTGCTACTCTGTATAGATACTTTGTATACAAGCATACTCAGAAATAAAATTAAGAATTTCAAGATGGCAAACAGAGAGCATTAGACCAAGCAAGATTACTGAGTGTGAGATCTCACATAAACAAACATGCCACCTGCCTTGAGAAAGGAAGCATGAATGATTACAAAGAGAATGGCATCATGCAAAACCTGAAAAATGATGGAAATGTCTAGTTTTCATCAGTTGTTATCATGGGAAATTATCTAATGAAGTGTGGAGTTACACAGAGATGCCCATTCCAGACTCCTTATCCATTTCATGTAGGGAAAAATAGGGAATCAAAAGAACTGGCTATATTTTTGGTCTAAACATACCATGTTTTGTTAAATTATTAATATGCTTTTTAACAAGAAATTGCAAACCAAGTTTTTCTTTTTCTTTATTTTTATTTATTTTTTTTTACTTTTTAAGTCTCCTGCCTTAAAAAATAAAGATTTGAAGTTATAGGAAATGAATGTCCTGTGTTGTCATCATTAAGTCTTTGATTACTAAGAAAAATGAGACTTTTTCTACCAAAAGGGCTAAGTTTTTTTGTTTGTTTATTTTGAGGAATTTTATTTTAATGATTTGGCTATGCCTGTGGCATTCAGAAATTCCCATGCCAGGGTTCAAATTTGTGCCACAGCAATAGCCAGAACCACGGCAGTGCCAATACTGGATCCTTAAACCATGAGCCACCTGGGAACGCCTATTTTAGATTTTTAGAAAATACTAATCACAGGGAACTCTACCCAATAGTCTGTGATAACCTATATGGGAAAAGAATCTAAAAAAGAATGGTTATGTGTATGTGCATAACAGAATCACTTTGTTTAGAAGAAATTATCACAACATTGTAAATAAACCATGTTCAATAAAACTTTAAACAATGAAAAAAAGATTTTAACATTCTGTATTTGCAAAGACTTTTTTTTTAAATTTTATGTTCACAGCCAAGACATATGGAAGTTCCCAGGCCAGAGATTGAAACTGAGCCACAGCAGTGACCTAAGCCACAGCTATGGCAATGTCAGATCCTTTAATCCCCTGACCCAAGCTAGGGATCAAACCTGTACCTCTGTGGTGATGTGAGCTGCTGCAGTCAGATTCTTAACCAATTATTGTGTCACAGTAAAACTCCTGTCTGCAAAATCCTACTGTCGTAATTGATAAAGTGATGTCTAAGTATTTTTTTTTTTCGCAATTATCTAAAACCCTATTTGGCCAAATATATAAACTATTTAATATTTTTGGATAAACTTTCCCAAATCAAATACTAAAGGAGTTCCTGTCTTGGCTCAGTGGAAATGAATCCAACTAGGAACCATGAGGTTGCAGGTTTGATCCCTGGCCTCGCTCAGTGGGTTAAGGATCCAACATTGTCATGAGCTGTGGTGTAGGTTGCAGAGGTGGCTTGGATCTGGCATTATGTGACTGTGGTATAGGCCTGTGGCTACGGCTCTGATTTGACCCCTAGCCTGGGGAACCTCCATATGCTGCACGTGCAGCCCCCAAAAGACAAGAAAAAGACAGCATAAAAATACTAAATAAATATTTTTGTCCTCAAATTAAATTTATGATTTCCCATAAGGCCTCTTTACAATCTCAAAAGATATTTTCTTTTGGCTTATAAAAATATATATTTAAATTTTTTAGCTTATTTGATATGTTAAAATACAGGAGAAGAATATTCAAATAAGAAGTAATACTAAGCCTTCTTTTTTGTGGGGAGTGGGCTACACCCATGGCATAGTGAA
Organism: Phacochoerus africanus; assembly: GCF_016906955.1. NCBI lineage: Eukaryota > Metazoa > Chordata > Mammalia > Artiodactyla > Suidae > Phacochoerus > Phacochoerus africanus. Next base: position 56,345,084 of record NC_062547.1, on the reverse strand, counting down.
GTTCGTAGGCCAGGTATTGAACCCCCACTGCAGCAGTGACCTAGGCTACTGCAGTGACAATGCCAGATCCTTAAACTGCCGAAACAAAAGGAATCTCCATACTGACTTTTCTATGTTGTGTTTCTATAGATATATTGTATCTGTTCCAGGAATCATTATATTTTTAGAAATCTGACATGTCCTTGTATAATGTTATCAGTTATAATTGCAATTATTATCTTAAAATGTTACATATCACCAAAATAACTCAGAAATAACTACACTTCTTTCAAAAATTATTTTTATTTATTTATTTATTTTGTCTTTTGAGGGCCACACCTTTGGCATATGAAGGTTCCCAGGCAAATCAGAGCTGTTGCGTCTGGCCTACATCAGAGCCACAGCAACACCAGATCCAAGCTGCATCTGCAACCTACACCACAGCTCACAGCAACGCTGGTTTCTTAACACACAGAGTGAGGCCAGGGATTGAACCCTAGTCAGATTCATTTCTGCTGTGCCATGATGGGAATTCCCAACAATTTTCTTCATGTCATTAACAATGATAGGTATATTGGAATTCCTGTTGTGGCTGAGCAGTAATGAACCCAACTAGTATCCATGAAGATTTGGGTTCAATACCGGGCCTAGATCAGTGGGTTAAGGATCTGAGATCCAGACTAGCACACAGACACATCTCAGAATGACTCAGATCCTGAGTTGCTGTGGCTGTGGCTTAGGCCAGCAGCTGCAGCTGAGATTCAACCCCTAGCCTGGGAACTTCCATATGCCACAGAATGGGCCCTCAAAAACAAAACAAAAACAAAAACAAAAAACAATGGGCATCTTAAGTCTTTGTCATTTAGAGAGCTTTATTGTTTTTCTCAGATGCTTTTGCAAAAGTTCTCTCTTTAAGGAGATTCATTGAAAGGAATAATGGAAAAACCAGGTTCGAACATAACATATATTCATTGCATGGGACTGGATGAACTGAGGAGGAGGATGATTACAATTTTTATTGATATTTTGTTTGAAACATCATTGACTCCTTAAAGATTTGTTTATATAGATTGAAGAAAATGTTTTCTTTTAGGCTATCTGTGACTTACAACAATTTATAAACAGAGATACACTATTTACTTTTACTTCCCATCTGATTTTTCAAAAATTTTGAAACTCTTGAGTATTGTTTTCATGCAAATTAATTATTTGCAGACGTTTAATACTAATTGGTTCTCCTTGTAACAGGACACAATTGGAAACATTGGCTATATTATCAGTGCTTTGACTGGAATGCCATATTTGACAAAGATGCATACAAATTCAAGTATGAACAGAAGGCTTTGAGAAACTAAGATTTACTTTATATAGCCAATAAAGACCCTTGGAAAAATCAGACTGATTGTTGGAAGAATTAGAGAAAAGGTGTCTTATATGGTCAATCACAATTGTGCTGAGCTCATATAAATAATCAGGTCAAGTTTAATGTAAACAAAGGGTCTCAAAACTGACCAGATGAAAACACATTAGAAAAGATGAGAGTGAAATAATAAATAAAACAGTATCTTTCATGTAAGGTTTGTGATGGTAAAGCCATGCATTAACTGAGAAGTAGGATACATAAAATGGTGAGAGTCAGTGAGGCAGAGAGCTTAATGTCCAGTTTAGCTGGATCATGAATAGTAGCACACAAGGAAAAATTTTCTTTAGGGTCAGTAAATACCATTAACAATATTAGATGAGGATATTTGTCCCATAGATTAGGATTCACTACCAGAGCAAGAAACCACATCATTCCATGAAGGAGAAAAATACAAATTAACCAGAGATTGTGTTCTTTTGTCAAGAAGCAAAGACTTACTACTCAGTAGAACTTTGGTGTGTCTTTCTTTTTAAGTGAATGTAATTTCATGAGTAGGAAGAAGTTTACATACATATAATTATAGCAAGAATGACTCAGTGTCAAATAGTGTCTCAGACTTTCTTGATTCAACAATTCAGAATCCTATTTATTGTAGAAGTAAGAGTTTTTATTAGAAGAGAGCTGATTGGTCATAGAAGCTTACTTCAATCCTTGCTTATACTGTGTGGAAATTTGAACCATTTCCTGTTTCACCAAAGATTTCCAGGACTCTTTCATAAAACCTAATTCTTTGCTTTTGCCCACATGAAAATGCCTAAGCAACATATGACTGTCAGGTCTGGTAGCAGAGGATGGTTTAGAATGTCAGGTCCCTCTGCATTGCTTCTCAATCATTGCTGATACACAACAAAGATTTGGAGATGCAGGTAGTCTGGGGTTTTACAGGTTTATTAAAGTGGAAGCACATTTTCAGAGAGAGTGAGAGAGAGCTCACATGTGTGCAGGTTAAGAGAGGCCCCAACTCATTTTACAATTGTTTTTATACTCCCATGAAGTGAACCTGATTGGAGACCCAATTTCTCCTGTCCCAACTCCCCTACACCATGCATAAGGGCTGAGTGCTGTTTGACCTTTACATTGGGCATATTTGATCTGACTGATTTTGGGCAGAATATCTTATTTGCATAGGGAAAATGTTATATAGAGGCGAGATAAGGAATGGATGACATTCCTTCCTTACCAGGCTGTTCAAAGTGGGGGAAGGGACATTGCAATGAGACATGGCCAGAGACTTCTAGGTTTAATCTCCTTGAAGGGGACTTGAAGCCTAAAACATCATAGTATAAAACTTAAAATTTCACACAACTTTTTGTCTTTACAAGTGGTGGGTAATTTACTTTTAATACACAATATGGATTTTACAATTTTCACCTGTCTGGTACAGTTAAAAGTGCCAGTTAGAATGCTGTAAAGATAGTTCATTGGTGATAAAACTTAACTAATGAAGATAGCAACCAGAGATTAGATATTATATATTGATTAAATAATATTCTTTGAGAGTATATTAATGAAAGAACCTATAACTTTCAGGAAAAAGCAATAAGCTCTGGCAAAGAGGAAGTGCTTAATACCGTAGAGGAAAGTGACTATGTGGTATACATTGTAAATGCAAGTAGTAATTTAGCTGAGCTACTAATTTAATAAATATTGGGAGTTTATGCTCTGATGAAGCATATCATAGTTTTAAATGGTCTTTTTTATGTTTCCGTAGAAATTTTGTCTCCTGCCAATGTGTAGTTATATCATAACAAAGTTTTTTCCCCAAATATTATACTGTCTCATAGAACAATTTACTTTTACATATCATCAGTTATAATTTATCAGACCCCTAATAAAATATTGTATCATAAATAATGTTTCAATTAATGTCATATGTGGTTAATTGACTATCTCTGAAATACTGATTTTAAGTATTTCTAGAGAGATAGTTGAATTAAAAAAAAATCAAAAATCTCACAAACGGGGAGTTCCCGTTGTGACGCAGTGGTTAAAGAATCCGACTAGGAACCATGAGGTTGCGGGTTCGATCCCTGCCCTTGCTCAGTGGGTTAACGATCTGGCATTGCCGTGAGCTGTGGCGTAGGTCGCAGATGCAGCTCGGATCCCACATTGCTGTGGCTCTGGCATAGGCTGGCAGCTACAGCTCCAATTAGACCCCTAACCTGGGAACCTCCATATGCCGCGGGAGCGGCCCAAGAAACGGCAAAAAGACAAAACAAAACAAACAAACAAAAAACCCTCACAAACATAAAGGGAAATTTAATGCAAACTCATTTATGTTATTCTTGGTATATATTCATTTTCTTTAATTTCTAATTATACACATTTTTTCAAAAAATGTTAAAATATTAATAGACAAAAAAGAGGAAAAATAAACACTTCTAACTTGTGAAAATTCATGTCAAAATAGTCTAGGGCAAAAAAAAAACCAAAAAAAAACAAAAAAACAAAATAGTCTAGGGCAATTTGAAAAATATATTCAGTTGAGACATGACTATGGACTCTGATTTAGTTTATATGAGATATGCCTTTTCCTTATGTGTTTGTTTTAATTAATTAGTTGAATATATATAAGAATATATGTCAATAATATAAGTATAATCTTATAAAATATTTAAAATTCAAACTAATTATCTCTCTAACATAAAAACAATTATCCCTCTACCCTTCTAAGTTCTCAACTAGGAATCCTATAACAAAAGGAAGTAGCCATTGGACTGATGGCTTGAAACAGAGAGAATCGCTATAGAAAGTAATAGAGAAGATATGACAACTGGTTAACCCTCAGATTGGACTCAGAATTCATTCACCCTCTCCTCTGTGCTTTGAATATACATTCTGCCTACTCTTCCCACAGTGGGAAATTTTCTAAGGGCATAGCCTTGAGAGCTTAAGGTTTTGTTGCATCCATCTGGACTACATATGTGACTGAACCCAAATAATCCTTTATGTGTGTTTTTAAGATTCTGTTGGACAAGTGTAGAGATATATTTCTCTTGGGGCTTCCCAAGAAAAACCTCATAATTTTGTTCTCTTGCTTATTAAAACTGCCACCTACCAAACTGGAGTGGTCTGCCTCTTTCTTCATTCTTTCCTTATCTTGTACATACAGGTGCTAATCAGATAATTAACAATTGGTAAGCATGAGGAGAATAAATAATTGGGTATTGGGAAAAAGTATCCATGAAGGAAATCCCAGTCTCTCTTATCAACATCTATATAGGGTAGGATGGCATATGTGGAAGCCTACATGAGTATGAAGCCCATGTGAGCATGAAAATGCCCTCAAAGTGTCAGGGTTTTGTTTTTGTTTGTTTGTTTTTTTGTGTGTGTGCTTTATGAGGAACAGCATAGACCACTACCACATAGACAAGAAATGAATGGGTGTCACAAAAGTCCAGCCTACAGTGTGGTCTGTTTGGCTGGTCACTGATGCATAATTTATGTTTGAACTTGTAAAGCACAGGTTTGACTGTACAGCACAGGGAAATGTGTACAATCTCTTGAGTAGAACATGATAGAAGATAATAGAAAAAAAATGGTCACTATGCCATACAGCAGAAATTGACACAACGCTGTAAATCAACTATACTCTTAAAAAAATTACAAAGTAATCACAAAAAAAAGGAAAAAAGAAAAAGAAAAAAGAAAGAAGAGGTTAGAAAAGGACATGCAATTGTTTACTACTCTGCTAGCTTCAGGCCTGACAGAAAATATGGGCGAGCAAGAAAAAATTTGGAAATAATAGGAAACACTTTTATAGAACTAGGAGGGCTCAAGCTTCAATAGATTAAGATCTAAGCATTTGCGCAGAAGCCTGATTAGGTACTGAAAAAGTAAAATCCCTGGGAAAATGAAAAGAGCAAAAGGGGAATATCATCTTAATTGACAGTATAATTCATAGGTGGAGTGCGCCTTAACACTTGACACCTAATATAAAGGAACATTTTAAAAAGTAATTACACTAGATTTCTGATAATAGAGAAATATACCCCAAAACTCCAGGAGAAAATTTGCATTTTTTTCTCTCTTCTCTTTTATATTGAGTTGTCCAACTTTAGCTTGAATGGCTTCAGAAAGAGTAGTTTTAGTTCTCAATGATCAGGTCAAAGGATAAGAAGAATAACTGGAAACATTATTTGGAGAATCAAAGGGAGGAAATTAACATAATTTGTAATCTAATCCAATTTACAATTAAATACTGGTCCCTCAGAAAAAATTAACACAACTAGAATCTAATATCCGCAAAAGCATATTACTGAAATATTTTTCTCTCTAAAATAACTCTAATTTCTACCAAATATATCCAATTAAGAACAATTTGTCTTGAGTTCCCATGTGGTGCAGTGGTTAACGAATCTGACTAGGAACCATGAGGTTGAGGGTTCGATCCCTGGCCTTGCTCAGTGGATTAAGGATCCGGCGTTGCCATGAGCTGTGGTGTAGGTCACAGATGTGGCTCAGATCCCACATTGCTGTGGCTCAGATCCCACATTGCTGTGGCTCTGGTGTAGGCTGATGGTGACAACTCCAATTAGACCCCTAGCCTGGGAACCTCCACATGCCGCAGGAGCAGCCCTAGAAAAGGCAAAAAGACAAAAAAACAAACAAAAAAAGAACAATTTGTTTTAAAAATAAGTCTAGTTTTTATAAACTTGGACTTGATTATTTATATAAGTATAACAAGAATAGTGATCATATAATCTTTTTTAACTATGCTGTGCTGGAACTTTTTGTAAGGAATCTCAGATTGAATTTGTAATCCTCTTGAGGCTAGGAAAGGTGAGTCAAGGAATTGCCATCAGATGTCACCTGCAATTCCTATATATTTTGGTGAATTCCCCTCTTCTTGACCTCCCCAAAATATCTTGAGGTTCCTAAACCTTCAAGGAAGTGGCCTTCCTTCCTTATTTGGATATACTGCTGGGAACCCTGTAAGCAAGGTACTAGGTTCTTTTTCCAAGAAGTTTTATTGGTTTCATAGAATCAACCCTATTTCCTTGTAGCTGTCTAGTTAGAGCTGAGACTATGCATATGTCTCTCAAATATGATATTCTCATCAAAGCCTTGATAATATAACCAATTTTCCCTATTGTTTACTATTATAATGGGAATTGATGATTTTTTATTGAACTCAAGCAAATAATTATATTGCCATGAAATAAAAATACTCACTAAGAGTTCCCAAATTCTGCAGGGATCGGGTGTGAAAAAAGACAGAATTGTTTCCAGAGATATACTTTATTCAATTGCTGCAAGTCAGATAGCTTGAGAAAAGAGGTTTCCTTAATTCTGATAAGGTTAGCTTAAATAAGGTTAGCTTAAATAACCTAACAATGTTTAAAACCAAGTCATAAAAATTATATAATCATCCACTTTAGTTCATTCAGTCCCCTGCAGTTTATTCTTGATCTATTGTTAACAATTTTATGAAGCCATCAGCTACTTTGAGTTCTGTATATTCTTGTCAGATTTAATAATATTATCTCGAAGTGTGGTTACTTCTGACAGACATCAATTTAAGACAGTGACTAGAATTCTGTCTGACTGATAACATTATACCAAAATTATCTGATTTTTAGGAACTTAATACAATTTTAGAACACATTAATAACATTTATGCATAAAATATAACCTAAGAAATTTTGTCATCATTTACTTGACAATATTTTTTATGTAATTTAGCATAACAAGCAAGCCTATTTTGTTAATTATCTCTATTCTCACAAGGAAAGAAAACAAATTTTTATATAATTTGGGGCCTCAGAAAAATCTCATATCTCAAAGTTTGTTATATGTTAAAAATACTTTAGAAATTGATCTTGGAAAGTTTGTTAAAATATCAAAATGTTGTTAAAGCATTAGTTAAAAGAATCATAGTTCACTGTGAAACAATGCTTAGTTTTTCATTTAACCAAAGTGCAATTAAAGACTTTATAGGCAAAGCTTATATAGTTCTAAGCAAAACTTAGTTCTTTTGATACTGAGATGACAAGGTTTACTTAAATAATCAATGACCTGGTAAAAACAACAAAGAACATATGTTATTGTGATTATTTTTATTAGAGAGAGGGCATTTTTTTAAAGGCAGATTACTAGGCATATTAGGTAAAGAAAAATATTTCCCCAATCTTATTATCAAAATGAGTAGAAAAAAAAAATCCTTTCAACAGAGAGACAAACTTTAATTTAGCTCCAGTTTACTTTTAGCACCCTAAGCACAACTGCCTGTAGGTTAAATATTATTACTATGGGATGTTCTCCAGGAACTTTCCTGGTATGTTCTAATCTCTGATCAATATGCCCTTTTTTTAAGTACTGTTATTCTAGGCAATAACCCATAAGACAACCAACATAATCATGCTGAGATCTCCTGATGCCTGTTTTGATGAATAAGATTTCCCCTAAAAAAGCAGAATGCTTATTTCTCTCAACGCTGATTCTTATCTGGAGTCCTATTTTTGTCCTTTTTACTACAAAACTCCCTACAGTTCTTCCCAATGGAAGGCACAGTCTTTAAAGGAGGCCTGTTGTGGCCTCCTTTGCCCGGCAAAGCAATAAAAGCTATATTTTACTCCTTCATCCAAAACTCTGTCTTCATGTTTCTATTCAGCACTGGTGGGCAGAGGCTGAGTTTTGGCAACACTAGGAATTTTAGGAGCTCTAAATATCTAGTTTTTCTGTAAAATGAAGCCAATATTCAGTAATATATATTTCAGTATTTTATCTTTTTTGGAAACGATCTAGATATTCAATGAATTTAACTTAACTCATATTTAAGTTAATTTAGCAAAACTCTAAATAGGTAAATTGATCAAAGAGATTTGGGTAGCTAAGTATACATATCATAAAACAACTATTCCTAAAAAGTTTACCTAAAAACTCTTATCTCATTTGTTTAACGTATTTATTCTTAAAAATATTTAAATGACCTCCCCAAAATTAACAATAACTCATCATTAAGTATTAAACAACATCATTCATCATTCTAAGTTACTTTTCTGCCTGCCAAATGTTGTAGCAGATATATTATAATCTTATTTAATTTTTAGTAAACCTTCATAAAATGTAAGTATTATACTTAATGTTGAAAACTATAAGGATATAAGAATAATTAAAAAAAAAACAACTTAAACTAGCTTTTATTTACCAAAGATTAATCCTAGGTCAAATGGACTTGAAAAACATTTGAATTAGTTTCTATTATATTTCTGAGAATTGTGTAATGCTTACTTTTCTTTCAACCAATTAAATTCAGCACTTTTATAAATTAATTTTGGCAAAGCCATTAGAAGCAGATGAATTTTATATCTATAATGCACATACATATACATATATACATACTTACAGACACAGACAGAGAGCTCAGTTTTCATTTTAAAACTTTAGTCATGAATCGGGTACAATGGACAACTTGCTAGTTTACAAATAAAAAATCAAATAATGTTTCTACCTGCTCAGGTGGCTAAGTGTTTCTTTGAGTACATTTTTAAGATCTTGCCCATAAGCAATTTTAAGACGACTGAGTTTTATTAGAGTTTAGGCAAGAGAGCATTTTAAAAATACCTCCTCCCCAACTTCTTTTCTTTTGTCGTAAGAATTGGGGATGGTTTGGAATAAGGGTTCAGAGAAGCCCAAGACCAGGTAGAATATTTGCATCTCAAAGGCACTGGGTGAAAAATACAAGGTCCTCCTAGAAGAACTTTTGTTCCCTAAAGCTTAGAATTTCTTGATTTTTTTTTCCAAAACAGTCATAAAAATTATAGACCTGTCCATCAGACCATTGGAGCTGATGTTGACAATATATTTAAGAAATAGAGTGTAAATTTTGGAAATCTTAAGAAAATCTGCATCTGGATTGGAGTTATAGAAGGGAAATACAGCAAATGAAGGATATGGAGGATGATTGGAGCAGGCAGGAGGCAGTGAGGGGATGCTGAGAGGCCTGGAGGACTAGAAGATTGAGACAGGAGAACATTAGGGGAACATTTAATTTCTTTGAGCTTGGTCTGCCTTTGAGATAATTCAGAATTAGCCTAGATACATTGGAGTGAGTATCCTGGAAGGAAGTAACTTTGAAATGGCTAACTCATTGTGAGGTCCCCAAATGCCAATTGAAATATGCTTCTTATTAAGCCTACTTCACGTTATACCTTATTGTCTAATTTATTGTGCAGACAAATTAATTGAATAATTTCAAAGGAGTTCCAATTTAGTTAATTTAATATTTACAAATATTTACAGGGAAATTGCCCAAGATCTAGAACATAAAACCAGCAGGAGTTCCAGACAGAGGCAATTCCTTCCTTACCTTTCCCCTTAAGGAGTAAACTCCCATTTTTTAAGAATATTTACTCACCAGGAAAAAACAAACAAACAAGCAAAAAAATACATATCAATAATTACCTTAAATGTTAATGGACTAAACACCCCAACCAAAAAACATAGACTGGCTCAATGGATACAAAAACAAGACCCATATATATGCTGTCTTCAAGAGACCCAGTTCAATTCTAGGGACACATACAAATTGAAAGTGAGAGGATGGAAGAAATTATTTCATGCAAACAGGGATCAAAAGAAAGCTGGAGTAGCCATACTCATAACACACAAAATAGACTTTAAAATGAAGAATATTTTAAGAGACAAGGAATGACATTACATAATGATCAACGGATCAATCCAAGAAGAAGATATAACAATTTTAAATATCTAAGCACCCAACATAGGTTCACCACAATATATAAGGCAACTGCTAACAACCTTAAAAGGACAAATTGGAGTTCCCATCGTGGCGCAGTGGTTAACGAATCTGACTAGGAACCATGAGGTTGCAGGTTCGGTCCCTGCCCTTGCTCAGTGGGTTAACGATCCAGCGTTGCCGTGAGCTGTGGTGTAGGTTGCAGACGCGGCTCAGATCCCGCATTGCTGTGGCTCTGGCTTAGGCTGGTGGCTACAGCTCCGATTAGACCCCTAGCCTGGGAACCTCCATATGCCACGGAAGCAGCCCAAGAAATAGCAAATAGACAAACAAAAAAACAAAACAACAAAAAAAGGACAAATTGACAGTAACACAATCATAGTCGGGGACATTAACACCACACTTACAGCAATGGACAGATGAAGCAGACAGAATATCAATAAGGAAACATAGGCGCTGAATGATGCATTAGACAAGATGGACTTAATAGGTATTTATAGGACATTCCATCCAAAAGCAACAGAATACACATTCTTATCAAGTGCACATGGAACATTCTCTAAGATGGATCACATCCTGGGCTACAAATCCAACCTTGGTAACTTTAAGAAAATTGAAATCATATCAAGCATCTTTTCCGACCAAAATGCTATACAACTGGAAATCAACAACAAGAAAAAAACTGCAGAAAACACAAACACGTGGAGACTCAACAACATGCTACTAAACAACCAAGTGATCACTGAAGAAATCAAAGAGGAAATTAAAAAATACCTAGAAGCAAATGACAATGAAGATACTACACTCCAAAACCTATGGAATGCAGCAAAAGCAGTTCTAAGAGGGAAGTTTTAGCAATCCAAGCCCACCTCAGGAAACAAGAAAAAGCTCAAATAAACAAGCTAACTTTACATCTAAAGCAGCTCGAGAGAGAAGATCAGGCAAGACCTAAAGTTAGTAGAAGGAAAGAAATCATAAAAATCAGAGCAGAAATCAATGAAATAGAAACAAAGAAAACCATAGAAAAGATCAATGAAATGAAAAGCTGGTTCTTTGAAAAGATCAACAAAATTGATAAAACCCTAGCCAGACTAATCAAGCAAAAAAGAGAGAGGACTCAAATCAATAAAATTAGAAATGAAAAAGGAGAAGTAACAATGGACACCACAGAAATACAAAGGATCATAAGAGACTACTATATGGCAACTATATGCCAATAAAATGGAAAACCTAGAAGAAATGGACAAATTCTTAGAAAAGTACAATCTTCCAAGACTAAACCAAGATGAAATAGAAAAGATGAATGGACCCATCACAAGAACTGAAATTGAAACTGTGATTAAAAATCTTCCAACAAACAAAAAACCAGATGGCTTCACAGGCGAGTTCTATCAAACATTTAAAGAGTTAACACCTCTCCTTCTGAAACTATTTCAATAAATTGCAGAGGAAGGGATACTCCCAAACTCATTCTTGGAGGCCACCATCACCCTGATACCAAAACCAGACAAAGACACCACAAAAAAAGAAAACTACAGGCCAATTTCATTGATGAGCATCGATGCAAATATCCTCAACAAAATACTAGCAAACCATATCCAACAATACATTAAAAGGATTGAACATCATGATCAAGTGGGATTTATCCCATGGATGCAAGGATTCTTCAATATCTGAAAATCCATCAGTGTGATACACCACATTAACATACCGAAGAATAAAAACCATAAGATCCTCTCAATAGACATGGAAAAAGCCTTTGACAAAATCCAACACCCATTTCTGATAAAAACCCTTCAGAAAGTGGGCATAACAGGAACCTACCTCAAATGATAAAGGCCACATATGACAAACCCACAGCAAACATCATTCTCAATGGTGAAAGAATTAACCCTGAGATCAGGAACAAGACAAGGATGTCTGCTCTCGCCACTACTTTTCAACATAGTTTTGGAAGTCCTAGCCACAACAATCAGAGAAGTAAAAGAAATAAAAGGAATCCAAATTGGAAAGGAAGAAGTAAAACTATCGCTATTTGTAGATGACATGATACTATACCTAGAGATTCCTAAAGACTCTATCAGAAAACTGTTAGCGTTTATCCACGAATTTGGCAAAGTTTCATGATACAAAATTAATACACAGTAATTGACAACATTTATATACACTAACGATGAAAGAGCAGAAAAAGAAATTAGGGAAGCAATCCCATTTACCATGGCATCTGAAAGAATCAAATACCTAGGAGTAAACCTACCTAAAGAGACAAAAGGCCTGTACCCTGAAAACTATAAGACACTGATGAAAGAAATCAAAGATGACACAAATAGATGGAAAGATATACCATGCTCGTGGATTGGAAGAGTTAATATTATCAAAATGACAAACTTCTCAGATCCACCTATCAGAGTATTGACAATAAAAAGAAAAATAAACAAATGGGACCTAATCAAACTTAAAAGTTTCGGCACAGCAAAGGAAACCCTAAACAACACAAAAAGGCAACACACAGAATGGGAGAAATCTTTGCAAGTGAATCAACTGACAAGGGATTCATCTCCAAATTTTATAAACACTTTCTGCACCTCCATACCAAAAAAACAAACAACCCCATCAAAAAAGGGGTAGAAGATCTAAACACACAGTTCTCCAAAGAGGACATACAGATGGCAAAAAAACACATGAAAAGATGTTCAACATCACTCATTTTTAGAGAAAGGCAAATCAAAACCACGATGAGGTACCACCTTACACCAGCCAGAATGGCCAGCATCCAAAAGTCTACAAACAGTAGGTGCTGGAGAGGGCGTGGAGAAAAAGGAACCCTAGTACACTGTTGGTGGGATTGCAAATTGGTGCAACCACTGTGGAAAGCAGTATGGAGATTCCTCAGAAAACTAAACATAGAACTGCAATTTGATCCAGCAATCCCACTCCTGGGCATCTATCCAGAGAAAACCACAACTCACAAAAACACGTGTACTCCAATGTTCATTGCAGCACTATTTACAATAGCCAAGACATGGAAACAACCTAAATGTCCATCGACAGAGGAGTGGATCCAGAAGATGGGGTACATATACACAATGGAGTATTACTCAGACATTAAAAAGAACGAAATACCGGCATTCTTAGCAACATGGATGGACCTAGAAACTATCATGCTAAGTGAAGTCAGCCACACAATGAGACACCAACATCAAATGCTTTCACTGACATGTGGAATCTGAACAAAGGACAGACTGAACTTCTTTGCAGAACAGATGCTGCCTCACAGACATTGAAAAACTTACGGTCTCCAGAGGAGACAGTTTGGGGGTTGGGGGGATGTGCTTGGGCTGTGGGATGGAAATCCTGTGAAATCAGATTGTTATGATCATTATACAACTACAGATGTTATAAATTCATTTGAGTAATAAAAATCCCTGGACAATCCCTTCAGTTCCTGCAACTTACTGTAAAGGGAGTAAAGGAGCTGGTTAGGGGGTGTCTTTGTAGACAGGAGGCCAGGTTTGGGGCTGTGTATTAGGAGGGGAGAGAGAGGGGTTGGGATCTGGATTAGGATCAGGAGGAGCTGAGGAAGCCAAAGGCAGAAGAGAGAAATATTGTGAGCTGGTGGGAGAGCTGTCAGTAGAGAGAAGTTTATATGCGGAGGAGAATGTTCTGCAGGATCAAAGGAGGAAATATCAAAATCAGAGGGAGACAGTTGTGAATTTTTTGAATGAAGGAAAAGAATTTGAATGGTAGAACAGGCAAATGGAGACAGAGGGAGAGTTGGGAGCAGAGGGCAAAGAAGGCCTGAACATAAGGAACTTTGGACCACTTGCTATTAAGATAATAAAATCTATCGAGTTTGGGAGTTTCCATCTTGGCTCAGTGGTAATGAACCAGACTAGATTATCTATGAGGAGGTGGGTTCAGCCCCTGGCCTCACTCAGTGGGTTAATAGTTTGGCATTGCTGTGAGCTATGGTGTAGGTTGCAGATGTGGCTCAGATCTGGCATTGCTGTGGCTGTGGCATAGGCCAGCAGCTACAACTCCAATTAGACCCCTAGCCTGGGAACTTCCATATGCTATAGCTGTGGCCCTAAAAAGACAAAAAGGAAAAAAAAAGAAAAAGTTATCAAGGTCATACAAGATATTAAAATTGAAAGTGCCATTGAGACCCATTATCCAGTCTGTATTGTGTCCAAGCAGTAAAATAATTTAAGATGCATGATCCTAATGTCTCCTCTTAGTCCAAGATGGTTTAAATTTCATAAGAGGCAGCTAAAAAACATGTTCCCTAGGAGTGAAGCAAGTATTCACCCTGATTAGCAGCAAAGAGAGGACTAAGAAGGGACAGAGGTAATAACGGAGCAGCTTTGAGATGCCACTACTCAGGCTGGCCCTCTCCCAGTTTTGCATAGTGGACCTGAGAAAAGGGAGAGATGTTGCACTCTGATGTGGGTGTCCCCAAAACAGAGGAACTGGGGCCAGTGGCCATGATGACAGAAGACCTAGAAAGGAAGCAATTACTTACCCAAGAATTAAAAAGGCTGCTGTTGGATGCAGAGTTAGTAATGGAAACACAAAGTTCAGCATTCCTCCCTGGCTGGGCTCAAGAGGGTTGGTGGGAAGGAGTTTAGGTCAGGGACTTAAACCTGAGGGAGATCTGGAGTTTAGCCCAGGTCGAGCTGCTACCTCCTGATGCTCTCAGGGTTGCAAACCCAGGGGTTTTGGGCACCACTAATTGCTTTCCTGTTTCTTCACCATTCCCTCCCAGGTTTTGGCACCAAATGTTAGGTTTGCTGTGAGAGGAACTTTCAAGGCCAAGTTGCTAAAGCAAGAGAGATTTATTAAAGCATCCAAGATGGAGATGGAAGGGCTGAGCTCAACATGGCACCAGCACCGACTGCTAAGAGATGTTATGCTTATAAAGGATCTGTGGTGGGAATCTGTGGCAGTAATTTATGGTGGGAACTTGTAGCAGGAACAATAAAGGAGGAGGGGAAGGTCAGGGGAAGGGGTGGCGGTCAAGTCTTGTGACAGAGAGCAGTTAATCTTTGTAGGTGGTTAATCTATGCAGACATTAGTTTTCCACAGGCCATTGTATCTTGCTGCCCAACTTGAGCATCCACATTCCAGGAGAGAGTATAAATCTTGAGCAGGTTCATACCCATGTTGGCAGCTGGTCTCCAAGGTGAATAGCCACATTTGGGATGGGGTGGAGAGTCTGGCACCATACTCCTGGGAACCTATCACTAAATTCCACATGCAAAGGGGAATAGAGGGCTTCAGGGACAGGCCATCAGTGTAAAGTAAGTTTGTGGTTGGGATATGGGAAATAAAAATGATGTCTACTGTATCAAGTAAACAAAGGAATCTGTAGCCATCAAGCTACTACAGCCACCCTACACAGTAAGTCCTGAGAGAACTCAGGATAGAGACAAATGGACTGACTGCTGCCAAACACTCAGGCACTGCAGTCACCCTCACCCCACTAATGATGCACCCTGAGAAAACTCAGGGTTCAAAAGTACAGAACACTGGCCCCAGATAGTGAGATGCATATTAAAGGAACGATTCCAGTGATCCCAGACATTTGCATCTTCCTATTCATAGAAAAGCTCTAAATTACTTAATATAAGATACCTAGTTTAATTTAGAGTGATATTTTGATGTTTTGTTGTTCCTGATCTTTGTTGCAAAAGTTCCTATATATCCTGGCTCCCTATCTTTGCCTCTTCAGAGCAATCTCCATTTTCTGAGATGGTCTGTCCTGGACTTAAGTCCTCAGTTATATTCACAGAATAAAACATAACTCTTAAATTTTGGGTTTTGCATTTTTTTTCCTTTTTAGTCTACAGCTTTAGACACAGGTAAAGGTAGACTTCATGAATATTTAGAAGCACTTGAGTATGAATTAATATTAGAAAGTTTTGTGAATCTAATAGTAAATCAAAGATTGTGGAATGACAATATCATATTTATGTTTTAGGAAAGTAACTTGGATAGCAATGTGTAGGATACATTTTATGACTGAAATAGACCTGAGTCATGAAAACACTTAAGGAAGAATTAAAAGAGACCAATGAAAAATATTGAGAACTTAAACTTAGGTAACAAATGGATTTGTGGGGGATGGACTCCTCTAAGTCTTTTTTTTCCCTGTGATAATTAAAACTCCTACCTAACCTCATTTATGAATAAGTTGAAGTAACTTAAAGTGTGTTAGTATAATAGCAGTAGTAAAACTTGTGTTAAATGCAATAATGTGACACAATAGCTTAGACTTTGACCTTGTGTAAGGTCATGTTTATATTTTAAATGTTGTAACAAAAATCTGAAGGCCCTACTTTCATTTTATATGTTGTATCAGTCATTTGTTTCCTGGCCTTTAAGTAAACATCTTTATTAAGTACAAATAACTTCTTTAAGGTGATTTAAATACATAATTTTCCTAATTTGAATGTAGAAAAAAACAATTCTCATAATTCTACACAGCTCACTTATGTCAATATTTTATTGAAATCAGAAAAAATTATAAGTCAAATAAGATTCCTTAAAATTGTTTTATAAAGGTTATTAAAATAGGATGGAGTTAGGTCATTGGTTACAATCAAGATGGAGTGAAACAGTAAGAAAACTTATAAAAATATTAGCATACTTGTTTTGCTTGTTACTTCATATCCCGCTATCCATATTTTATGCATCACAAATATATTTTATATGCTACATTTAAAACATTTAAAAGCATTTTATTGAATGCTCTAGGGCTGTGTTGTCCAGCACAGTAAACATTGGCCCCATGTGGATAATGAGCACTTAAAATATTTGTAGTCAGATTTGCAGTAGACTCTAAATATAAATACAAGGACCGTTGAAGACTTAAAATGAAAAAAAAGTAAAAAGATTGCTTTAATAATTTTGTATCAATGAAATGATGAAATGTAGAAATGATAATGCCTCCAGGAGTATTTTACTATGGTAGCAGCAATATATATGCAAATATATGTGTAATCTAATACACTGCATAATATGCATTACAATAATACATCATTGATAACAATATTGTTAACATCAATATCTATGATAACATTAGAATTAAATAAATGTATTAGATTAACTTCACTTTTTAAAGATGCCTAGTAGAAAAATTTAAATTATATATGTGGCTCACATTATATTTTTATAAGTTGGTACAGTTCTAGAGCATTCTAATCAACATGGAAAGAGGAAACAGAGGAGTAAGGATAGCCATTATTATTATTTTATAGAAGAGTATATCCCAAACACTCTCATCATGGCCCCTAGCACTTCCTTATTCCTCAGACTGTAGATAATGGGATTGAGCATGGGGGTGAGGATGGTATAGAAGACTGCTAGAATTTTATCTTCTGCTGGTGAGCGGAGATTACTGGGCCGAAGATAGGTGTAGACAAAAGGTGCATAGTAAAAAGTCACCACTGTTAAATGTGTTGAACAGGTAGTGAAGGCCTTTTTTCTTCCATCTTTTGAGCGCATATGGTAGACAGCAAAAAGAACCCAGCCATAGGATGCTGTGATGCCAAGGAAAGGAAGGAGGAGAAAGAGGCTTGTGCTCACAAAACCCATGTATTCATAGACCCAGGTGTCCATGCAGGCCAGAGGCAACATGGCTGGGATATCACAGAAGAAATGATTGATGGCCCTGGATTGGCAGTAAGGAATATGGAGAGCATAGACAGTGTGTGCCAAGGAGTTTATAGACCCTAAGATCCAAGATCCCATAATCATCTTCACACACATCCTTTTACTCATACGGATGCTGTAGTGAAGGGGGTGGCAGATGGCTACATAACGATCATAAGCCATGGAGGCTAGAAGTAAGCCTTCAGAACATGCCATGGTCAGGAAGAAGAAAGATTGCACACCACATCCCAGGTAGGAAATGCCTTTCTGGCCAGAAAGAAAATTGAACACCATCTTGGGGACTGTAGTGGAGAGGTACATCAGGTCCATGAGGGAGAGCTGACTGAGGAGGAAGTACATAGGTGTGTGAAGCCGGGGATCTGATCTTATGAGGTAAATCATGGCTGAGTTACCCACCGAAGCGAGAAAGAATATGAAGATGATAAAAAACAAGAGAAGGAGGCCAGTTTGATTTTGGGGAAACAGCCCCAACAAAATGAAATCATTTGAAGTTTGATTCCATTTCTCCATGAACACCAACTGCTTTGAATTTCTTGAGAGAAAAATGAAGATAAAAACAAAGCACAGAACATGAAATGAAACCAAACAGGAGCATAAAAAGTAACTCTGACTTGATTAATATTTGCTTAAGAATGAGCTGACTTTCCTTCAATACTGCAGCTTTTCTTGAATCAATTTCAGTATCTGAATTGAATGGTCCACTTCCAATTTCTTCTGGTAAGCATCTCATCAAGGGATCTTTAAGGTCTAGTATCATAGCCAGCAAAGATAAACAAGACAACTAAAGTATTCATCTCTGTATAACTCCTGGCCATGATCATTTACAAACAAGTCACAGAATCATTGTGTTTCTCAGTGTCTGTTAATTTAACACAACATATTCACAAAAGGGATTGGCATATGTTACTCAGAGAATTTCTGTATTCTTCAATTCTAAGTCCCTCTATTACTTAAACCTGTTTTACAGTATTTAATTTTTGAGCCTGTGTATCTGCTTCAGATTTCTCATTATTTCAATATTCCCAAGATTCCTAATTGGTAAATGTCTTGCTCTGTGCATGATGCCTTGTTCAGTACAGGATAATTACTACTCTTCTGCAAAAGATCCAGCTTAATTCCATATTTTGTACTTCCTCAAAGCATACTGAGATTAGAGACAATATTATTTTCTATAGTTTAGTTTCTACACAATAGATGGCAGCAGAGTCTGAGCAATTGAAAAATTTCCACTAGAAAGCAGGTATGAACAAGATGTTTTGTAGCTTACATGATTGTACTTACTCTCTTCAGATTTAATTAAGTAAAGCAGTAGAATTAATATCATATATTAATTACTTAGAAAAAAAATCAAGAAGAGGTAAAAATGACATTTTTCTTTCTGGATAATTTTTATAGTGTTTTATGTCTACACTTTTTTTAAATGTGTAACAATCTTTTTAAAATTTTAACTTTATTGGACTATGGTTCATTTACAATGTATCAGTTTCAGATGTGCTGCAAAGTGAATCATTCATACATATAACTATATCCATTCTTTTTTCCCATATAGGTTATTAAAAACTATTGGGTAGATTTACCTGTGCTACTACAATAGGTTCTCATTAATCATCTATGTTATACAGTAGTGTGTATATGTTATTCCTACCCTCCCAATTCTTCCCTCCTGCCAGTGGTCTCACCTAAAGTAACCATAAGATTGGTTTTGAAATCTTTGAGTTTGTTTCTGTTTATAAAATACATTCTAGAGATCATCATACTGAGTGAAGTAAGTCAAACAAAGACAAATATCATGATAGAACTTATAAGTGAAATCTAAGAAAAATGATACAAAATAACTCAACCTTTTACAGCTTCTCTTTTTCTCTTTGTGTCACATCAATTCTGGAAATTTGCTCTTTCCTTTGTTCACTATTCCCAAACATGTATAAACCGTGATTGTGGGACCTCTTATAATTTCAAAATATATTTTATTTCTTTAATTAATCAGCTTCAGTGTCAAATGCAAATGCTTACTTTAGTGTTCTTCTGTCTGAGGGAGACTCTTAATGCCATATTATGTCAAAGATTTAGGCAATATTGACCTGGACTACTAATATTTAAACATTTACAAATAATTACAAATAATTAATGGTTTGTTGCAATTATTCTCCCTTTTGTAAAGTAAAATCAAATGACTTCATATAACTTTGGTAAGGTGAATAATATTGTGGAAAAAAATTACCATAGAGAAATAGGAACACATTTTTAAGACTGTTTAGCTGACAAATGCTAACAAAAAAAAGTACAGAGGCAGAGGGGATATAAGATATTTTTGGATCTAAATGCTAGATAGTCTCCTAGACATCCTCTTTTTTTTTTAATCTTTTTCTTTTTTAATCTTTTTAGGGCTGTATCCAGCAGCATGTGGAAGTTCCCAGGCTAGAGGGTTGAATAGGATCTATAGCTGATGGCCTACACCACAGCCACAGAAATGCAGGATCCAAGCTGCATCTGTGACCTACATCATAGCTCACAGCAATGCTGGATCCTTAACCCACTGAGTGTGGTCACAGGGATCAAACCCACATCCTCTGGATACTAGTCTGATTCATTACCACTGAGCCACAATGGGAACATCACATCTGCTGTTTTTTATAACTTTCCAGAAATAAAAACTGATAACCTAACATAAAAAGATAAAACATATTCATCATTCTTAAAGTACATTCATTTCTTCAAGTAATATTCACTATGTATCTATTTTATGACAGTGCTGAGATTATTTGGTGATTAAAACACACAAGATTCTATAATCATATAAAGTTTAGTAAGTGTTACAGACAATAAACCAACAAACTCAGAGTTGCTATCTGATCTTATTTAATGGTTGGTACTTTGAAGAAAAATAAAGTAAAGGAATAAAGAGAAAGAAGAGTACTAAAAAAAAAAAAAACTATGGGGAGAAAAAAATTCAAGCAAATCTGGTTAAAGAATTCTCAACTCAGAGGCAGCAGTAAGTAAAACATAAAACACTGGCAATGAGATCAAGGTTTTTGAAGCATTGAACAAACATTAAGAAATGTGTGTAGGAAATACCACACCATAATAAGAATGTGCATTTTTTTCTGAGTGAGTGTGGCATGATTTTAGGTACATTTCTAGAAGTTACACAAGATTTTCTAGGCTGGTAAATAGTGTCAAGGATGATTGCATATAGAAGACTAGTTAGGAAGGAGATAAAGCAGTCCCAGAAAGTGACCACTGCAGTAGTTGTATCTAGTCACATTAGTTATTCACAGAGCTGAAATTTGGTACATATTTAATGGAAAAACCTGTTCTTAAATTCAGTAATACATGAACATCCCTTTCATATAGAGCATGGCTGTGATTGCAAGATTCATAGGAATTATTATTTTAACCTTCCGTGACCTTTACAGGGGCTGATATAGGAACATCACTGTTTTAAGTATTTTATCATTAGCTTATCTCTAGGTTCCCCTGCCTAATATTTGAGCTTGTTCTTTTATGCTGGGGATTCTTCTGATTTTAAATCAGGAAGTCCTAAGGCCTGGGAAAATCAAGACAGTTGGTCATCTATTTAGCATAGACCAAATGAACCATTTTTTTTTTACAGCCTTGTACAGTGATTATTGCATAGTATCTTTCAACCCTTTATCTGCCTGATGAAATGAATCAAAACTTTGCCTTAAAACTGAATTAATACAAAATCATAATTCAAAAAGATGCATGTACCCCAGTGTTCATGGCAGCACTATTTACAATAGCCAAGACATGGAACCAATCTATATATCCATCAACAGAGGATTTGATAAAGAAGATTTGGTACATATATATTATTACTATTACTCAGCCATAAAAAAGAATGACATAATATCATTTGCAGCAAGACAGATGGACCTAGAAATTATCATACTAAATGAAGTAAATAAGAGAATGACAATTATCATATATCATTTATATGGGCAATCTAATAAAAAAATACAAGATAACATTTATAAAACAGAAACAAACACATACATTTCAAAAGCAATCATGATTATCATAGGTGAAACTATTAGGGAGAGGAAGGAATTGGGAGGTTGGGAATAACATACATACTATTGTATAAAATAGATGATTAACAAGGATCTATTATATAGTGCAGGAAAATCTACTCAATAGTTTGTAACAATATAAGGGGAAAAAGAATACATATATTTATAAGTAAAAATTACTTAATTTGCTGTACATGTGAAACTAATACAATGTAAGTCAACTATACTTTAATCAAATTATAAAAAATAAATTAATATGATAGTTCATAGTGATAAAAAGTAACCCACTGTTAAAAAATCATTCATTATTTTATGTGGTGTGTAAATTAGAACAGTGCCTGCAGCGCTAATTTACATATTTTTCTGTTTAATCTGGGTTTAAATTCAGGGAAAAAAAGTATCAGTTGGTCCTCCTAAGAGGTATATTTCCAATAGCAAGTGCTAAACAGAGCCATCTCTGCTAAGGTATGACATGGGCTAGTCATTTTGCAGAAAGACACATTGGGATTTAGATTCTCTGCTGCATAAATTAGAGTTCAGAGTAACTTAATTTTTTTTTTAATGATAGTTACAACATTTTTGCTTTCTAAATTGAAAACAAATATCTTGTCAAGCAATGGAAACCAAAAGTTACTTTCAGGATCCTGTAAATCTGGACTTGAAGATTTTAGGACACAGAACATAGGAGCTAGAACTTGGAGTGCATTTTTTTTTTGTCTTTAATTTTTTAGGTCTACTGAACCTATGCAATATGGAGGTTCCCAGGCTAGGGGGTCAAAACAGAGCTGTAGCTGCTGGTGTATACCACAGCCACAGCAATGCAAGATCCGAGCCACATCTGCCTCCTACACCACAGCTCATGGCAATGCTTGATCCTTAACCCACTGAGCAAGGACAGGGATAGAACCCACATCCTCATGGATAACTAGTAAGGTTTGTTAATCACGGAGCCATGATGGGAACTCCTTAGAGTGTATTTTTATTGATAGCCAGCATATTTCTTCATTGGATATGGAATCTTATCTAATGCAACAGAATTACATGCAACAATACCCTCTGATTACAACACAATTTGGAGAATATTGTTCTTGTGACTACAATTGGGTCTACAATGATTGCCTCTTTGATCATCTTAGGAAGCATGCTGCTAATATTTATAGAGTTAAAAGGAAAAAAAATTCAACTTACAGGACCTACTTTATTCTACATAAATGTGTTGATATGGTCCTAAATTTATTTTGGAAAAGTTACAGGTCAAGTGCAATTTGAACAGTTTTATAGACAATCAGATCAAGATAAATAAACTAATTGAGCTGCAGCTAACTCAAAGCCAACAACTTCATAGGACAGCTCTGAAGATGGACTTAAATGAACTCTTTTTTCAGCACATGGTAAGTCCTGAATATATGTTAGTCTTTCTTGTGCATTCCATACCTTAACCATTGTAAAGTCCCAGGTAGAGAGAAATAAATTGTCTTTTTTTTTTTTTTTGCTTTTTAGGGCTACACTTGTAGCATATAGGAGTTCTCAGGCTAAGGGTTGAATCAAAGCTACAGATGCTGGCCTATGCCCCAGTCACAGCAACACCAGATCTGAGCTGCCTCTGTGACCAACACCAGAGTTCACAGCAATGCCAGATCCTTAGCCCACTGAGCAAGGCCAGGGATCCATCCCACTTCCTTATGGATACTAGTTGGGTTCATAACCCACTGAGACACAACAGGAACTCCATAAAGTGTCTTAATTAAAGTCACACACACCACTCTAGAGTCAGACATCATAGAATTCTATGAGGTCCATATTACTTCTTTTTACATTTTAGGTTTACTCTTCATTTTCCAACTTGTTATGGAACTGTCTATTTTCAGTATAGCGGAAATTATTTCCCTAAAGTAAGAAAACCACATCTCCAAAATTACTCCCTAGGTTAAAGCCATCCCAAATCAACTCATTTAAATAAAATTACCATGACTCACTTTGTCTGAAGTTACTGTGTATTTAGGGAGATAAAGTAGCTTTATAATGACACAATTTCCTATTAATAGTACATTTAATTATTTAAAATTTTTAAGCACCAAACTTTGCTGACATTGTGTTTCTTAAGCTAGGCTACAAGACCATGTATCTCTTCATCATATCAAAACTCTCTTTCTGACATGAGAATTTCTTCTTCATCTGCTAAAATTCATAAGAAGGGAATTTCCAAGGACACATTCTAACATTCATTCTTCACTGCTCCCAACTCTCATCATTTCCTTTAGCATAGAACCTATGGCCAGATTTTAGTTCCTTTTGTGCAAGTCTTATTGGAATTAGAAAACAACTTAACTTTGTCTAGTGCAATATTTTTCCATTCACATATGTATTGATTAATTAAAACATCCTTCATTCCTATTACCTTATTCCAGTGAAAGCAGACATTTCACACCTCATTCCTTTACATTCTACAGTTAGAAGACAGAATGATGGGTTGCTATATTTTATAGGAAGATTGTTACATCACCCAGTCTTAATATTCTTCTTTCTCCTGTAATTGATCCCTAGTGTTTAAGTCCACTGTGGCCAAAATATTGGGACATTATTTGACTTTGATTATTTGGAGATCATCAATTCAGTTCTGCACTTAGATATAATAAAGCATTCAATTCAAACAATGCTGTTGTATTCTGCTGATGCCCAAAGTTAGACCAAAGAGGGATGAGCTTGATTATTTCAGAATATAATTTAATAGCTATAAGATGTCATATTATGCTTTTTGAAATTTTGTAATTTAGAGAACTAAGGATTAAAAAGGTTCAGAAAGGGAGTTACCTTTATGTTTCAATGTTAACAAACCCGAGTAGTATCCCATGAGGACCTTGCTCATTGGGTTAAGGATCTGGCATTGCCATGAGCTGTGGTGTAGGTCATAGAGGTGGCCTCAGATCCCACATTGCTGTGACTGTGGTGAAGGCCAACAGCTATAGCTCATATTGGACCCCTAGCCTGGGAACCCCCATATGCCATGGGTGTGGCCCTAAAAAGACAAATGACAAAAAAACAAAATAGGTGCAGAAAGGACTTACAAGTGTTTGGCTAAATGGTACAACTACGAGTAGTATTAGGGAAGGTTTTCAGCCTATTATCTAATGAGTTTTCAGAAGAATTTATTGGTGATTTTGACTAAATTAAAGTTTGCTATGTCAAAATACTTTCTTCCATTTATAGAAGGTTAAGGCAATTAATCCATAAAAATATCAAATACAGCCAGCTGTCCTACTGAAGTGGCAAGCTGACTCTTAGAGATAGTGCAATAAAATAAGCATTTAAACTCAGGAAGACTCTAGCCTAGGGGCCTAACCATTGATTAGGAAGTTCACTGGAAAAAAAATTTACTTAAGATTCTAGCTTGTTGCCAAGTCTTTAAAGATGTTCTAAGGAATGTTCCAAGACTTATATGGAATAATACATGCCAAATAATTACACAGTACTTGTCACAGAGGAAAGACTCAATATATTTTTAGGATTTATTATCTCATTCAATCCACAGAATTGTAATCCAGAGAAGTGCTATGATAGGGTCACTTATCGCATGTATCCCAGTAAAAATGATTAGAATATTATTTAACAAAATGTTATTCAATAAACAAGTGTCATATATATGTGTGTGTGTGTATATATATACATATATATGTATATAGTAAATGTGATAAAATACAAAACCAGACAAATTAGTTTCACTGTTTTACACTTGGCATAGGGATAAGTTATTAATATATACAGTTATTTCACTTGTGGTTATTAGTCATTTATTGATGATGTCATGCCTCCCCCTCCTATGCTGTGCAGCCCTTATGAATTTACCTGGGAAAACTCCAATCTAGTTAAATCCTAATTTCAACCTTCCATTCAAGACCACAGGGTAAATTCAGAGAAATAAAACATGAGAAAACCTTAGATCTATGCTGACAGATCTCACTTCAAACCTATGAACTCAGATCTCAAGCTGGCCATCGTTTCTACAGACTTTCTCCAAACTAGTAATCCATAACTCCTCCTCTCCGTCATTCTCCAACACACTTCCATACTCCTTAGCTCATATGGGAAAGAAAGTAATGTATTAAAACATGATCAATCAGGAGTTCCTGTTGTGGTGCAGCAGAAACAAATCCAACTAGGGACCATGAGGTTGCATGTTCAATCCCTGGCCTTGCTCAATGGGTTAAGGATCTGGTGTTGCTGTGGCTGTGGCGCAGGCTGGCAGCTACAGCTTTGAGTAGACCCCTAGCCTGGGAAGGGAATCTCCATAGTGCCATGGGTGGGACACTAAAAAAGCAAAAAAAAAAAGATAAATTATAACTTAAATTCTTCTGCCACTAAATTTATCAGTTTCTTGCACTATGGTCTCACATAGTCCCTATCTTTTCCTGTGACAATGCACAAAATGATACTCCTCCTGTCCAAATCCACTCATCTTACTTCAACATGGGCTCATCCTCTCTCATCAACTTCTCTTTCTATTGCAGCCTTTGCTAGATAAACCTCATTGGCACATAAACATATATCCTTTAGAGAAGAGAAAAAAATACAATTGTAAAGCATTTGATCCTGCTCTTCAAAGTAATGTAAGTGGAGGCTGGACTTCAGCACTGTGGCTCAGTGGGTTAAGAACCCAACATAGTCTCTTGATGATATGGATTCAATCAGCTCTGATTCAACCCCATTAGCTTGGGAACTCCCATATACCTCAGGTGTGGCCATTAAAAGAAAACAAAACAAAACAAAAAAGAACTGGAGGCTCTTACCAGAGATTGAGCATATCTTTCTGTCTGTTGGGATGAAACTTGTTCATTCATTAAGGTGGAGTAGTGGTATTACGGATTAGGACTTGCAGATCTGTGGTCAGTAAGAGAATCCGGGATTTGAAATGAATTACTCTGTGCTAGTGTTTCCATGGAGCCAGGGTGTTTATGATAAGCTGAGAGATTTTTTGGTTTCTTAAGAGACAATCAAGTTTTAGTTTAACTGGGTTTAAGAGACCATTCTGAGATTTTGTGAGTACTGGCAATCTTGGTATTGCCAGGTATGATTTAAGAGTTTTTATTTATGGTTGTGGAAGTCTGTGAGGGCAGAGAGAAAAGACTAAATGAGGCAGGGCTCTATTTAGTGTAAAATCACTATTATGAAAAATGGCTAGATGTCTAATCAGAAGAAAGCAATTTTAAAAGTGGTGTATTTTGGGGATAGGCACAAATATAGTATTCACATGCTCTAAGCGATCACCTCAGGATAACATCACTTTATAAAAGAGAAGACCAAATACTCTTTCCAGTGTATGTAGCACCACCCTTCACAGAAGCTATAATATAAAGATGTTCTGTGCTCTAGTAAATCAGAGAGAGGCTTAATAAGAGGACAATAATGGGAGCCCATTTACCTTATACACCACTACTTGAACTGCGTTTTCATTAGGGACACTTCCTGGCCAGCTTGGAGGTGTATCGTACTTTGTCAATGCTTGATGTTCTGCATTAATTCTTGATTTAAAAAAAAATGGTGTTTCATTAATGCATGTTAACAGATGCTTCAGCAGTATGATTCGTTCATTATTGTTTTTTAGAGTTTTTTTGTTTTTTTTTTTTTTTTTTTTTTTGTCTTTTTGCCATTTCTTTGGGCCAATCCCATGCATATGGAGGTTCCCAGGCTAGGGGTCTAATTGGAGCTGTAGCTGCCAGCCTACACCAGAGCCACAGCAACGCAGGATCCAAGCCGCGTCTGCAACCTACACCACAGCTCACGGCAACGCCGGATCCTTAACCCACTGAGCAAGGACAGGATCAAACCTGCAACCTCATGGTTCCTAGTCAGATTCGTTAACCACTGCGCCACAAGGAACTCGTGTTTTTTAGGTTTTAGACGTCAACTTAGTTTTAATCTAAAAGTTTCAATGAAAAATTATGGCAAAACACTGTGTCAAAAACTTGTTTATAATGCCATAATAATGTAGTAGAGATAAGAATTCTCCCAAGAGTTTACTAAAGCTGACCAGTGAGACATACAAAGATGTAAATAAGACTTGTTCCTGAGCTTTACAATGGTTAATCGGGTTATTTTGTTTGTTTGTTTTGTTTCTCCCTTTTTGGCTGCCCCACAGTGTATGGAGTTCCTAGGCCAGGGATCAGATCCAAGCTGCAGTTGCCACATCCTTAACCCACTGTGCCAGGCTGGGGATTAAACCTGTGTCCCAGTGCTCCTGAGACACTGCAGATCCCATTGCACCACAGCAGAAATTCCAATGGTTAATTTAATATGTCAATTGGACTCTGCCAGTATTTGGTCCCTGATATTTGGTCAAACATTATTCTGGATGTGTCTCTGAGGGTGTTTTTGAATTATATTAACATTACAATTTGTAGACTAAGTATAGCCTATTGTCTTTCCTAACATGGGTGGGCCTTGTCCAGCTGGCTGAAGGTTGGAATAGAACTAATAAGCTGAATAAGAAAGAATTTCTTCTGCCTGACTACTTTTAAATTGAGACATCAGATTTTCATATCTTCAACTTAAGCTGAAAGAATGGCTCTATCTGGTTCTTGAAACTGCCAGCTTTCAAACTGGAAGTAAATAAATAACTCTCCTGAGACTCCAGCTTGCCACCTGCCGACCTGGTCTCTTTTCAGCCGTTATTGTTATGTGAGCCAGTTTTTTATAATAAATAAATATGCACATCCTATTCTACTGATGGAACATTCTGACTAATACAGGCTTACACATTATTCTTTGATTACCATGGACCTTTTGTGCCCTGATATTTTAATTGTGTACTAAAATCTTGAAGCAAAAGTAATGTGCACTTAGTGTCTATTGTTCAAATGTTTGAGTCTAAATTTTCATATAGGTTTATATTATTTCAAAATATATTTATATTATTAAGGAGATATTAATTTATACATAAACAAATTTATGCTCATTTAGAAAGTATATATAAATGTTTATTACCTTCAGGGTTACTATGAAATACTGACAATGACACTATATTTATTTCTAGCCTTGCAGCAGAATTCTCATATCTACCATAATAGCCAGTAATTTACTCCTGGTTTATTATAATTATAGTTTCATTTTTTGACATCAGCAAAGAAAGATAATATCACTGTGCAATTCTTACACCAGAGATAAAAACATTTCATGTGGTAGCTAATGTAATTTATTTTTATTTTATTTTTTATTTCAGGCAGATGGTACAAATAATACTTCTATTAAAGTTGCCCTTCCGATAAAGTGTCTATCAAAACTGTAGCCTGTTCCCATTCTGTCTTTTTGAGATGAAGTATTTTAACAGTTTTCAAAATGAGTCATTAAATTTTCCACCTTCCTTTGGATGATGCAAAATATAGATATAATACCCAAAGCCGCTGGAGGTGATATTCTCTCAACCATCATTTATAGTAAAGATTTGTTAAGAATCATTATTTGTGTTCTCACTCCTTAAAACCTATATTTGGACAAAAACTCCCACTGAATGCCAGCATGACAAAATGGTCACAGCATCAGAGAGGGTAAGTATGGATCCATGTTCTACCAGTTAACAAAGACAATAAGTACTTCAGAATAAATATTAAATTTGCTTATGCCTCTCTTTCTATAGCTGTAGAGTAAGAATCATAATCATAATAGGATTTATATGATTGTTATAATATATTAAATGTCTTAAAGCTTTTAAAGCACTTAAAAGTCACACAGGAAAATGTGGAATGTTAGCATAATTCCAAGGGGTTCTCTTTATTTGTAGAATTTTATTCTGTTATTTAATTTACTTTCAGCTCTGTTTAAATACAGCTTGGGGATATGCTCAGAGATATGTTTATCTATTCTTTTCATTTATTTTATTTTATTATTATTATTTTTTTTGTCTTTTTGCTATTTCTTGGGCCGCCCCTGCGGCATATGGAGGTTCCCAGGCTAGGGGTCTAATCGGAGCTGTAGCCACCAGCCTAAGCCAGAGCCACAGCAATGCGGGATCCGAGCCGCGTCTGCAACCTACACCACAGCTCACGGCAACGCCGGATCATTAACCCACTGAGCAAGGGCAGGGACCGAACCTGCAACCTCATGGTTCCTAGTCGGATTCGTTAACCACTGTGCCACACTGGGAACTCCCTCATTTATTTTTGGAAGCATTTTGTTATGTATTAAAACTTCCTTTTTAACTTCAGTGAGTAAAACATTTCAGGAAACATTTTTAAACAAATGATATTCATGAAATAAAACTTATGACCAAAATACTACATGAATCTATAGTACTTATGGACAAAATATTATCATCTATTTTTGTGGCTTTGGTTGACCCACCTAACCCTCAAATCATCAGTTCAATTTTTTTTATCTCAATGAAAAACTCTTTGTTCACTGCATATGTTTGTAGTATAATGCCCCAGATTATACATATTCAAATGTATTATCTGTAATTTCAAAACCACACACTGAAAAAAATTCCTCTCTTCACCCAGTTTCATTCAGATGCCTACAAAAACAAGCATGATTTCAATTTAATTCAAATTATAATTCTCATCTGTAGATTGACATAACTGATGTTAATACAGTTAATAATAACAGTTAATAACAATAGAGTTAATAATAAAAGTAATAACATTAGAAACTAGAGTGGCTTAAATCTATATTACAGAGCATATGTATGTCCACATATTTCACAAAAAAAAAAGATTTCACCTCTTCTCTAAAATATAAGGGAAATATTCAAAGAGTAATAAAAGCTGAGTTCTCAGATTTATGTATTCAAATATATCCCAAGAAGGTAGAGTAAAAATAAATGAGACCAAGATACGTTATAGTGAAGCTATGTTACATGAATACAAAGAGAAAACTCTTCAAACAGAACCTAAATACAGATGTGACCTACATTAAAAAGAGGAAAGAACCTACATCCACAATATGAAAGAAACATTTTTTTAGATACAATGAGTCTTTAAAGATTGAAAGTTTCAATAAACTCTCTTTAATAAGAGAAACAAAAAATAATACTTAACCTGATAACACTAATGGCCTGAACCTGCCCAGAACCCAGCTTGAACCCACATGCTGGGACTCGAACCCAGCCTAAAGCCAATTTGGGACTTGAACCCACATTTTTAAATTAGAATCACTCACCTGGTGTCTGGACTTACTGATCTTCAGGTTCTTTATGCCTCTACATACAAGGAATTCAGGGAGAGACAAAGTGATAGGCAAGAAATAGATTTATTAAGATAGGATACTGTGAGAGCTTCAAGAGGGCAGGCAAGGAGGCTCTGTCCCAAAGATAAGCTAGGCTACAGTTTTATCATCCAATGAGAGTGGGGGTGAGAAAAGACCACCTCTTCCTCTTTCTTGGAGTAGTAACTCTTCCTTGGTATCTGGTCATGGTGCTTATTCAAATCAGCAGAAGTGTGGTCCTCAGACTCCTTCCCTTGGTCCAAACCTGAATACAGGCCTCACCCCATCCCCGACCCAATGACATGAGGCATGTTTCACACCTCTACTAGTCAATCAAGCATGCCTTGTTCTGATGGCCCTCTTGAGCAGTTATTAACTTAGAGTGATCTCCCAAAGTCCCCTAGGTTTCCCTCTCTATCTAATATCCCTTACTGGGACTTCTACAACTACCTGTTCCTACTCCATCCACATCAATACTATCATCATTTTATTCATATTTATTTCAATTTTAACCTAACTCCAAAGCAAAAAAAAAAAATTGTATAAAAGTCTAAAAGTCAACATATATCATTATTGAAGCACATAAATTTTCTAAAAAGAAAGTATGTAAAATTTAAAGTAAATTTATGAAAAATGATTAGAAAAACAACTCAAAATTTTAAATGACTAATTGAAGAAAATCTTTAGAAAATTTATTTAAAAAATGATACAAATTAAATACGAACAAAGCAATATACACAAATTTGATTTCAGATGGATTAAAATTTTCAATAGCAAGATAATTTATAGCAAAATTTTGGCATATCTAATGGTCACCAAGTATATAATGAATTTTTAGAACCAAAAGCTCAAATTATAAGAGAAACAATAAATGCAAATATATTGTTTTCATGGATATCTCCTTGTCAAAAAGTAATGCGAAGAGGTAAAATGAAACCCATACTTACATAGTCTCACTAACAAATTCAAAGCTTGTTCTCTTTTCTCCACATTCTTCTTATCTTTTAATTTATTTTTTTATTTTTTTAATGATAGCCCTTTAAACAGTTGTGAAGTAATATTTCACTGTGTTTTTGTTTGCATTCTCCTGATGTTTAGTGAATGCTAAGCACCTTTCTATGATAAGCTCATTAGCCATTTGTATGTCTTCTTTGTAAAAATATCTATCTAGGTCCTTTACAATGTGTTTTGTTTTGTTTGTTTTGTCTTTTAGGGCTGCACCTGCACCTGCACCTGCACCATATGGATGTTCCCAGGCTAGGAGTCCAATTGGATCTTTAGCCGCCGGCCTATGCCAGAGCCACAGCCACACAGGATCTGAGCCACTTCTGGGACCTACATCACAGCTCATGGCAATCCAGAACCTTAACCCACTGTGCAGGGCCAGGGATGGAACTCGAATCCTCATGGATGCTAGTCAGGTTGGCTAACCGCTTAGCCACAACGGGAACTTTACAATGTTTTTTACAATGTTCTTTACAATGTTTTAATAGTTGTTTGTTTTTATGTTTTTTTAATTTTTAAAATATACTTGATTTACAATGTTGTGATAATTTCTGCTCTACATCAAAGTGATTCAGTTACATATGTGCACAACCTCATTCTCTTTAGATTCCTTTCCCATATAGATTATCACAGAATATCGGTTAGAGTCCTCTGTGCTATTGACCAGCTTCCCATTGGCCAATCTTTCAACATACCTCAGTGTGCATTGCAAATCTCAAACCCCAAGTCCATCCCTCCCCACCACCTGTCCCTTTGGTAGCCATGAGTTTTTCAAAGTCTGTGAGTTTGTTCCTGTTCTGTAAATAAGTTCATATATATATATATATATACATACACACACACACACACATCTATATATTTCAGATTCTACATATATGTGTTATCATACGATGTTTGTCTTTCACTGTCTGAATAACTTCACTTAGTATAGTTTCCAGGTCCATCCCTGTTTCTATAAGTGGCATATCTCATTCTTTCTATGGCTGAGTGATATTCCATTGTATATATGTACCATATCTTCTTTTAAATTTGCTGAGTTCCTTATATATTTCAAATATATTAATCCCTTACCGGATTGGTGGTTGGCAAACATTTTCTTTCAATCTGTAGACTGCCTATTTATTTTGTTGATTGTTTGTGTTTCTGTGCACAAACTTTTTAGTTTGATAAATTTCCACTTGCTCATTTTTCCTTTCATCACGGGAATTTTTGGCACCATATTCAAAAAACCATTGGAAGACCAATGTCAAGGACATTTCCCCTAATATTCTTTTAGAAGCTTACTGTTTCAGTCTTTACTCCATTTTTAGATTTTTTAGATATGATATAAAATAAAGTTTCAATTTTATTATTTTTCATATGGGTATCCAGTTTTCACAATACATGTACTGAAGAAATGATCTTTCCCCCTTGCGTGTTCTTGCTGTCCCTGTGGAAAATTAGTTGAGTGTTTATACTGGGTTTATTCCTGGACTCCATTTTTTCCATTAGTCTATGTGTCTGTTTTGAGGCAAATACCATCCTTCTTTTTCTTCTCTTTTTCTTTCTTTCTATCTTTTTTATTCTGTAGTTTTATAATGCAATTTGATAGCATCAAGTCTATTCTTCAGTCGTTTTGGTTATTCAAGATATTTTGTGGTTTCACATGAATTTTAGAATTGGTAAAACCATTATGGAAAATGGTACAGAACTTCCAAAATGACCTAAAAATATAAATAAAACATGACTCATCAATCCCTTTCTCTGGATATATATGCAAAGGAAATAAATCAGAGCCTCAAAGATATACCTGCCCCCCATGTTTATTACAGCATTATGCCAAATAGCCAAGATATCAAAACAATCTAAGTGTTCTTCAATGCATAAGTGGATAAAGAAGTTGTGATATATATACACAATGGGCTTTGGTAATCTCAAAAACTGATACTTGTTTCCATTTTGGATTCCTTTGGTGTGCAAAAGCTTGTCAGTTTTGGAGTTCCTGTCGTGTTCAGTGGCTAACGAATCTAAGAACCATGAGGTTGCAGGTTCAATCCCTGGCCTTACTCAGTGGGTTAAGGATCCGGCGTTGCTGTGAGCTGTGATGTAGGTTGCAGACATGGCTTGGATCCCATGTTGCTGTGGCTCTGGTGCAGGCCGGCAGCTACAGCTCTGATTCGACTCCTAGCCTGGGAACCTTCATATGCCATGGGAGTGGCCCTAGAAATGGCAAAATGACAGAAAAAAAAAAAAAAAAAGCTTGTCAGTTTGATTAGGTCCCATTGTTATATTTTTGCTTTTATTTCTGTTGCTTTGGAAGACTGACCTGAGAAAACATTTGTAAGGCTGATGTCAGAGAATGTTTTGCCTATGTTCACTTCCAGGTGTTTGATGGTGTCTTGTCTTCCATTTAAATCTTTAAGTAATTTTAAGTTTACTTTGGTGCATAGTGTGAGGGTGTGTTCTAGTTTCATTGATTTGTATGCAGCTTTTCAGGTTTCCCAGAAATACTTGTTGAAAAGACTGTCTTTTCCCCATTTTATGTTCTTGCCTCCTTTGTCAACAAAAAGAAAACTTACAGGATGGGAGAAAAGAGTTTCCAATGATGAAACTTGCAAGGGCTTAATCTCTAAAATATACAAACAATTTATACAATTCAACAGCAAAAAAGCCAACAACCCCATGGGAAAATGGGCAAAAGACCTGAATAGACATTTCTCCAAGGAAGATACGTAGATGGCAAACAAGCATATGAAAAAATGCTCAACATCACTGATTATTAGAGAAATAAAAATAAAAACTACCAAGAGATACCACCCCACACCAGTCAGAATGGCCATCATTAATAAGTCCACATATAACAAATGCTAGAGAGGGTGTGGAGAAAAGGGAACGCTCCTGCATTGTTGGTGGGAATGTATGAAGAACACTATGGAGGTACCTTAGAAAACCATACATAGAACCACCATATGACTCAGCATCCCACTCTTGGGCATACATCCAAACAAAACTTTCATTGAAAAAGTCACATGCACCCACATGTTCATTGCAGTACTATTCACAATAGGCAAAACAACCCGAATGTCCATAAACAGATGATTGTATTAAGATGATTCGGTATATATACACAGTGGGATATTACTCAGCCATAAAAGGAACAAAATAATGTCATTTGTAGCAACATGGATGGAACTAGATACTCTCATCCTGAGTGAAGTAAGTCAGAAAGAGAAAGACAAATACCATATGATATCACTTATATCTGGAATCTAATATAGGGCACAAATGAATCTTTCCTCAGAAAAGAAAAGCATGGAATTGGAGAATAGACTTGTGGTTGCCTGGGGGGGAAGAGTGAAATGGATGGGGTGCTTGGGGTTAATAGATGCAGACTATTGCCTTTGGAATGGATTAGCAATGAGATCCTGCTGTGTAGCACTGGGAGCTATGTCTGGTCACTTATGATGGAGCATAATAATGTGAGATATAAGAATGTATACATCTATGTGTAACTGGGTCACCATGCTGTACAGTGGAAAACTGACAGAACACTGTAAACCAGGTATAATGGAAAAAAATAAAAATCTTTATATGTTAAAAAAAAAATTGATACTTGTGACTAGAACTTGAAGTGGAGGCAGGCTACTGGGACAGTCCTTAAACCTGTGGGATCTGCCTTAGCTCCAGGTAGTGTCAGAATTGAAATGAATTGTAGGACACTTGGTTGGTGTTGGAGATATGGAGACGTGGTCTTGGAAAACATATCACACATTTGAAGTGAGAAGGAACAAAAATGTGTTTTTGTTTTCTGTTAGAGTAAAACTGGTTGCTTTCTTACTTCATTACTGGACAGAAATTATTTGCATCTGTATTAGACACAAATAAATAGGTTCACATGCATCTTCACAGATTTGGGCCCTAAATAGTAGGAAATAGTCAAACACAGATGCATTCACCTAGAGAGCTAAATAATTTTTGAGCAAGCTTCTTTTTGTTTGTTTGTTTGTTTTGTTTTGATTTTTAGGACCACACCTGTGGCATATGGAAGTTCTCAGGCTAGGGGTTGAATCAGACCTGCATCTCCTGGCAAATGCCACAGCCACAGCAATGTAGGACCCAGCCATGTCTGCTACCTATCACACAGCTCATGGCAATGCCAGATCCTTAAATCACTAAGTGAGGCCAGGGATCAAACCTGCCTCCTCATGGATAGTAGTAGTTGGATTTGTTTCTCCTGAGCCACAATGGAACTCCCTGAGCAAGCTTCTTAAACAATACCCCAGTATAACACTGAAAGGGTAAACACTTCTCCCTTTGCATTATTTTCTGTTATAGATAATTTTTCATAACATTTGGGTCAAAATCAATATAAACTCTGCTTTAGAGATATTTGTTTTCCATTGGCAACAATTGCAATGATAATAACAGTGAACATTAACACAGCATTTACAATAGGCCATTCACAGCTACTTTACAGTATTACATTTACAATTACATTTACAATAGGCCTTTTACAACTCCTTCCAGTAGTTTACAACTAATTCATTTAATCCTTCTAATAATGCTACAAATTAGGCAATGTTGGGCATATTTCATGGAAGAGAAACAGAGTTTATTCACAGTGGTAATCCAAGATCATGAAATGGGTAAGGAGTAGAAATAGGATTAAAAAGCAGACACAAAACTTGGAATTGGTGAGTTTGTGGGCTATCAAAACATTGACACCCAGTGCAGGATAAAGTCAACATTCACTTTTAGATGATTTACTTAAGGAAGTGTTTCTCAAAATGTAATTAACCAGCAGTCCAAGTGATCAGATAGTCCCTAAAGATTGAGAACCATAAATCTAAGGAGATTTAAAGATAAATTCTTCTACTCTGCTATCTCAGGATAGTAAAAGGTTATTAATATTCTTTGCATTCCTGCAGAATGCAAAATTTCATAGATCGATAGCCTTTTATTTTTTTTTCCTTTTTTGTCTTTTCTAGGGTCACACCCAGGGCATATGGATATTCCTAGGCTAGAGGTCTAATTGGAGCTGTAGCCACAGGCCTACACCAAAGCCACAGCAACATGGGATCCAAACCACATCTGTGACCTACACCATAGCTCACAGCAATGCTGGATTCTTAACCACTGAGCGAGGCCAGGGATTGAACCCAAAACCTCATGGTTTTTAGCTGGATTCATTAACCACTGAGCCATGACGGAAACTCCCTCAAATAGGTTTTTTTGAAGATTAAATAAAATGGATGTAAAGGTTGAGCATATTTTCCAGAATATACAAATGCTTAATAAATAAAATCTATTAGTTTTATCACCACACAGTTAAGAAAAATAAATAATCTGTCTATTATGAGCACTTAAATCACATTTGTTCAGTTCAAAAAGTGAAATTCCAGGTTTTCCTTCTGTAATTTCTTGTATTTGCTTTTACCCTTAACAGTGTCCCATAGCTTCACCTACCCATTCATGTTCTTTTGCTTTCAGAAAACCTAGGAGGTATATTAGTTTATTACATCAGTCACTCTTAAGAAAACACTCTGCTTTCCCATGCCAGAAAAGATTTGCCTTTGAAAGTATCATTGCTCCAGAGAAGTATTTTGTAGTGTAGGAAATTTTAAGTGGTCATGTAGGACTTCTAAATAAATATGGCATGTGGCATATGGCCAGAAGCAGAAAGCAGTATCCTCACCATTTATGTAAGCAAATGTTTGTATCAGAAAGATCCAGTACAAGTATACATACACACACACAACACACACATACACATTTCTAAATATACCACTTTATAAGTAAACACATTCATATATATGGATAGATGTGTGTATATATTTATATATGTATATATATATGATGGATTTTTGACTCTACTACTATAGAGGTGAGTCTAATTTGAAAATCATTTTCCATTTTTTTAGGAAGTCATTTCAAATGATTCATATGTGTTATGTGATTGGCATTTTACATGTGAGTTTTTAGTTTCAGAGTAACCTTTGTAAAATTTCATCCACAAAAAATAAAAAATAAATCTCCCTATTTCCCCATGTATTGTGAAAATATAATATGTGGGCTGTGTCCATTCAGAGCTAGTGAGCTAAAAATTCTTTTTGAATAAGTAGTCAGTTTATTCAAATTATTGAATTCATATTAGTGATATTTTATTGGGCTTGTTTCAAGGAATTAACCATGCTCTATCAATATCTTGTCAACATAAAGGCACTTTCTTTGTGCAGGGAAGGATGGCAGAACGAAGAGAAAATGAGGTTGTGGAAGGAAAATCCCAAGAGTTCATGACAATGATTTCTACTTGTGCTTACAAGTAAGTGGGGAAATGGGGGAGACTGTCATAGGTTTCTGCAACAGCATCAGAAAAGGCGTTTTTGAGATTAATAGACACAGAGATTCTGAAATTTTGTCCAAATAAAGGGCATAGAATAAGAACAAAATAATTGGAGATAAGGTATACTGTTACTTTCAAGATATTGAAGCAGTCTCCATTTCTTTCTCTGAAGAATATAGAATATACATTTAGAAAACTATACCTCACCTACTTCTGGAGGAGGACTACTTGTCCCACTTCTTGGAAAATATTATGTACAGTTTTTACAGTGTTTCATTCAATTTTAGTTACCCTATTTACTAGGCTAGAATTAATTTGGTCCACAATTGACCGAAAGAAGAAATACTTA
This sequence comes from Phacochoerus africanus, assembly GCF_016906955.1. Taxonomy (NCBI): domain Eukaryota; kingdom Metazoa; phylum Chordata; class Mammalia; order Artiodactyla; family Suidae; genus Phacochoerus; species Phacochoerus africanus. The sequence goes on along the minus strand of NC_062547.1, from coordinate 56,306,405 downwards.
CAAGCATATATCCAGAGTCTCATAATTTTCTGGGTTAATGTAGCATTTTAATGAAGAGCTAAATATATCACTTAATAAGTAATTGCATTTATATATCCATAATTCCCCCAAATTCTTTACTTAAACATGCCTTTACAAGATATTTAGGGGGAAAGATCAAACTCCTTGTCTATACACATGAAAGAACCAGGTAATACATTTAAACTAGACTTTTTATTAAATTACCTTCATAAACTTTTGAGAAGCCTAATTTATTAAAACATTATACATGACATTTTTTTCACAGAAGATGAATATATTGCAGATTTACATATTTATTAACTATAACTTCATTTTAAAGAGTCATAGTTCCAAATTTACTCTTCCTTAAACTACACTCATGCTGTTCCCATTGTGGTGTAGCAGCAATGGATCTGACTAGTATTCATGAGGATGTGGGTTTGATCCAGGGCCTTGCAAGGTGGGTCAGGGATCCAGTTTTGCCATGAGCTGTAGTATAGATTGCAAATGTGGTTTGAATTCTGCATTACTGTGGCATATTCCGGCAGTTGTAGCTCTGATTTGATTCCTAGCCTGGGAACTTCCATATGCCATGTGTTTCCCCCTAAAAAGCAAAATTAATTAATTAATTAAATAAACACACTCATGTGTTCATGCATGTGTGTGTATGTGTATCTTTATCATTTATCTGTTTGCCTTTGAATATCACTTTCATGTGGCTAGAGCAGTGAAATGATCAAATTGGCACTTTCTAGATACTCTTTATATGAAAAAAAATGATAATAAATGATTGAGACTGACAAATTGTGGAAAATGGCTTGGAGAATGATATTAGAACTTTTTCATGCACAAAACATTTTTTAATTTTATGAGTAATCTATTAAGGAGATCTATAATTTTAAACATATAAGTAAACAAACAAAACAAAGCAAAACAGTACATCATTAAGTAACTGACTAATCACATATATAGAAAATGAGAGTTCCCATCATGGCACAGTGGTTAACGAATCTGACTAGGAAGCATGAGGTTGTGGGTTTGATCCGTGGCCTTTCTCAGTGGGTTAAGGATGTGGCGTTGCTGTGAGCTGTGGTGTAGGTTGCAGACGTGGCTCAGATCCTGCGTTGCTGTGGCTCTGGTGTAGGCCAGCGGCTACAGCTCTGATTAGACCCCTAGCATCGGAACCTCCATATGCCGCAGGTGTGGCCCTATAAAAGACTATATATATATATATATAGAGAGAGAGAGAGATATGACAGAATGATTCTTAAATCAGGACTTCTGTATTCCAAGTCTAGTGTTCTTTATTTACACAATCCACACATCCCCTTATCAGTAAGACAAGATAGAGGATGGTTTAAAGTTATAACAGTCAAGGAGCCTGAAGTCTGTGGATATAATAGGAGAAAGATATCTTAAATAGTATGCAAAACAAGGAGTGTCATATAGTAGACAGAAGGTAGTTGGAATAACAAGGCTTGGGAAATACCTTGTCTCGGTAAAGTAGAATGCCTATTTTTCTGATATCTTGTGCTTAAACAAGTCTCTGAAAGATGCTGGTGTTATTGTGTGTTTTTATGTTGGTTTAAATGAGAATACTATTTTGGTGGATGTAGTGATTTAATGAGCTATTAACACTAACATTTCACAGACTGCTTTAAAGACATGTGAGATAGCTCTGCAAGAGGTGGGCTCTGGCTGCTATTGAACTTTTATTAGACCATGAAAGTATTCACAAAATTAAACTCTTCAGACTGAAAATGGACATCAATCACCATATCTCTGCAACAGTCAATAACCAGGTAAATTCTAGACAACAGGCTCAGAAATCATAATGTTTCTAAAGCTTTGGATGAAGCCTTCTGGATAGTACACATAAGAAATAAAGAGGTCTGCAAAACTATGCACTTATAAAAGTGGTACATTTGTCATTTTCCTGCTAAAATCAAGGAAAATTGGTTCCTTGTAGCTGTGTGCTCTCTGCTATTTATAAGTTTATAGGTTTTGTTCTTAGTATGGAGTTTTAAAAGTGGCCAACACTAAAAAATATCACATATATGGGAGTTCCCGTTGTGGCTCAGTGGTTAATGAATCTCACTAGAAACCACGAGGTTGCAGGTTGGATCCCTGCTGTCGCTCAGTGGGTTAAGGATCCGGTGTTGCCGTGAGCTCTGGTGTAGTTTGCAACATAGCTCAGACCCTGTGTCGCTATGGCTCTGGTGTAGGCTGGCAGTTACAGTTCTGATTAGACCCCTAACCTGGGAACTTCCATATGCCACAGGTGTGACTCAAGGAAAGACAAAAAAAAACAAAAAAAAAACAAAAAAAAAACCTCATATATTTCAACCTGCAAACCCTTCCTTAGGAAGCTGTGCTCATTTCTGAGGGTTCATTTTCATTGTGTCTCCTATGAAGCACAGAATGATTCTGCTTTGTTGAATAGTAAAATCTATCTTCCAAAGACAAGCCACATATCTGAATTTAGGTATTTTTTAAATAAAGTGTTTTTTCTTTCCAACTCTACTTACATTTTGTGATAATAATTATGCCTCATGGTAATGAAGTTGTTTTAAAATTGCTTCTTTGCCTCAGATGTGGCCCAAAAAAGACAAAAAAAAATGCTTCTTTGTCCTTTTAGTCACTTTACTCCTTATTACACTTATTGCTATTCTCTCTACACATTTGTTGATTTCCAAGATCTTCTCATTCTTCCCTTTCATATTCATCTAGTAATTTAAATGCTCTGTGACAGTATATTCCATGGTGAAATGCTAGGTAAAACATGTATCCAAGCCTTAGTAAGCAGGGGAAATAAATTTGCATTTTGTTCCAAATTTTGTGTGAAGACATTAGAGGCTTCAGGTAGGAAGTAATGAACTAGAATATAAAATCACGTAAATAAAAATTTTGTAGTGAGAGAAAGAAAAACATTTGCATCAATTATTGGGACTATTATCTTTCTTCAGTGCAGAAATTTTGTTTTACTTATGCTCATCTGTTCCAGTCTATGGTCCTTGTAACCCACAGTAGAACATAATTTCTCATTACTAAAAACAATTAATTTGAATATGATAAAATTTCAAAAATTTGGAAAAAATATCTGTGACTCAAACAAATATAAACGACAAATTTCTAAATGGGGGTTTATTTTTTCAACCAGTTAATTTGGTCCTAGTACACAAATGAAAGCACAATAATAAAACAAATAATATAAAAAAATAGTCAAAGTAACTACTTATAATTAGTCTCTGACAGTTTTTTCCCTGCTTTTGATCCATTTGATCTATTATCTCAATCAATTAATATACTCTTGTGCGAAGTATATAGCTTGACCTCACTTAAAACATTAAAGAGTTATACTACAGAGAGGACCAATCTTAACTGGGAGGTAGGCTTTGAATCAGGTCCTTGGATCTCATACGTTGTACTTATCTATAAGTTATGAAGTCAAATTAATATTTTTTTTAATGATGAAAGTTCCTTCCTTTTCTACTTTTTCCATTTCCAGTGTCGCGTCAGTAGACATCACTGAGAAGAGAAACACAACCTCAGACTTTATTCTCCTAGGAATCTTTAACCACACAAGACCCCATCTCTTTCTTTTCATGATAGTGCTGACAATGGCCATTGCTTCCCTGACAGGCAATGCCCTCATGCTTCTCCTGATTCACCTGGACCCCCGGCTCCACAGGCCCATGTACTTCCTACTGAGCCAACTTTCCTTCATGGACATGATGCTGGTTTTCACTATTGTGCCCAAAATGGCTGCTGACTACTTGACATGCAACGAATCCATCTCACCTGCTGGCTGTGGGTTGCAGATCTTTGTCTCACTCACACTGGGTGGTGGAGAGAGTTTCCTCTTAGCAGCCATATCTTATGATCGTTATGTGGCTGTTTGCCATCCACTGCGATACCCTGTCCTCTTCAACTGGCAATTATGTTTACAAATGACATTGGGATCTTGGTTCCTGGGAGCAGTTGATGGGCTAATGCAGGCTGCTGCTACCTTGAGCTTTCCATTTTGCAGTTCTCATGTCATCGATCATGTCTTCTGTGAGGCCCCAAGGCTGGTGCGTTTGGCTTGCGCTGACACATCAGTCTTTGAAAATGTCATGTACATTTGTTGTGTGTTAATGCTTTTGGTCCCCTTTTCCCTCATCCTGATTTCCTATAGTGTAATCCTCTCCACGGTTCTCCAGATGCATTCTCTAGATGCCCGCAAGAAGGCTCTTGCCACCTGCTCCTCACATTTGGCTGTGGTGGGACTCTTTTATGGAGCAGCCATTTTTACATATATGCAACCCAAATCCTATAGGTCAGCTAACCACAATAAGATTGTGTCAGCATTCTACACTATCTTCACCCCTGTACTGAACCCCCTCATCTACAGTCTGAGGAACAGCGAGGTCAAGGAAGCCTTGAAAAAGTGGCTGGGAAAATGCTCAAACTTCAAATGCCACCAAACTTAGTCCTATTAGTTAAGGGTACCCAGTGCCAAATGAGTCTAAGTTCCTGTATTCATTAACATTTTATTTTATTTTATTTTTTAGCCTTGCCCATGTCATGTGGAAGTTCCCTAGTCAGGGATTGAACCCATGCTATAGCAGAAGCCTGAGCCACAGAAGTGACAACACTGGATCCTTAACTGCTAGGCCACCAGGGAACTTAACATTTTAAACATTTTATAATTATTGCTTCTTTAATAATGCATGAAAATTAATTTCATTTTATTTTGATATAATAGGAATTTGTTAAGAATTGAGTATATGAGACTGAAACATACTATTCATCTCCAATAAGAATCCCTGAGAGTGAAACAGAGGTCTCAATTACACCTCAATGCCAAAACAAATATTTTGGAGCAATGTAGGAAATTTCCATCTTCATGCAATTACCAATATCAAATATATGTTTATGATGGTACAGTGGATCCTGGACCCATGTCCAGAGAAATTATTCAGGAAACTCTACTGTCATTTGCTCAAGACTAACATTTTACTTGCTTTGTTTATTATTATCATCTTCACCCTGTATTAGGATGAAAAAAAGAATGTAATTGCTAATATTCTCTCAATTATGCCATCAAAATTGTTTTCCTCTCTTAAAATGCATGAAATTGGTAAAAGTAAGCACAGTCATGGAAATTTCATTGTTTGTGCCAGATTCATTTACCATCAGAAAAGTAGATTTTAGAACACAGCAATTATAAAATCATATATTAAAGTCATAAATTCTGCTAAGGATAAACTACTTCAACCAGACATATGTTGAGTTAGATCTATAGGAAGTAACTTAGTCAAATAGCAAACAACCACAGAATGAACATTATCTCCAAGCAAATGTAAAACATTAATAAAAATTCACTAGATAACTGTGAAAATAACAATTCATTTACAAGAAATAATATTACAGACCAGTAATCTGAACATCAAGTTAAATATGAAAACAAAAATCAGATTACTTCTTTTTTGTGCATGGTGTGATTGTGTGCTCTAGTTTCATTGATCTACATGCTGCTGTCCAGTCCACTCTTGGGCATATATCTAGACAAAACTTTCCTTGAAAAGATACATGCACCCCTATGTTCATTGTGGTGCTATTCGCAACATACAAGACAAGGAAACAACCTAAATGTCCATTAACAGATTATTGGATTAAGAAGAGGTGGTATATATACACAATGGAATACTACTCAGCCATAAAAAAGAACAAAAGAATGCCATTTGCAGCAACATGGATGGAACTAGAGACTCTCACACTAAGTGAAGTAATTCAGAAAGAGAAAGACAAATACCATATGATATCACTTACATATGGAATCTAATATAGGGCACAAATGAATCTTTCCACAGGAAAGAAATGCATGGACTTAGAGAAGAGACTTGTGGTTGCCAAGGGGGAGGGGCAAAGAGTGGGATGGACGGGGCGTCTGGGGTTGATAGATGCAAACTATTGCATTTGAAGTGGATTGGCAATGAGATCCTGCTGTATAGCACAGGGAACTATGTTCCTTGTGATGGAACATAATGGAGGATAATATGAGAAAAAGAATGTATATATAAATGTGAGACTGGATCACTTTTCTGTACAGTAGAAAAGTAACAGGACACTATAAACCAACTAATGGAAAAAATAAAAATAAAAACCATAAGATTAGAGAGGGCCCGTCATGGTGCACCAGAAACGAAACTGACTAGGAACCATGAGGTTGTGGGTTCCATCCCTGGCCTTGCTCAGTGAGTTAAGGATCCAGCATTGCTGTGAGCTGTGGTGTAGGTTGCAGATGCAGCTAGGATCCTGCATTACTGTGGCTGTGGTATAGGCCAGAAGGCTACAGCTCTGATTAGACCCCTAGCCTGGGAACCTCCATATGTTGCAGGTATGGCCCTAAAAAGACAAAAAGTCCCCCAAAATAAAATAAAATAAAATAGTAAAGTATCTGGACTTAAAAAACATAAGATTACTTCGAAATAGTGTTCAAAATTATATTGTTTACCTCTTTATTGTTTTGATTGCTTTCAGGAGTTCCTACTCTTAGTTTCTTAATAAAGGTTTAATAAAATTTTTTCAAAAGTTATTACGATATATATTTTAATAGATTTCTAGAAATAAAGGACTATCATGTAGAGGCAATATATATACATAAAGGCATGAGTAGTAAGAAAAATTTACATGGGGAGTTGAATATATCATCGTTATAATTTACTTACAATTGATATAATTTTTAATTGATTCTCTTAATACAACTCTCAAGAGTAGAGCTTGATGAATTTTACATATGAATATGCCTGTGCAACTACACAAATATCAAGATTTAGGGTATTTCTAGTACCCTTGAAGTCTCCTTTTTGCTTCCTCCCAAACAATACCTACAGAAATTCAATCACTATTCTAAAATATTATTGTTAATTATGTCAAACTTTGTTTACTCAATATTATGAAGATTCACTTATAATGTTGTATTCGTTTTCTTAGACATTCCTCTTCAATATTTTGTTGCATTTCATGTATTAATATACTGAACTTATTAATTCTGCTCTTGTATGTGAATTGTTTCCTGTTTGGGGCTATTATAAATTCAACTGTTGTAAAGATTTCTGTACTTGCCATTTAATAAATTCAACTTTTATTTCTGTTTAGTGCATAAACCATAGTGTAATTACTACTTCACAAATCACAAGAAAGTTGAATTGTAGTAGATAATGTTGAGATTTCCCCAAGGTTTCTATGCCAATTTTTACTCTATTGATGATGCTCAGTTGAGAATTGAGAACACTAGTAGTTCTACTTCTTTAACAGCAGTTGTATTGTCAGTCCTCCTAATTTTAGCCATAGCAATGAGTTGTTTTCCATTATGGATTATTTTTTTAAGTGAAAGGAAGTTTATTTAGAGAGATACACATTCCATAGGCTGAATCCCTTCTGTCTCAGAAGGCAAGAGTGACCCATTATAGTTTCAATTTCTCTTTTTCAGAAGTTCAGTGATCTGTATCACATTTTATATGCTTATCAGATATTGGATATCATGTAAACTTAAATGCTCACTATTATTTTTTAGGTTGGGGAAGGAGAGCTATCTCTCTTTTCTCATCAATTGGTTAGGAATTTTTTACATAATTTAGTTACCAATCCTTTGTCCAATATACGTACTGCAAACATCTTCCTGTGTGCAGGTTGTGCTTTCTTTTCCACTGGTGAACAGAAAATCTTAACTTTTATGAAGGTGATTTTTTTCAATTATTTATTTTATGGTTTTATTTTTGCTGTAGTTCAATAAATAATTGCCCACACAGACTCATTTAGATATCCTGCCATGTTGGCTCTATGATTTTTTTACCAAGTTACATTTTTCATGTATTTTTGTAAAAATTACTACAAATTTAATGAAAATAACTTATTGAAAAAACTTTTAGAGGCAGTTTTGTTGTTAATCAGGTATCTGTATGTGGCAATTAATCGACTGGCTATTTTTCCTTTTGTCTATTTTTTCTATTCTTGCACAAATACTACATTGTGTTAATTTTGTAACCTTATAACAATATTTAATATTAAGCAGTATAATTATAAATATAGATATTTAAGATTTTCTTCATCTATTCATCATGAAAATAAATTAAAATTTTTGCAGGTGTACACTATTATGAATAGTAGTACAATGAACACAAGTGTGCAAATATCTTCTTGAGATTCTGATTTCTTTGTATACATACTCAATAAGTTGGATTTCTGGATCATATGGTGGTTCCATTTTTAATTCTTTGAAGAACCGTCATATAGTTTTCCATAGTAAATATATAAATTTACCTTACCACCAACAGTACACAAGATTCCCTTTTTCCATACCCAGTTTTATACCACTGTATATTTTCAATCTTTTAAACTTATTAAAATTTGTTTAGAAGTTCCAATTGTGGCTCAGTGGCTTAAGAACTTGGCATAATGTTCATGAGGATACAGGTTTCACCCCTGGCCTTTCTTGGTGGTTGAAGGATCTGGTGTTGCCACAAGATTCAGATCACAGAAGCAGCTTGATATAGTGTTTCCATGGCTGTGGGGTAGGCCTTCAGTTTGAGTTCTCATTCCACCTCTAGCCTGGGAACATTCATATGCTACAGGTGTGGCCATAAAGAAAAAAAAAAAAGAAAAGAAATAAGGAAAGAAAGATAGAAAGAAAGAAGAAAGGAAGGAAGGAAGGAAGGAAGGAAGGAAGGAAGAAAGAAAGAAAGAAAGAAAGAAAGAAAGAAAGAAAGAAAGAAAGAAAGAAAGAAAGAAAGAAAGAAAGAAAGAAAGAAAGAAAGAAATTCTTACTTATAGTACAGTCCAAAATTTTTGAGTAAGAAACAAGATTTATTATCACTTTGTAAATATGAAAATTAATGAGAGGGTTCAACAAACCTCCTCCTTCTTCTTCTTTTTTTTTTTACAATATGAATAATTATCCAGCTTCAGATAATTTGCTATTTAACATCCATTCCAATTTCTTTTGTTTTCAAGCACATTGGAATAAAGACTATTTGTCAATTCCAAATCCATACTCCACATCTAATTATCTAATAAAATATCTGTTTGTGGAATAGAAATTCACTAAGGATGAAAATGAAAATCTATATTTTATTCTTTCTTTCAGAGAGAAAACAATCATCAGATAAGTCTCTTGGGCAGTTTTGAAAGGGCCTCATATAACGGGTATTTATCTGTATGTCTCTCTTTTTTATTCTTGTGTGAAATAAATGGATGACGGCTGTGACTGCAACCACATGTTGAGCCATAAGAGAAAAAACAATAGGACTGCAGACATCATTCATGCCTGTCACTAATCTTTTGGTAGCAACAGACAAATTTTAGAATTGTGTTACTACAACAAGATGTAGCCATTAGCTGACTTACACATTACTTTTGCACTGGAGCATATGGTTACTGAATTTTAAAGAAAACATTATAAAATATATTTATTGATATATCTTGCTTGTATTTATTGCATTGATGCTAAGCCTATTTCAAAACTAAGAGACAAACCACTGAATAATCAGGTCTACTTCTTGGGATAGCACATATCAAATGTAAATTTGACATGAAATGAGTTTTTTTTAATCCTTTAAAAATTTGTCTCGTTGATTAACATGTAGTCTATCCTGGATAATATTTTATGTGATGTTTTCTCAGATTTGTTGATATATAATTGGCATATAGCATTGTGTAATTTTTGCTTTTACTCTGACATTTAATTCAATTTTTTAAATTTCTATCACTTTCCTCTAAACTTCCCAAAATACTGGCATACTTAATAACACTGGTAAATGATGATGAGTAATAATTGCAAACAACAAGCTTTCTAGTATTATCATAGATGATTATATCAACCATTTGATTCTGGAGTTTGTTCAAGTAAACATATCTTTCAGAGCGTAGATACTACAGCCAAATATTAATTGATAAATGGGATGCAATGGCTATTTTATATTAAATCTGATTATAAAATGACATGCAAATTCACCATATTTGATTTGAATACATATAAATAAATCAGTTTTAAAAATTACTTTTGTTGTAAAATTGAAAGACATCTCACAAATAATAGCAAACTATATGTATCAACTGCTACTCATTTTCAATCATGGTGAAGGGTATACCCAGATGTCAAAGGTGTATGCGTGGAGGTAATTTCACTAAGATCTGCTGCTAATGACTTTAAATAGTAGTCACCTAAACTTGTTTAGCTCCCAGTTAAGAGAATTCTACAGCAAACATCTCTGTGACACAGTGGTAGGTACAAAGCATCAATTTCCCAACCTCTGTTTCCCTCTTTGTTCTATTATCTCCACCATTTAGCTTTCATTATCTTACAGTTGTTTCATGGTCACAAAGTGTCTGCTGCAATTTCTTCCATTATTTCTACATTCCAGACAAGTGCAAGCTAGAAAGTAGACATACAGAATTGTTCTACTTTTTAATCTTCTCCCTTCTAAAAAACCTATTCTCGAAGCTATCATTCTCCCATGCCAGCACATTTTGCATGCTATTTGCTCAGAACTTGCTCAAACATGTTTATTAAATCTTCAATGCAGGGTGCATAATTTTTATATACAATCCAGACACTTGATAATTAGGGGGACTCAAAGACACCCTTAAATCAATTTTACCAAAATTACACTTGATATGTCACTGTGAACCGGTGACTGGCACTTGGCATCTGCCTCTACATAGACTTAATCATGAGCCACTGCAGCTGCCTATCCCAAACACCCACTGAAATTGTTCAGGGTGGATCTTGGGTGTGAGGCACTCTCTACTCTGGGAAAATTGGCAAAATTGGTCTACAGATAGATATTTTCAAAAGAATTATTTATGAGCCCAAATTTCACATCTCCTCACATCACTAAAATCCTTCATGGTGACTTATACCTGCCCTTTGGGAATCAAACCTTCATGAAACTAGCAGTATCCTTCTATAAACTGTGGGTTTGGTTGCATATACCTTCTCCCTCACCCAAATCACATATATACTGACCTTCTCTCCTACCTATTTGTAGAAGTTTTTCAGAGCTATCTGAAAGGCCCTCATTTTGCCCCAAATAAAATAATTCTTAAATTATAAGTTGTGCATATTTTTGGGTTGACATCCTGATAGCCTAAATATTTTTAAGTTGTATAATCAGTTTTGAGTCTTTGCCTTAGCAGACATTTCATTGAGATTTTGCACTCTTGATGAGTGTCTTCTTTGGAATAGTTTATTTTTCCTTTGGTCCACTCAACTCCCTTTCTCTGTCTTTATCCTATATCATTGAATTATTTTTTAATCTCCTTAATAAATTTTCTTTGTTTTCTTTTTTTTAATTGTTATTTCCCCAATACAATTTTTTTTTCCACTGTACAGCATGGTGACCCTGTTACACATACACATATATGTTCTTTTTTCTCACATTATCATGCTCCATCAAAATTGACTAGACACGGTTCCCTGTGCTACACAGCAGGATCTCATTGCTAATCTATTCCAAAGGCAATAGTTTTCATCTATTAACACCAAGCCCCTAATCAACCCCACTCCCTCCCCCTCCCTCCTGTCAACCACAAGTCTATTCTCCAAGTCCATGATTTTCTTTTCTGTGGAAAGTTTCATTTGTGCCACATATTAGATTCAATAGTTTTGAATGACACAACTGAGAAGGGCTTACTCTCTAAAATATACAAACAATTTATGTAATGCAACAGCAATAAAACCCAACAACCCAATTGAAAAATTGGCAAAAGACCTGGATAGACATTTCTCCAAGGAAGATACACAGATGGCCAAGAAGCACATGAAAAAATGCTCAACATTACTGATTATTGGAGAAATGAAAATCAAACCTATCATGAGGTACCACCTTACACCAGTCAGAATGGCAATCATTAGTAAGTCCACAAATAACAACTGCTGGAGAGGGTGTGGAGGAAAGGGAACATTCCTGCACTTTTGGTGGGAATGTAAACTGATACAACCACTATGGAGAACAGTAGGGAGGTACCTTAGAAATCTATACATAGAACTACCATATGACCCAGCAATCCCACTCTTGGGCATATAGCTGAACAAAAGTTTCCTTAAAAAGACACATGCACCCACATGTGCATTGTAGCACTATTGACAGTAGCCAAGACAAGGAAACAACCTAAATGTCCATCGACAGATGGCTGGATTAAGAAGATGTGGTATATATACACAATGGAATACTACTCAGCCATAAAAAAAGAACAAAAGAATGCCATTTGCAGCAACATGGATGGAACTAGAGACCCTCATTCTGAGTGAAGTAAGTCAGAATGAGAAAGTCAAATACTATATGACATCACTTATATCTCGAATAAATTTTATTTGTATAGTTATTCACAACATCCCATGTCCGTTCTCAACTCCCCCTGGACATGTTTGCTTACTTCTTAGAAACCACAGCTTAGCAACCAATGTGATTCCACCATATTACTGAATGCCTGCTCGTACCTGTTATAGTTCTGTAAAATAACCTATGTAGCTTCTCTGGAATACCTTTGTGTATTGCCTTAATAAACCCCCATCATTTTCTATTCCTCTTGGAGCAGAACATTTAAGTTTGTAACTCAAAATTGTCCATGTTGCAATTCTTAAAACTCCCAATAAACTCTTTTTCTTATTTGCAGGTTTCTGCATTTATTTTGGTTGACAGAATGATATTTTAAAATCATGTGTAAAATAAAACCGTCAACAGAGGGAAACTATTTTGAGGTCCATCAAATAAAAGCATGAAGATGTATCTAAATGTAGTATTTAAAGATAAATACTATAATTGGACATTAAACAAACATGCATAACATTGACCTAGAATAAACTATATGATTTTATTGTTGAATTGCACTTCTAAAAAGTACCAATATTTTATATACACAGTACTATTTATATGAAATATACCAGTAACATGGACCTACTGCATAGTATAGGGAAATATACTCAAAAACATATAATACCTATATGGAAAAATATTTTGAAAAGGAATGCATATATGTATAACTGATTGACTTTGCTATACACTTGAAACTAACACAATTTTCTGTCAACTATATTCCAATATTTTTTAAATACTAATTTTACCTATTACATTAATATGTAGATTACTTGATTATAAAGTATTAACCCTGAATACACTCAATTATTTAGCTTTTGCATCAGGCTTTGCATTAGGCATTGGTTTTGTGTGTTCCTTCTTTTATCAGTAAGTTCCAAGACCTACTTGAAATTTTCCTTTCCCCCCCTCCAATTATGCAGCAATACAGTATGAAGAAGGTAACAGTCATTTGAATAAGAAAGAGAGCTCTAAAATATAGCACTAAGGAGCCATTGTCAAAGATTAATAGCAGTCAGCCAGCACATTTCAAAAACTTTTAGGTATAATCTTAAAAAAACAATATACTCAACAAAATTATGGCGTTTTGAGTAAAAAAGGATTACTTGCAGGTCAAGGAACACACATTGTTTTTAAATCAGTCCTAATAAAAGGAAAATAAATAACTTTATTTGTATGATGTGGAGCAAGATGTGATTCACATACGAAGAACTATATCAATCAAAAATGTATATTTCAAGAGGTTGAACCCATAGGACAGAAAACTAGAAACAATTTCTTAAACATATGTGGTAAACAGTTTTTATTATTTCTTCAGTAAGAAATAGGAATTGTTAAATGATTATGTTTTATTTAATTTGTGAAATGTTATACTCTTTATTTAAATTTTGTCTGAATCATCCCATATGTAATATTTATAAACTTTACTTTTTTTTTCTATTTTGATACCATATATTTTAATACATTGAAATATTAAACTGGGTGGCATATAACTTTCTCCTCAATATTCTGTAGACCAAATTGGGACAATTAAAAAAATTAACTTTCTTTTAATCAATTCATATTGAGGCAGGAAAGATAGGGCTGGGCCCAAGGACAGCTTCCTTATCTATAGGCAGTACATAAAAAGGTAAAGCCACCTCCTTGTTTTATACTTAATGAGATTATGAAGCATGCAGGAACAGTTTCAGGAACATGAGTTAGAATTTGATTAAATTTTTTGACAACTGAATAGTATGAACAGGAAATTGGCACTTCGTTCTGCCTTTGCCTCCTCAGAGCAATTCTCTCAGGGTTACTTGAGATGTTGCCTCTCCAGCTTAAGTCCTCATTTTGGCCCAAATAAAATTTAACACTCAACCTTTAGATCGTGCATTTTTTAAAAGTCAACGATGGGGAAATCTGACCATAGAATCCACAGAGCATGTCAGAGCATACATAGGAGAAATGCCCAAGCTACAAAGGATTACTGTAGGACCTTTCATGTGTGGTATTTGACTAGTAATGGAAAATTTAAAGGAAAACAGCTTTTAGAGCATATGTTCTGTGGCTTCTGGAGCTGAGTGTTCAAGAGTAGAAGCTGATATTAACAGGTGAAATCATAGCTCCACCTTAACCTTCCCATCAGTGAATTATTCAACCTTAATCTAAGAAATCATCACCCCAGGCAAGGAACTAAAATGAAAGAAAAAATGGGCCAGAAAACTCCTTAGTGTGCTTCTAGCAAAGATGCCTTCACTCTTCTGAGTGTATACTTTCACTTTTGCCCTTTAATAAACTCTTCCTTTGCTCTTCTCTATTGTGTTCCATTCTCCTCACCATTTGGTATTGTTAATATTTAAAATTTTAATTATTCTAGAAGTGTATAATTCTATATCCTTTTTAAATTTGAATTTCCCTAAAAAATGACATAGTCGATTATCTTCTAGGCACTAATTCATCATTCATATATAGTTTTTCATCAATATATTCAAGTATTTTGCTATTTTTTGCTTGTATTTACATAATTGACCTGTAAAATATTTTTATGTATTTTGAACCAAAGTGTCTTACCAAGAATACGTTTTGAAAATATTTTCTCCTACTCTGTGCCTAGCCTGCTTTCAAAATGGTGTATCTTGCTGAGCAAATGTTTTAATTTTGATAAAGCCCAATTTATCATTTAAAAATTTTATGATCAGGAGTTCCCATTATGGCTCAGAGGTTAACAAATCTGAGTAGCATCCATGAGGAGGCAGGTTCAATCCCTGGCCTTGCTCAGTGGGTTAACAATCTGGCATTGCTGTGAGCTGTGGTGTAGGTTGCAGACACAGCTAAGAACCTGCATTGCTGTGGCTGTGGTGTAGGCCAATGGCTGCAGCTATGATTTCACCCCTATCCTGGGAACCTCCATATGCCATGGGTGCTGCCCTAAAAACTAAAAAAAATTAACTAATTAATTAAAATTTTTATGATCAGTAGCTCTTTGTGTGTGTGTTCTCATAGAAATTATCATTTAAGATCACAAAAAAACTTCTCATTCATTTACCTCTAATGTTTATATTAGTCCAGAGATCAACTGAGTGAGAATTATGTTACATTATGCTTTGAACGACAAGGATGTTATGCATGTAAACATAATTTTTCTTTATCATCTTTAATTTTGTAATTTTAAGTATAAATATTTTGCATAGCATTTCTTAAACAGTAGTTCATCCCATAATCCACAGTTTTGCTTTCCATAATTTCAGTTACCCATAGTCACCTGTGATCCAAAAATATTAAATAGGAATTTCTAGAAATAAACAACTTATGAATTCTAAAGTGTTTTCTTTTTGAGTAGTATGATAAAACCTCCCCACCTGGGGTCCAAAACATCCCTTTGTCAAGTAAATCCTGTTGATTAGTCACTTAGTAATCATCTTGGTCATTAGGTTAACTGTTGCAGTTTTGTGTCATCCTTCACCACAGTCAGAATTTAGGCTATGCCTGGAGATCAGCTTAAGAAAAACACAGAGATGGCAAGACTAGCTGCAGAAATGTGAGAAACAGAACTTTCAGAAAAATTATAGATACTATTTGCTAAACCAGCACAGGGAGCTTCAAGGCCCTCTCCTGATGAGAAAACCACTAGCAACAAAGTCACAAGAGCATTTATCTAGGACATAATGTAACTTCCTGCAGAAGAGCAAAGAGATTGCATTAGTCCCTTTTTTTTTCATTTTAGCAAAGCAGTGTCTATTCTTTCCTAGCACATCCCTTTAGGCATTCCAAGAGGGAGTCATGATTTTTTATGACCAAGCATTCAGGCTCAATGTCTATGGCCCTGCTTTCTTCCACCCATAGTTTTGCAGTGCTTGTGTTCAAGTAACCCTTATTTTAGTTACTGGAAACCCCATAGTGAAAGGACAGTGATTGTTGCAACTTGGATGTGCCAAAGAGAGGTTGCAGAATTCTCCCTTTAAGTGAAAAGGTGAATGTTCTTGACTTGATAAGGAAATTTTAAAAAGCATATTCTGAGGAGTGAATCTTCTATCTGTGAAATTATGAAGAAGACAAGAAGGAAAGAAAAGAGTGCTAGTTTTGCTATGGCACTTCAAACTATAAAATTGTATCTGTGTTATCTTTGTTAAGGTAAAAAATGCATTAAATTTGTGTATTAAGATATTTTAAAAAAAGAGTAGGAAAGTTTTTACAAAAGATGCTTTGAGAGAGCTAGTGAGAGATACCATATTCACATAATTTTTACTAAAATTTATTGTTATAACTGCTCTATTTTATTATTAGTGTTAATATATTATTGTGTCTAATTAATAAATCATAAATATGTATGTATAGGAAAAAATACTATATGTAAAGTTTGGTATGATCAGTGATTTCAGGCATCCACTGGAGGCCTTGGAATGTGTCCCTGGATAAAAATTTTATGTTTGAAAAATACTTTGTGTTATCAAAAATTTTATATAAAATATTTAATTGTATATAGAAATATTTATTTTGTTATTGATCTGTATTATCTCACTTTGTTATATTCATGTATTCTAGCATTTTTTAAATTAAGTTATATGCTTGACAAAAAGAGGTAAAGAAATTTCAATATGAAAATTAAAGAAAAATTTAACAAAAATGAACTTGTAACTAATCAAAACATGTAGTAATACAAAAATCAAGGTTCAGATGATTTTAGTGATGTACCTAAACATTTAGGGGAAAATATCTTTACTAATATTGCAAAAAATAGAAAAGGAGAAAGCATGTCCCAATGTAGGTTATTAGACTAACTTAAACTTGATATTCTGACATAAGTAATTATAGTAAGAAAGCAGTAAGAAAGATGCTGCTACCAGTATCCATTATTAACACACATGTGTTTTTATCCCCACTGTGTGATTGCATGTCAGTGTGAGTGAAGATCACTTGAGGAGTAATAGTGAGGTGCTTCTCTTCCCCAAGGTGTCAAAGAAGGCTAAGTGGAAATCCTGACTTTACCCTCACCATGCAGTAAGCTGTGTGGTTTCAGAAGTGATCTAGTAAAATAAAATTTAAATAAGATTCAAAGTGCCAAGTAATAATAACCCAAATATGCAAGATACTTTTGAAAATAACCCGTTATAAAAAGAAACAGGAAAATAACAACCTGAAAAGTAAAAATAAACAGATGTTGTCAATGAGATGACACAGATGTTGAATTTATTTGATGCATATTTCAAAAGAGCTATCATAAGATTGATTCAACGAACAATTACAAACAGTTGAAATAAAAATAAAACATCAAGAAATAAATAAAATTTTTCAGTAAAGAAGTAGAACATAGAAAAGAAAATCAAATGGAAATTTTAGAAGTAAAATACATAAAACCAATATTAAATACATTATGGACTCATTAGCAGAATAAATAAGGTAAGGAATCACTGAATCTGAAAATGGAAAAATAGTGATTACCAATTTGAAAAAGAGAAAAAGATACACTTAAAACAAAAGTACACACTCAAGGATCTATAGGACTACAAAGACATAATATTCAAGTTATCAGTTTCCCTTGAAAAAAAGAGTAGAAGTGGGGAAACTGAAAAAAGTAAAAAAGTAGTCAAAGACAAAATGATTAAACTTTAGCAAGAGAAAAAAGGAGGGAGAGAGAACTTAAAGATTTAATAAGCTAAAATGTTACCAAACAGGAAAATCCCAGAGAAATCCACACTAAAGCATATAATTATGAAACTTCTGAAAACTAAAAAAGAAAAAAATTTGAAAGAAAGCAAAAAGAATACTATATATATATAAAAGTTTGTTTGGAAGCACAAAAGACCCAGAATAGCCAAAGACATCCTGATAAAGGAAAATGGAGCTGGAGGAATCAGGCTCCTGGACTTCAGACTATATACTACAAAGCATCAATCATCAAAACCGCATGGTACTGGGACAAAGACAGAAATACAGATCAGTGGAACAGGATAGAAAGCCCAGAATTCAACCCACACACCTACAGCCAACTCATCTATGACAAAGGAGGCAAGGATATACAATGGAGAAAGGACACCTTGTTCAGTAAGTGGTGCTGGGAAAACTGGTCACCCACATGGGAAAGATTGAAATTAGAACACTCCCTAACACCATACACAAAAATAAGCTCAAAATGGAGTAAAGACCTAGATATAACATCAGACACTATAAATCTCTTAGAGGAAAACATAGAACAAACACTCTCTGACATAAACGACAGAAACATCTTCTCAGATCCACCTCTTAGAGTATTGAAAATAAAAAGAAAAATAAACAAATGGGACCTAATCAAACTTAAAATCTTCTTCACATTAAATGAAACACTAAACAACACAAAAAGACAACCCAAAGAATGGGAGACAATCTTTGCAAGTGAATCAACCAATAAGGAATTAATCTCCAAAATTTATAAACACTTTCTGCACCTCCATACCAAAAAAAAACAAATAAACAATCCCATCTAAAAATGGGAAGAAGATCTAAACAGACAGTTCTCCAGAGAAGACATACAGATGGCCAAAAAACACATGAAAAGATGTTCAACATCACTCATTATTAGAGAAATGCAAATCAAAACCACTATGAGGTACCACATTACACCAGCCAGAATGGCCATCATCCAAAAGTCTACAAACAATAAGTGCTGGAGAGGGTGTGGAGAAAAAGAAACCCTAGTACACTGTGGGTAGGATTGTAAATTGGTGCAACCACTGTGGAAAGCAGTATGGAGATTCCTTAGAAAAGTCAAAATAGAACTATCATTTGATCTAGCAATCCCACTCCTGGGCATCTATCCAGAGAAAACCATGACTCGCAAATACACATGTACTCTGATGTTCATTGCAGCACTCTTTGCAATAGCCAAGACATGGAAACAACCTAAATGACCATCGACAGAGGAGTGGATCAAGAAGATGGGGTACATATACACAATGGAATATTACTCAGCCATTAAATGGAATGAAACAGTGGCATTTTTAGCAACATGGATGGACCTAGAAATTGTCATACTAAGTGAAGTCAGCCATACAATGAGACACCAATATCAAATACTTTCACTGACATGTGGAATCTGAAAAAAGGCCAGACTGAACTACTTTGTGGAAGAAAGACATGCTGACTCACAGACATTGAAAAACTTATGGTTTCCAAAGGAGACAGCTAGGGGGGTGGGGGGATGTACTTGGGCTGTGGGATGGAAATCCTGCAAAATCAGATTGTTATGATCATTATACAACTACAGATGTGATAAATTCATTTGAGTAATAAAAAATTTCAAAACAAAACAAAAACATCAAACAAAAAAAATCAAATAACAGTGGGTTTCTCATCAGAAAGTATAAAATCCATAAGCAATTGGCACAAGATTCTCCAAATGTAGGAGGAAAAGAATTATAAATCCAGAATTTTATACACAGAAAACACATTCTTAAGAAATAAAGGTGAGGGAGTTTCCCATTGTGGCACAGTATAAATGAATCTAACTAGTATCCATGAGGATGCAAGTTTGATCTCTGGCTTTGCTCAATGGGTTGGGGATCCCACATTGCTGTTGCTGTGGCTGTGGTCAGCAGTTGCAGGTCCTATTCAACCACTAGCCTGGGAAATTCCATATGCAGTGCATGTGGCCCTAAAATGAAAAGTCAAAGAAGAATAAAAAGAAACAAAGGGGAAATGAGGACAATTTTGAATTAAGGAAAAACTAAAAACTAAGCATATGTCATAAGCTAACCTATCTAAACAGATAATTAAAAGACATTCTTAAGACAGTAAGAAAATGATATTTTGATAAGATTATCATACTGAGTGAAGTAACAAAGTCAAACATAAATATCACTTATATGTGGAATCTGAAAAGAGGATATAAATTAACTTATTTGAAGAACAAAAACAGATGCATAGACTTTGAAAACAGATTTGTAATTACCAAAGGGGAGCAATGGACTAGGCATTTGTGATTGGATTACGCAGACTGTGGTGTATGGAATGACTGGCCAATGGGGAACTGTTGTATATCATTGAGAACTCTACCCAATATTCTGTGATAATCTAAATGGGAAAAGAATATGAAAGAGGGAGTTCTCACCGTGGTACAGCAGAAATGAATCTGATTAGGAACCATGATGTTGTGGGTTCAATCCCTTGCCTCGCTCAGTGTGTTAAGGATCCAGTGTTGCCAGGAGCTGTGGTGTAGGTCACAGACTCCTCTTGGATCTGGCATTGCTGTGTCTGTAGCATAGGCCAGCATCCAGAGCTTCAATTAGACCCCTAACCTGAGAACCTCCATATGCCTCAGGTGTAGCCCTAAAAAGGCAAAAGAAAAGAAAAAAAGAATATGAAAGAGAATGGATGTGTGTATATGTATAACTGAATCACTTTGCTATACAGCAGAAATTATCACAACATTCTGAATCAACTATACCCGAATAAAACATTAAAAATAAAAGGAAAATCAAAGTCAAATAAATTTAAGAAATCCACAGGTTGAGAGATGACTTTCACATTTATTTCACACACACATACACATACACATACACATGAATTCCATTATAAAAAATATTATTTTCAACAAATGATGACAGACAACAGGATACCTCATGAGAAGTTTGACTTCAACCTATGAATATATACAAAATGTTTTTTGAGAGGGACAAATTTCCAGAAAGACACACATTACCATAATCGACATTTGAAGATAAAGGCAATATAAACAGTTATATAACATATAAAGTGATTGGATTAGTAACAAATTCTATCCACAAAGAAAAACCCAAACTCAGATGATTTCACTAGAGAATTCAACAACATATGTGAAGGAGAATTAAGAACATTTTTTTTCAACAAACTCTTTTGAAAACGTGAAAAGGAATGTATACTTCTTACCATAATGTATGATGCCAGTATTTACTCACCTCAAAGTCTTACAGAGACAAGAAAAGAAAAATACAGGTCTTTTGTATGATAGCCCTTGTGAATGCTGACACATGAAATCCTTAGCAAAATACTAGAAATCCCAGTTTAAAAGGAATCTACACTATGACCAAATGAACTTTATTCCAGGAGTATCAGGTTGGATTAACATCTTATAATCAACTAATGCAGTACACTGTATTTATAGAAAAATTTTAAAAAATAATGATTTCAATAGATGTATAGAAAGCATTTGAAGAAAATCAAAAAATTTGAAATAGAAAGGAAATTCTTAACCTAGTAAAGAACATCTATGAGAAATATACATCCAATGTCTATATTAATGGTGAAATTCTGCTTTCTAAGAGCTTGAATTAGACAAAGATGTACGTTCTCAGCACTTTTATTTCCAACACTGTACTAAAAATTCTTGTCAGGATAAAGAGTCAAAATAATAAATACAAAACATCCAAATTGGAAAGGAAGTATTAATCAATCACAGATGACATGATTTTGCATATGTAAATATGACATATATTAAAACAATATTGGAACCAATAAATGAGTTAATTAGAGTTCCCATTGTGGTGCAGTGGAAACAAATCTGACTAGTATCCATAAGGATGCAGGTTTGCTCTCTGGCTTTGCTCAGTAGGTCAGGGATCTGGTTTGGTCACAGATCTATGACCTGGTGTAGGTCACAGACATGGCTTGGATCCTGCATTGCTGTGGCTATGGCATAGGCCAGCAATGGTAGCTCCAATTCAATCCCCAGCCTGGGACCTTCCATATGCCATGGGTGTGGCCCTAAAAAGCAATAAATAAATAAATAAATAAATATGAGTTTATTAAGGTCTCAGAGTATAATGATAAATATGAAAAAACTGATTATAAATCTATACAACTAAAATTTAAAAATTATAAATAAATATAAAATAATTTTATTTGCTATAGAACAAAAAATTATAAATTATATGCAAATAACCATGATTTTAAAGAAGGACAAAACTTATATTTTGAAATGTATGCAACAATTTTGAAAGAAATTAATGATCAAAAACACTCAGGATATATCCTACGCTCATGATCAAAGAAGGGCAAACACTCAGGATATATCCTATGCTCATGATCAAAGAAAGACAAAACTTATATTTTGAAAAGTATGCAATGGTCTTGAAAGAAATTAATGATCAAAACACTCAGGATATATCCTATGTTCATGTCTCTGGAAGATATATTGTTACAAACATTACTTCAAAATTTGACCTACAGATTCAACCAAAACCTAGCAGCATCTTTAGCTGGCTCCTTTGATGAAACTGATAAGCTGATTATAAATGTATATAGAATTGTATGAGACCAAGAATATCCAAGAAAATCTTGTAAAAGAACATATTTTGAAGAGATTTTTCCAATTTCAATACTTACTGTGAAGCCACAATAATCAAGAGAGTGTGGTACTGGTATAAGTAAAGACATCCAAATCAATGGAATAGAATTGAGAGTCCAGAAATAAACAAATGTCTATAGTAAATTGATTTTAGGCGAGTTTACCAGACAATTAAATAGGAGTAAGAATAATCTCATCAATAAAATGTATCAGGGCTATAAAATAATCACGTAAAAAAAAGAAATTAGATTCTTACTTCACAGCATGTATAAAAATCATCTAAGGCCATATGAAATATCTAAATGTAAGTGTTGTAACACTCTTCAAATAAAGCATAATTGTACATCTTCATAATGCTAGCTTTTCAATGATTTCTTTGATATGACATTGAAAGCAGGAACACCAAAAAATAAATATCAGACTTCATCAAAAATAAAGACTTCTGTGAATCAAAAGACACTAGAAATAATGAAAATAAAGGTACACAAATCATATATCAGATAGAATATTTTCATCAGGCATCCATAAAAATCCATAAATAATGAAAGTTTAAAAATATTCAAAGAAGGGATATCAGAAAAATGTTGGAAAGGAACCCCCTGCTCATATCTCCCATAGCAACAATACATTTTTAGCTTTCTACAGACAAAAGTGTCTTTTTAAGAGTTCTACGATCCAAGTAGAAAGTTGCAAAAAAATACAAAACAGAAAACAAAAAATAACCCAGCAGAACCCATGTTCAAGGTGGGCCATTTTGAAAACTGAGGTTGATTTCCAGGCAGCAAGCTCACAAGCTACTGGTCTACAGACCTGCAAATGCTAGGCCATTTGGGGACTCAGCTACATTCCTCTCTGGCCATGGTCCTGCCACTAGCACTATTTATCAAGGGACTTCAGAGGAATTATGCCCACCTGTGACTTCAAAAATCCCTTTGATCTCAGTCCTTGCTGTGGACCCCATAGAAGCTGATAGTATAATTCAGACTCCTCATATCTATGGTCTTCAAAAATCCTACCTCCCAGAAACCAAACTGGGGATACAACTGTCCATGACCTGGAGATAGGGCACTGAATTCTGCCAAACAATGGATGCTAAAACATCCCTGTAACCCAGTCATGGTCCAGGGACATTTCTGATAGCAGGCATGCCTATCTATGGCCTGAGAGGCATGTGTGTAGAAATTAATTTATGTTGTGGGTTGTCTTGGACCCTGAAGCAGCCTTAGGAGCCATTGTGTCCCCTGACACTGAAGAATATTGTGATTGAACTGGAAAAAAGTTATCCAAGACTTTCAACAGCAGAATCAATCAAACAGAAAAAAAAAATACAAGAACTCATAGATCATTTGAAATTAGAAAAACAGAGAGTTTCCATTATGGTTCAGCAGAAACAAATCTGACTTGTATCCATGAGGATGCAGGTTTGATCCCTGGCCTCACTTAGTGGGTAGGGTATCCAGCATTGCTGTGAGCTGTGGTGTAGGTTGCATATGTGGTTTGGATCCTGTATTGCTTGGCTGTGGTGTAGGCCGGCGACTGTAGCTCTGATTCAACCCCTAGCCTGGGAACTTCAATATGCTGTGGGTGCTGCCCTAAAAATCCAGAAAAAAAGAAAGAAATTAGAAGAACAAAACAAAAAATAAAAAATAAATAAAAAATGAACAATCACATGAGATTTATGTGACACCAACAAAGGAATAAATATTCACATAATGGGGGTCCCAGAAGGAAGAGAGTGAGAAAGGCATACATTTTTTAAAAAAATGACTAAAAACTACAAGTCATGGAAGGGATGTTGACATCTAGATGAAACTGAAAATACCCCAAGTAAGATCTATTCATAAAAGATAACCTCCAGACACAATACAATCAAATGGTTAGGATCCAAACACATTGAGAACAATTTGAAAGAATAAAGGGACAATATAGAAGGTAAACGTTATTAGTTTATCAGTGGGATTCTCAGCAAAAATCTTGCAGAGCAGAAGAGCAAGAGATGATAGTTTCATTTAGGGAACTAAAAAAAAGAAAGAAAGAAAAAAGAAAACTGACACCTTGAATATTATAGCTCTCAAAATTATCTTCCAATATTGAAGGGAACATGAACAAATTCCCAAACAAATGCTAAGAGATGTTATCACTATTAGTTTGCCTCAGGAGAAATGCTAAAGAGCTTTTTTTTTTTTTTTAGTTGAAATGAAAGAACAATAAGTAATAGCATAAAGACCTATGAGTATAAAAGTCACTAACAAAAGTAAATATATAGTTATATTCAGAATAATCTTTTTTGTAATTTTAAAAATTTTATTATTGCTGATTTAAAATGTTCTGACAATTTCTGCTCTACAGCAAAGTGACCCAGCTGTGTATAAGTATATATGTATATATGTATACACACATTCTTTTTCTTACATTATCCTCTGTCATGTTCCGTCACATGTGGGAGAGAGAATGATCTAATATAAGAATACTTCAGACCACCATGATAAAGTTAATATCACGATGAAATAATTTGCACAGTTTTTGTTTCTTAGTATACACTAAAGTTACTTTTACAGTAATCTGTAGTCTACTAAGTGCAATAGTGTTATGCCAAAAAAAAACAAAACAAAATAATTTATTGCTAAATCATGCTAACCAACATCTGACAATACAGGGTTTCCACAAATGTACAATTTTTTTTAAAAGGGCAATATCTGAAAAAACACAATAAAGCAAAGTGTAATACAAACATGTAAGCTTGTATTGTAATGGTGATGTGCAAATCAGTTTTAACTCTGGTAAAAAGATTAAAAGAGGAAAATGCCAGAGTAGTAGGACATGAGGCTCACCTCCTCCCACAAATACACTGAGAATGCATCTACATGTGGAAATATTTTCAGAGAAAACTTGCTAAACATGGACAAAAAACTTGATAGAGCAAGAAAAACTTTGCAAAACCATTTAGGACAAGGGAAAGAAGAAAGAAAAAAAATAGAGAAAAGAAGTAACAGAGGACCTGCACCTCTAGGAGGCAGCTGAAAAGAGGAAAAGCTCCTGCACCCCAGGGAGTTCCCCCACAAGCGAGGAGGTCATCCATGACAAAGGAGGGACTTCAGAGTATTGGAAGAGAACACAGCAATTGGTGTGAGGCAGTTACAATGGAAAAAAATCCCCAGTAAATGGTTATTACTACAGCAACTGATAACCATATATGGTGCCAGAAAGTATCAGGAACTAACACCTGGCCTTAGAAATTAAACTCAAAGAAAGAGCTGGGCTGGTTATATGGGAAAAAACTGGGGTTGGCCACACAGAAACAGCCAGGAGAGACTAGATATAGGGAAACCACAATTGAGGGTGTAAGTTGAGGCAACACAGTCAGGCTGAGAGGCTGGGCACCATTGCTTGGGAGTGCTGGAGGGATGGGACATGATCTAACACTACAGCCTTCTTCCCTGAAGATCTTCCAGGATGCAGGACAGTCTGCTTTAGTCCTCAGAGATACTCGGCAGCAATGGCTGCCTAGCAGCAGCTGGGAAGCAGCCCCACCCTTAAGACTACAGAGGGAATAAGAAAGGCTCCAAGGCTCCTCCAGTGGCTCCCACCCTAGCCCCCTCTTTTACAGGCCAAAAGAGCAGCAAGAGAGCCACCTACACACATTCCCTGTAGAAAACACAAACTACCTGACTGGGAAACATGCAAGTTCCATGGCTCTGGCCAGTGCTTCTGCAAAGAAAGAATAGAGAGAGATTGTCAGAGTGGCCAAACAAGTGGAGTGACTGCAGAATGGTGTCTGCCCCTACAGCTACAGAGAGCAAACCCAAGAGCCTCCCCAGTAAAGCGAGGGGCTGCAGGAAAAGCTACTGACATTGCCAGCTACAGGAAATAGTCCTGAGTGCTAACTGGTAGCAAGAGGTGCTGCAAGAGCCACTGCTGCCCCAGCATGCTACAAAAGCAATTCTGTGAACTGTGAATCACTGTCACCCTCCTCACAGACTCTCCATCACTAGCAGCTACAAAGCCCCATGGAGAGGTGGTGTGATACTGCTGTTCCCATCAAGTACTCTGGGTATACATGAACCTCTACCATCCACAGGAACTTTAGGACTGGGTGCCTGCTACTACATCTACCTACATGGTATCAATGGGGACAATAAACAGAAAAGTAGGCGTTATGAGATGAAAAAGAAGTAGCTTTCAGACAACGGAACAAGACAAAAACACATAAAAACAACTAAATCATGAGAAGATAGGCAATCTACCTGAAAAAAAAAATCAGAGTGATGATAGTAAAGATGATCCAATGTATTGGAAAAAAAACTAAGTGGAGACACAGACTGTGAAGTTAAAAGTAATGTTTACTAAAGAGCTAGAGGATTAAAAGTCAAGTAAACTAAGATAAATATCACAATATATGAATTAAAAAATATACCAGAAGGAATCAATAGTAGAATAATGGAGACAGAAAAACAAATAAGTATGTTGGAAGAAAGAGTGGTGGAAATCACTGCCACAGAAATGAAAGATTGTAAAGTACTAAGGAGAGTCTAAGAGACCTCTGGCACAACATTAAACTTACCAACATTCTCATCAGAGGAGTTCCAGAAGGGGAAGAGAGAGAGAAGTCCAGAGAAAAGATTTGAAGAGATTATACCCCCAAACTTCCCTAATATGGGAAAGGAAACTCTCACTCAAGTTGAGGAAGAACAGAGAATGCCATACAGGATAAACCTAAGGAGAAACACAGCAAGACACGTGCTAATTAAACTGACCAAAATTAACTACAAAGAAAAAATAATAAAAGACACAAAGGAAAATCAACGTATAATACACAACAGAATCTCCATAAGGATAAAACCTGAATTTTCAGCAGAGACTCTACAAGTCAGAAGGGAGTGGCAAGATATATTGGAGGTGAAGAAGAGGAGGAACATGGAACCAAATACTCTCATTCAGATCTGATGTAAACATCAAAAGCTTTTCAGACAAGCAAAAGCTATGAGAATTCAGCACTTTAAAACCAGCTTACAACAACTACTAAAGGAACTTCTGTAAGCAGAAAAGGAAAAGCCACAATTAGAAACAAGAATATTACACATGGGAAAAAAAAAAAAAACTCGCCTGTAGAGGCAAAGATAATATAAAAGTAGGAAATCACCCACTGACAAATATGATATCAAAACAAGCAAGCATGAGAAGAGGAGAGGACAAATGCAGAACACTGAAAATGCATTTGTAATCATGACACAAGCAACCAGTAATAATTCTGCACAAATATAGATTGTATATCAAAATATAATGGGAACCACAAATCAAAATGTAATGGGAACCACAAATCAAAAATTATAACACATAAAAAGTAAAAACAATCCAAATATAACATGGTCAGTAAATCGAAAGAGAGAAAACAAGAGAATAAGGGAAGAAAAAAAGACCTGAAATAAACAATTAAGAAAATGGCAATAAGTACATACTTATTCATATTTACATTTAATGTGAATTGATTAAATGCTCAGACTAAAAGACACAGACTGGCTGAATGGATACAAAAGCAAGACCCATTTATGCTGATAACAAGCGACCCATTTCAGATATGACACATACAGACTTAAAATGAGAGGGTGGAAGAAGATATTACATGAAAATGGAAGTCAAAGGAAAGCAGGACTAGCAATACTCATATCAGACAAAATAGATTTTAAAATAAAGTCACAAGAGACAAAGAAGGACAATACATGATCAAAGGATCCGTATAAGAAGATATAACAATAGTAAATACATATGCAGCCAACCCAGGAACATTTCAATATATATGGTGACCATTAACTGCCATAAAATGAGAAATTGACAGCAACAAAATAATAGTGGGGGACTTCAACGCCCCACTTACAGCAATCAACAGATCATTCAGACAGAAAAATCAATGAGGAAACACAGACCTTAAATGACACACTAGACAAGATAAATTTAAGTGATATTTATAGAACATTAAATCCCAAATCAGCAGAATACATATATTGTCAAGAGTGCATGGAATATTCTCCAGGATATATCACATCTTGGGTCATGTATGTGATCTTGTATATAGTAATGTGTATATATTACTATATTTTATATATAGTAATGTGTATATGTTAATCCCAAACTCCTAATTTATCCCCCCACATTTCCCCTTTATAACCATAAATTTATTTTCAAATCTGTAAGTCTGTTTCTGTTTGTAAATAGGTTCATTTGTATTCTGTTTTTAATGTTCCACATATTAGTGATCTCATATATTTGCATTTGACTTACTCCACCTAGTATGATAATCTCTCAATCCATCTATGTTGCTGTAAATGGAATTTTTTCATTCTTTTGAGGGGCGGTTATATTCCATTGTGTAGATGTTGCTGTAAATGGTATTTTTGCATTCTTTTGAGGAGGGGTTATATTCCATTCTGTAGATGTACCACATTTTTTTATCCATACATCCGTCAATGGACATTTAGTTTACATTTCTTTACATCAATGTCTTATCAATTGTAAATAGCACTGTGATGAACACTGAGGTGCAATATTCCTTCTCAGAATTGCTTTGGCTATTAGGTTTCCTTCATGTTTCCCTACAAATAATTTTTTTTTGTTCTTGTTCTATAAAAAAGTCACTGGTAATTTGATTAGATTGCATCAAATCAATAGATTGCCTTGGGTAGAATGGTTGTTTTGACAATATTGATTTTTCCAATCCAATAACATGGCATATCTTTCTATCTGTGTCATCCTCAATTTCTTTCATCTGTGTCTTAGAGGTTTCAGAGGATAGGTCTCTTATCTCTTTAAGTAGGCTTATTCTTATTCATTTTATTCTTTTTAATGTCATGATAAATTGGATGGATTTCTTAATTTCTCTTTCTGATCTTTCATTGTTAACATATTGAAATTCAAGAGATTTGTTTATATTAACATTTATCCTGAAACTTTATTAAATTTATTGATGAGTTCTAGTAGTGTAATGGTAGCATCCTTAGGATTTCTATGTATACTATCACAAAATCTGCAAACAGTGATGATTTTTGCTTCTTGGTTTCCAAATTAAATTATTTTTTATTTTTCTTCTGTGATTACTATAACTAGGACTTCTATCCTATGTTGAATAAAAGTGGTGAGAGTGTACATCCTTTTCTTATTCCTGCTCTTAGAGGAAATACTTTTAGTTGTTTGCTTTTGAGAATGTTAGCTGTGGGTTTATCTTATATGTTCTTTTTTATTTTATTTTTTAAATTTTTTATTTATGATTGAGTTAAAATGTTCTGTCAATTTCTGTTGTACAGCAAAGTGACCCAGTCATACACACACATACACACATACATTCTTTTTCTCACATTATCCTGCATCATGCTCCTTCACAATTTATTAGATATATAGTTCTCTGTGCTGTAGAGCAGGATCTAATTGCCCTTCCACTCCAAATGCAAGAGTTTTCATCTACTAACCCCAAATTCCCAATTCATCACATCTCTCCCCTTCCCCTCCTGGACAAGAGAAGTCTTTTCTGAGGGGGAGAGGAAGGAAACATATCCATGATTTTTTCTGTTTTGTAGATAAATCATTTGTGCCATATTTTAGATTCCACATAGATTTTTGTCTTATATATGCTGAGGAGTGGGATTGCTGGGTCATATGGTAGTTCTAAATTTAGTTTTCTGAGGTACCTCCTTACCATGTCCCATAGAGGTTGTACCAATTTACATTCCCACCACCAATGTAGGAGGCTTCCCTTTTCTCCACAGCCTCTCCAGTATTTCTTATTTTTTGACTTGTTAATGATGGCCAGTCTAATTGGTGTCAGGTGGTACCTCATAGTAGTTTTGATTTGCATTTCTCTAATAATTAGTGTTGTTGAGCATTTTTTCATGTGCCTTCTGACCATATGTATGTCTTCTTTGGTGAAATGTCTATTTAGGCCTTCTGCCCATTTTTCAGTTGGCTTGCTTGTTTTTTTGTTGTTGAGTTGTATGAGTTGTTTGTATATTTTGGAGATTAAACCTTTGAGTTGAGTCATTTGATAAAATTTTCTCACATTATGTGGGTTGTCTTTTGTTTTCAAAACAGTTTCCTTTACTGTGCAGAAGTTTTTATGTTTAATTAGGTCCCATTAGTTTAGTTGTGTCTTTATTGTCATTATTGTAGGAGGTGGATCAAAAAAGATGTTGCTGGAGTTCCCGTCATGGCGCAGTGGTTAACGAATCCGACTAGGAACCATGAAGTTGCGGGTTCGGTCCCTGCCCTTGCTCAGTGGGTTAACGATCTGGCATTGCCTTGAGCTGTGGTGTAGGTTGCAGACACGGCTCAGATCCCACATTGCTGTGGCTCTGGCTTAGGCCGCTGGCTACAGCTCCGATTTGACCCCTAGCCTGGGAACCTCAATATGTCGCGGGAGCGGCCCAAGAAATAGCAAAAAGACAAAAAAAAAAAAAAGATGTTGCTGGTATTTGTGTCAAAAAGAATTTTCCTCTATGAGGTTTAAAGTGTCTGACCTAAAATTTAGGTCTTTAATTCATTTTGAATTTATTTTTTGTATGGTGTTAGAAAATGTTCTCATTTCATTCTCTTACATGAAATTGTTCACTTTTCTCAGCACCATTTATTGAAGAGACTGTCTTTCCTCTACTGTATGTTCGTGTTTTCTTTGTCATAGATTAATTGACCATAGGTGTTTGGGTTTCTTTCTGGGCTTTCTCTCCTTTTACATTGATCTATATTTATATTTCTGTTTTTGTGCCAGTACAATATTTTATTGACGACTGTAGCTTTGTAGTAGTCTGAAGTCAGGGATCCTGATTTCTCCAGTTCTGTGTTTTTTTTTTTTCCAATATTACTTCAGCTATTCAAGGTCTTTTGTGTCTCCACACAAATGTTAAAATATTTTGTGCTAGTTCTATAAAGAATGTCATTGGTAATTTGATAGTGATTGCATTAATTCTGTAGAGTGCCTTAGAAAATATTGTCGTTTTGACTATAGTGATTCTTCCAATCCAAGAGCATGGTATATTTTTCCATCTTTGTCTTCTTTGATTTCTTTCATCAGTGTCTTATAATTTTCAAAATACACGTCATTTGTCTCTTTAGGTAATTTTATTCATTAGTATTTCATATTTTTATATTTTTATTTTTTCATTATAGCTGGTTTACAGTGTTCTGTCAATGTTCTAATGTACAGCATGTTGACCAAGTTACACATACATGTATAGATTCGCCACAAGTGATTAGACATAGTTTCCAGTGCTATGCAGCAGGATTTCATTGCTCATCCATTTCAAAGGCAACAGTCTACATCTATTAACCCCAGGCTCCCAGTCCATCCCATTCCCTCCCCCTCCCTCTTGACAACCACAAGTCTGTTCTCTGAGTCCATGATTTTCTATTCTATGGAAAGGGTCATTTGCGTACTATATTAGATTCCAGATATGTGATATCATCTGGTATTTGTCTTTCTCTTTCTGATTTACTTCACTCAATATGAGTCTCAAATTCCATCCATGTTGCTGCAAATGGTGTTATTTTGTTCTTTATGGCTGAGTAGTATTCCATTGTGTATATATATATATATAAAACACTTCTTCCTAATCCAATCATCTGTTATTGGACATTTAGTTTGTTTTCTTGTCTTGGATATTGTGAATAGAGCTTCAATGAACATGCATATGCATGCCTTTTTCAAGGAAAGCTTTGTCTGGATATATGCCCAAGAGTAGGATTGCTGGGTCATATGGTAGTTCTATATATAGTTTTCTAGGTACCTCCATAATGTTTTCCCTAGTGGTTGTACTAGCTTTCATTCCCATCAACAGTGCAGGAGGGTTCCCTTTTCTCCATACCCCTTCCAGCATTTGTTATTTGTGGACTTATTAATGATGTCCATTCTGACTGGTGTGAGGCAATGGCATGAAACTAGAAATAAACCACAGGAAAAGAAATGAGAAAAAATGCACTGCATGGAGACTTAACAACATGCTCCTAAAAAAACCAATGGGTCAATGAGGAAAACAAGAATGAAATTTAAAAATACCTCGAGACAAATAATGATGAAGACACAACCACACTGAATTTATGGGATCCTCCAAAGGAAGTGTTCAGAAGGAAATTCATAGCAATACAGGCATTCTCCCAAAGAGAAGAAAAATCTCAAATTGACAACCTAACCCAACACCTAAATTAATTAGAAAAAGAAGAACAAACAAAACCTGAAGTCAGCAGAAGGAAGGAAATCATAAAGATCAAAGAGGAAACCAATAAAATAGAGATTCAAAAAACAATAGAAAAAGTCAATAAAACTAAGAGCTTGTTCTTTGAAAAGGTAAACAAAATTGATAAACCTCTGTCTAGACTCACCAAGAAGAGGAGAGAGAAAACCCAAATAAGCAAAATGACATGAAAAAGGAGAAATCAAAATGTATATTATATAAATACAAAAAAATCATGAAATAATACTATGAACAATTGTATACCAACAAATTCGACAACCTGGAAGAAATGGACAACTTTCTAGAGACTTACAGCCTGCCAAAACTGAATCAAGATCAACTGAACACACTGATCACTAGAAATGAAATTGAATATGTCATAAAAACACTCCCTACAAATAAAAGTCCAGGACCAGATGGCTTCACAGGCACATTCTACCAAACATACAAAGAGGAATTTATACCCATCCTCCTTAAACTTTTTCAAAAGGTTGAAGAAGAAGGAACACTCCCAAAGACATTCTATGATGCCACCATCAGCCTAATACCAAAACCAGACAAAGATACCACTAAAAAAAAAAAAAAAACTATAGGCCAATATTTTGATGAATATAGATGCAAAAATTCTCAACAAAATTCTAGCTACCTGAATCCAGCAACATATAAAAAAGATCATATGCCAGGACCATGTGGGAGTCATCCTAGGTTCACAAGGATGGTTCAACATACACAAATCAACCAATGTCATATACCACATTAACAAAAATCAAAAACCACATGATCATCTCAATAGATGCAGAAAAAGCATTTGACAAAATCCAACATTCATGATGAAAACACTTACTAAAGGGTGTACAGAGGGAACATAATTTAACATAATAAAAGCCTTTTATGACAAAACCACAGCAAATACAGTACTCAATGGAGAAAAGCTGAAAGCCTTCCCACTAAAATCTGGAGCATGACAGGGATGCCCATTCTCAACACTGCTATTCAACACAGTTTTGGAAGCCTTAGGCCCAGCAATCAGACAAACAAAAGAAATAAAAGGTATCCAAATAGGAAGAGAAGAAGTAAAACACTGACTATATACAAATGACATGATACTATATATAGAAAACCCTAAAGACTCAACCCAAAAACTACCTGAACTGATCAACAAATTCAGCAAAGAGCAGGATATAATATTTACATTCAGAAATCAATCTCATTTCTGTATATTAACAGTGAAATATTAGAAAAGGAATACAGAAATACAATACCTTTTAATATTGCATCCTAAAAAAATCAAATAACTGGGAATAAACCTGACCAAGGAGGTGAAAGATTATATACTGAGTACTATAAAAAATTAATCAAGGAAATCATAGAAGATACAAAGAAATGGAAAGATATTCCATGCTCATGAGCTGGAAAAATTAATATTTTAAAAATGGCCATACTACCCAAAGCAATCTACAGATTCAACACAATCCCTATCAAATTACCTATGACATTTTTCACAGAACTAGAACAAACAATCCAAAAATTTACATGGAACCGCAA
The DNA here is from genome assembly GCF_016906955.1 of Phacochoerus africanus. NCBI lineage: Eukaryota > Metazoa > Chordata > Mammalia > Artiodactyla > Suidae > Phacochoerus > Phacochoerus africanus. Next base: position 56,272,014 of record NC_062547.1, on the reverse strand, counting down.
AAGACCCAGAATTGCCAAAGCAATTCTGAAGAACAAAAACCAAGCAGGAGGCATAACTCTCCCAGACTTCAGGCAATAGTACAAAGCCACAGTTATCAAGAAGCATGATACTGGTACCAAAACAGACATACAGACCAATGGAACAGAATAGAGAACCCAGAAATAAACCCAGACACCTACAGTTAATTAAGCTTTGACAAAGGAGGCAAGAACATAAAATGGGGAAAAGACAGTCTTTTCAGCAAGTATTTCTGGGAAACCTGGACAGCTGTATGCAAATCAATGAAACTAGAACCCACCCTCACACCATGCACAAAAATAAACTCAAAATGGTTTAAAGACTTAAATGTATGACAAGACACCATCAAACTCCTGGAAGGGAACATAGGCAACATATTCTCTGACATCAACCTTACAAATGTTTTCTTAGGTCAGTCTCACAAAGCTGCAGAAATAAAAGCAAAAATAAACCAATGGAACCTAATCAAACTGACAAGATTTTGCACAGCAAAGAAAGCAAAGACAAAACCAAAAGACAACTTACAGAATGGGAGAAATTAGTTTCAAATGATACAACTGACAAGGGCTTAATCTCTAGAATATACAAGCAACTTATATAACTCAACAGCAAAAAAGCCAATAACCTGCCGGGGTCCAGCCCCAACAGCCAGGAGACTACGAACAGGAGGAGGGGCTACAAACAGGCACGGAAAGAATTGGAGCCAACTCCCTCAGCAAGTGCTGCAGATGACCCATTTATTGAAAGGAGAGCATCAGCTTTTATACATTTTACTCTTATGCATGATTATACAAACAACAATATATGTTAATTTATTATTCCAAACTATTCTTTTAGTTTTAGATTTTAAATGAAGATTATGCACAAACTGTACTTTTATTCTTAAAAAATAAGTAAATAGCAAGCAGAATAATAGGTATCTAATTTTTACTTTAACAATGATTTGGCATAAGGTGATAGATATTCTTGCCTAAGCTACCTATTGTGCTCCTCTAGCAGGCATGAATAGCCATTGATGGAGAGTGGGGTATTCACACGTGGCTTGCTTTCGAGGTCAAACTGACCTCAAACCATAGTAGGTTGTGCGACCATAAACTGTCTTAAATAAACCTTATCTATTATAAAAAGCTTTATTAATTATAAAATTTATATATATCAAAAAAATCTTGCCAATTATAATAATAATTTCCACCTGCTGGGTCCCAACAGGTAGCGTATATTATAGGAAAAAATATGTCTTGTCTTATAATATCCACAATTGTTGGGCCATGGGCAACACCCAAACCACCCCCTAATCTGTCTCCATGGGGACGGACCAGAGTCCAACAAAGATCTCCAGGCCTACATGGCAGTTCTGCATAATATTTACTATTACTCCTCTGAAGGGAAACTTCCCATTCTTAGGAAAGTTCTTTATGCATGGTTCAATTGTTTTCAACCTATTTAACAAGGGCTTAGGTTCATAAGTAAATAATGTCCCATACTTGGGTGGAAGCTCAGGAATTTGAGAAAGTTCCCATATTATGAGCCAAGAATGACTCACAACACACATAAGCATCAGACAGAAAAGAAGCACAAGAATAGAAGAGGAAATCATATTTCAGAAATTTTTACTAAACAGGATCAACTGGGGGATTCTTTGAAATTGCTTTGCAGCTTCAGTTTCTTCAGCCTCTGCTGTAGCTTTGCTTACAGTTAGGCCTCACACAGGATTATTCGTCTTAGCCACTTTGTGGCTCCCAGCAATAAACCAACTGAAAAATGGGCAAAAGACCAGAATAGACATTTCTCCAAGGAAGATATACAGATGGCCAACAAGCAGATGAAAAAATGCTCAACATTGCAGATTATTAGAGAAATGCAAATCAAAGTATTTCATTTTTTATGCAATGATAAATGGGATTGTTTCCCTAATTTCTTTCTGATCTTTCATTGTTAGTTTATAGAAATGAAATCAATTTGTGTATTAATTTTGTATCCTGTGACTTTACCAAATTCACTGATGAACTCTAATAGTTTTTTTGTAGCATCATTAGGATATTCTAGGTATAGAATCATGCCATCTGCAAATAATGATAGTTTTACTTTTTAAATTTGGATTCCTTTTATTTCTTTTTCTTACCTGATTGCCATGGCTAGGACTTCCAAGGCTATGTTGAATAACATTTGGTGAAAGAGGACATCCTTGTCCTGTTCCTGATCTTAGTGGAAATGCTTTCACTTATTCAGCATTTAGAATGATATTAGCTGTGTGTTTGTCACGAATGGCTTTTATTATATTGAGGTAGTTTCCCTCTATGCCCACTGTCTTGAGAGTTTTTCTCAGGAATGGGTTTTGAATTTTGTCAAAGATTTTTCTGAATCTATTGAGAGGATCTTATATTTTTTATTTCTCAGTTTGTTGATGTGGTATTTCACATTGATAGATTTGTGGATATGGAAGAACACTTGCACTCCTGGGATAAATCTTACTTGATCATGGTGTATGATCTTTTTAATGTATATTTGTATGAAGTTTACTAATATTTTGTTGAGCATTTTTGTATCAATGTTCATTAGCAATATTGGATTATAATTTTCTTTTTTTGCGGTATCTTTTTCAGGTTTTGGTGTCAGGGCAGTGGTGGCTTCATAGAATGAGCTTGAGAGTGCTCCATCCTTTGCAGTTTTCTGGAAAAATTTTCAGTAGAAGAAGTTTTAACTCTTTGAATGTTTGGTAGGACTCAGCTATGAATGCATCAGGTCCTGGACTTTAGTTTTTTGGAAATTTTTAAATTACATTTTCAAATTCAGTACTTTTGATTGGTCTATTCACATTTTCTTTTTCTTCTTTCTCTCTCTCTCTCTCTTTTTTTTTTTTTAAGGGCCAGACCCAAGGTATACGGATGTTCCCAGGTTAGGGGTCAAATCGGAGCTGCAGCCACTGGCCTATGCCACAGTCACAGCAATGCCTGATCCAAGGTGCATCTGTGACCTACACAATAGCTCATGGCAATGCCAGATCTTAACCCACAGAGCAAGGTCAGGGATCGAATTTGCATCCTCATGGATGCTAGTTGTATTTGTTTCTGCTTATTTTCTATTTCTTCCTGATTCAGCCTCAGTAGCTTGAACATTTTGCAAGAATCTATTTTTTTCTAGGTTGTCCATTTTATTGGCATACAGTTGCTCATAGTAGTCTCTCTTAATCCTTTGTATTTCTGCATTGCCAGTTGCAACTTCTCCTTTTTCATTTCTAATTTTATTGATTTGACCCTTACACTTTTTTTCTTGATGAGTCTGGCTAATGGTTTATCAATTTTGTTGATCTTTTCAAAGAACCAACTTTTGGTTTCATCCATCTCCTGAATTGTTTTCTTTGTCTCTATCTTATTAATTTCAGCTCTAGTCTTTATTTTTTCTTTCCTTGTACTAATTTGGGGCTTTGTCTGTTCTTCCTTCTCTAGATGTTTAAGATGTAAGGTTAGGGTGTTTATTTGCATATTTTCTTCTTTCCTGAGATAAGATTGCATTGCTATAAACTTCCCTTTCAGAACTGATTTTGTTGTGTGTCGTAGGATTTTAATTGTTTTATCTTCATTGTCATTTTTCTCTATGTTTCTTTTCATTTCTTCTTTGATTTCTTCATGTCCAGTGATTGGCTAGTAGCATATTGTTTAGCTTCCAAGAATTTGTGTTTTTTGCTATTTTTTCTTTTAGTTTATTTCTAGTCTCATAGGATTGTGATCAGAAAAAAATGCTTGAAATAATTTCACTATTTTTTTAATTTATCAAGGCTTGATCTGTGGCCCAAGATATGATCTATCCTGGAGAATGCTCCTTGTGCACTTGCTGCTTTGGGGTGAAAAGTTCTGCATATATCAGTTAAGTCTATTTGGTCTATTGTATCACTTAAGGCCTGTGTTTCCTTGCTGATTTACTGTCTGGATGATCTGTCCATTGCTGTAAGTAGCTTATTAAACACTATTTTTGTGTTACTGTTAGTTTCCCCTTTTATGGCTCTTTGCAGTTGTCTTATATATTGTGCAGCCCCTATGTTGGGTGCATATATATTTAAAATGGTTATTTCTTCTTGTATTGATCCTTTAATCATTATGTAATGTCCTTTTCTCTTATGACCTTCTTTATTTTAAAATCTATTTTGTCTGATATGAGTATTGTTACCACTGCTTTTCTATAATTTCCATTTGTGTGTAACATTTGCTTCCATCCCCTCACTTTAAGTCTGTATATGTCCTTAGTTCTGAAGTGGGTCTCCTATAGACAGCATATATATGGGTCTTACTTTTGAATCCATTCAGCTAGTCTTTTTCTTTTAGTTGGAACATTTAACCTGTTTGCATTCAATGTAATTATGGATAAGTATGTGTTTATTGTCATTTACTTAATTTTGGGGGGAGATTTCTATTTTGGATCATTTTTTTTGTTTTTTTGTTTTTTTGCCCTTCCTCTTTTTGTTGTCTTTTTCTGAGATTTGCTGACCATGTTTAGTGTTATGTTTGGCTTGGTTTTTCTTGTATGCTAGTTAAGACACCATATATGTAAATGGGTGATTTCCTACCTTCAAATTATCTTTGCCTTTACCAGTGAGCCTCTTCATTTTTAACATTTGTGTTTCTAATTGTCGCTTTTCCTTTTCTGCTTGGAGAAGTTCCTTTAGTAGTTGATGTAGAGCTGGTTTGGAAGTGCTGAATTCTCTTAGCTTTTGCTTGTCTATGAAGCTTTCAATCTCTCCATCAAATCTGAATAAGAGCTTTGCTGGGTAGAGTAGTCTTGTTTCTAGTTTCCTCCTCTTCATCACCTCAAATATATTTTGCCACTCCCTTCTGGCTTGTAGAGTTACTGCAAAAAGATCAGCCATTATCCTGGCCCACCAGCTGGGTGACTTTATCATTGGGTACAACAAGGCAACAGAACAAATGGCTGAAAAGAAATTGAAGAAGAGACTTGAGGAAGAAGAGGAAGATGGGGTGAATACGGAAAACTTTCAGGAGTTCATCTGACAAGCAAGTGCAGCTGAACTGGAGGAGGCATTGACTTTTTATACCCAAAAAAAAACAAGTCTGCACATGTCTTCCTGGGGACTCATTCAAAAAGTTCTAAAAACAGCAACAGTTTTTCTGATAGCGGGGCAAAGTGTGATCACCCTGAAACAATGGAAGAAGTGAAAACAAAGCAGCCCAAGCAGCAACAGGCAACAGAAATTCACTCTGATAAATTATCTTGATTTACTACTTCAGCAGAAAAAGAAGCTAAATTAGTCTGTACCAATTCTTCCTCTGCTTCTTTCTCTGGTCCTGCTGCTGCTCTTCTGCAGAAAATTCCCAACACCCATGTGTCATCTATAATTGCCACCTCTGACTTCTCACCAGGGTCAGGCCACCATTCTTTTCTATCTCAGATTCCTCCAGCTCTTCCCAGCATGCCTCAGCAGCCAGCAGCTTTACTGAGCACAATCCCTGACAGTGCTTCTCCCAGCATACATCCTGGGACACAGAACTTATCAAGCCCCGCTGGCCCGCCACGCTGTCAATCAGGCAGTTACACCATTGGCCCCTTTTCCTCTTTCCAAAGTGTGGCACACATCTATAGCCAGAAACTGTCTCTTCAGCAAAGGCAGGTTCATTCCATCCAAACAAGCAGCATTCAGGAGTAGCCAAAACACAAAAGGAGGGAGAAGATGGTTCTTCATACAGCAGATGGTACAACCCAAGTATGGATACTGCTGATCTTCAGTGGCTAGCCGAGAAGCAGGCAGCAAGGCAGTATTCACTGTCCACTCACATCAGCCTCCTCACCCAGCAGGTAACAAACCTGAATTTGGCAAGTGGTATCATAAACAGAAGCAGTGCTCCAACTTCCCCCTCACTGCGGCCTGTCATCAGTCCTGGTGACCCAATGTGGCCAGTACAGTCAGACACCCACCTCCTGAGAGCCACACCACCCCTCCTGGAAGCAGGAGCCTCCAAACAGGTGGCTTTGCCTGGGAGGGAGAGGTGGAGAACAGTGCATATAGCAAGGCTACAGGGGTGGTTCCCCAGCACAAGTACCACCCCACAGCAGGCAGCTACCAACTCCATTTTGCCCTGCAACAGCTTGAACAGCAAAAACTGCAGTCCTGGCAGCTCCTGGACCAGAGTCGAGCCTGGCAACAGCCAATCTTTGACAGCTAGACACTACCTAACTCCAGTTTATGGACAGTAAATAATGGTGAAGCTCGCAGAATTTCAAGTGCCATAGACAGTGGCCAGAAGCCAACCACTCCCGGCCACAAAAAGTGGTGCCATGTACAAGTTCTTCCTCCTCCCTGGTCCCCAAACCACCATCCAGTCACAAACAAGTCTTCAGAAAGGCAACATCCCAGAGGACTTCCAAAGGATCCTCCATGGAAGGGCAGCTGAGTGGACTCCAGAGCAGCCTTATATGTGATTTATAGCTTCTCCCTTGTGGATCTTGATATTTTTCTTTTAACAATTTTTGTCAGTTTGATTAGTATATGTCTAGCTGTATTTCTTCTCGGGTTTATTTTGTATGGAATTCTCTGTACTTCTTCCACTTTAGTGAGATTTTCTTTTCCCATATTTGGGAAATTTTTGTTATAATCTCTTCAAATATTTTCTCTCTCTTCCCCTTCTGGAATCTCTGTAATGCAAATGTTGGTATGTTTAATGTTGTCACAGAAGTCTCTTAGACTTTCTTCAGGTTTTTTTTTTTTTCATTCTCTTCTCTTTATTTTCTGTAGCAGTGATTTCCACCTCTCTGTCTTCCACCTCACTTTTTCACTCTTTTGCCTCCATTAGCCTGCTATTGGTTCCTTCTAGATCATTTTTTCATTTCAGCCATTTCAATATTCATTTTGTTCTTCGAACACTCTAGCTCTTTGTTAAACATCTCTTTTAAGTCCTCAATCTGTGTCTCCATTCTTTTTCCAAGATCTTGGATCATCTTTACTATCATCACTCTGAATTCTTCTTTTCAGGTAAACTGCCTGTCTCCTAATCATTTAGTGTTTTGTTTGCATGGTTTTCTCTTGTTCCTTTGTCTGAAAGCTGCTTCTTTGATGTTTAATAGTGTCTACCTTTTTGTTCATTGTCCCCTTGATATTTGGTGTATAGATGTTGAAGCAGGTGCCCAGTCCTGGAGTTCATATGGGTGGTAGTTGTTCATGTGTACCTCTTTGCTGGGTAGGGACTGTTTTCCGTAGCTATGGGACCACTGTTCAGCTGGAACTCTCCTTGCTTGGCCACTCTCTCAAGCCTCAGGTGTGGGGGTCTTTGTCCAGGCTCACAGGCTCCCTCTGTAGCTGAGGAATATGTGTTTTTGGTGGTCTCCCCTCCTGCCTGGTGCTTATAGAAGTGCTCTCTATAGCCGTGCAGATTGGATTGTAGGTTAATGGGCCTCCCCTGGCTACCTTGGTGTAGAAAGTGTGCCAATGACATGAGCCTTCACAGGGCCACCAGTAGGAGTCCTCTATCATTTGCTTTTTGCCAGTTGAGCAGGCTGCAGCTCTGTCAGAGAGTGGGCACCAGCAGCCCTCTTGTGGAAATGGATACTACCAGTTATTCCATTTCTTTTCTGGCACTGCTTTGCTGGTGTGAGCTTATGCAGATTCTCTTGGCAGAACAAAGGCACCTGTGTTTTCCCTGATCAACAGGGAGGGATACTACCAGCAATCCTCTCACAGGAGCCTCTGCAGATTCTCTGGGCAGAGCTAAGATCGCTCTGCTTGTCTGTGTTTCCATTGCTCAAGCAGGTCACTATACTATTTTGAAGTGGGCACTGCCATCAGCAGTTTTTTTTTTTCTGGCACTGCTTTGCTGATGTGAGCTTCTGTAAATTCTATGGGTAAAGTCAAGGCACCAGTGTTTTCCCTGATTGTTGGGGAACAGGGTCTGGTATCTCTTTCATGGGAATGGGCACAGCCTCTCTGAGCAGAGCTGAGACTCCTGAAGCAGATCATTGCTTTTGCAGGAAGTGGGTGCTGATGCCAGCAGATTTACTGGGATTGTCCTGCTGATCAAAGGCCCTGCAGATTCTCTGCATGGAGCCAAAGTACCTGAGTTTTCCCTGATTTCTCAGGGGATGAGCATCACCACCACTGGCAGCTCCTCTGGCACAGGTTGGGCTCCACTAGTGTGGTTCCCCAGCCAGCAGGAACTGGGAACATGTGTTATTCCTCCAGGTGGTTACTCCACCTACTCCAAGAAGTCTATAGCCCTAAGTGTGGGGATGCTCCCCTGCCATTGCCAGGCAGCCACTATGGCCAAGTTGTTCCCAAGCTGAGGAAAGCAGTGCTCTGCAGATTGAGAAAGAGGGCATAGGGAACAAGGCTTTAGTGGTGGATCCCACCCCTTCCTTCCAGGACCCCCAAACAATGGCATCTAGCCTCTAAGCCCATCTGGGTTGTCTCCACTTAGATGCTCTCCATTGTGGTTGCCCTGTAATCTAGTCTCTCCCGACTGTTTCCACACAGCCAACCCATTTTTTCCCCAATGAAGCTGGCCCCAGCTCCCTCTTTGTGTCTGATCTCTATGGCCAAAATTTTACTTCCCAACACCTGCTGACACCTGCCTATGGTTGCCTGTTGCCTGTAGAGCTGATTGTTATTGGAGAACCATCTCTTTCTTAACTATTTCAGACCGTTTCTCTAGAGTTCCTCTTCTGTTTTTAGCTTGTCTCATTGGTGGAGTGGCATCCTTCCTGGGGTGCAAGAATTATTCCTCTTTCCAGCTCCCTCCAGAGAGATTAGGTCCCATCTCCCTTCCTTTTGCTTATTTTTCTCTTATTCTTGTTTATTCTTCTTTTTATGTCCTTTTTGGTTTTGTTATGTTTTTCTTGTTTTGTCATAATCTTAAGGTCTCTGTCGGTATTATGCAAATTTTCTGTGTGAATATTTCCACATGTTGTTTTTTAATGTATTTGTGGGAGTAGATGAACCTTACATCTTGTTACTCTGCCACCTTAGACATCCTCCATATATGTTCTTTATTGTGTTAAAGTATGTTGACTCTATGTCCTATTTCTGAAGAATTTTTACATCAAGTGGTTGTTCAATTTTGTCAAATGTTTTTCCTTCATCTATTGTGATCATTATATGGTTTTTATTCTTCAATGTGTTAACATGGTGCATCTCACTGATGGATTTTCAGATATTGAAAAATTATTTTGTGAGTTCCTGTTGTGGCTCAGTGGTTAACAAATCCAGCTAGGAACCATGAGGTTGTGGTTTCGATCCCTGGCTTCACTCTGTGGGTTAAGGATTTGGCGTTGCCATGAGCTGTGGTATAGGTCGCAGATGTGGCTTGGATATGGCATTGCTGTGGCTCTGGCATAGGCAGCAGCAACAGATCCAGTGAGACCCCTAGCCTGGGAACCTCCATATGCCATGGGTGTGGCACTGGAAAAAGGAAGACAGAAAAAAAAATCATTTCATCCCTGGGGTGAGTTCTAATTGTCTAATTGATCATGGTATGATGTTTTTAAAATATTGTTTGTTGGGAGTTCCTGTCATGGCTCAATGGTTAACGAATCTGAGTAGGAACCAAGAGGTTGTGGGTTCGATACCTTGCCTTGCTCAGTGGGTTAAGGATCTGGCGTTGCCATTAGCTGTGGTGTAGGTCATAGACACAGCTTGGAGACTGCATTGCTGTGGCTCTGGCATAGGCTGGTGGCTACAGCTCCAGTTATACCCCTAGCCTGGGAACCTGCATCTGCCACAGGTGCAGCCCTAGAAAAGACAAAAAGACCAAAAAAAAATTATTGTTTGTTGGATTCAGATTGCTAGTATCTTGTTGAGCATTTTGCATGTATGTTAGTCTGTGATATCAGATTGTGATTTACTTTTTTATGGTATCTTTGTCTAGTTTTTGTATCAGGGTGATGATAGCCTCATAGAATGTGTTGGAAAGTGTTACTTTCACTAATTTTTTGAAATAGTTTCAGGAAGATTGGTATTAACTATTTTGAAATATTTGATAGAATTTTCCTGGGAAGCCATGGACTTCCTGGACTACTGTTGTTGGGCATTTTTAAATCAGAGTTTAATTTTCAGTTCTTCTTATGTTTATGTTCATATTTTCTACTTTTTCCTGATTTGACATTAGAAGATTTTACCTTTCTTAAAATTTGTCCATTCTTCAATAATGTCCATTTTCTTAGCATTTTCTTTGTTTGTAGCAGTCTTTATGATTCTTTATACTTCTATGTTGTTAGTACTAACTTATTTTTTATTTCTATTTTTGTTGATTACAGCCTTCTACTTTTGTTTAATTAATGAATCTGGCTCAAGTTTTATCAATTTTGTTTATCTTTTCAAAGGACCAAATTTTAGTTTCATTGATCTTTTCAATTGTTTCCTTTGTGTCTATTTCATTTATTTCTGTTCTGATTTTTAAGATTACTTTCCTTCTACTACAATTACTTTCCTTCTAGTATATATCCTTCTGTTACTGTTCCTTCTCATACTTTCCTTCTACTACATTTTATTTGTTCTTCTTTCGCTAGTCGCTTTAGGTGTTATTTTTTATTTGATTTTTTTCTTGCTTCTTGAGGTAAGTTTGTATTGTTATAAACTTCTCTCATAGAACTGCTTTTGCTGCTCCCATAAGTTTTCAGTTGTCATGTTTTTATTTTTATTTGTCTTTAGGTATTTGATCATTTCCTCTGATTTCCTCAGTGATCCATTTTTAGTTTAGTAACAATTTCTAGCATACACATGTTTGTTGTTTTTATTTATTTACTTACTTATTTTTAGTTGGTTTCTAATCTTTTATCATTGTGGTCAAAGTTGCTTAATACAGTATCAATTTAATTCAATTTAAAGAGGTTCATTTTGTGTTCCAGCATGTTCTATTCCCAGAGGATATTGTATGTGCCATTCAAAAGAATGTATACCTGCTGTTTTGGGATGGAATGTTCCATAAATATCAACTAAATTCATTTGATCTAATGTGTAATAAAGACTGTGTTTCTCTTTTAATTCTGAATTTGTATGATCAGTACAATGATATAAGTAGGGTATTAATATTCCCTACAATTATTGTGTTACTTTTGATTTTGCCATTCATGGCTGTTAGAATTTGCATGTATACTGAGATGATCCTATGTTATGTGCATATATATTTACCATTCTCTATATATCTTATTCTTGGACTGACCCCTTGATCATTATATGATATCCTTTATTTCTTGTAACAGTCTTTAATTTAAAATATATTTTGTCAGATATGAGTATTGCTATTCCAGCTTTATTTTGATTTCCATTAGCATAGAATACTTTTTCCATCCCCTTACTCTCAGTCTATGTCCCTATGTCTGAAGTAGGTCTCTTGTGTTTTGCATATATATAGGTAGTATTTTTCCATTCAGCCAGCCTATATAATTTGGTTGGGACATTGAATCCACTTACTTTTAAGTAATTATCAATATGTACATTCTTATTGCCATTTCAAAAAATGTTTTGTCTTTGTTATTGTGAGAATTTTTTTCTTCCCTCCTTTTTTTTCCTCTCCTTGTGATTTGATGCCTATGTTTAGTGTTCTCTTTAGATTATTTTTTTCTTTTGTATGTGTATCTATTGTAGATTTTTGATTTGCAGTTAATATGTGTTTTTTTTTAACTTTTTCTTATGAGGCTTTGATATAGCAGTCTATATATATATATGTACATATATATAAAATATTGTTTTAAGTCACTGTCTCTTTATTTCAAATGCAATTACAATATCCTTCATTTTTACTCTTCTCATGATATCCTATTTTGTGTGAGTAATTTTCTACCCTTACTGTATGTGTGCCTTTACCAGTGAGATTTTATAGAAGTAATTTTCTTGTTTCTAGTTGGGGCCTTTTCCATCTAGAGAATTTCCTTTAGCATTTGTTGTAAAGCTTGTTTGGTGTTGCTGAATTCTCTTAGTTTTTGCTTGTCTCTAAATATGTTTATTTCTCTGTCAAATCTGAATAGGAGCCTTTTTGGATAATTTCTTTTATTTTTTTCTTCATCATTTTAAATAGTGTGTAAATCCCTTCAGTCTTAACAGAGATAAGTTAGAATGCTGAAAATAAGGTTTAGTTTATACATCCTGGTTTGGTAGAGGGAATTGAAAACTGGGTTGACACCTCCTATACATTAAAATCATGCCACTCAGGGAAGGGTGTGGGGCAAGAGTGAACAAAAATGACATAGAATTTAATATGTTATTAAATGCAGCTTTTTCTAGATGGGATAATTTCAGGGTTTTTTTGTACATGTTGCTTAGTTTCCATATCACCATGTTTCTAAAATTGTTTTTAGATGTCTCCATGGAGGATCAAGATCCTGGTACTTCTTAGTCTGCATTTGCTAATCTCACTCCAGGCCACTCACTTTTTAAAAATTGAAGACTTAATTAAAACTATACTACTCTAGTATATATAAGGTCTATAAGATTTGAAATCTGTTATTAATAAAAAAGAAAGATTTGACTTCATTGATTGGACATGTGGTACAGTCATAAGGTAAAAGTTCAATTTTATTATCCCTTTCAGTGGGATATTCTCATTTTTTTCTGACCTCTTAGAATATTTGTGGTTTGGTCCACTTAAAATTTCATAAAAGAGTATGTGCAAAAAATTTCCTTTGGAATGGCTGCGCCAGCTACATTTTAAAACAACTCCACCTTATATTATTCATAATAGTAATACGCTTTTCACAATGACTAATGATCTTGAACATATTTTCATTTACTCCTTGGCCATCTGAACATATACCTTATTTTTCTTATTTTTAAGATTTATTTATTTTTGTTGTTAAATTGTAGGTATTTTTAAAACAATGTGAATAAGAATCCGTTGTCAGATATATACTGTGAATATCTTCTCCTCAGTGTGCTTATAATATTTTTATTAATTTCATAGGGTCTTTTTTGAATTTTAAATTTTAATTATTTTTTTTTTAATTTTAAGACTAGTTTTTTGTGGTATCCTCTAAGAAATCTTTGCCTATCCTTATTTGGAGATGTATTTTTAGAAATATTTTGGTTTTAGCTTTTAGATTTAGTTATGTTATCCATCTTGAAATAATTTTTACATGTGGTTAGGTTCAAATTTTTTTTTCACTATGATCATCTTTCTTTTTCATTGAATTGATTTGAAGCCTCAGAATTCCTTTTAATATATCATATTTCCAGATAATCTGAGTGAAGCAGATAGGGCAGAAAAATGTATGCATCAAAATTCAATACCACTTTATTATAATTTTTTAAAATCTTAGTAAAAAAAGTAAGAATATAAGTAAACTTTATTAAGTTAATAAAAACGTATATATATACATATATACAAATATGTACTATAAACATTATACAAAATTTGGGTTTTTTAAATAACCTCAAATTAATCTGAAATGTACTTTAATATCAGAATCAAAGCAATTATTTAATTTAACCTAGTCATAAGATAGCAAACAATGCAATAAAATTAAAAAATAAATATGGTATAAAATATTTGGAAAGTTTAAAAAATCCTCTCATTATTTGAAGATCATATAATTATCTCTATAGAGAATGTAATAAAATCTATACAAAATCTTTTAAAACCTAGCAATCTTTTAAATTGCAAAATAAATATTATCACTACATACTAGAAAACATTTGTCAGTTTATGAACAGATAGCTCAGGGAAGAGTAATCTTAAAAAATATATGATTTGAAGATACTTCATGTTAAAAATAACAGGAGAAATGTATATTATATCAAGCTCTTAGAGACCTAGAGGTATACATAAGAATATTCATGCAATATACTGTTTCTTTTTTGTGGGAATGACCCAAATTTATGCTACATGTAGTAGAGATTTATAAAATGGAATATAATTCCATAATTTAAATTTATGATGCAATCTATATCACTCTGAATAGACTTGAAACATTAATTTATTGTGTAGGAGTAACAATCTTCATAATTGTATGCACAATGTATCATAAATTTAAAATATTAAAGTTAACAAGGAATAATAAATAGTGTGAATTTATATATTTTTAGCCAAAAATGGAACCATGCATCTTTTTTTATCTCTCATGGAGGAAACTAAACTTAAAGGTTTTCAGTAAAGGTATTTGGTGCTGGAAATTTGATTACCACCTCCTCACAACATTTTCTTTGGCATACTTCAGAGATTATCCACCATGGGAATGTCCTTTACAGTAGGGAAGGAAATGTATGCTAGAAGGCTACTGCAGAGAAAGTGGATGCTCCCATTTCCAAAATACTGATTTTTAGTGACAACAGTTCAATGGAGACAGAAGTGACCTCTCTTACACTTCCACATCTCAAATCACAGAAGCAGTCCTCAAGGTGGTCGAACAGATCACACTTGTAGAAGACCAAAGAAGCAAGGAATAACTTGCTGCTTTCAAAATAGAAGGGTGGAGAAATGGAGCTTAAGTAAGAAAATCCATATTATTTATCACATAAAGACATTGACTGATACTGACTTTGTCATAGCTATAGAATGTGGGAAAAACAGGGATGGGATTAGGAAAGTCACCACAAGTCAGTTTTACCTAAATTTTATTTATTTTACAAAGGCATCTAATAGAAATAATACAAAGGGACTTATTTACAAAAGAGAAAGGGACTCAAAAATTTTACAATCAAAGTCATGGTTACCAAAGGGGAAACATAGGGTGGGAGATAAACCAGGATGTTGGGTTTAACATAAATATGCAGATACATAAAATAATTAATGAGGATATTATAGCAATGGGAAATCTACTCAATACTCTTTAATGATCTATATGGGAAAAAGATATGAAGTAGAATGAATACATGTATATGTATACCTGATTCGCTTTGCAGTACACCTAAAACTAACATAACATTGTAAATCAACCTCCTCCCAATAAAATTTCAGAAAGAAAATAAAAAATAAAAAGCTACCATAGACAAATAATATGTTTTTAAAAAATTAACCCAGGGTGCTAGGTTTCTAAATATCTATTAGACTGTTCCACCTCTTATATGTGTATCTAAATTTTTTCAAGGACTAAGCCTATGTCCTTTGTAATAAATTATTCTGAAACAAATATATATTTTGCATCTATTGATAAGATTTATGCTATAAAAGAGAGGATAATTATCTAGTTGGCTACTTGGCAGTCTTAAGGATTATTCAAAAGAAGAAATCTTTCTTCATGAATACATTATAATTCATTACAACATGAGGTGGTAATATACATTCTGTCAGCATATTTCTGGGAGGCATATTTTTATCATATTTTCTTTATGCATGTACTAGGTTCATTACAATGAGTAATACATAATTATATTTTAAAGTGACATTTGTGATTTTATTTAATACTGATAGATCAATTATTTATTTGTGTTTGAATTAACACAACTTGGATTCATTCCTTTATATTAGGATGACAGTATTGCTTTCCTAGTAAAAGCTTATATAACAGGCAACTCTTTTACACCAAGCCTGACTGGCTGTAGTTAGCTGGTTTTGATGTACAGTTTAGAGAAAGGACATTTTACTGCTGTGAAACTCATGTCTCTGCCAGGAGTTACCATGGCAACCACAAAACTTTGCTTTATTTGAGATTGCTAATAACAGGTCCTTGCTGATACCTGAGAATTTCCCTTAATTACTCTAATAGATGAAGGATCCAATCAACTTGTAGGTTCCAAGGGAGAATGTTAAAATTTTAACTCTTGCTAATTGGAAGGTTATTTAACAAAGTTCTGCAGGTGTTAACTTAGACAAAGTCATTAAAAGTTTTCAACCACAATCCCAGAAGTCTGACTTAATGAGCCTGTGAACACTGCTCTTCCAATTAGACCTTTCCCTTTCATGCTTGGATCACATATTGCCTGTGAACACTTCCTTGGTGTCTCTTAGTAAACATCGCAACTCCATGATGTAGGAGGAAAAAAAAGTAAATCAAAGACTCTTAGAATTTATCTAGACTTCCAGGCAGTTCAAAATGCTCCTCAATTTCTGTTTACAAATTTCATTAAGAATATGAACAGCAGCAAATCCCATAATCTCTCTCAACACATTTTAGAACACACATAACACAATTATATATGTATAAGATATTTTATAGGAGGTCCAACAAATTCAACAGTGTTCAGGAGGGCTTGTTTGGCAATCTCCTGAATTTAGAGGTTGAAGAGATATTTAAATTTCTAGTCTCTCTTTGATTCTTAGTCATTTAATATGACAGCATTTAAAGAAACCAAACAAGAGTCTCTTAGACAATCTTATAGCCAGTCATTTTTTTGAGTTGTACTGCATTCATACCAAAACCAAAGAAGAAAAAGGTGAAGAGAAGAAGAGAAAGAAGAATGAAGGCTATATCATTTACTTCTGTGGTCCTTTTAATCTCTTAATGATTGTAGTAAATATTACTAATATGTTCACTTTCATTGATAGGTAGGCTTTAGAGTGCTAAGGAATGTGGAGTTAAGTCATGAGGACATTGTTCCAAGGACACAAAACATTTTATTCACTGATTGACCCTTCACTGTCACTCATATAGATTGTATCTCTAAGAGAAATATAAACAGAGTTTCACATGAAGCCAAAAAGACCCTTTATAAATATGATCCATTGGGTGAATTGTTTTTCTCCAATTTCCAATTTAGTTTCTTAGAGAACTGAACCTGAATGCAGAGCTGGTCTAAACTCTTTGTGCTCAATCTATTATATTTCTGCCTAAATTTATAGGTAAACTCAGTATTTTATTTTATAGATTCCCTCCTAAGAGTGAAGAAATTGGCCCCTGGAAGGCACACACTCTGGGATGAATAAAGGAAAGCTTCTCTTTAAAAACTAAATTTTTGTGTTTTGTTTTTAAACTTTGACTTCAAACATTAATTGTCACTAAATATAGATATCATGTCACAGCACTCTTTCCTTCACTTAATAGAATATAAAATATGAGGGAACATCCCATGAAAGGATACCTGTGTAATTTTGTTTCATGATATGAAGGGAAGAAAACACATTTTTTTTTTCCTGTAGTCATACACTGGTCATAAATGTCTGGCTGGCAAACTCATGCATCCTCAGGCAAGATATTTCCTAAAAGAAATGTCCTGGCCTATCTCCTGCACTATCCTCATCATTTGAAAACATGTTCCAAAAAATACATGTGGAATCATTTAACAGCCTCTCACTGTACATCTAAATATCTAGTAGAGGAGTTCCCAACATGGCTCAGCAGAAACGAATCTGACTAGCACCCAAGAGGATACAGGTTTGATCCCTGGCCTTGCTCAGTGGGTTAAGGATCCTGCATTTCCATAAGCTGTAGTGTAGGTTGCAGACATGGCTCGGATCCTGTGTTGCTGTGGCTGTGATGGAGGTAGCCAGCTACAGCTCAAGTTGGACCCCTAGCCTGGGAACTTCCATATGCCACAAGTGTGGCCCTAAAAAGACAAAAGACAAAAGACAAAAGACAAAAAAAAATCTACTAGATTCATGGCTCAAATTATTTTCCAAACTGAGATTTTGATTTTTTTTTTTTTTTACTTTGGCTGTGTTTGGTGGTATCTTACTGTGATTTTAATTTTAATTTTCCTAGTTTCTGAGATTTTATGTATTTATTTAACATTTCAATTTCCCCTTTGAAAAATATCCTTTCAAGTGTTTTACCCCCCCCCTTTTTTTTAGTCTTTTGTCTTTTGTCTTTTTAGGACCTCACTCATGGCATATGGATGTTCCCAGGCAAGGGATCAAATTGGAGCTATAGCCACTGGCCTATACCACAGCCACAGCAATGTGGGATACAAGCCACATCTGCAACCTACACTACAGTTCATGGTAATGCCAGATCCTTAACCCACTGAGCAAGGCCAGGGATCAAACCTGCATCCTCATGGATACTATTCTGATGCATTAAACACTGCATCATGGGAACTCCTGTTTTAAACTTTTTAAAAATTGAAGTATTGTTGAGTTACAATATTGTTATAGTTTCTGGTGCACAACAAAGTGATTCTGTTATATATACATGTAGGTATAACAGTTATATATATATATATTTTGTATTACTTTCCATTATAGTTTATTATAAAATATCAAAGTTCTCTGTAATATACATTAAGACTTGTTTATCTACTTTATATATAGTAATGTGTATCTTTTAATCCCAAATTCAAAATTTATCCCTCCTCCCACTCTCCCCTTTAGTAACCATAATTTTGTTTTCTATCTATGAGTTTGCTTCTGTATTGTAAATAAATTCATGTCATTTATTTTAGATTCCACATATAGTGATATTATATGATGTTTGTCTTATATGTCTGAATTACTTCAATTAGTATGAAAATTTCTAGGTCTGATCATGTTCCTGCAAATGGCATCAATACATTCCTTTTGATGGCTGAGTAATATTCCAATAATATACAATGATAAACACTTAGATTGCTTCTATATCTTGGCTATTATAAATAGAGCTGCTATGAACATTGGGTTGCTTATATTATTTTGGAATTATAATTTTTTATTAAAGTATAGTAGATTTACAATGTTTCTTCAATTTCTGTTGTATAGTAAAGTGATCCAATCACACAGAGTTCTCTGTGCTGTACAGTAGGGCTCCATTGCCCATCCAGTCCAAATATAACGGTTTGCTTCCAAAAACCCTGAACTGCCTATCCATTCCCCCTTCCCCCCAAAAAATCACAACTCTGGTCTCCTTGGCCATGATCTCTTTCTGTTTTGCAGATAGGAACATCTATGCCATATTTTAGATTCCACAAATAAATGATATCATATGGTATTTGCCATTTTCTTTCTGGCTTACTTCACTTAGTATGAGAATCTATAGTTCCATCAATTAGATGGTGTAGGCCAGCAACTATTGCTCCAATTATACCCCTAACCTGGGAAACTCCATATGCCACGGGTGTGGCTCTAAAAAGCAATAAATAAATAAATAAATAATAAAGTATTAATAGTATGCATATAACATATAATACACTTATCTCTCTTTAGATATAATCTTAACTCCCAGACAGCTTAAATAATCACCAGCCACAATAGGAAGACCTACAGGGTCCTCCTGGTTTAAGCCTTAGAGAGCTCTAGTGACTGTGCACTGCTGGGACATATATAGGATGTCCTTGACAAAAGACCACTTTTTCAAGGTTGGCTAAAGTAACCTAATTACCACATACAGAAAAAAGCAAGTTTTGCAAAATGGGGCAACAGAGAAACTGTTCCAAAGAAAGGAATAAAATTCCTGAAGAGACTAAGTGAAGTGGAGATAAGCAATCTAACTGAGAAAGAGTTCAGGGAAGGGCTCATATTGATGATCAAATAACTTGAGGGAATGGTTGGTTGCATAGAAATTTAGATAAAATGAGGTGGCACAGAAACACGTACCAGATGGAGAAGTAAGACAAAACACTAGAAGAACAATTAAATGAAGTGGAGATATGCAATCTACCTGAAAAATAATTCAGAATAATAACAGTGAAAATGATCCAAGATCTCAAAAAAACGGCACACATAAAAATTATAAGAAATGTTTAACAAAGATATAGAAGATGCAATGAACAAACAAACAGAGATGAACAAGACTATAATGGAAATGAAAAATACACCCAAAGAATCAGTAGTGCAATACTTGACAGGAGAATGAATATGTGAGTTGGAAGAAAGGTTGGTGGAAATCACTGCTGTGAAACAGATTAAACAAAAAAGAATGAAAAGAAATGAGGACAGTCTAAGAAATTCCTGGGACAACTAAATGTGCTAAAATTTGCATTATAGGGGTTCCAGAAGGAGAAGAGAGAGGAAGGGCCAGAGAACATATTTGAAGAGATAATATGTAAAAACATCCCTGACTTAAGAAAGGATACACTCACTCAAATTCAAGAAATGCAGGGTCCCATATGCGATAAATTCAAGAAGGAACACACTGAGTCACATATTAATCAAAATCACCAGAATTAAAGATAAAGAGATAATATTGGAGTTCCCATTGTATCTCAGTGGTAATGAGCCTGACTAGTATCCATGAGGATGGGGGTTCACTCCTCAGCCTCACTTAGTGGGTTAAAGATCCAGTGTTCCTGTAGGCCATAGAGGAAGCTTAGGTCTGGCATTGCTGTGGTGGTGGCCTAGGCTGGTGGCCTACATCTCCAATTTGACCCCTAACCTAGGAACTCCCAAATGTCATGGGTGTGGTCCTCAAAGGACCAAAAAAAGGGATAATATTAAACACAGCATGGAAATAGCAATGCATTACATACAGGAGTACTCCCACAAGGATATCAGTTGTTTTTTAGTAGAAAATCTGCAGGCCAGAAGTGAGTGGTTCAACATATTTAAAGTTGTGAAAGTGTAAATCAGCAAAAAAGGAATACTCTACCATCAAATCACCCACTCAGATCTTATAAAAGGATCAAAACTTTACAGAGATGCAAAAGTTAAAACAGTTCAGTTCCACCACAACTTTTATAATAAACATTGAAAGAACTTCTCTAAGTGAAAAAGAAAAGGACATAATGAGAAACATGAAAATCAGGAAAGGAAAAAGCTAATTGGTAAAAGGTAAACATATAGTGAATATGCACAAAGCTAGTACAAAGGTGAAAATTCAAAACTAATAAAAACAACTGTATTCCAAATAAGCAATTCAGGGAGACGGAAATAAATTAGATGTAAAAATATGATATCAAAACAGTATTTGTGAGATGAGGAGAGTACAAATACAGTGTTGTTAAATGCATTTGAAAATAAGTCAAGTCCCCTAAAACAAATATATATATGTAGTTGTGTATCCAGGTAATGGAATGGAATATTATTTAGTGATTAAAAATAAATTAATTATCAAGCCATGAGAGACATGGAAGAAACTCAAGTGCATATTATTATATAGAAGCTAATTTCAAAGTGGTGTATAGGGTTGATTTCAAACATATGATTTTCATGAAAAAGTATATCTCTGGAGACAATAAAACTTTAACTAGTTTCCATGGGTCATGGCTTGAGAAGCAATTAATTGACAAAGTAGAGATTTTTTTAGGGCAGTTAATTTACAGTTTATGACAGGGTAACTGTGAATATATATAACAATACATTTGTCTAAACCTGCAGAATATATGATACCATGAGTAGAATATTGAAATAATTTTGGACTTTGTGCCAATATAAGCCCATCGATTTTAACAAATGTACCATTCTATTAGTAGAGTTTAATATAAAGGGAGACTATGTATTTGCGGTGTTAGTCAATATGTGGAAATCTGACATTCCTCTTAATGTTGCCATCAAACTGAAAATATACTCTAAAAATCAAATCTTTTTATTTATTTATTTATTTTTCCCACTGTACAGCATGGGGATCAAGTCGTTCTTACATGTATACATTTTTTTCCCACCCTGTGTTCCCTCGCAACATGAGTATCTAGATATAGTTCTCAATGCTACTCAGCAGGATCTCCTTGTAAATCTATCCCAAGTTGTATCTGATAACCCCAAGCTCACGATCCCTCCCACTCCCTCCCTCTCCTGTTGGGCAGCCACAAGTCTATTCTCCAAGTCCATGATATTCTTTTATGTGGAGATGTTCATTTGTGCTGGACATTATATTCCATTTATAAGTGATATCATATGGTATTTGTCTTTGTCCTTCTGACTCATTTCACTCAGTATGAGAGTCTCTAGTTCCACCCATGTTGCTGCAAATGGCATTATGTCATTCTTTTTTATGGCTGAGTAGTATTCCATTGTGTATATATACCACATCTTCCGAATCCAATCCTCTGTCAATGGACATTTGGGTTGTTTCCATGTCCTGGCTATTGTGAATAGTGCTGCAATGAACATGCAGGTGCATGTGTCTCTTTTAAGTAAATCAAACTCCTAGAAGAAAACATAGGCAAAACACTCTCTGACATCAACATCATGAATATTTTCTCAGGTCAGTCTCCCAAAGCAATAGAAACTAGAGCAAAAAGAAACCAATGGAAACTAATCAAACTGAAAAGCTTTTGCACAGCAAAGGAAACCCAAAAGAAAACAAAAAGACAACTTACAGAATGGGAGAAAATAATTTCAAATGATGCAACCAACAAGGGCTTCATCTCTAGAATATAAAATCAACTTA
Source organism: Phacochoerus africanus (assembly GCF_016906955.1). Lineage (NCBI taxonomy): Eukaryota > Metazoa > Chordata > Mammalia > Artiodactyla > Suidae > Phacochoerus > Phacochoerus africanus. The sequence continues at coordinate 56,249,894 of NC_062547.1, read as the reverse complement.
TACAACTCAACAGCAAAAAAGCCAATCAATCAATGGAAAAATGGGCAAAAGACCTGAATAGACTGTTCTCAAAGGAATATATACAGATGGCCAGCAAACACATGAAAAAACGCTCAACATCGCTGATTATAAGAGAAATGCCAATCAAACCTACCACGAGATACCACCTCACACCAGTCAGAATGGCCATCATTAATAAGCCCACAAATAACAAGTGCTGGAGGGGGTGTGGAGAAAAGGGAACCCTCCTGCACTGTTGGTGGGAATGTAAACTGGTACAGCCACTATGGAGAACAGTTTGGAGATACCTTAGACATCTATACATAGAACTTCCATATGACCCTGCAATCCCACTCTTGGGCATATATCTGGATAAAAATTGAATCTTAAAAAATGTGTAATAATGTTTACTGCTGTGGCTCAGGTCACTGCTGTGGCACAGGTTCAATCCCTGGACCAGGATTTCCACATGCTTTTGGCTAGACAAAAAAAAAAAAAACAACAACAACAAACAATGGACAATACTGTCAAAATAGGTTTAAAAATCTAAGATATTCACATTAGCAAAATGGTAACCTACCTCTAAGTTATTCTTTAATATAGAAAGAAAATTAAAAGTCTAACTAAAACTGGGGAAACAAAGATTATACCTGCAATTTGGTCAAATATTTATGGCAAGCAAGTCAAGATGAATCCATATTTAAATTGTTATGAAATTGTGTGGCAATTTTGTTTACCTGCATGGTGTGATTTGGTTATGGTTTGAGAAAGGCAGTAGCAAATTTTTTAATTTCTCCTTCAAAAAGCAGGAAGTAAAGCAGAATTTACCTACAAGTTTTAATCTGTCTTGGAGATGAAAATCTGGTCTAATTTCACCCAAATCATAATTGGAAAGGATAAATCCACTTTACAGGGAAGATACAGAGTGACTCAAGACCCATATATGTCTGAGGCAAAATATTACAGTAAGTGCAAATAATAGAATATCTAATGCTTCAGGGAGAAGATGGATGATGACATTATGGAAATTAAAATATTTAAAAACAGTTCTATTAATGGAAATGAAAATAAATCTGTGAAAACAATACTTAGATTAAAAAGTCTCTAAATCAATGTCAACAAGAGACAAAGAAAGGCATTACATAATGACAAAGACATTGCTCCAATAAGAATATATAATACTTGTAAATATGTATGCAATCAATATTAGTGGGCCTAAATATTTGCAGCAAATATTTACATACATAAAGGGAAAAACTGAATATAAAATACAAGTAAAAGATGAGTTTAAGATTCCCTTATTTGTTATTAAGATTTTTATTGTTTCCATTTTAGTTTATTTACAGTGTTATGTCAATCTCTACTGTATAGCAAACTGATCCAGTCATACATATATTCTTTTTCTTACATTATATCTCCTTACTTTAATAGATAAATTATCCAGACAGAAAGTCAATAAAGAAACATAGTCCTTAATGGACAGTTTAAGCCATATGAACTTAATAGATATATACAGAATTTTCAATCCAATTTTTTTTTTAGTACATTCTTTTCAAGTGCACTTGGAACATTCTTCATGATAGAGCACATGTTAGGTCATGAAAAAGTCTCAATAAATTTTAGGATATTTACATTGTGTGAAGCATCTTTCTAACCATAATGATATGAAACTGATAACCACTTTTGCAAAAGCTATAAAATATAAACACAAGTATAGATTACAACATAGTAATAAATTATAAATTAATAAATTAATAAATCAAAAATACCTTGATAAAATAAAATAAAATAAAATAAAAACACAATATTCCAAATTATAAGAATAGTGCAAAAGCTGCTCTAGGAGGAAAATATATACCAATACAGCTACCTCTGGAAACAAACAAAAATCTCAAGGAGATCAGAATATATACATAATTTACTGGAAAAATTAAACAACAAAACACAAAGTTTGTACAAGCATATAAATTATAGAAATCAAAGCAAAGTGAGATATAGAATAGAAAAAATAGTAGAAAAGATAAATTACGAGGTAGTTCTTCTAAAACATAAATAGCACTGGAAAACCTCTAGCCAGCAACATTCAAAAAATAAAATTCAAATAAATTAAATCAGAAATTTAACTTCAGAAATTTCAATTGACACTATAGATATATAAATGATCTTAAGAGATTGTTATAAGTATAAGCCAATAGACTGAGGAATATAGATGAAAGATAATTTTCTATCAACATGCAAAAGTCCATGAATGAATAAGAATAAATAAAAAATCTGAACATACCAATCATTAATAATAAAGTTGAATCACAAATCAAAACATTACCAAAAAATCAAAGTCTAGGACCAGACAGTTTTATGGGCAAATTCTACCAAATATATAAAGAAGACTTAAAATTTATTTTAAAAATACTTCAAAAAAGTTATGAAGTAAAAATTGCTTAAACATATTCAATGAGCCCAGCATTACTCTGTAACCAGAAAAAGATACTCTAAAAAAACAAAAAAAATTACAGGCCAATATCCTGATAAACATTGATGCAAAAATCTTTAAAAAAAAATTCAAATTCAATAGGCCATTTTAAGAATTATACACCATATTCCATTACGATGCATTCCAGGGATGCAGTTATAGACATATACAAATCAATCAATTTAACCTACTACATTAACAAAATGAAAGATAAAATGACATGGTCATCTCAATAATACAGCAAAAGCATTTTACAACACTCAACATCTATTTATTTTTAAATTTCTCAAAATATGGTTATTCAGGGAATATATTTTCAAATAATATAGTCCATATATAAGGAACACACAACTAACGTAATACTCAGTGGTGAAAAGATGAAAAAGTTCCCTCTAAGATGAGGAACAAGAAAAGAATGCCTATTCTTGCCAATTTTTTGAACAGAGTATTGTAAATACTAGTCACAGAAATTAGGCAAGAAAAATAATTTTAAAATAATTCAAATTGGAAATTAATTAGGAAAACTCACTATTTCAAGATGACTGGATGCTGTATTTTGGAAACTCTAAAGATTCTTCTAAAAATTATTAAAATAAATTAATTCAGTAAATTCAAATGACATAAAAGTAATATACAGAAATCTGTTTTATTTCTGTACACAAATATACAGAAAGTGAAATTAAGGAAACATTCCTATTTACAACTGAATCAAAAATAAAATTTCAGAGATATCTCAACATGGCACAACAAATTGAGGGCCTAGTGTTGTCTATGAGGCAGCATGGGTTTGAACCCTAGCCCAGTAAAGTGGGCTAAGCATATGCTGTTTCTGCAGCTGTGGTGTAAGTCACAGCTGTGACTCAGATTAGATCCTGCCCAAGGGACTTCCATATGCCATGAGTGAAGCCAAAAAAGAAAAAAAGAATAAGTAAAATCTATAGGAAAAATTTTATACAATGAGATGAACAGCATTTCCTTTGAAAATGACATTTACAAAAGAAATTAAAATGACATAAATACATGAGAAGATATTCTTTGCTCATGAATTGGAAGAATGAATATTACAAAAATGACTGAAATATTCAAAACTTTCTATGGATTCAATGTTATCCCTATTATATAACCAACATTTTTACAGAACTATAAAAACTAAGTTATAATTTATATAAAAACCACAAAATATCTCAAATAGCCAATTCAGTCTTAAGGAAAAGAACAAAGCTTGAAGTACAATGCTGCTGATTCAAAATATATGGCAAAGTTACAATAATAAAAATGTATCATACTGGTACAAAAATAGAAACATAGACTGATGGAACATAAAGAGCACAGAAATAAACCCATGCATGATCAATTTATCTATGACAAAAAAGGCAAGAATACACAATGAAGAAAGATAGCCTCTTATACAAATGGTACTGGTAAAAGTGAACTTGCAAAAGAAGCAAATTGGAATATACTCTCATACTATATACCAAAAAAATTCCAAATGGATTAAATAATTGAATGTACAACTTGAAATGAAGCACTTCTAGAAGAAAACACAAGCAGGACACACTTTGATATTGGTCTTAGCAATATGTTTTTGAACATCTCTCCTCAGACAATTGCAATGAAGTAAAAAATAAGCACTACCTCAAATTAAAAAGCTTCTGCCCAGTTAAGGAAATAACCTAACAAAAAGTTAACCTACCAAGTGAGAGTAGATATTTGCAAATACCATATCTGATGAGGGGTTAAAATTCAATATATGTGATCAACTCTTACAACTTAATATCAAATAAATAAAAATTCAATTAAAACACAGGCCAATGACCTGAATAGACATTAATGCAAGAAAGGCATTCAAATGATCAATAGACATATGGAAAAATTTTCCACACCAGAAATTATCAGTGAAATTCAAATAAAAACCACAAGAAGATATTCCTTCATACTTGTCAGAATGAATATTATCAAGAATACAATAAATAATGTGTCAATTAGGAAGTGGGCAAAAGAAAAACATCATGAGATGTTTTATATATTAAAAATGAAACTGATGCAGCCGCTATGGAAAAAATAGTAAGCAGGTTGTTCAAAAATTAAAGACAGAACTGCCATGCAATTGTCATACAAATACATATAATACCCTCTTCTGGGTATTTATTTGAGAAAATTAAAAATGCTAATTCAAAATATTATATACAGCAATATATTAATTACAGCATTATTTACACAAGCCTAGATATTAATGAAATCATATTCATATATATGCATGTATACATAAGCAAGCATGTGTGTATATTATATATGTATGCATATATGTACACGATGAAATATTACTGTTACAAAATTTTGAAAATTTGTCTTTTGTTACAACATTGATTGACATAGAGGGTAACTCATTAAGTGAAATGTCAGATAGTGAAATATTGACATCATATGATTTCACTTAAATTTGACCTCCACAAAAAAAAAGAAATAGAAATGAATTCATAGATCTAAAAAAACCGGTGATTGCCAAAGGGATGTACATTGGGTGTTTGATAAAATATGTTAATGGTACTAGAGGGCAGAATTCTAGTTAAAAAAAAAATAGGTCATGGGGATTCAAGTTATAACATAATGAAAACAGTCAATAATATAGATGATTACTAGATTTATTATAAATCAATTTGTAAGGTATATAAATTTGAGTTACAAAGGTAAAATTAATACAATGTAGTATGTCAACTATACCTTAATAAAAACAAAACAAAAAAACTAAAAAATCAACAAAAACAACAAAGTAAAACAAGATAATTCATCTACAGAGATAAATTTTAAGTGTCATCCAGACCCTGGAAAAAGTTGAAAGGCTTTAAACTATAATTTTTCCTAATCTCATAGTCAAGTTAGCAACTAATAAAGAATTGTCATGGCACAGAACCTGTCTACATAAACCTGAAGTGTAGATTTTTTCTTTTAAGTTTCTTAGTTAGACACACACACAGTTTACAAAGAAGAAGAAAATGTAACCCATTCATGGAAAGAATTAAGATAAAATATCCATTAAGATAAAATCTCCCTGAGAAAGTATAGACACTGTAATTTTTAGACAAAAATACTTTCAAATTCTTCAGCATGCTGAAAAAGCTAGGAAAAAACAAAGAAAAAACCACAGGCAAATAACTAAAGGAAATAAGGAAATAATATATTAGCAAATGAGTATGTCAACAAAGAAATGCAAATTGTCTTTAAAAATGTACAACTTCGGGAAAAGGACAAGATGGCAGAGGAGTAGAGGGACACGCTCAATCTCTCCCACAAACACAAGAAAAAAAAGCACATCTACAGAATAAATGACTCGCACAGAACAGCAACCAATCGCTGGCAGAAGAACCTAAACTCCAACAACGGCAAGAAGTTTGTGACATTACAGGGCAGAACAGGAGAAAAGAGGAGAGTGAGAGAAGGTGAATCTGAGCGGGACGGGCGCTCCCTAAAGGGAACTGTGGAGGAGAAAGGGATCCCGCACCCTGGAAAGTTACCTACACGGGGGAAAGATCAAATGAACTGGAGGAATCTCCAGATGCAGAGAAGAGTGTACAGTAAGTTGGAGTACGGAAAAGCCGATCAAGAACCAAACGGACCATCTGAACTACGGGCACAGTCACCAAAAATTGAGACGCCTGGGTCGGGGCTGGGCACCAAGTCCTCGCCTTCAAAGGTTAGTCCCCGAGAAAGGGCCTGGGGGACGCCTGGGTGGGGGCTGGGCACCGAGACCTAGGCTCCAGAGGATAGTCCCCGGGCTGGGGGGGCGGGGCAGAGGGGAAACTGCCTGGGAGGTCTAGAAACCATTTGACGGGGCAGAGACTGCCTGGGAGACTAGAAAACAAAGCTGTTGCAGAGGAAGGGAGCAATATTCTAGGGGCGGGGAAGTGGAAAGCCGCATCAGAGGGAACCTGGGAAAAGAGCCTGGTCTGCGCCCATGCTAGGGAGTGGAGAGAAGAAGAGGTGGGTCCCCATAGAATACCCCCCACGCCACAGCAAGCTTACAGGCCTGCTAGCTACCTGAAAGCTGTGCTTCCCAGTGCATCCCCTCCCCCCAACCCCGCCACCCCCTATGGTCTCGCCAAACCTGGGGCTGCCTGCCATCCAGGAGGGCTGGCCTCAACAACTGCCTGAAGCCTACCACCACAGGGGCTGTCCCTGCACAGGCCTGCTTGCCCTTTGGAGGGGCTACACTTCTGCAGAGTAGCACCAAACACCACCAGCCCCCGAGAAAAGGCCTGCAGCCCAGAAAACTAGAACAAGCCTAGCCAGGCAGTGAATAGATCTGCCTAATTCCCAGATGGTTTTTCTGAGTCGGGCTGCCCCGGGGAGGAGCCTCTTCGGTTTCCAATGGCCCTGCTACCCACCCTAGCCCCCAGGGGGTGCCCTAGTGGATCAGCTGCATAGGACTGCCAGCTCCAGGCAGGACCCCCTACAGCCCAGAAAAGCTGCAACAAGGTTGGCCAAGCCGGGAAAAGATCTCAGACGGTCTTTCTGAGTTGGGCTGCCCTGGGGAGGAGCCTCTTGGGTTTCCAGTGGCCCTGCTACCCGCCCTAGCCCCTAGGGGGTGCCCCACCCCCACGGAATAGCTGCTCAGCACCACCAGCCCCCTAGAAGAGCCCCTGTAGCCCAGAAAAGCTGCAACAAGCTTGGCCAGACTGTGAAAAGTTCTGCCTACATGCTCAGGCCAGCCTTCTGAGTTGGGCTGCCCTAGGGAAGAGCCTCTTAGGTTCTCAGTGACCCAGATAGCTGCTCCAGCCCCCAGGGGATGCTGCACTCCTGAGGAACAGCTGCCCAACACCTCCAACCCCCTGCAAGAACCCCACAGCCTAGAAACACCAGAGCAAGCTCTGCATGACCAAGTGAAATCTGCTATCATCGTGGGGTGGACCTCCCAGTCCTGTCTGCCCTCTGGAAGTCCTCTTTGCTTCAAAGAAACACTGTTAGCCCCATCAACACTCCAGAAAAGCCACACTGCCTCAAAAAAGATTGACCAACAACGCCAGCCCTCAGGAAATATTCCACAGCAGTGACAAGGCAAACACTGCCCAGCCACGGAGAGTACAACTCCCTCAGGAGAAAGAAAACAACAAGCAAGATGAAGAAGCTGAGAAACCACCCCCAGTCAAACCAACAGGAGAACTCACCTAAAACAGTCAACAATGAAACAGACCTCGGCAGTCTGACAGACCTGGAGTTCAAAAGAGAAATAGTGAAAATACTGAAGGAATTAAGAGAAGATATGAACAGTAATGCAGATACCCTCAGAAAGGAACTAGAAAATAGAAGGAGGAGCCAAGAAAAACTAGAACATTCATTTGCAGAGACGCAAACTGAACTATGGGCAGTAAAAACCAGAATGAATAATGCAGAAAAACAAATCAGTGATATGGAAGATAGAATAATGGAAATCACTCAATCCGGTCAACAGACAGAAAACCGAATCAAAAAACTGGAAAGCAATATAAGAGACCTATGGGATAATATAAAGCAGGCCAATCTATGCATAATAGGAATTCCAGAAGGAGTAGAAAAAGATAAGGGGATGGAAAAAGTATTTGAAGAAATTATCGCTGGAAACTTCCCAAATCTAAAGGATGCTGGGTTCAAGATACAAGAAGCACAGAGGGCCCCAAACAAACTGAACCCAAACAGACCCACACCAAGACACATCATAATAAAAATGGCAAAAGTTAGTGATAAAGAGAGGATCCTAAAGGCAGCAAGAGAAGAGCAGAATGTTACCTACAAGGGAATCCCCATAAGAATACCAGCTGACTTCTCTACAGAAACACTACAGGCCAGGAGGGAATGGCAAGAGATATTTAAAGTGCTAAAAGGAAAAAATATGCAACCTAGAATACTCTATCCAGCAAGAATATCATTTAAAGTAGAAGGGGAAATAAAAATTTTATCCAACAAAAACTAAAAGAATACAGCAACACAAAACCCAGGTTAAAGGAAATATTGAAAGGGCTTCTCTAAACCAAAAAGAAAGGAAGGAAAGGGAAGAAAAAAGAAAAGGAAAAAAAAAAAGAAGAAGAGGAAGAACTAGGACTGAGGAAACCACAATCAGAGAACAGTCACTCAAATAAGCCAGCATACAGATTTAATCATGAACAGGCCTCAAACAAAATAAAATTAAAAAGAAAAAAATAAAAGAGTCATCAAAACCATAAAATGTGGGCAAGGGATGCTAGGAAGTAAATAACCCTTTTTGTTTGTTTGTATGTTTCTCTTCTTAATTTTAATAGAGTAATGAAGTGTTTGAACTTACAGGACCATCAGGCTAAAACACACAATTATGGGAAGGGGTTAGCATACTTAAAAAACAGGGCAACCACAAGCCAAAACCAAATATTGCATTTGCAAAAAATGAAAAAAAAAATACACTCAAGCATATAATAACAGGACACCATCCAGCCAAAAAAAAAAAAAAAAAAAGGAAGAATGGAGAACCATAGAACCAACTGGAACACGAGGTTCAAAATGGCAATAAATAATCATCTATCAATTATCACCTTAAATGTCAATGGACTGAATGCCCCAATCAAAAGACACAGAGTGGATAAAAAGGCAAAAACCTTCAATATGCTGCCTACAAGAAACTCACCTTAGGACAAAAGATACATATAGATTGAAAGTGAAAGGGTGGGGAAAAATATTTCACGCCAATAGACATGACAGAAAAGCAGGAGTCGCAACGCTCATATCAGATAAAATAGACTTTAAAACAAAAGACATAAAGAAAGACAAAGAAGGACACTACTTAATGATTAAGGGATCCATCCAAGGAGAGGATGTTACTATCGTCAACATATATGCCCCAAATACAGGAGCACCCAGATACATACAACAAATATTAACAGACATAAAGGGAGATATTGATGAGAATACAATCATAGCAGGAGACCTTAATACCCCCCTCACACCATTGGACAGATCCTCTAGACAGAAAACCAATAAAGCAACAGAGATCCTAAAGGAAACAATAGAAAAGTTAGACTTCATTGATATCTTCAGGACACTACATCCAAAAAAAGCAGAGTACACATTCTTCTCAAATGCACATGGAACATTCTCAAGAATCTACCACATCTTGGGACACAAAGCTAATCTCAATAAATTTAGGAGCATAGAAATTATCCCAAGTATCTTCTCTGACCACAATGCCATGAAATTAGAAATCAACCATGGGAAAAGGAAAGAGAAAAAAACTACTGCATGGGGACTAAACAACATGCTACTAAAAAAACCAATGGGTCAATGAGGAAATCAAGAAGCAAATTAAAAATGACCTTGAAACAAATGATAATGAAGACACAACCTCTCAAAATCTATGGGACACTGCGAAAGCAGTGCTCAGAGGGAAATTTGTAGCAATACAGGCCTTTCTCAAAAAAGAAGAAAGATCCCAAATGGACAACTTAACCCTCCACCTAAATGAATTAGAAAAAGAAGAACAAAAAAGGCCTAAAGTCAGCAGAAGGAAGCAAAGAAGAAATCAATAAAATAGGGACTCAAAAACAATAGAGAAAATGAATAAAACCAAGAGCTGGTTCTTTGAAAAGGTGAACAAAATTGACAAACCCCTGGCCAGACTCACTAAAAAGAGGAGAGAAAGAACCCAAATAACCAAAATTATAAGTGAAAAAGGAGAAATCACAACGGATACAGCAGAAATACAAAAAACCATAAGAGAATACTATGAACAACTAGATGCCAACAAGTTTGACAATCTGGAAGAAATGGACAATTTTCTAGAATCTTACAGCCTGCCAAAAATGAATCAAGTAGAAACAGACCAACTGAACAGACGGATCACTAGAAATGAAGTTGAAGAGGTCATAAAAACACTCCCTACAAATAAAAGTCCAGGACCAGATGGCTTCACAGGTGAATTCTATCAAACATAGAAAGAGGAATTGGTGCCCATCCTCCTGAAACTCTTTCAAAAGGTTGAAGAAGAAGGAATACTCCCAAAGACATTCTATGATGCCACCATCACCCTCATTCCAAAACCAGACAGAGATACCACCAAAAAAGAAAACTATCGCCCAATATCATTGATGAATATAGATGAAAAATTCTCAACAAAATCTTAGCCAACCGAATCCAACAACATACCAAAAAAATTAGACACCATGACCAGGTTGGGTTCATTCCAGGTTCACAAGGATGGTTCAACATACGCAAATCAATCAGCATCATACACCACATTAACAAAAAAAAAAAAAAAGTCAAAAATCATATGATCATCTCAATAGACGCAGAAAAAGCATTGGACAAAGTCCAACATCCATTCATGATCAAGACCCTCGCCAAAGTGGGTATAGAGGGAACATTCCTGAATATAATCAAAGCCATTTATGAGAAACCCACAGCACATATAATACTCAATGGGGAAAAACTGAAAGCCTTCTCACTCCAATCTGGAACAAGACAGGGATGCCCACTCTCACCACTGCTCTTCAACATCGTTTTGGAAGTTCTAGCCACAGCAATTAGACAAACAAAATAAATAAAGGCATCCATATAGGAAGAGAAGAGATAAAACTGTCACTGTATGCAGATGACATGGTACTACACATACAAAACCCTAAGGACTCAACCCAAAAACTACATGAACTGATGAAGAAATTCAGCAAAGTAGCAGGATATAAGACTAACATTCAGAAGTCAGTTTCATTTCTGTATACCAGCAATGAAATATTAGAAAAGGAATACAAAAATACAGTACCTTTTAAAATTGCACCTCACAAAATCAAATACCTTGGAATACACCGGACCAAGGAGGTAAAGGACCTATATGCCGAGAACTATAAAACTTTAATCAAAGAAATCAAAAGAAAATGTAAAGAAATGGAAAGATATTCCATGTTCATGGATTGGGAAAATCAATATTGTAAAAATGGCCATACTACCCAAAGCAATCTACAGTTTCAATGCAATCCCTATCAAATTACCAAGGACATTTTTCACAGAGCTAGAACAAACAATCCAAACATTTATATGGAACCACAAAAGACCCAGAATCGCCCAAGCAATCCTGAGAAACAAAAACCAAGCAGGAAGCATCACTCTCCCAGACTTCAAGAAATACTACAAAGCCACAGTCATCAAAACAGTGTGGTACTGGGATCAAAACAGACAGACAGACCAATGGAACAGAATAGAGAACCCGGAAATTAACCCTGACACCTATGGTCAATTAGTCTTTGACAAGGGAGGCAAGAACATCAAATGGGAAAAAGAAAGGCTATTCAGCAAGCATTGCTGGGAAACCTGGACAGCTGCATGCAAAGCAATGAAATGAGAACACACCCTCACACCATGCCCCAAAAATAAACTCCAAATGGCTGAAAGACTTCAATATATGACAGGACACCATCAAACTCCTAGAAGAAAACATAGGCAAAACACTCTCTGACATCAACCTCATGAATATTTTCTCAGGTCAGTCTCCCAAAGCAATAGAAATTAGAGCAAACATAAGCCCATGGGACCTCATCAAACTGAAAAGCTTTTGCACAGCAAAGGAAACCCAAAAGAAAACAAAAAGACAACTTTCAGAATGGGAGAAAATCGTTTCAAATGATGCAACCGACAAGGGCTTAATCTCTAGAATATATAAACAACTTATACAACCCAACAGCAAAAAATCCAATCAATCCGTGGAAAAATGGGCAAAAGACCTGAATAGACATTTCTCCAAAGAAGATAGACAGATGGCCAACAAACACATGAAAAAATGCTCAACATCGCTGGTTATAAGAGAAATGCAAATCAAAACTACCATGAGCTCACACCAGTCAGAATGGCCATCATTCATAAATCCACAAATAACAAGTGCTGGAGGGGCTGTGGAGAAAAGGGAACCCTCCTACACTGTTGGTGGGAATGTAAACTGGTACAGCCACTATGGAGAACAGTTTGGACATACCTTAGAAAACTATACATAGAACTTAAATATGTGGGACCCCACAATCCCACTCTTGGGCATCTATCCAGACAAAACTCTCCTTAATAGAGACACGTGCACCCGCATGTTCATTGCAGCACTATTCACAATAGCCAAGACATGGAAACAACCCAAATGTCCATCGACAGAGGATTGGATTCAGAAGATGTGGTATATATACACAATGGAATACTACTCAGCCATAAAAAAGAATGACTTCATGCCATTTGCAGCAACATGGATGGAACTAGAGAATCTCATCCTGAGTGAAATGAGCCAGAAAGACAAAGACAAATGCCATATGATATCACCTATAACTGGAATCTAATATCCAGCACAAATGAACATCTCCTCAGAAAAGAAAATTATGGACTTGGAGAAGAGACTTGTGGCTGCCTGATGGGAAGGGGAGGGAGTGGGAGGGATCGGGAGCTTGGGGTTATCAGACACAACTTAGAATAGATTTACAAGGAGATCCTGCTGAATAGCATTGAGAACTTTGTCTAGATACTCATGTTGCAACAGAAGAAAAGGTGGGGGAAAAATGTAATTGTAATGTATACATGTAAGGATAACCTGACCCCCTTGCTGTACAGTGGGAAAAAAAAAAAAAAGTGTACAACTTCTAGGGAGTTCCCATTGGATGGAACCAATGAGGATGCTGGTTTGATCCCTGATGTCACTCAGTGGGTTAAGGATTTGGCATTCCTGTGAGCTATGTTGTAGGTCACAGATGTGGCTACATTGCTGTGCTGTGGCATAGGCCAGCAGCTGCAGCTCTGATTTGACCCCTAGCATGGAAACTTCCATATGCCACAGTTGCAGCCCTAGGAAGCAAAAATAAAAAAAATAAAAAAAATGAAAAAAAAAGCAGAAATTGTGGAACTAAAAAGAAAAAAAAAACAAGGTATTTAAAGTATTTAAAACTACTGGGGAAGACTTTTGGAAGCACCAGAAAAATGCATTAATGAAATTGAAGTCAGGAGCATTTAAATTATAGAATCAGAAGAGCATATATACATTTGAATATTACTTAGCTATAAAAAAGAATTAAATATGTCCTGCAACAACATTGATGGGCCTAGATTATCATACTAAGTGAAGTGAGTCAGAGAGAGAGAGACAAATATGACATCATTTATATGCAAAATCTAATAAAAATGATATAAACAAACTCATTTACAAATCAGAAACAAACTCACAGATTTTAAAAGCAAATGTATGGTCACCAAAAAGGAAAGATGGGAGGAAGAGATAGATTAGGAATTTAGAATTAATATATACACATTCCTGTATATAAAAGAGATAATCAACAAAGACATGGTGTTTAGCAGAGGGAAATCTACTGGATATTCTGTAGTTACCTATGGAAAAAGAATCTGAAAGATAATGGATATATGCATATATGTAATTGAATCATTCTGCTGTGCACCTGAGACTAACACAACACTTTAAATCAACTATACTGCAATGTAAAATTTAAAAAATAAATTAAAAACAAGAAAAAGCATCAGAAGTCCATAAAGTGAAAACTGTAACGTCCTACCATTTCAAAGGGTCTTAATTTAAGCCTGCTTCTGAAAGCCACTCTGACTCATAGCAGGGCAACTGGCAAAGCCTTATCTCAAGCTAAATTAGTCTGGACATATTTTAATAATGCTCCTCTTTAATGTATGATTCATTTTCTTGGTCTCTCTTGTTGACTGTGGTCTCCAGGATGAATGCAGCTTCCAATTACTTTGCATTGCTTTAGATATTGGTTGGGTTATGCTAGAGACAAAAGCAGGTCCATTATCAATTCGAAGGGAGTTAGGTAGTCCAGATAGAGGGATAATTTCCATAAGGAGGACTTTAACCACTGCCTGGGTCCCGCCCCTGGGGTCAGGGGGATGTCCGAAGAGGAGGGGCGGCAGGCGCAGGAGGAATGCAGGCACTCTGGAGTAGTGCTCAAGCAGTCTCAAATTTATTGGTGGACAACAGTGAATTATATAGGGGAAAAGGCTAAAACTGACATAAAAAATGGAAGATCAATATCTCAAAATTTTCCAAAAACATAGATAAACTTTTAAGATTAAAAAGCACATGATTTGGGTAAAGTACAGTCTTAAAGCATAAAATACAATTGAACACCATAAAAGAGCAATCAAACAGGAACTAGGAATCACATAAGCCACACATGACCTTTGTAAAAATTACAAATATATTGTTTTCTTAGAACAATCTTCTGATTATAAACCTGACAACTATTGCACTTTTAACTTTATTATTAATAGATTTCTATACTTAATTCAATAAATCACTAATTATCAATAACTACCTATAACTCCTAAAACTTCCTTATTTACTTAGTAAAAACTTAAAACAATTTTAGCTAAATAATGCATACCAATATTATCTAAGATCTTGTGAAAAACAGAAGCCAAATCAGAGACCCATTTGAATGTAGACAATGGGGAGCTATTCTCCCGGAGGTAAGTTGGCGGTTTAGCAGGCAAAGATAATAAAAGTTAATAAATTCCTTTCTTGAAGTAAGGGACAGGGAGTTAGGTACAGTAAACAAAGCACAGATTGTTTACAAAAGAGCAGAAAATTAAAGGTATGTTTCCTCAGGCATAAAGTCCTCTAGTTTCAGGGGTCTGCCAAGCCTGTTGTTCTGCAGCCCTTTCTTCAGAATCTCCTGGACTTTGTCATCAAGCAGATTCCCTTCTTCAGAGTCCCCTGGACTTTGTCAACAGGTGGAGTCCATTCTTGAAACTCGGCTCCCAGCAAACCACTTTAGAAGCTTTTTTCTTTCCTGGTAGGATATGCCTCCACCCATCCTGAGAAATATCCACAAATCCTGAAATTTCCTGTTGCTTGAGGCATTTGGGTAATGTCTATTTGCCAGTCCTCTCAGGGGCAGGCTCCTCTGTGTTGAGTCACCATCTGGGGGAGGTTTCACAGCAGCATTTGTATTATTTTTAGCACAAATCATGCCATTTTGAGTGGGTCACTGGATGGATGTTCCGTTGTAGTTTAGGCCCCGTTATATATTTTTGAAACAATTGCAAGGTGGCATCTCTCCCATAATGGATACTCTTATGAATGTGCTGCAGCACAGTGCTCAAGGGGGCCTCAGGGATCAAGACAATTCCTTGTGCACTACATTTCCAGGAAGGGGAGGTATGGTCAAGAGTGAATGCCCACTCTTTGATCCTCTTCTTGTCCTGTTCTGCATATACTGGCTGGTATTTTGACAAGTCAGTCTGTGGGAGAAGTGGTATTATCATGGCTTGATAATTGCCTTCCTTTTGTCCTCTTCTCTGCAGCTCAGTCAGCTAATTGGTTGCCTTTTATTATAAGAGTTTTACCCTATTTTTGGCCTGGGAAGTGCATTAGAGCCACTTGTGATGGCTTATAGACTGCTTCTAAGAGTGAAAGGATTTTAGAAGCATGTTTCATGTTTTTATTGTTTGAAGTGAGGAGCCCCATTTTTTTTCCAGATTGCCCCATGAATGTGCATCATAGAGAATGCATAGTGAGGATCTGTGTATATATTTACGTGATTCCCTTCAGTGAGCACTAGGGCTTTTGTCAGAGCAAAGATCTCTGCCCTCTGAACTGAGTTCCCTGGGGACAGGACTTTTGGATCAACAAATTTTTTACACCAACCTTGTTCTCCAGAAACTCCTGAAACTAGAAGGGATTAGGATGTTTTCTGTGCCACCCTGGTGTTTACCACAGAGTATGTTGCACCTGTATCTACCAGAAAGTCAATCAACTTGTCTCCCATCATCAAAGTTACACAGGGCTCCAGTGGGGAAATTGGAATTGGGCACCTCAAATCCAAGGGGGCCTGGGGTGTCTTCATCCCTCATCAATATCTTCCTCTCTTCTACCATATGAGAGAATTCCATCTTTTTTTTTTTTTATTTTTGTCATATCTGAGGCACTTTGCTAAAAGTATTACCAGTTTCCTCATTGGTGTTTTGGTGTATCTCCTGAATATTCTTTAAGCTCTTTTGTCCCTAAGGAATGCCCTTTCCTCTCCCTTTTGAAGACCCACTAAGATACACTTTTTTTTTTTTCCAGGGCCACACTCATGGCTTATGGAGGTTCCCAGGCTAGGGGTCTAATCAGAGCTGTAGCTGCCACCCTATGCCAGAGGCATAGCAACGTGTAAGATACACTTTCTATAGTGCTGTAGGTGAGACAAATCTCCATTATGGTGAACACAGTCAGGCTCAGCAGTGGGAATTGCCAGATTTGCTTCTGGGGAACCATCTGGATCTGCTGGATAAAGCTGGTGTGCTTCCTGTTTAGCATCATCAATGACCATCCTCCTTTCACCACCAGTAAGCATCATATTCATAAGATCATGAATGTCTGCTCAAGAAGGAGCATGGGTGGCAAAGATAGAAGTGAAACTCTCAGTCATATGGACGGAGTCCTCTTGGTAAGTAGGATTATGGTTTTTTCAAGTTAAACAAATCTAAAGTTGAGAATAGCTTGTGCATCCATAGAAACACAGCAGGTTTGCCATTTTCATTAAGGCCTCCCATGGGATATTGGCACAAGGGAAACTGTCCTGCTAGAAGGGGTTCCTGGTCCAAACTGGGTGCCCTGTCTTGTCTTGGATGGTGACACCCAACCTGGATCTTGTGCTCTGGTGGTTAACATAGAATCTTTTCACTGATCCCCATAAGGAGGTAAAACAAGAGAGGGTAAACATGCTGGTGGCAGGCAAGCTGTTGGAACAACTGCTGGTGCAGCTTGCTCAGCTAACAGGGGAGTCAGGTTGGCCAGAGGGGGTTTTAAGTTTTGAAAGAGAATGTCCTCACTATCATTTTCTCCCTCTCCCTCTTGTAGAAAAGATTTTCCTTTCATACCTCGGTACTGTAAGGCAGCAGCCCTCTGAGTTATTTTCCTCCTAATGCAATAGCATAAATGCTTCTACGTATGGAATCTCATCTCTTTTTTTTACCTACTCTTTCACAAACAATTCAAATTGCAAGATTGTGTAATAATTGAGCCATTCAAGGGCCATTTCTCTCCTGATCCTAATACATATTGGGAACATACACTATTGCAATAGAGTATCATCTTTTTCTTAGTCATATGCCCACAGCTATATTTTACCCAATTATTTAAGATATTCCAAAGGGTATTCCTTAGGCCATATGGAGTTTCCCAGGCCAGTGGGTCAAATTGGAACTGGAGCTACTGGCCTATGCCACAGCTACAGCAATGCCAGATCTCAGCCATGTCTACAACTTAAATCCACAGCCCATGGCAATGCCATATCCTTAACCCAGTGAGTGAGACCAGGGATTGAACCTGCATTCTCATGGTTACTAGCCAGATTCATTTCTGCTGAGCCATGACAGACACTCCAATTTCCCATATTTATAAGTTCAAGAACAACAAAACACAAAAAACCCAAATAAATTATAATAATACCAAAGGCACAAATAAATTCCACCATGGATGAATGAAACACAAAAGCAAGTGAATGAATTTGGTTCACAAATAAAATCAGGTAGAGTCCAACAACAATTCCCCTCTCCAACAGGGTATCCCAATTAATTGCAAAACAAATTGATTTTTCCCTTAAAGGAAAAACCCAAATTGAGAGGGGAGAATGTTCCTACTTGTACACACTAGAGCAAATTACCCTACTGTATGGAACCTGTTGGCTCCCAAATTTCAATTCTTTGTTCCAACCACCAAGCACTGGGGCAGCTGGTGTTGCTTCAGGAAATTTTAAAGGGAAGATACTCAGGACAAGTGGTCCCAGCAGCTCCTAAGAACTTAACAGAAAATGCCCTAACCAGGCCCTGCCAGCCACAAGTAGAAAGGATCCTTGCTTGGCTCACCAAAAATGGATACTAAACCCAAATTTGCTATGCTCAGTGAACAGAGATGAGTTGCTGTGGCAAGGGATAATGACTTTAATCAGAAAGCTACCAGACCAAGAAGATAGCAGACCAGTGTCTCAAAAAACCATCTTGCTTCAGTCCAAATTCAGACTCCTTTTATGCTGAGAAAGGGGAGGGGGAGGAACCAGTGATCACTCACTAATTGTCACTTGCTTGGGGGAAGGGCTTGCTAAAATGTTGATCAATGTCTGAGCAGGACCACTAAAGGTCCCTCTCAAATGGTTGCTCACAATTCCCATTGTGGCCACAATGAAAAAAAACTCTATTGTATATACAGAAAACAAATTATAGGAGAGTCAACACATATTGCTACCAAAAAAATAATAATAATAACTAAACAATAAAGATGCAAATCCTAGGGGGAAAAGATGTGAACAAGCTGTAAGATATACGGAAAACAAATAGCAAAAGGACCTAATATATTTCTTACTTATCAGTAATTATTTTAACTACTGATATCCCAATCAAAACTTATAGATTGGAAGAATGGATTATAAAAACACAATCTAATAATATGCTGCCTATGATTAATTAATTTCATATAGAAAAATCTTAAACAGCTTGAAAGGGAAAAGATGTAAAAAAGATAATCCATGTAAACAGTGGCCAAAAGTGATCTGGGATCATAATAACATCAGACAAAATAGACTTTAAGTCAAACACTCTCATAAAATGAATTATATATTCATTTAACTATAAAGATATAATATAAGTATATATGCACCAAGCATCAGTTTCCCAAAATACATAAAGCAAATGTTAAAAGATTAGAATGAAGATATACTTTTTCAATTATAGTTAGATTCTTCACTATTATTAAAAAATGGATATAGGAGTTCCTGCCATGGCTCAGTGGAAATGAATCTGACTAATATCATCCATGAGGATATAGGTTCAATCCCTGGCCTTGCTCATTGGGTTAAGGATCCTGTATTGCCATGAGCTGTGGTGTAACTTGCAAGCATGGCTTGGATTTTGCATTGCTGGGGCTGTGGCATAGGCTGGCAGCTACAGATCTGATTGGATCCCTAGCCTGGGAACCTCCATATGCTGTGGGTGTAGCCCTAAAAAGACAAACAAACAAACAAACAAAAAGGATATAACCACCAGATATAATATTGACATGGAATAAGAGGACTTGTAAAACATTACAAACCATTTGAACTTAACACACATATATAGAATACTCCAGTAAACAACATTCTATTATAGAATTTTCTGAATTACATTTGGAGTAGTCTCCAGGATGAATATACATTAGAGCACAAAACTAATTGTAATAAGCTTAAAAGTTGAAATCATACCAAGTAGACTTTTTGATAAAAATGGGATCAAGCTAGAAATCAATAGAATAAAACTTAGAAAATTCACAAATACATGGAAATTAAATAAAATTTTGTTTAAAATGTATCTAAGAAATCACAAGGCAAATTTGATAACAATTTGAGAAAAATAAAAACACAGCATGCTGAATCTCATGGGATGTAGAGAAAGCAGTGCTAAAAGGGAAATTTGTAGCTATAACATTTATGCTAACAAATTAAAAAAAAACTCAACTCAACCACCAAATTTTATGTCATAAGGAACTAGAAAAATAAATACAGAGTAAACACAAAACTAACAAAAAAGAGGAAATAATAAAAAATTAGAGCAAGATTAATAAAAATTGCATAGAAAATAAAACATCAAAGCTAAAATACAGTTCTTTGAAAACTGACAAATCTTTAGCTAGATGACTAAGGGAAAAGAAAGAGATGACTAAAATAATTACATCAGAAATGAGACTGTGTACAATACTATAAATTTTACAAAAATAAAAATGATGATCAGAGTGCCCTAGAAATAATCACATATCAAATATTTGGATAACAAAGATTAAAAGGATAAATTCCTAAAAACATGCATACTCCCAAGATTGAATAGCAAAAAAAAAATTAACTAGACCTATAATTAGTAAGGAAATAAAATTAGTACTTAAGACTTATCATCAAAGAAGATCTCTATAGCAAATAATTGCACTGGTTAATTTTAACAATTGTATAAAGACAATTAACATCAATCATTTTCCATATTCTTTAAAAAATAGAAGAGAAAACACTTCCTATGTCATTATATGAGGTCAGTAGTACTTTGATACAAAAGCCTGAAAAAGATACAAGAAAATATATTGATTTGGATATCAGATTTTATGCAAAATTCTCATAAAAATAATAAAAAAATCATCAGTTCATTAAAATGATTATACACCATGGCCTAGTTGGATTTAGTCATGAAATACCAATAATGCTCAACACATGAAAATAAACACATAATGCACCAACTTAAGTGAATGAGAGGGATAGAAACCACAGAATATTCTTAATTAAAGCAGGAAAAGGATTTGAAAAGATTTGACAACTGCCAATGATTAAAAACACTCGACAAACTCGGAGTAGAAACATCTCCCTCAACGTACAAAAGCCATGCATGAAAATACATAGTTTCACACTTAATTATTTGACTGAAACTTTTCCCCTTTGGATTGGGCATCAAATCAAAGATGCCCAATTTCATCAATTCTGTTCAACATAGTGTTGAAAGTTTTAGTTAGAGCAATTAGGCTAAAGAATGAAAAGCTTAAGAAAAAAAAAAAAGAATGAAAAAGGTGTCAAAATTGAAAGGAAAGAGGTAAAGTTGTCGGTTTATTGATAGCATTATCTTGTAGTAAAAATTCCTAAAGATCTCTCTCTCTGTCACACACATGCACACATGCACACAACCTATTAGAACTGATCAACAAGGTCAGCAAAGTTGTAGGATGTGAAAGAAACAACTAATGTTGGGTTTCTTAACCTAACAGTAAATATGTGAAAAGAAAATTAAGAAAATGACTTAATCTATCACAGCATTACAGAATAAAATACTTAGGAATATCCCAAACAAGAAGATGAAAAATGTATACACTGAAAGCCATGAAACACTTTAAATATATTAAAGGAGGTATGAATAAATATCTTTATATTCCATGTTCATGGAGTGGAATGTCATGTTGTTACAGTAATAAGAATGTACAAAGTTATCTACAGAGTCAATGCAATTCTTATCAAAATACCAGTAAATTTTTATGCAAAACAGGAATCATATTCTAAATGTAATATTGAAATTCAAGGGAACTTCATACAGCAGAACAATTTTTAAGAACATACTGGGACAATTCATACTTTCTCATTTCAAAACTAACTATTAATATAAGCAATTAAAGCACTGTGAAACTTACAAAAAGACAAAAATCCAATTGAATAAAATAGAAAAGTCAGAACAAAATCCTCACACAGGTTATCAAATGATTTTCAACAAGGGTACCAAGCCCATTCAATAAGGAAAAGACAGTAGTTTCAAAAAATTTTAACCATAAAGCTGAATATTTTCATGCAAAAGAATAAAGTTAAACTACTATCCATATAGTATACAAGAATTAACTAAAATGTATTAAATGCTTAAAAATAAAGGCAAAATGATAAAAATTTTTGGAAGGAATGTCAAGGAAAACATTCGTTGAGTTTAGTAATGATTTTCTGGATATGGCACCAAAAGCACAGGCAACAGAAGAAAACAAAATAAAATCAAGGTTAAAAAAAAAACCTCTTGTACATCAAAGAACATTTCATGTATTGAAATGATAACCAGCAATTCCCCTTGTGGATCAGCAGCAATAAACCTTAGTATCCAGTGAGGATGTGGGTTTGATCCCTGGCCTTGCTCAGTGGGTTAAGGATCTGGTGTTGCCATGAGCTGTGGTGTAGGTTTGCAGATGTGGCATGGATCCCACATTGCTGTTGCTGTGGCGTGGGCCAGGAGCTGCAGTTCCAATTCAACCCCTAGCCTGGACCTTCCACATGCCATGGATGTGGCCCTTAAAAAAGAAAAGATGACTGACGAGCAATGGAAATTAACATCTTATGTAGGATAATATCCAGAATGTAAAATAACCCCTAAACTCAAAACAATAGTGACAGCAACAGCAACAATATCAAATAAAACATGAGTAAAAAAAATTAAATACACATTTTTCCAAGGAAAATAGAGAATTGGCTGATAAATATATGGTAAGATGGTTAATATCACTCATTAGGGGAATCAAAATCTAAACCACAATGAAATAATCTTATATAACTGGAAAGCTATTATTTAAAAAAGAGAAAGTAATGAAAGGGAAAAAATAGCAAATGTTGGCAAAATATAGACATGTTAAAATTGTGCTTTTCTGTTTGGCATGTAACATGATAAGGAGGTATGAAAAACAGGGTGGTAATTATTCTAAAGGTTTGTCATAGTATTACTGTAAGATACAACAATTATGTTTCTATGTATAAGAAATAATTTAAGGCAGGGAATTGAATTTCTCCACACTAGTTATCATGATTCATCATAAGCAAAAGGTGGAAAAAATCCTAAATGTGTAAAGGAGGATGAATAAATAAAGAAAATTTGATATCCTTGAATATTATTCGACCTTAAAACTGAGTTAAAATTCTGATACATGCAACAAAATGGATGACTGCTAAGAACACTTGTTGAAGTGAAATAAGCCAGAGACAAAAGAAAAAAAATGCATTATTCCACTTTTATGAGGTTCTTAGAATAAGTAATTTTATTGAGAAGCCATGGTTAGGGACTGTATGGTGGGGAGAACAGAGAGTTATAATAAATGTTTAAGTTCAACCACTTATTTCTAAAGCCTCAGGTGTTCTCTTTGGTTCTTTATAGTTTGTATTTATTTTTTTAAAACTTAGTAAATGCATTGTTTTTCTTATTTGTTTTATTTGATTATTTGTTTTCCTTCGGTAGCATTACATTGGCCTGGTTCTTTTTTGAGCTGTGTAATCTTGTGTTACTGTCAGCATATTTGAAGGAGCAAACCCCTCTTTCAGTATTTACACATTGGTTTCGGCAGATCTTAGTCAAGTGGTATTGGCTTCAGGTAATGTAAGTGCTTCTGAATCTACAGTGAAGGCACAGTTGGTAGAATTCTTACCAGGGACACAGGTGGGCATGGGTCCAGTCACTTTTCTGGGCAGATCATACTTCCTCTAGCACCTTGGAAATAGGTCTGATACTGTCACAAATTCTCATTTCTGGGTCTTGAATTGGGTCTGCAGAATGGCAGTCTTCTAACTGGTATGGAGATGAGTATTGCTCTAGCCTTAGGAGGATTTCTATTGTGTCACTGGGAACTTCCCTTGGAAGGCAGAGTTGGTCCCATATCCCAGATGAGAAGTACAAGACTGGACTATAAGTCTGCTTTAGTATCAAGTATTAATTTCCACCCACATGCCTCCAGGGGCTTCGGCGCCATAAGTAGGCAAGCCCTACTATAAATGCTGCCTCTGTGCCATGGCTTTATTACAAGCATGTTTCAACATTCATAGTCTGACAGAGTTTGATAAGCCTATCATCAAAGGCATAGGCAATTATGTCTCCAAGTTGGTCTCTGAGAAGTTAGAATTGTTCTCAGACCAGGGATATGAGGAGTTGGAAACAAGTTATGGGCTGTTACAGTTTCCATAGCAAGGACTGAAGTCAAAGAGATTTCCCAAGTCACAGGTAGGCATGACTCCTTCCAGGTCTCTTGGTGAATGAAGCTGGTGAAAGGACCATGGCCAAAGAGGGGTCTAGCTGAGTGTCCAATAGGGCCTGGCTCTTTTTGGTTCTGTGATTCATACCATGGTTTGTGAGTCTGCCACTGGGACACATACATGATTTTTTAACAAGGACCACCTTGGGACATGAGATATCCTGGTTATGTGCATTTCTTCATGGATTCCAAAGCCCCCAAAAGCATTTTTGTCTGTATATTGCTGCCAGATGATTGCTTCTACAGAGGTTATAAGTGGGGACCTCATTTCCACTATTTTGTTACGTCACTCCTTTGAATATTTTTAAATTATCTTTTTTATTATTTACTTATGTGATATACATAATTTTTGATACAAATATCCTATGTGATATAGGATTTGAATACATTTTCTTTCATTCTTCCTCATGTCCTATGAATCATAGTATTTTTGTTTGTTTGTTTTTTGAAGTCTGACTTCATATTGAAAGGAAATGAGGATCATTTAAACAAGCCGTGGGGCAATGTCAAGCACAATAATATTTACATTATAGGTGTCTTGGAAGTCGAAGAGAGAGTGAAAGAATGTGGAATATAATTGAAGACACAATAGCTAATATCTCCACTAACAAGGGAAAAGAAACAGACACCCAGTTCCAGGAAGTACAGAGCCCCATCAGGATTAACTCAAAGAAGAACATACAGAGACATATATAACTAAAATGGCAAAAATTAAAATTAAAAAGGAAAAGTCTTCAATCAAGTTAGGAGAGTACAAGGACATGAAACTCACCTCCTTCAACAAATACAACATAAACACATCTACATATGGGACAATTCTCACAGAACACCTACTCAATCCTGACAGAAGAGCTCAAATACTTGAAATAACAAAATCTCCATGTAACTGGGCAGGATAACAGAAAATAATATTAATATGGAAGCATGGAAGGAGCTGCATCCCTGGGAGGGAGGTGTGAAAGAGAGAATGTTCCTGTACCTGGGGAAGTTCTCTCATCAATAGAGAGATCAGCCAGGACAGAAACAAAGCCTAAGAAGCTCAAATGAGAGCACAACAATTTTTTTAGTGGCAGACAGAAAAGAGAAAACTTTCGCCACCCTGCATGCCCTACCATGATACTTGTGTCCACTGTTTCATGTGGAGTCTAGGGACTGAAATGGCAGGGATTAGAGGATGGACCTAGGGAGAAGACTAGAGTTGGCTGCATGGAGACAGTCTGGATGGTCTGGATTGTGGTACAGCTACAACTGGGGCGTATGGAGAGGTCCAGGTCTGCCATTGAAATAGTGGGAAATTTTAGGTGTTCTCAGTGGGAGGGGTGGGGCCCACCATAGCAATATCTTTAGCCACTTGTTATCAACCACTATCAGGCGACAGGGTACTGCCTCTGTAAAATGCAGGAGCATGCATACAAGCAACTGCTTCAGCAGGCTCCAGGAACAGGAGCAAGCTGCTGCCACTGTGGGCTCTGAGAGAAAGGGCCAATAGGTTGCCACACGCAAAGGGGCTGAAATCATAGCTGAGGCCCTGGGACTGTGCAACTTATGAAGGAGGTCTGCTGTGTGATTTGCAGCACCATCATCAGCTTTGTAAATGTAGCACCTGCAGGACATCTGAGAAGACAATAAGTCCTCCCAAGCATGGGATGGGTCTGGCCTTAGGAATAGTTGAGTTTGTGATCTCCTAGGGTGTTGGAATCCAGCTCCAACAATCAGGTCTAGCAGCCAGGGTGTATACATCCCAAGAGGGGATGAACAGCGTCGCCTTTTGCAACAGAGACAGCCTCTTTGTCCCTTCTTTCAGGGCACTGGACTGCTCAAATTTTATTGGCATAGGTGGTTAATTATATAGACAGATTTTTCACTACAGATTACATCATAGTGTTAAAAGTACATTGATTAACTATTAGGCTTTATTTTTTGATCACATGGTACAGCAGCAATACATCATGTTTTAAAATCTTCAGTTTAAATAAATTTAATGAGTACAGTTCAAGGACCAACAGGCACAGCATATCATGTGGGAAATAGGAGACCCAATACAAACCATATCATGGCCAGCCAATTCCCACAAGCTGAAGAAGTTACAGACACAAAAAATCCTGTCTTCAGACTAGTGTCTATCTTCAAAGTGTCCTTGGCAGAGAAACAGCATGAGAAAATACAAATGAACTTAGCCAGCTGTCACTAAAATTTTCTAAAATCAAGGACAAAACTCACAACTGGGTTTCTTTTGATCAAGAATAATATATGTCTAACTTCTATAGACCTCATTAAAATCCTAACTCTAAAGTTTACTGTATAACTAGTTAGTAGATAAACACTATGTTTTTAATTAAGTTGGATTTAAATGGGGGAAAGTCCTTCAGGATGAAATTTTTATTATATTATTGTTGTAATTTTGTTAAATCACAAATCACTACAGGAAAATAAGGATGGGAAATAAGATTAACAAGCAAATAATCAGGAGAGACTGAGGAAAACCTGAATAGCAAGTGAATAACAGAAAAGACTAAGTTATCCATGGAACAATCCCCACTCAGCAACACAAAATGGAAATTATTTCCTGGGAAATTTAGTTCTCCACCAAGGTCAGTGGGGGAGCCTTATTGTTTGCTGGGGCCTGTCCTTGGAATTGCGTCATGCAGGCAGGCATCCCCTTGTTTAGAAACCTGTCCTCAGAATTGCACCATTCAGATAGGCCCCTTTTCCTGATTAGGAGCTCGCCCTCAGAACTGCACCATTCAGGCAGGCCCTTTTTTCTGATTAGGAGCCTGCCCTTGAAATTTTACCATTCAGGCAAGCTCCTTTCCTTGGCTCCTTGTATCTTCTCGGCTCCCCGCACTAGGGATTGGGCCAGTCTACTGTTTGGGCTGCCCCCAAATCTCCCACAGCTGGTTCGGGTGCATGACCACAGCAGTCTTGGGACCTAATTTTAGTGGGCCTGTTCTGTTGGCTTTGTAAAAACAATGCCTGAGGGACACCATGGCTGATTGCTGGCATTCCTATGGTTAAGATGGGGTCAAGGGCACATGCCAACAACAATGTACTTTGTAAGTTCCACAATGGGTGACAGATAGTACAACAAAGTACACTTCCTTGTGGACGGCTCTGCCAGAAGAATACTCAGAAACTCCTCTCCTCATGGGTACACTCCACTGCCACCTACTTGTATTATAACCCAGAAACAGATATAGGGTCTTCTACTCCAACAACTAAAGAGCAGACACTACCCCTGACAGGGCTCTGACAACCACAAAGCAAAGAAGAGGCTTTACTCAATACCCAGTCACCACACCACCACACCACATCAAGGACACCCCCATCAAGGACACACTGAGGAAACATATGGCAGGAATCCATACAAAAAACAGCCTTTGCACCAAAAATATTAAACCCACCTAGGATACACAGGGATGCTCCCACATAAAAAAATAGCCCTCCAAAACCACAGGAGATTTTTTTTCTCTTAAATTCACAAAGTAAAGGAAATGTAAGTAAAATGAAGAAGCAAACAGGTCACTCATAGTTAAAAGATCAAGAAAATTTCCCTAAAAGTAAAAAATAATAAATAGATCTCTTCACTCTGACAGAAACCAAGTTCAAAAAGGAGATAATGAAGATATTAAAGGCATTAAGAAACACTATTGATAGAAATACAGATTACTATAAAAAGGAACTAGAAACTATAAACAGGAACTAAGAAAAATTAGAAAATATTTGGGAGATGAAAGCTGAGATAAAGGTCATGAATAGCAGACTGAATAATGCAGAAGAAATAAGTGATCTGAAACATAGAATAATGGAAATCATGCAATCAGAACAGCAGAAAGAAAGCCAAATTTAAAAAAAGAAAGAAAGGAGATCTATGAGATACTATAAAGCATGACACTCTACACATATTAGAAATTCCAGAAGGAGAAGAAAGAGAAAAGGTGATAAAAATGTATCTGTATTCCCTTTCTCCACCTTCTCTCCTGAATTAATTATTTGTAGACTTTTTGATGATGGCAATTCTGACTGTTGTAAATTAGTACCTCATATTAGTTTCAAATTACATTTTTCTAGTAATTAGGGATGTTGAACATTGGTGTGTTTTTGTTTTTTTGGCCACCCATATGTCTGTGTAGATCTTCTGGCCATTTTTTGATTGAGTAGTTTGTTTATTTGGTATTGAGCTGCAGGAAATATTTGTATATTTTGGAGATTAATCCTTTGTCAGTTGATTTATTGCAAATTATTTTCTCCCATTCTGTGGGTTGTCTTTTTTTTGTTGTTGTTCATTTGTTTACTTGTTTGTTTCCTTTGCTGTGCAAAAGCTTTTAAGTTTAGTTAGGTTCCATTTGTTTGTTTTTGTTTTGATGGTCATTACTCTAGGAGGTGGATCTGAGAGGATATTGTTGCAGGTTATCTCAGAGAGAGTTAAGACTATGTTTTCCTCTAAGAGTTTTATAGTATCTGGTCTTACATTTAGGTATTTAATCCATTTTGAGTTTATTTTGTGTGTGATGTTAAAGAATGATTTAATTTCCTTCTTTTGTATGTCATTTGTAGCAACATGGATGCACTTAGAAACTATCATACTAAGTAAAGTTAGAAAGTGAAGGACAAACATATATTATCACCTATATGTGGAATCTAAAAAAAAATTACAAATTAACTTATTTTCAGAACAGAAACAGACTCATGTACTTTGAAAAACTTGTAGTTACCAAAGGGGATAGACACACATTGGAAGAATGTATAAAACAACAAAAGCCTACAATATGCTGCCTACAAGAGACTCAGAGTAAAGCAAAGAATAAACATAGATTGGAAGTGAGAGAGTGGAAGAAATAGTTTTCATGCAAATGGAAATGACAGTAAAGAAAGTGTTGCAATACTCATATCAGACAAAATAGAATTTAAAGCAAAGGTCATAGAGAAAAATAAAGAATGATACTGTATAATATTAAAGGATCAGTAAAAGAAGACAATAGTACACTTGTCAACATATATTCCCCAATATAGAAGCATCCAAATACATAAAATAAATACTAACAGACAGAAAGGGAGAAATTGAGAGTGATACAATAATAGTGGGAAATTCTACACCCTATTCACATCAATGGAGAGATCTTCTAGACAGAAAATCAATTAGGCAACAGAAATCCTAAATTATACTGTATAACAGACCTAATTTATATTTTCAGGACATTACATTAAAAATTCATATTCTTTTCAAGTGTACATGGACCATTCTCTAAGATTACAAGTTTTGAGACACAATGTGAGTCTTAAAAATTTGAGTAGAGAATTTACTTCAAACATCTTTTTCTTACCACAACATGACACTAGAAATCAACCACAGAAAGAGAAACCACACACAAAAAAATTGACTACATGGACACCAAACATGTTACTAAGAACCAGTGGTTCAATGATAAAAATCACAGAAATTAAAAAACACCTTGAAGTATTCCCTTTCTGTGCAGTGGGTTAAGGATCCTGTTTTGTCACTGCAGTGTCTCAGGTCAGATCCTTGAACCAGGAACTACTACATGCCATAGGTATAGCACAAAACAAGCAAACAAAACAAACAAACAAACACCTTAAGCTAATGACAATGAAAACACAACCATATAATATCTATGGGATGCAGCAAAAGCAATCCTTAGAGGTTAAGTTCATAGTGACACAGGCCTTGCTGAAAAAACAAGAAAAATCTCAAACAACCTATCCCACCACTTAAAATAATTGGAACAAGAAGATCAAACAAAACCTTGTCAGTAGAAGGAAGAAAATAATAAAGATCAGAGAGGAAAACAGATAATTATAAAATATGTACACATATACAAAAGCTCCAGAATAGCTGAAACAATCTTAAGAAACAGAACTGGAGGTATAATGTTCTTTGATTTCAGACCACACTACAAAGCTGTAGTGATGAAAGCAGTATGGTACTGGCACAAAGCAGATACACAGATCAAGAAAACAGAATAGAGAGTACAGAAATAATTTCACACTTAAATATTCAATTAACCTGTGACCAAGGAGACAAGAATACAGAATGGAGAAAATACAGTCTCTTCCACAAATGGTGATGGTAACATTAGACAACTACATGCAAAATAAGTAAACTAGAATATGTTATCTGGCATGATATAGAAAAATAAACTCAAAGTATATTAAATAGTTAAATACAAAACTTGAGCCAAAGAACTCCTGGAAGAAAACATCAATATTAAGCTCTCTGACATTAGTATTACCAATATATTTTTGGATATTCTCCTCAGGCAAGGGCAATAAAAACAAAAGTAAGCAAATGGAAATATATAAAACTAAAAACTCCTGCATAGGTAAGGATATCATCAACAAAACAAAAAGATGGCCTACTTAATGAGAGAAGATATTTGCAAATATCACACCTAATAAGTGGCTAATATTGAAAATATGTAAATAATTCATATAAATTATTATCAAGTAAACAAATAAGTCAATTAAAACATGGAAAGATGTCCCAAGTAGACATTTTCATATGTCTATTGGTACTATGACCAATAGCCATATGAAAATTTGCTCAGCATCATTCATTATCATGGAAATTCATATCAAAACCACTAGAAGATATTCCCTCATATCTATTACAATAGATATTGTAAAGAACACTGCAAATAGTAAGTTTTGACATGGAGAGAGATGAAAGGGAACCCACAGATAAATTTGTGCAGCCATTGTGGAAAGCAAAAAACACTAAGGGCATTGCTCAAAAAATTAAAAATAAAACTGCTATACAGTCCAGCAACTCCTCGGTATTTATTTGAGGAAAATAAAAATACTGAGTCAAAAAGTTAAATATAGCAGTATGTTTAGTAAAGCTTTATTTACATTATCCTAGATATGAATGCATCCTAAGTGTTTCTTAATAGGTAAATGGATAAAACACACACGCACAATGTAATATTACTCAGTAGTTAAAAATTCAATTCTTGCCATTTTTGACAATGTTGATGGAAATGATACTAAAAGGCTAATACTAGATATTTCACAGTATATTTGAGTATAATTGGACTCAAATAAACAAATAAACAACAAATAAAACAATACAAATAAACAACAAATAAAACAATACAAATTAATTCACAGGTCTAGAGAACAAACTATTGGTAAATAGGTTGGTAGTTGTGCAAAATATGTGAAAGGTACTAAAGGGAAAACATCTTGTTATAAAATAAAGAAGTAATGGGGATATAATGTACAACACAGGAAATATAGCCAATAATAAGGATGGTTACTAGACTTATTATAACCAATTTTTAATGTATATAAATTTGAACCTTTATGTTCAAACTAAAACAATATATATGTCATCTTTACCTTAATTAAAAAATAATAAAACAAAAAATTCATCTTTATGGGAAAAGGTAGAACACTATACAGGCCCAGAAATGATGCATGTTCAGAAAAACATGAAAGGACTTGAGCTTTCACCTGGTGTTAATTCCTAATCTGTGTCTAGTTAGATAATACTAAACATGGAACAAAACTAGTTTCCATATAATGGAAGAGAGGTGACTTTTTTACAAATGTCTAATTTAATTTTCCACAACAAAAAAATCACAAAGTTTACAAAGAAAGAAGAAAGCCCATTCATAGAAAAAAAAAATTAAGAGAAACTATCCCTGATTAAGTATCAGACATTGTGATTACTAAACAAAAATGTTTTAAAAATTGTTAAATATTCTCAACTAGCTATGTAAACAACAGGCAAATAACTTAAGAAAATGATATATGAACAATATAAGTATAGCAACAAATGAATGCAAATTATATTAAAAATTATCCAAAAATTATGTGAATGAAAAGAAAAAATTTTAATTTATTAGAGATATTCAGCAGAAAATTTGAACACTCAGAAAAAAACTTAATGAACCAGAAGTCATACCACTGAAATTATAGGACCAGAGGAGCATAAAATCAAAAGAAAAATGCTAAAAATACATAGCCTAGATATATGTGGAAGTCACCAAATAAAACAACGTAGGCACTTGTGGGAATCCCAGAAGGAGATGAGTGTGCAAGGGAAAGATAAATTATTGGAATGAAGGATGCCTGAAAGATCTCAAATTTGATGAAATACATGGATACACAATCCAAGAACTCCAACAAAATCTAGGAACAATAAACAAAATTGACCCCAATGAAACATTTAATCAAATTTCCAAAGGAAAGCCTTCAATAGAAGACTATTGAAAGCAGCAAGAAATAAATGAATTGTAGGTACAAGAGAATCTCAAAAAAAAAAAAAAAAATCTGGGAATTCCTGTCAGAGGAAACAAATCCAACTAGTATCAGAGTTGGCTCAGAGGAAATGAATCCAACTAGTATCCATGAGGATGCGGGTTCAATCCCTGGCCTCTTTCAGTGGGTTAAAAATCCAACATTGCCATGAACTGTGGTGTAGGTCACAGGCACAGCTCATATCCTGCATTGCTGTGGTGTAGGCTCCTAGCTACAGTTCTGGTTCAACCCCTGGCCTGGGAACTTCTATATCCCATAGGTGCAGCCCTAAAAAGCAAAAAGAAAAAAATCTGCCAATTTCTTAACAAAATTCATTGGAGGAGAGAAGGCAATAGAATAATATATTTTAAATGATTAAAGAAAAAATATTATAAATTTGTGTAAAAATATTATACACAAGCATAGAATGCAAAGACATTTATACCTCCTTTACATTATTTCAACAATATTTTCTAGATTTAAGTATATAAGTTTATCATATTCTTGGGTGGGATTTTCCTAAGTATTTATTTTTTTTGATGCTATGGTAGATGGAATTGTTTACTTAATTTTTTATGGGTTTATTTTTAGAGTAAATAAACACTATTAACTTTTAATGTTAATTTTGTATGCCTACAACTTTGCTAAACCTGTTTATTTGTACAAACATGTTGTCTGTGTGAGAGTGTATGTGTTTGTGTGTGAGAGAGGGAGAGGGAGAGACCTTTAGGACTTTTTACTACATGATTGCATTATCAATAAACAGATAATTTTACTCCCCTCTGTGTTTGAGTATAATAATTCTATGGTAATAATAATAATATCAAAAGTTATCTATAGAGTTAACACAATTCTTATCAAAATCCCAATAACTTTTTTTAGCAGAAATAGAAAAATATATCCTAAATTAATATTGAGGGAAGCAGACCCACCTATAGGATTGCAGACTTCTTTGAGCAGGTGGAATAACCTCCTGGGGGAATAGCACAAGTTCCCAGTTCCAATTTGTAGCCCCTGTGCTAGTGGACCCCAATCTGCACCAAAGGAGCTGCCAGCAGTCATGACCCATTCCTATGAGATGAAGGAAGACAGGTGTCTAGGCTCTGCCCAGGGAATCTACCGAAGCTCATGCCAGTGGCACCAGATCAGTACCAGAAGAGCTGCCAGTGGCAGTGCCTATTCCTGCAAGAGGGCCACTTGTGCCCACTCCTTTTTAATCAGGGAAAACACAGGCACCTTGGCTCGACCCAGAGAATTTGCAGAGGCTTGCGCCAGAAGAGCTACTGGTGGCAGCACCCATTCCCATGAGGGCAGCTGGTGCCAACTCCCTGATGGAGCTGTAGGGTGCCCAACTGGAGGAAAGCACAAGATACAGAGCCCCTGCTAGTGGCCCTGCAAAGCCTTGTGTTAATGGCACTATCTCCATACCAAGTGAGGGGGGGAAGGCCCATTAACCCACATTCCAATCCACAGGGCTATAGAGAGCACTCCTACCAGCAGAAATGCAGGGGGAGGGACCACAAGAAGCACACATCCTGAAGCTACAGAGATAGCCATGTTTTACTGATCAAAGGAGGTAAAAAGTTTAAGAAAGGGGGGGGTACTCCAGCCCTTGACAAAGGAAGAACATTTGCATATAGGGATGAAAAAAAAATTGTTGGTAGCCTTCCTTGCAGATATACTGTTATAACATCCACTTGGGCCTTTATTCTATTATGAAAAGAAATTTGAGTTTTGATTTGTGTCATTTTATTTTCTTTTTGTCTTAGGATATCTTCTTTTTTTGTATTTATCTCTATTGATAGAATATATTTTAGAAAAATACTGTGATGCACACCACTATACATAAACAACAAGAATTTACGTGGATAAATACAGGGAACTGTATTCAATATCTTGTAATGACATATATGGAAAATAATCTGAAAAAATATGTCAAATACCTGAAACTAACCCAATATCACAATGCTGTAAGTCAACTCTAATAAAAAAAAGCTATGAAATTAACTTCTATTCTTAATCTTGTAACATTAAAGAAAATAACTACAGATGGAGCTAAATTGATTGACAAGGTCATATTACTCTCTTACTTCAAGATTTCCACAATGTGGCCTGAAGCCATTAATAGAGTGATGATGTATTAGGGTAGATGGAGTTCCCTTGAGGATTACTAAACACTTTCCCTGAATGAATCTGATTTCTGATGACCCCAAATGGCTCTTTGGCTAACATGTCAAAGTAGAATTTATGGTGGACAAATGATAGATGGAGTTGTAATTTGCATTTAACTCACTCTTGTGTCCCCAGTTCCTGAATTTCTAAATAAATAGATAGATTTGACAACTGGCTGAATCCCTAAATTGACTATATGACCCATAAGATGAGGGCATGATGCAGGGAAGGGCAAAATGGAAGCCCTAAGAACATCCTCTGTTAGCCAAGAAAGTAAAACAAATAACACTGCATCCATGAAGGATTTCCAAAGATTAATGATACCATTAAAATCACAAAGAAAGACAAGGCAGTGGTATCTATTATATTCCAATTAATGTATCAGTTTGGCATGTGTAGAAGATAGATGGGTATTTGGGTAGGACTCTGGACTAAATTAATCAAAGGGAAATCCAAATTTAGCCACTGTTCCAGATCTACTATATTTGCTGAATCCAATAAGTACAACTCCTTATATTTGGTATTTAGCTATCAATTTTTTTCCCATACTAATATTTAAATTACACTGAAAGCAATTTTATTTTTCTTATCAAAGCCAACAACATATCCTTGCAGATTTACCACAGTTAATTTGCTTTTTTTAATTTAATTTTATTGGAATTTAGTTAACTTACAATATTGTATTCATTTTCAGGTATACAGCCAAGTGGATCAGCCATACAGATAAATATATCCATTTTTTTCCCCATATAAGTTATTATAAACTATTGAGTAGATTTTCCTGTGCTATGTAGTAAGTTCTTGTTAATCAACTATTTTTTACAAGTAGTGTGTATATGTAATTCCCACCCTCCCAATTCTTCCCTACCAACAGTCGTTTCACCTATGGTAACCATAAGATTGATTTTGAAAACTGTGTTACTGTTTTATAAATAACTTTTGTATAATTTTATTTGAACAACATATAATTGATATCATGTGATAGATAGTTGCCTTTCTCTAACTTACTTCACTTAGTATGATATGTTGATATGAATTTTACCATAGCATTGTCCATTTAAATATTGTCTTAATATTCCAGAAACCATCACACTTATCCATTATATTGATGGCCTTCTGATGATTTAAAAGTTAGTAGCTAGGGAATGAATGATTGTTAGATAGATTCAAATACAATGATAAAGAAAGACCCCCTCAAAAATGAAAGAACTTAAGAACTCAGTGAAGTCACCTACTCCAAGATGGAAAACAAGTTTGATTCACTTACCATTACCTATCGCACAGGAAACAACGTGACATTTGAATTTTGGTTTTGAAATTAGGGTGATGGTGGCATGTATTTGGGAGTATGCCTTCTTCTTCAGCCTTTTGAAAAAGTTTAAGGAGGATGGGTATAAGTTCCACTGTATGTTTGGTAGAATTCCCCTGTAAAACCATCTGGTCCTGGACTTTTATTTGTAGAGAGTGTATTTATGATATATTCCATTTCTTTTCTTGCGATCAGTCTGTTCAGTTGATCTATTTCTTCTTGATTCAGTTTGGGCAGCCTGTAAGTTTATAGAGAGTTGTCCATTTCTTCTAGGTTGTCAAATGTGTTGGCATCTACTTGTTGATAGTATTCTCTCATTTTTTTTTTTGTATTTCTGTAGTATCTGTTGTGATTTCTCCTTTTTCATTACTTATTTTGTTTATTTGGGTTTTTTTTCTCTCCTCTTCTCAGTGAGTCTGGTCTGAAGTTTGTTAATTTTGTTTACCTTTTCAAAGAACCAGCCCTTGGTTTCATTGATTTTTGTCTACTGTTTTTTGAATCTCTATTTTATTGATTTCCTCTTTGATCTTTATGATTTCCTTCCTTCTGCTGACTTTAGGTTTTGTTTGTTCTTTTTCTAATTCATTTAGGTGGAGGGTTAAGTTGTCAATTTGAGATTTTTCTTCTTTTTTGAGGAAGGCCTGTATTGCTATGAACTTCCCTCTGAGCACTGCTTTTGCAGCATTCCATAGATTCTGAGTGATTTTGTCTTCATTATTGTTTGTACCATTTTAATTTCCTTCTTGATTTCCTCATTGACCGGTTGGTTTCTTAGTAGCATATTGTTTAGTCTCCAAGTAGTCAGTTCTCTCTCATTTCTTTTCCTGGGGTTGATTTCTAGTTTCATGCCATTGTGGTCAGAGAAGATACTTGAAATAATTTATATACTCTTAAATTTGTTGAGGTTAGCTTTGTGCCCCTGTGTGTGATCAATTCTTGGAAATGTTCCATGTGCACTTGAGAAGAATGTGTATTCTGATTTTTTTGAATGTAATGTACTGAAAATGTCAATTAAGTCTAACCTTTCTATTGTTTCCTTTAGGATCTTTGTTGCTTTATTGATTTTCTGTCTAGAGGATCTGTCCATTGATGTGAGTGGGGTGCTATTAATGTCTCCTACTATGATTGTATTCCCATCCATTTCTACTTTTATGTCTGTTAGTATTTGTTTTAGGCACCTGGGTGCTCCTATATGAGGGGCATATATATTGAGGCTTGTAATATCCTCCTCTTGAATGGATCCTTTAACCATAAATAGTGTCCTTCTTTGCCTTTTCTTCTGGCCTTTGTTTTAAAGTCTATTTTGTCTGATATGAAGATTGCAACTCCTGCTTTCCTGTCTTGTCCATTGGCATGAAATATCTTTTCCCATCCCCTCACTTTCAACCTACATGTGTCCTTTGCCCCAAGGTGAGTTTCTTGTAGGCAGCAGATTGAAGGTTTTTGCTTTTCGATCCACTCTGCCAATCTGTGTCTTTTGATTGGAGCATTCAGTCCATTGACAATTAAGGTAATTATTGATAGATATGTATTTATTGCCATTTTAAACCTTATTTTCCAGGTGATTCTATGTTTCTCCTTTCTTCCTTTTTTTTTTTTTTTTGGTTGAATGATTTCCATTAATTTTGTGCTTGTGTGCTTTTCTTTTCAGTTTTTGTGAATGTAATATTTGGTTTTGATTTGTGGTTGCCCTGGTTTTTTTTTTTTGTTTTGTTTTGTTTGTTTTTTTTTTAGTTTTATTTTTTTTTAATTAATTAATTTATTTTTAATTTTCCCGCTGTACAGCAAGGGGGTCAGGTTATCCTTACATGTATACATTACAATTACATTTTCCCCCCACCCTTTCTTCTGTTGCAACATGAGTATCTAGACAAAGTTCTCAATGCTATTCAGCAGGATCTCCTTGTAAATCTATTCTAAGTTGTGTCTGATAAGCCCAAGCTCCCGATCCCTCCCACTCCCTCCCCTTCCCATCAGGCAGCCACAAGTCTCTTCTCCAAGTCCATGATTTTCTTTTCTGAGGAGATGTTCATTTGTGCTGGATATTAGTATGTGAACCCCTTCCTATATCTGCTTGCTTTAGCCTGATAGTCATATAAGCTCAAACACTTCATTAAAATAAAAAAAAGTATCTATTTTTTCTTACTCTGCTTGTCCACATTGTATGATTTTGATATCTTTTTTTTTTAATATCTTCTTGTTTAGATGTGTATTCTGGCTTATTTAAGTGACTACTTTCCAATTGTGGTTTCCTCAATCCTAGTTCTTCCTCTTTTTTTTCCCTTTTTTTTTTTTTAATTTAGAGAAGACCTCTCAGTATTTATTTTAGAATGGGTTTCCTATTGCTATACTCTTTTTGCTTTTGTTTGTTGGATAAATTCTTTATTTCCCCTTCTATTTTAAATGATATTCTTGCTGGATAGAGTATTTAGGTTGCAGATTTTTTTCCTTTCAGAACTTTAAATAAATCCTGCCACTTCCTCCTGGCCTGTAGTGTTTCTGTAGAGAAATCAGCTGAGAGACTTATTGGTGTTCCCTTATAGTTCTTGGTTTTGCTTTTCTCTCACTGCCTTTAGAAACCTCTCTTTATTTTTAACTTTTGCCATTTTTATTATAATATGTCTTGGTGTGAGCCTGTGTGGGTTCAACTTGTTTGGGGCCCTCTGTGCTTCCTGTAACTTGATATCAGTATCCTTTAGATTTGGAAAGTTTTCAGCCATAATTTCTCCAAATATATTCTCAATCCCCTTTTCTTCTTCTTTTCCTTCTGGAATTCCTATTATACGTAGATTGGCCTGCTTTATATTATCCTATAGGTCTCTTATATTGCTTTCTTGTTTTTTCACTTGGTTATCTGTCTGCTGTCCTGATTGGGTCATTTCCATTATTCTATATTCCATATCACTGATTTGTTCCTCTGCATTATTTATTCTGTTCTTTATTGCTTTCAGGTCAATTCATATCTCTTCTAATTAATTTTTTAGTTTTTCATGCCTCCTTGTTACATGTTCTAGTTCCTTTCTGAGGGAATCTTCATTACTATTCATATCCTCTCTTAATTCCTTCAGTATTTTCACTATCTCCCTTTTGAACTCAAAGTCTGCAGAAGTCTGTTTCATTGTTGCCTGCTTTAGGTGAATTCTCCTGTTGCTTTAACTGGGAATGTTTTCTGAGCTTCTTCATCTTCCTTGTGTTTTTCTTTTTCTGTGAGTTTGGGGAAGCCAAACTTTAGTTTGGCACAGTCCAGGTTAGGCTGGTGAGTGGCTTCCTGCAGGTAGAGGGACCTGGTCTGCAGTGGATGGCAAGTGCTTCTTTCTGTGGGGGGGTGGAGGGCTACACCAAGGATGCTCCACCCTCTGTGAGCTGGCAGGCAAGCATGCATGCTGGTGCACAAGGAGTTTCCTGTATTGGCCTACCCCTTCTCTTCCCTCTGCAACAATGGTGCTTTGTCTCTACTGTGGGTCCAGACCTTCTCCCGGGTTCCCTCTGCTATGGCTTTCCACTCCCCAGCCCTTAGCATACCACTCCCCCAGCCCATGTCACACCAATCCCTATCCCCTTAGTCTGTCTCCACACCATCAACCCCAGCCTGCTCCCAGGGACTGATGTCTGGAGCCTAAGTCTCAGTGCCCATCCTCCACCTGAACACCTCAGGCTGTGGTGTCTGTGCCAGTGGTTCAGATGATCTGTGCAGCTCCCACTCTGCTTTTCAGCTCTCAGACCTGCTGCTGTGTTGTTCTTTGTGTCTTGAGATCCCTCTGACTGGGCTGATCTTTCCACTGGTTAGGTGGCTTCCCAGGGTGTGGGTTCCTTTTCTCCTTCACAGCTCCCTCTGGGGAATGCTATTTTCATCCTGA
The DNA here is from genome assembly GCF_016906955.1 of Phacochoerus africanus. Taxonomy (NCBI): domain Eukaryota; kingdom Metazoa; phylum Chordata; class Mammalia; order Artiodactyla; family Suidae; genus Phacochoerus; species Phacochoerus africanus. The sequence goes on along the minus strand of NC_062547.1, from coordinate 56,210,319 downwards.
TTCCTTTTTTCACTCTCTTTTTTCTTTTTTTCTACCCAGTTATGTCAAGAGTTTTTTGCCCTTTTTGGAGGTTTAAGTTCTTCTGTCAGCATTCAGTTGATGTTCTGTGTGAGTCATTTTACATGTAGATTTTTTTTTTTTTTTGATGTGTTTGTGGGAGAGGGTGGGTATGTCCTCTTACTCTTCTGCCATCTTGCCTCTTACCTCTAATTTGACATTTGAATTTGACATTTGAATTTTGGAGGCAACACATATCACCTTTGAGTGTGCTATAGTGATCCATCTACAGAGGCACCTATAGGGCTATTCATTTTGACCAGAGGTCAAAGCAAAAAGAGATTCTACAGCAAAATAAAGTTTCAGTACAAGTTCTCCTGCCATAATAGTGACTAATAGTTTTTCTGATTATTCAAGAATTGTATGGAATAAAACTGAGAGATTGGACACAAGAGAATTTGATGAAGAGATATATATGTAGATCTCTAAAAATCAACATAGATTGTGAATGTATTTCTATTTCATATGAATTTTCACCAAAGGGTATGTATCACAGAGGAGATTTTTAGTACTCAGCTGAAGGAAATTATATGTTATGTGAATTTCAGTCAACATTTTTATATGGAAATTATAGTGCCTGCATAGTGGTCCAATGAACATAGTGGCCACAATGGCATGAATAAAGGGTTATGGCTAAACTCAAAAACTTGGACATTTATTATCAAAACTAGTCTGGCTACTGGTATTTCAAAGCACTTACTATATCTAGAGTATACCCACAGAATTTTTTGTTATGATTTCATCACCCAGGGGACCAGATTGCCATCATTGGACATATTTCATCATAGATGAAGGAAATATTTGTTCTCAGTGGAATAAACATATATTATGGATATTAATTTGCTTTTCTTGCTTGTAGTGCTCCTGCCAACAAAACCATAATGGACCAACATAATGACTAACTCACTATCATGCATTCTACACAGCATTGCTTCAGGTGAAAGAAATCTTTTCATAGCAGCTGACCTACAAGAAAGCTGGAATGGCTTATTAAAAACTCACATAAAGAACCAATTGGAAAACAAATCCTGGAAAAATGGAATTTTTCTAATAAGATATCATTTATGCTTTTAACATTGTCTCCCCCAGACAAGATTCATGTCTTTGTGATTAAGGACCAATATGCAGAAATTTTGCTTCCTGTTCCAGAAAATTTGCCCTCTGTTAGCTTGGAAATCCTAGTCTCCAAGACTGTTTCCACTAGAGAACAAAGGTATGGGTACCCTAAATTGTAAAGTGAGATTGACATCTAGCCATTTTGGAGTCCTCATGCCAATGAACCAAAAAGAAGCGGTAATCTTTGTAGGAGAAAGTTGGTTGCTGCTAAACAATGGAGGTAAGAAAGATTGCATGTAGATCCCAGAGGATTTTCTGGTATACTTCTTAGGATCTTCATGTGCAATAATAAAAGTTCATGGAAAACCTCTGCAATTAGAAAGTCAATGCGACTCAAGCCTCAGAACCTCTGAGAATAAAGTTTTTAGCCATTTAAACAGAAAGAATCAAGTACAACTGAGTTTCTGGCCTAGAGATAAAAAACTATTGAATGACAAATTGAGAAAAGAAGCCAAAGATTTTAGCTATGAGCGTATGACCTGTTACTGAAATAAGAAGTGCAGTACTTTACATATTTTATCGTATTTTCTCTACTTGTTATTTGAAGTTATTTATTTGAATATACTAATTATTTTCTTGTTCTTCCTCCTTCCCATTTAATACAATTATTCAAGAAACATTGGAGGTTAATTTTAACAATTAGTCTTTAAGTAACAGAATATTCAGTGAGATCGTGACTGAATTTGATGAGTAACTAATGCCCGGAATGTATATAATGATTGTTAAGACTGTGTGCCTTCTCATTCTAGGTACAAGTAAGAACATTTTACTTGCAAGAAATGTAGATGTATTTTTATAGAAATATATAGAATGATTTTATCACGAAAGCTAAGCAGCCAAAGCAGTTATTTGTTTATTGTACTTCAGCTCCAAATTCACCTTTCAAACTGCAAACTCTGTGATAAACAGTAGTATCCCTTTATGCATTTCTTCCTTAGAGTGAACATGATGTTAAGATTTCTCAGAATAGGGTGCTAGAGGGGGAAGATACACCTTGCAATCTGTGATGAAGAGGTTTGTGTGAGAACATTTCTAGTAGATACAATTTCCTGCAGGGATCAGACCAATGTCTACTTTAAGTTGGCCATGGATTTTCTGAAACCCTGTTACAGGGAAACCCTGTTACAGGGAAACCCTGTTACAGGGAAAAAGAGCCCTGTGTGATGTGCACAAGGCTGCCTGTGGCTCTCATGGTTGCATATCAAAAATTAATTCCTGCTGCAAGAATCACATCTCCCATACTAGGTGGTTCCTATGTTTCAAAGTCCTTCCTCTCCCCCACATGCCTGAACTCGTCCTGGTTGCTGCTTACCTGCTCCCTGACCTACACTTTGGAGAGTGCCTAGTTTTTTTTCCCAGTAACTCTGTGACAGCATTATTCATCATAAATTATTATTCTTTCTATTAAAATATATCTTTCTTAAAAGCATTTTGAGACATATTTTCAGTCTCCTGATTGAATCCAGACTGCTACAGGAACTTTTCTACTCCCATCCCTTGGGAATCACAATGTGTCCAATAATAACTTGTAACATTTTAGAACCCAAGTGTTATTTAAGTACCCCAAAGAATGGATAATGTGTGTGTGTAGTAATAGAAGTTTATGTATAACTGGGTCACCATGCTGTACAGTAGAAAAAAATTGTATTGGGGGAATAATTAAATAAAATTAAATTAAAAAAAAGAAGTTTGAAAGTAGGAGTCTACAATACAACAAAATATAGAAATTAATATAAGCCTGATAAAAAAAATAAGGTGAATTGTATTATTTTTTAAACATCATATATATTTTTTTCTGAAAATATATACCAACATTGAAATTTTATGCTATTATATCATTGCTTTTGTTATTTTGTTTGTGAGTGAAATCAATGTGAACATTATTGACCTCATTAAATGGCCAATGTAATACAAATATATCAAATTGTTAACTAACAAAAATAAAATAGCTTAAGTATAATTATGATTAGGATGTAACCCATAATATTTCTAGATGCTCTGGAATATTCACTTATAAAATTGTACTTACTAGAATTGGAATTTATTTAAAGAGCATTTATTAGATTTTGGAGTTTGGGGGTTATGATGATATTGGCAACATAATGTTCTGGAAATTCAAAGGAAATGGAAATAACATTGATTATAGAGGGTTATCAAAAGAAATTTCCCAAACGCATAAGGTAAAACCTATAGATTTAGAAGTGGATTCTGATGGGTCAAAATCAATTTATTCTAAACATTTTTAGTGAACATTGAAGAAAAAGGAATACTGAAAGAGAAAGAAGAAACTAAAATTTGTGCTTCACAATAGATAGAGCAGTAATGTCATAATTTTTATTGAATATTTTAATTTTCTTTTTCATAATAATTTATCAAACATCAAAAAACTGTTCTCATGGGAATTCTCCTGTTGCACAGTGGGTTAAGTGTTGTCATTACAATGGCTCAGGTTGCTGCTGCTGGGGCACTGATTCAATCCCTGGCCTGGGAAATTCTTCATGCTGTGGGAGCAACCAAAAAAAAATTAAATTAAATTAAATTAAAGATAAATAAAAATTGTTCTCAGAAATGCTAAAATATATACCACATAAACAATGCCTAAAAAAATATAATATATATAGGTGACAAAATTTGTTTTGAGTGATTCAAGAAGATGTTAAATTATTAGTAATATTAGTGATATTAAGTTTACATGGGAAGTAATAAAAGGCTTCCCTGTGGTCATTGACTTAGTGCTAGGAATCAAACTGGAGACAAAGAGAGAATCCTGGCTTTTTTTTGTCATGACTGGACTAAATTTAAATGGTATTCAGCCGTCTTTCCTTATCATTAAATTTGGAAAGATATTATTATATATAAATTTATACATTAATAGCTTTGAGAAACAATTTATCTTTAGAGCAAGAAGAAGGAAAATGTGAAATTTGAATTATGATTTTTAAACAGTTGGTTTGAATTAAAGATGCTACATTTCAATATAAATCACAATTATATTTCAGTACATATTTTTGAATTCATGAATATAAATAAATATATTTTAACCAATCCAAAGTGTATTTTTCTTAGAGCTAGATACTATAAAATTCAATTTCCTAATTTGGCCAAGCTATTTGTAGATAACTGTAATTATATTCTTCTAACCGGGATAATGAATATTTTCTCTATCTTTACTTCTCTTAGTCCAATATATAAATAATTGCAGTGTATATGATGGTGTCCTGAATTTATAATGCTATGGATAGATATTATAAATATATGACAATATAATTAATTTATTGTTACATGTACACATTTACCATGCATTTCAAGCTAAATAATATCTATTGTAGACATTTGCCAGAATTCAAATAAGTCTGATCTTAGTAAGCAGAAATGCTGAAGCAATTTATCAATTCTAGGTATATTTGATCATCTTGTGTTTCAATATTCCATGAAAGCCTATGCAATTGAGATACAATTATTTTCCTTGGAAGAAATATAACTGTAATAGATTTATGAAACTTATATACTTACTATTATATGATACTTATAAAACATAAACTTTTTAAATATATCCTGAATTTCAATATAAGGCTTAAAATCATTAATACAATTTATAAGTGCCAGTGCCTAATTTAGGGAAATTTAGTAAATTCTCAAATCACTGGGCATCTGAATATTGAAAACATTTTTTTTTTGAATCAGTGAATAGAGCTTATGTGGATTTTGACAACTTGGAAGAAAGTTTAAATTTGGAATTCCTTAATGAAATTCAAAATTTTGTGATAAATCAAAATAAAAATGAAATTTGAATATCATCTCTTTTGAAATGTTACCCTACTTTGTTTTACAGATATGGAAGAATAAAAATAAATCATGAAATACTGAAGAAAATGTGCATAAGCCCAGTGTACCAACTCTCTTTCCAAAAAAAGTTCAAAGTTCCTCAATGTAATTTTGGGCTTATAATTTAGGAAAAAGAAGCATTGTTTATTACCTGGATATATTATGATAAAATTCCTGTTACCTTTTCATAAATATATAATAGTCTTATTTAAAAAATGCTGAATAATGTAGTCATAACAGGGTTGAATATAAAACAATTATGAATATTTTAAACAGTTTTCTGTGAAATAGGATTTTCTAGTTGCCCAGAAATACATAATTCAAAAAGGTGTACACAAAGAATGCTATTTTTAGAAATGAATAGAATAAAGAGGGGCATTAAAGAGAAAAATTTAACGGAGAGCATAGCATGAAGACCATTAGGAAATTTTTAATTCTTGCCTTTCCCTAAAACTTTCATGAATGCTCTAGCCACTTCCTTGTTTCGGAGGCTGTAGATGAGGGGATTCAGCATGGGTGTGAGGATTGTATAAAAGACAGACACCATCTTGTCTTGGGTTGGGGAACGGTTAGAAGTGGGTCGCATGTATATAAACAAAGCTGCTCCATAGTACATTCCCACCACCATGAGGTGGGAGGAACAGGTGGCAAAAGCCTTGTGGCGACCCTTTCCAGATCCCATGCGAATGACCGCCAGAATAACACGAGCATAGGAAACAAGAACTACTGCTACCGGGAAAACAATCATTATTATACACCAGTAGAAAAGAACTTCTTCAAATATTGACGTGTCATTACATGAGATAATTAGCAGAAAAGGGAAGTCACAGAAGAAGTGGGCAATTTCCCTGGACCCACAATAGGAGAAGGAAAATGTAGCTACAGCATCAATGACACCATCAGTAGAACCCAGGATCCAGGAAGAGGCAACCATAAGTCCACAGATTTTGGGGCTCATGAGATTGGTGTATCGTAGAGGGTGGCAGATGGCAATATTACGATCATAAGCCATGACTGCCAAGAGGAAGCACTCACAGCCAAGTAGTGATGTATAGAAGAAAATTTGTGTGGCACAACCTGCAAAAGAAATGGACGTGCTTCCAGACAAGTAATTGTAGGCCATCTTGGGTACAGTGGTACAGATGAGCATGAGGTCCATGAGGGACAGTTGGCTGAGGAGGAAGTACATAGGGGTGTGTAGCTGGGTGTCCAGGTAGATGAGGAGAATCATGATAGTGTTTCCCATGAAGGCCACTGTGAAGATGCCCAAGACCAGAGAGAAGAGGAAGATGTGGGTGGGACTGTGATCAAAGATTCCTAACAGGATGAAGTCAGAGTTAAAGGTCTGATTCTCCAATGCCATGATGAATATGTTTTTATCTACTACAAAAAAAAAATGATATGTTTGGCTGGTAAACATTTACTCAGTTCCTTATATAGAATAGTATTTTGGCAAATTGTGTAGGTCAATAACCAATACATCATGAATTACACCAGAATTACAAATCTCAAAGATCAAGAAGTATAGTATCAGAGAGAAATATGTCCTGTTGATATTTGCCTCACTTAAAAAACTATGGAATTGCCTTAACTTTAACCTCAGCATTCTTTATCTCAACCAGAAGTCAGGGTAATATTATCTAATATTATATTATTGCTATGGTTTCTATAAAAAGGAAACTTCTTAAAAACAAAACATACCTGAAACAACAGAAGTCACTTACCAATATGTTGATAGAGGAATTAAGCTTAAATAAGCATGTGGGAATATGACAATAGAGAGGGAGTATAAGATTTGAGTCCTTGATTTCATGGTACTAGTCACTTTTACAACCAGTGTTAATAAAACTCCTACGTTTACCCATTATTTTATAGGGTGTTTGGTTTGTTATTTATAGTAAGTATTCAATAGAGTATGTGGATGAGTTGAGAAAAGTTTATTCAATTATGTAAATCTAAATCATGTGTCTTTTCCTTTCTCTTTTGAGGAATTTTTTTCCTCAAAAATAAATATGTTGAAGTCCTAACTCCTGGCACCACACAATGTAAACTTGTTTGGAAATAAATTAATAGAGGATATATATGCCATGTGATAATGGAAGCAGGGATTACAGTGATATTCAAACAGAGAACTACCAATGGTTGTTGATGTCATTAGAAGCTAAGAGAGATGCAAAGAATAGTTTTTCCTTCTCAGACCATTTGGAAGTAATCAACCCTGCTGATGCCTTGATTTCAATTTTTAGTGTCTAGTGCTGTAAGATAATTAATTCCAGTTGTTTTAAGCTAACTAGTGTTAGTGCAGTTCTAGGAAACTGATACACCCAATATCACCGGTAGAGAATACATACATACAAAAATAGAAATTCAGGAAAGCTAGAAGTCTACACATTGAAACAACACTTAGTGAATTTTCCCTACAAACTAGGTATGGAGGATAGAGCAGTAATCAGAAAAGAAAGCACTTTGTCCATTCATATTTTAATCAGATGGTGATTAAAAAAGCACTATTGTAGTCTGGAGAAATATAAGTCAAAGGAGAATGTGAGAATTTCGCTAGAGTTTTCAATTTTGAATAGAATAATCAAGGTTTGAACAACCTCATTTGATGGAAACGGGTAAAATAAATAAGAGACTATATCATAGGAAAGAGCAATTCATACCACGTGTTGAATGTAATAAATAGAATATACATGCAAAACTAAAAGCCAAATGATTTTAGGAAAACATAGAGTTTTCTAAGTTATAATTATATTCCTTGTTCATTGTTGCATTTAAATTTCAATATATGTAGTAATTACAGATGTAGGAGGAATATTAATTACTTAACATGTAATTATTCCAGACAAAAAATGATGTCATAAATAGAGAGAACAGCCTGGTGAACAGAAAAATTAAATAACAATGCAATTTTACTTACTTGTTCATGTATCATATTTTTTTGAAGAGGCTAAAAATAAGGTAAAACAAATATGAAAGCTGAGTAATCTTTGCAAAGGAAAATAAATATGTTGATGAAGGTGGAACCTTGAATTCAGCCTCAGGAGTGAATTAAATTTTTTAAGTGTAGAGGTAGTAAAATGCATTTTATTTATTTACATACATTGTGAATGATATTTGAGGTAAGAAAGAGAAAAACTCAAAAGTATTTTAAAATTTCAATTCATTTATGAGTGTGAACTAGAAACATTAATCTACTAAAAAATGCCTCTAAAGAGACCTCATGTTCACCTAAAAAACTGAGTAAAATCTCTCTTTCTCTAAAATTAAAAAAAAATAGTTTTTGTCAATTGGCATGAAAGAACAAACAAGCCTGAATTTACAAACCTATGCCATAACCACACAAAGCTGTGTCTGTGATCTACACTACAGCTCAAGTCAACACCAGATCCTTAACCCATTGAGTGGGGCCAGGAATCAAACCTGTGTCCTCATGGATACTAATTGTGTTCATTACATATCAGTTATAACAGGAACTCCTGAAGTATAAAATTTTAAACTCTGCTTCAGACTTTGCCTTCAGAGTTTTCTTTTTCTCTTAGTTGCAATTTTCTGGTTTTATTTGTGTTTATTTTATCTAATCCATATTGCTTTTCTTGAAATATACTTTATTACTTTGTAAGGGAGAGGGCACATTCATTTATTATTATTATTGTTATTTGTCTTTTTGCCATTTCTTGGGCCGCTCTCGTGGCATATGGAGGTTCCCAGGGTAGGAGTCGAATCGGAGCAGCAGCTGCCAGCCTTTGACAGAGCCACAGCAACATGGGATCCGAGCCATATCTGCAACCCACACCACAGCTCATGGCAATGCCAGATCCTTAACCCACTGAGTAAGGCCAGGGATCGAACCTGCAACCCCATGGTTCCTAGTCGGATTCGTTAACCACTGAGCCACGATGGGAACTCCTCATTTATTATTTTTTAATGGCTTTCAGTACTTCATCGCTTCTCAAAGAAGGGTCATTAATGATCCTTGGGCATTTTATGTACATGCCCAAGCAATAACAACCCAGAAATAATGGAAATCATTGGTAAAAACTGAGAAGACAGTGACTGAGCAAAATGACATGGGCAAGAGTAACCACAGGAAAAAAAAATACCACTTAAATGTACATCAACAATGAGATTAATAATCATAGTTACAGATAATATTAAGAAACCTCAAGAATAGAATGTTGAGTAGACAAAATACAACACAGGGGAATAGTTTAATGAACTTATATGAAATTTAAACACAGATGATTTATTTTTTGAAAAAGTGTAGTTCTTTTGAGATCATGGTTATCACTGGCATGAACCAGTATAGTTCTATGATCAGAGAGAATGTTATACTGTTTTTCAAAAACAACAGTAATGTTGTTTTAGAGCATTTTACAAAAAAAAATGTGTAATGTATTTGTTGTTAAACTTTTCTCTGTACTTGAATTTAAACTAAGCAATTAAAAATGGTTCATAGATGCAAACTATTACATTTAGAATTGATAACTAATGATGTCCTACTTTTCAGCACAGGGGACTATATCCAATCTCTTGGAATAGAACATAATGGAATACAGTATGAGAAAAAGAATATATATATATGGGTAACTATATTGTACAGCAAAAATTGTCAGAACACTGTAAATAAATTATACTTTAATGAAAAAGTGTAAAAGTTTTAAAAGAGCACAACTTGTAAAGCATCCATTAATGTGAGCTATGCTTATTAAAAGAGAATGTGACCCAAATCCACCTTTCAAACCACTCAATTATGTCATTATTCTCACTTGCCACTTTTTTCTAATTCACTTCTATCTACCACCAGTTTCTCTCTCATCTGGGAAATGCCAGTATTGTGCAAGGAAAAAATATATATATCCAATCTTTCCTATTTATGAGCTAAGGCAGGTAACTTCTGCTCCAATTCTGTATTCCTAAAAGAAATATTTCTCAAAGTAATATTGTATGGATAAAATGAAAGAAATCATAAGGTACTTAGCCCAAAAATCACCTAGTAAATGAAACCAATCATCTCCAGTAAGTTTGATATTAGCTTAGACATATTCTCACCTAGTTATTTATATTACATCTTAGTATACATTTGATAGCATATAATTTCAAGAAGACTTTAGTTTACTAGAAGGATAATTCACATGTCTTGCAAGTTTTCATATTTACATAATTAAAAAAATCACCTAACACACAGTTGGAAACTATATGGTTATTGATAAATTAATGGAAAGACAAAATAATGAACTAAAGCTAAAGCACATCTAGGGATACAATAATAACTCATGAGAATGGTCCCAAATCATCATTGTACTACTTATTTCAAAATAATTCTCATATATAGAATAATCTTTATCCTCATAGTGAATTAATATTACTCTAATTTTGTATATTTATCCATGAATATGAATGAATACCCATGAAAATGTATCACTCATTTTATATATGTTAATCAGTAAATTATTAAGACATTTCCACCTAAATTCTAGAAGTACTCATGAAATCTGGAATTCATACCTTCTCTGGATGGTTATTGAATCTTTATTCTTTGTAGTTTCCAAGGAAGACATAAATGGACAGTATAAGTGAAAAAGAATTTTCATTCCTGGAGAATCTCTACTCACTATGCTAATGATAAGATGGAAACTTAAGTTTTTAGCCTTCTGGGAAATCCATTCCCTTGTCTTTAATTATAATAGTTTGTATTATTTTCCATCTTCCCTCCTAGGATGAAGAGACAGATTTAGCTTTTTCTTGACAATACTTACTCAGCTTAGATAATTATGTCTCCTTCCTTGAGTATTAGTGTGAACTCTCTAAAACTTTCTCCCCCCTTTCACATCATGATGAGAGGAAAAACACACTTCCTGTGTAATTGGCACATTGGTAAGCATGCCTGTAAACTCACAGAACACTTAGAAATATTGATTTTGTCAGGTACCCTCATCACTCTGATTATGATCTGTTTTCACCCATGATGAAACTTCTTAAGTGAGTTGTCCAAGGTCATAGAGGTAGGGAATGATATAGTGTTCCATTGTAATCAGCTTCATTTTTCAGCTTTATATCTTAATAAAATAAGTAAATAATAAATATTAAATAAAATACTGTAAATAAAAAATAAATCTTTTAGTTAAAAATAATCAACAAATAAAAATTATATGCATTTAAGGCATACAACATGCTATTTTGTTTTATACGTAGATTGTGGAATTATTACATCAAACAAGCTAATTAACACATTCTTCATTTTACTCAGTTACAATTTTTGTGTGTGTGTGTTGGGAACACTTGAGATCTACCCTGTTATCAAATTTTAAATATATAATAATGTTAAATAAAATCACTGTGCTGTACATTAGATAGCCAGGGTTTATACAATGGTTTGTTATTCAGTGTCTTTGTTGCATCTTCACTCTTCCTTCTGTCCCAAATTCCCATATGAAAGCAAGATGTGCCTCTCTTAACTTGGGCATAGTTGGAATTTTTAATACTTTAAAACTTTCTACATACTTCTCAATCAATATTTTCATGTTTTCCTTATTGTGTTTTATATCCCTCAAAACTTTTATATACATTTATGTTAAATTTATTCACTTTGATGGAAAAGTTCTTTTTATTTTATATTTTGTTGATTTAACGTATGGAAATTTTTTCTGTTACTTCTTTGTTTAAACTGATATGTAGAAATATATTGATTGGTATATATTGATCTTGAATCTAAGAATGCCATTTGCTATTCTAGCAGTATTTAGTGAAGAGGAAAATATTACATATGAATGATTAAAAATATGTCTCTTTAATTTCCTTTTTTTTTGGCTTTTTAGGGCTGCACTGTGTCATATGTGTTGGAAATTAAGATAACTCTGGCTTGAGTCATCAGTGTCAGAAAGTGAGACATGTGGGCAAGGAGAAATCTTGACAAGGCTCTTTACTTCTGCAGAAGGGTGTGGGCACTCCAAAAAGCCTGCATGCTGAACAAAGGACCCTCCCCTATTTATCCCTAATGCAGGTGATTTATCCGTCCCCTTCCCATTGATAAGGTCAGGGTGCACATTCTTCCCAGTTGGCTAATTGAAACAAATTGTTGCTGGGAAAAGAGATAAAGAGGAAGGGGGTTGCAGGGGGCATTTCAGCTGAAACCAGATCAAAATGGAGTAACCAAGATTTCCTTTGATAGAAAAGGCATTATGCTACTTTCCACATATGGAGGTTCCCAGGCTAGGAACAGCCTACACCACAGCTATAGTAATGCAAGATCCAAGCCACTTATGCAAACTACACCAGCTCATGGCAATGCCAGATCCTTAACCCACTGAGTAATGCCAGGGATCGAACTTACAACCTCATGGTTACTAGTCAGATTCCTTTCTGCTGTGCCACAATGGGAATTTCCCTCTTTAATTTCTTAGATGTCTTTTTCTTAACTATTTTTATTAAAATAATCTATATAATAAAATAATACTAAATATATTAAATGCATAATTCATAATATACAATAATGGCTATGATTCTAGCATTTCATCATCAAGTATGAGGTTGGCTTGTGGTTTTGGTAGATATACTTAGCACATTAGCACAAAGCCTTTATATTTCTTTTAGAAAAGCTTTACTTAGTAAATGTCCATTACGTTGTATTGAATAATACACTTCTTTTATTGAGATAATACCTTAGGCTGCTCATAGGCTGAATAACAATGAAATACATTATTTTAGCTTTATAAGTATTTCAGTGAGGACACAATATATGAAAAATAATAATGAAACATCAGTGTAATGACCACCCAGCTTAAAATAAAATATTACAGATAAAGTCGAAGTCTGTGTCTGTTTACATATGTTATCTCAATGTATGTTTTTTATTCTTTTCCTCCATAGATAACCAAAAGCCTATATTTTTTGTTAAACACACTTGCCTTGTTATATTTTTAATGCTCATGTTTGTATCCATAGATAACCAGAACCATTGTATTCTTTCCTTTTCTTTTAGAATTGTTTTTATGAAATTCTTTCATATCAATACAGGAAGATGCATTATTTTTCAATTTTAATAAAGTATAGAATTCTAGCTTTTATTGAAAAATTAAAGATGCTATCATTACTCAGATCATATTTTTCTTTAAAAACATGCCCGTTGATTTAAATATTAATAGAAAGTATAATTATTTCTAATAAATTTTTCCTATATGATTTTATTAATATTTCCAAATTGTTCTCAAAAATAACAGTAATATTTTACATTGCCAACAGGCATATATTTGAACTTCTATTGCTCTTGGTCCTTACCAAAATTAGATTTTATTAACTTTAAAAATTTTGAATCTTGCTTGGATATTATTACCAGATAAAAATAAAGTATACCCCATTAGATATGAATATCAGGAAAATAAAGATTATTATTAATATATACATGTTTCATGCAATATTTGGGAAACATATAAAGAACATTATTTGTTACATATCTGATATACAAATTTATCTTGCATCCTGTGTTTTCATTTGTTCAATCTGACCATCCAGCCACACTGCATCTGAATGTCAACTGCATTTGCTATTTTCTCTATTGTTTTTCTGTTATACCCTAAGGGCCTGGGCACATCTTTTACTCTTGGATAAGTGAAATTTTATAACATTGTTGTAATTAGTTTTACTATGGTCATTTCATTTTATTTAGTGGCAGAAATAAATAAAAACGGAGTTTATTATATTGATATGTATCTAGCAACATTACTAAATACATTATCAAATTAGAAATGAGGCCTCTGTCTTGGGGACCTAGCTGAACTTAAGCCCCCTGGCTTGATTAAGGAGTTCGTGGCCGTTGACGTTCACGCTGACAATTAGGAAACTGAGTTTGGTTCAGACAAGACAGGCTTTTATTAAGGGGTCAGAGAGCAGAGAAGTGGAACTCATGGTCTAAAAGCAATTTTCCCTGAAGAGAGGGAAGTAAGTGGTTTTTAAGGATTGGGAGACAGACAGGTCATCAGGGCTCTAGGAAAGGGGCAGAGATTTTCAGGAGTAGTGGGAACATGTAGTCTTCCATGCTCTTTTGCACTTGGGACAAATTGTGCCTAGCAGGGTACAATTTTCACCTTTGGGTGGAGATCTTATCATGGCGATGAAGCAAAGGAAACTCTCAGACATCTCTAGGTTTCATGTAGGTGTGGTTCTCTGGTCAGGTCAGAGCTGTATATCCCTTGAAGCATATAACCTCTCAAAGTATGGCCTCTCTGCTAAAAACTAGTACTTTTGAAATGGATACAAGAGAGATCACAGCAGGCAACTTTCAGACCTCAGTTGCTGGTGTGGAAATACAGAGATGAATGAAGGTAAGAAAAGTAGTAACCTGGAGTTCCCAACATGGCTCAGTGGTAATGAACCTGAATAGTATTCATGAGGACATGTGTTTGATCCCTAGTCTCACTAAATGTTTTAAGGATCTGGCATTGCCATAAGCTATGGTTTAGGTCACAGATGTGGCTCAGATCCTCCTTGCTTTGGCTGTGCCATAAGCCAGCAGCTGCAGTTCCAATTTGACCCATATCCTGGGATCTTCCATATGTTGTGGATGCAGCAGCCCTAAAAAAAGAAAAAAAAAAAAGAAAGAAAGAAAGAAGAAAGAAAAGAAAAGTAGTGACCTTCAGCCTAATTTGCCCACCATCTTGGAGCTAACTGGTTCAGTTAGGTTTTCTCATCTGGCCTTTGTGGCATACTCTTGGTAAAACAGTCACTCTGTATAGTTAAAAAGGAGTTTTTGCACCTGGGGACTGAGCTGCATAGCATGGAGTGACAAATTCAACTAATAATTCTATTATATTTGGCAATTTTTAAAAAAATGTTACTGAAAATTAGAAACAAAGTCAACTCCTAATTTTTCAATTTCTAATAAAGAAAATGTAGAAGGTGGCTTCCATGTCTTGCTTGCACACAGTGAGGTGTCCTTCCAGAACCTTGCTTCTGACAATTTAATTGTTTTAGATCAAGTCATATTACCTCTAAGTGTTCCATTATCAGTGTCATAAGGTTTCAAGTGATCAAAGGTAAAATCTTAACTGACTTCTATATACCATATACTGAAAATATTTAATGTTGAAGAAAAAGAAAAAAAGAGTACTTTAACTATGTCTTCTTCTTAGGAAAATGAATAATTTTATATAACCCCCTGAGAATTATATAGTTTTCTGAGGACCTGTGGCCTAAAGACATTATTATGCTGTGCTCTTCTATCAACTAAGAATCTTTGATTTGGGGACAAGATGGTGGAGTAAGACTTAACCTCACCTCACTTTCACTGATGAAAACACCAAAATTACAACTAACTTCTAAACAACCATCAACAAAGTAGACTAGGAAATACCAAAACATATATGATACAGCCAAAGACAAGAAGAAGCCACATTAGGATGGTATGTGGGGTGATTTCGTGATATAAGCAATCCCATACACACCAGGCAGGCAACTCACAGATGGCAAAATTACTACATCACAGAGGCTCTCCACAGGAGTGAGAGTTCTGAACCCCATATAAGGTTCCCAAGCCTTGGCATCTGGCATTGGGAAGAGGAGCTGCCAGAGCATTTTTCATTGAAGACCAACAGGGCTTGTGCGTGGCAGTTTCATAGGACTGGGAGAAGCAGAAACTCCATAATTGGAGGGGGCATAAAGGGTGTCAGGTGCATTGGGTCAAAGGGCATAGCAAGGACTCCATAAGAATCTGGGTCAGATCTATCAGCAGGTCTTGGAGGTTTTCCTGCAAAGCAAGGGGTGGCTGTGGCTCACTGCAGGAGCAGATTTTGGAGGGAAATATCCCAGAGAATAATCAGCAATGTTAGCTTTCCTGGAGGCTGCCATTTTCAGAAAATCTGCCCCCCCAATCAGGATTGAGGAGCCCTGGGCCAAACAACAAAAAAGTTGGGAATGAAGCACCACCCTTCAACAAATAGGCTGCCTAAAGACATCCAAGGCACACAGCAAATTTAATCACACCCAGAGACAAAGTCCCATCAACTAGAGGGACAAGACTCAGCTCCACCTACCAGTGGGTAGGCAGCAGTTCCTCCCACTAGGAAGCTGCCCTCTAGCCCCTGTATCAACTTCACTCATAAGGAGGCAGACACCAGAAGAAAGAGAGAATACAACTCTATAGTCTGCAAGAAGAAGATGACACAAAAAAGCTATACAAAATGAAAATGTTGATAAATATGAGCCAGTTGAAGGAAAAAGATAAAACCCCAATAAAATGGATAAGAGAAGTGGAGATTAGAAGCCTTCATGAAAAAGACTTATTGATAATAAAGATGATCCAAGATCTTGAAATAAAAAACTGGGAGCAAAGATTGATAAATTACAAGAAACATTGAACAAAGAAATAGAAGATTTAAAAATTAAACAGGCAGAGATAAAAAATTAAATAGCAAATAAAAAACCCATTGTAAGGAACAAGTAGCAGAATACAGGAGGCAGAAGAATGAATAAGCAAGGTGAAAAACAGACTGGTGGAAATCACTGACAGACAAAATGAAGAAAATGAATGAAAAGAAATAAGGACAGTCTAAGAGAAGCCTAGGCTAACTTTCAATGTACCAACATCAGCATTATAGGGGTGCCCGAATGGGAAGAGAGAGAGGAAAGGCTTGAGAGAATATCTGAAGATATAATAGCCAAAAACTTCCCTAACATGGGAAAGGAATCACTCAAATTTAGGAATCACAATGAATATCACATAAAATAAACCCAAGGAGAAACCCCCCAAGACACATATTAATCAAACTAACCAAAATTAAAGACAAAGAGAAAATATAGAAAGGATCTGGGGAAATGCAGCTAATAACATACAAGGGAACTCCAATAAACTTATAAGCTGCTTTGTCATCAGAAATTCTGCAGGCCAGAAGGAAGTGTCACCATATACTTAAAATGATGAAAGAAAAAAGAAAAACCAAGAATACTCTACAATGCAAGGCTCTCATCCATATATTAGAACTCAAAAGAATTACAAAACTAAGAGAATTCAGCACCACCAAACCAGCTGAACAACAAATACTAAAGGAATTTCTATAGATGGAAAAGAAAAGTTCACAACTAGAAAAAAGAAAATTATGAGTGAGAAAGTTCAGCAGTAAAGGCAAACATATAGCAAAGGTAGGATATTATCCATACACAAATAGGACATCAAAAACATCAGTTATGAAAAGAGGAGGGTATAAATTCAGGATACTAGAGATGCATTTGAAATTAAGAGACCAGCAACTTAAAACAAAATACACTCCAACATCAAAACTTCATGGTAAATTTAGGGCAAAAATAGAATAGGAAAAAGAAATCCAAAAACAACACTAAAAAAAAAAAAAAACACAAGAGAAGAGAACAAGAGAAAAATGGAAGAAAAAAGACCAAGAAAAACAAATCCAAACAATTAACAAAATGGCAATAAGAACACACATATCAGGGAGTTCCCATTGTGGCTCAGCAGTAACAAACCCGATTAGAAGATGAAGGTTCAATCCCTGGCCTTTCTCAGTGGGTTATGATCTGGCATTGCCATGAGCTGTGTTATAGGTCACAGACATGGCTTGGATCCCACATTGCTGTGGCTGAGGAATAGGCTGGCAGCTAGAGCTCGCTTGACTCCTAACCTGGGAACATGCATGCCCCCCACCAAAAAAAAAAAAAAAAGCTCGGAAAAAGAACACACATACCAATATTACCTTAAATGTAAATGGACTAAATGCTCCAACCAAAAGATGTAGACTGGCAGAATGGATACAAAAACAAGACCCATAATATGATGTCTAAAAGAGGACCACTTCTTTTCTTCAAACACATACAAACTGAAAGAAGACAGAAGACTATATTCCATACAAGCAGAAATCAAAGGAAAGCTGGACTGGCAATAATAATATCAGACAAAATAGACATTAAAATAAAGATGTTTACAAGAAGACAAAAAAAGAACATTGCCTGATGATCAAAGGATAAATCCAAGAAGAAGATATAAAAATTCTCTCTATATATATGTACCCTACAAGGGAGCACCTCAATTTCTATTAACAGCCTTAATGGAATTCAAAATAATGCAATAATAGTGGGGGACTTTAACACCCAACTTACAGCAATGGACAAATCATCCAGACAGAAAATCAACAAAGAAACTCAAGCATTAAATGATTCATTAGACTAGATGGACTTAATAAATATTGAAAAAATATTCCATCCAAAAGCAGCAGAATACACTTAGAATATTCTCCATTATAGATCGCTTTCTAGTACACATAGTTTACTGAGACTATATATAATAATCAAACCTCAGTAAATTAAAAAAAATTGAAATCATACAAGAATCTTTTCCAACCACAAAGTTCTAAGATTAGAAGTCAATGACAAGGAAAATGCTGCAAAAACCACAAATACATGGAGACTAAAAAACATGCTACTAAACAATGCATGGATCACTGAAGTAATCAAAGAGGAAATTAAAAAAAAAACCTAGAGAAAAATGATAGCTCAGACACAATGATCCAAAACCGAGGGATACAGCAAAAACAGTTCTAAGAGAGAAGTTTATAGCAATAAAATCCTACCTCAAGAAATAAGAAAAATCTCAAATAAACAACTTAACATTACACCTATAGCAACTAGATAATTAAGAAAAACAAAACTCAAAATGAACAAACAAAACTCAAAGCAACACCACAGAAATATGAAGGACTATAGGAGATTACTGCATGCAACTATATGCCAATAAAATAGACAACCTAGGAAAAATGGATAAATTCATAGAAAGGTACAATCTTCCAAGACTAAACCAGGAAGAAATAGAAAAGATGAATGGACCAATCAGAAGTACTGAAATTAAACTGGGATTAAACAAACAAACAAAAACAGGAGTTCCTATTGTGATATAATGGAAATGAATCTGGCTAGGAACCATGAGGTTGTGGGTTTGATCCCTGACCTTAGATTAAGGATCCGGCATTGCTGGGGGCTGTGGTGTAGGTCACAGATGTGGCTTATATTATGCATTGCTGTGGCTGTGGCATAGACTGGAGGTTGTAGCTCCAATTGGACCCCTAGCCTGGGAACATCCTATGCTGTGGGAATGGCCCTAAAAAAATAAATAAATAAAAATAAAGATAAAATAAAATAAAATAAAAAACCCAAAAAATGAAAGTCAAGGACTGGATGGCTTCACAGGCAAATTTCATCAATTAGAGAAGTGTTAACACCTGTACTTCTGAAATTCTTCCAAATTCTTCCTCTCCAGAGGAAAGAACACTCCCAAGCTCTTTCTATGAAGCTACCATCATATCAAAAGCAGATTTAACCACACAAAAGAAAACTATTGGTCAATATCACTGATGAATCTATATGCAAAACTCCTCAACATAACACTAGTAAACAGAATCCAACATTACATGAGAAGGATCATAAACCATGATCAAGTGGGATTAATCTCAGGGATGCAACAATTCTTCAATAGCCATAAATCAATCAGCATGATACATCCATTGACAAACTGAAGAGTAAAAAACATATGATCATCTCAATAGATAAAATAAATGATTTAGGCAAAATGCAACACCTTTTTAGGATTAAAATAACTCTCTTGAAAGTGGGCTTAGAAGTAACCTACCTTAATATAAAGGCCCTATATGACAAACCCACAGCTAACATTATTCTAAATGCTGAAAAGCTTGAAGAATTTCCATTAAGATCAGGAATAAAATAAGGATGGTCGCTATCACCACTGTTTTTCAACATAGTTTAGGAAGTTCTAGCTATGGCAATCAGAGAAGGAAAAGAAATTATAGGAATCAAAGTTAGAAAATAAGAAGTAAAATTGTCATTTTTTGCAGATTTCTTGACACTACACAAAGAAAATCCTATCAAAAAACTGCTAGAGCTCACTGATGAATTTTGTAGTAATTTATCTATATGTATTAAAATGTTGCCAAAAATGCCAATAATGCCTTTTATATAATAAAGGAATTAAATTTGGATAAAATATTGTACCTTCTTAGTCATGTCTCTTTAGTGTCATTTACTCAAGAAAATTTCCTGTTTTTCTTTTTTTTTAATGACAGGTTTTTTTCAACATTGTATTTCATTTTTAATTGTGGTAAAATACACATTACATAAAATGTGCAATATTAACCATTTTTAAATGAATGGTTCATAAACATTAAACACATTCACATCATTGTGCAACCAAACACTTTTTATCTTATAATAATGAAACTTTATAGTCATTAAACAATAACTCACCATTAGCCACCTCCCCTCCCAGGACCTGTCAAGTAAAATTCTACTGTCTGTCCTTATGAGTTTATTTTTGAAAATATATAAAGGCAAAATCACACAGAATTTGTCTTTTGGGGACTTTTAATTTAAATTTAAATAATGTCCTCAAGGTTTATTCATTAAGTAACATGCTACTGCTAATGGATATTTACTTGGATTGCTTCCATGCTTTAGATATTGCAAATAATACTGCTATGAACATAGATATACAAACAATTTTTAAGTCTTTGCTTTTAAATCTTTTGGGTATATACTCATAACTGGAGTTGCTAATTCACATGGTAATTTTTTATTGTTTAAGAAAGCACTGTATTGCTTATATTTGCTACAAAATTTTACATTAACACAAAGTAAAAGGCTTTCAATTTTTACAAATTCTTGTCATCATTTTTTTTTTTTTTGGTAGTCACCATACTAATGAGTTTGAAATAGCATATCATTGTGGTTTTGATTTTCATTTCCCTAAGGACTAGTATGATGAGCATTGTTTCATGTGTTTATTGTTCATTTGTATTATCTTCTTTGGAGAAATGACTTTCAAGTCCTTTGTTCATTTTTATCAGGTTTTTGATTATAGAGCTCTTTATATATTCTGGATATTAACTCCTTATAAAACATATGATTATCAAATATTATTTCTCATTCTATAGGTAGATTTTTCACAATGTCAACTGTGTCATTTGGTGCATTGGAGTTTTAATTTTTGATGTAGCCTAATTTACTTATATTTTTATTTTTGCTGATTGAATTTTTATATCATATACAGAAACAATTACAAAATCCAATCATAAAATTTTCTTCCATGTTTTATTTTAAGAATTTTATAGTTTTACTTCTAAAGTTTAGGTCTTGGACTATTTTTTTTTGGACTATTTTGATTACAACTTTGTATATTAAAAATACCTCAAAAAAACAACTTAACCTTACATCTATAGCAACTAGAGAAAAAAAAACTGACACCATGAAATACAATGGATTATAAGAGACTCCTGCATGCAACTATGTGCCAATAAAATAGACAACCTAGAAGAAATGGATAAATTCATATATATAATATATATATATATATATATATTTGCATGTGGATTCTAATTTTCTCAGCTCTATTTATTGAAGATTGTCCTTTCCTCATTGAATGATTTTAACATTCTTATACTTTTTTTTTTTTTTAAGGCTGTACCTGCAGTATATGGAAGTTCCCAGGCCAGGGATTGAATCCAAGCTGCAACTGTGACCTATGCTACAGCTTCATCAATGCTGGGTCCTTTAAAACACTGTGCTGGCTGTTGGTGGGAATGTAAACTGGTACAGCCACTATGGAGAACAGTTTGGAGATACCTTAGAAATCTATACATAGAACTTCCATATGACCCCGCAATCCCACTCTTGGGCATCTATCCGGACAAAACTCTACTTAAAAGAGACACGTGCACCCGCATGTTCATTGCAGCACTATGCACAATAGCCAGGACATGGAAACAACCCAAATGTCCATCGACAGAGGATTGGATTCGGAAGAGGTGGTATATATACACAATGGAATACTACTCAGCCATCAAAAAGAATGACATAATGCCATTTGCAGCAACATGGATGGAACTAGAGACTCTCATACTGAGTGAAAGGAGCCAGAAAGACAAAGACAAATACCATATGATGTCACTTATAACTGGAATCTAATATCCAGCACAAATGAACATCTCCTCAGAAAAGAAACTCATGGACTTGGAGAAGAGACTTGTGGCTGCC
This sequence comes from Phacochoerus africanus, assembly GCF_016906955.1. Taxonomy (NCBI): domain Eukaryota; kingdom Metazoa; phylum Chordata; class Mammalia; order Artiodactyla; family Suidae; genus Phacochoerus; species Phacochoerus africanus. The sequence continues at coordinate 56,188,281 of NC_062547.1, read as the reverse complement.
TGATGGGAGGGGGAGGGAGTGGGAGGGATCAGGAGCTTGGGCTTATCAGACACAACTTAGAATAGATTTACAAGGAGATCCTGCTGAATAGCATTGAGAACTTTGTCTAGATACTCATGTTGCAACAGAAGAAAGGGTGGAGGAAAAATGTAATTGTAATGTATACATGTAAGGATAACTTGATCCCCTTGCTATACAGTGGGAAAATAAAAATTAAAAAAAAACAAACAAAAAAAAAACACTGTGCTGGGCCAAGGATTGAACCTGCACCTCCCTAGCAACCTGAGCTGCTGAAGTCAGGTTCTTAACCCACTGCGGTACCCAGAGTACCACATAGGGAACTCTGTCACTCTTGTACTCTTGCTGAAAACCATTTAAACATAAATGGGAGGGTTGATTTCTGCTTCTCTGTTATATACCAGTGGTCTGTCTTTATACCAGCACCACACTGTTTTTTGTTTTTTTTTAATGATTTTTTTCCATTATACCTGGTTTCCAGTGTTCTGTCAATTTTCTACTATACAGCAAGATGACCCAGTCACAATATATATATAAATTATTTTTCTCACATTATCATGCTCCATCATAAGTGACTAGATATATTTCCCAATGCTATACAGTGGGATCTCATTGCTTATCCATTCTAAAGGCAATAGTGTGCAGCTATTAACCCCAAATTCCCACTGTTTTAAAAACTGTAACTGTCTAGTAAGCTTTGAAGTCAGGAAGTGTGAGACTTTCAACAATTTTTTTTCAGTGTTTCTTGGTGCTCTGGAGTCTCTTGAAATTCCAAACAAATTTTAGACTAAATTTTTCTATATGTGTGAAAATGAAATTGGATTATAATAGAGATTGCATTGAATCTGTTGATTGCTTCATGTAGTATTGGCATCATAATGATATTTTCTTCCAATCCATGAATGCAGATTATTTTTTCCATTTACTTACTCCTTTAGTGTCATTCAGAAACATTTTGTAATTTTCAATTTATATCTTTTGCCTCCATGGCTAAGTTTATTCCTAGATATTTTGCCTTTTTAATATATGGTAAATGGAATCATTTTGTTTTATTTTGTTTTTCAGGGAGAATCATTCATTAGCATTGTAGAAATGTCATTTAGAGTGATTTTTTTATCTTGAAATATTGCTGAATTTCCTCATTATTTATCTTTCTCTCTGTGTAGAATCTTTAGAAACTTCAAAATGTAAGATCATATTTTCTTCAAAATTATTTCTTCCTAAGTGGGAGGACTTCTATTTCTTTTTTCCCAGCTTTATTGGTTGCATTGTGTAAGCATTGTAGAAGTTTAAGACATAGACGGTGTTGATTTGATACACACATATATATATTTCAATATGATCACCAGCATAGCATGAGCTAAAGTATAAATTGTAATGATTTGATACATGTATATATTGTAAAATATTTAAACCATAAGGTTAGTTATTATATCCTTCAATTCAAATTATTACTATTTTTGGTGGTGATAATATTGAAGCTGTACATTCATAACAACTTTTTAATATATGGTACATCATTGTTAACTATTGTTATCTTGCTACCAATTAAATCCCTGGAAAGTATTAATCTTGTACCTGAGAGTTTGCACACTTTGAGAAACATCTCCCCATTTCTCCTACTAAATAGCTACCATTCTGTTGGTTTCCTGAAGTTAGTTCTATGATTTTAATTTCCTCATATAAGAGCAATCATACAGTATTTGTCTTTCTCTTACTAATTACAATAATTTAGCATAATGTCCCCCAGTTCTGCCCATGCCATAGATGATGGGATTTATTTCCTTCCTTTTTACAATTTAATGATATTCCATAGTGTATATGTAGTGTGTGTGTAGGTGTGTATGTCTATGTATCAAATGTTCTCTATCTGGAGGCAGATCAAGATGACAGAGTAGTAAGATGTCTTCCTAAACTTCTCCCACAAACACATTAAAAAAACACATCTACATGTAAAATGACTCACACAGAACATCTACTGAATGCTGGCAGAAGAACTTAAACCTCCAAAAAGGGCAAGAAACTCTTGATATAACTGGGTAGAACAAAAGAGAGAGAGAGAGAAAAGGAATTAGGATGGGACTGGCATGCTGTGAAAGAGAAAAGAAACCCACATCCTGGGATGATGCCTAACAAACAGGGAGATAAGCTGAGATGGAGGGACCTCAAAGTTGACAAGAAAAGTGCAGCAGCTGGACTGAGGATGGCAAAGTAGAGTGGGAGCAGCACAGATCCTCTGTACCACTGGCCTGGATACCTGAGATGCTTGGGTGATGAGATTTAGGCTCCAGAGATCAGTCCCAGGGAGAGGGCTGGGGTTGGATGTGTGGGGACAACCTGCGGGGCTAAGGAGAAGTGCACCATGAGTAGGGGAGCAGTGTGCTATGGGTTGGGGAGTGGAATGCCACAGCAGAGGGAACCTGGGATAAGGTCTGGGCTGGCAAGAGAAGCAAGGCTCCATTGTTGGAGAGGGCAAGAAGAGGAGGGACAGACAGCCATAGGAACCTCCCAGTGCATGGGCACATGCTCTCAAAGAGTGGGGCTGCTCTGGTGCAGGCTATGGGTGGCAAGAAGCCACATACTCTGGCTAAAAGAGACTGGGTTCTTCTTGTGTGGGATGCAGGTGGCCAGGCACATCTGGTGTGGGCCAGGGGCAGTGAGGGTCTAAGAGTTATTGGGTGCCTCTTGTGTGATCTACAGGTGGCAGGAACAGAGTGTGGCAGTCTTCTCAGAGGCTGGAGGGAGGCATGGCCTGCCACCACTTGGGGCCTGTGAGTGGGCTTTGCCTCTGGCCCCAGTCACCTCAGGGTTTGGAAAAAAAAAAGGCACTGCAACCAAGCACCACACATTATTTCTCTCACACCCCTGGGAACATACCTTCCCTGCAGCTGCCACTACCAAATGCTCTAGGTGCCCAGATGCTTGATTACTGCCCTTTCTTAAGTCCTTCCAACTAGGAGCAGTTGGTGCAGCACCTCCTGTGTGGGCTAAATGGGACAGGGTTCTTCCTAAACAGTCTGCAGGTGGCAGGAGAAAATCACTGCAGTTATCACTGACACTAGAGGTGGGTGTGGCCTTCTGCCACTGGGAGTCCATGAACAGGCATCACCTGTGGCCCCTATTACCTCAAGGGTACAACATAAGAGGGCATTCTTACCAAATACCACCTGTGGTGGCTCTTGAATTACTGGAAGCACACTGGTCTAGTTGCTGCCACTGCCAAGTGCACTGGGAAGTGCCCACATATTGATCTCTGTCACTTCTCAGGATCCTGAAACTAGGAGCAGCCTGTGTAGCACCTCCTGTGTGGGCTAAGTGAGACAGGGTGCTAATTGAAAAGTTTGCAGGTGGTGGAGACAAGCCACCACATTTACCACTGAATCCAGAGGTGGGCATTTCCTGCTACCAGTAGGGGTCCCTGAACAGGCACCACTATTGGGTCAAATCACCTCAGAGGAGGGCATTGCAATTGAACACTACCTGTTGTGGCTCTCACTCCCCTGAGAACTCACACACTCTGCTGCGACCACTACAAAATGCTCTGGGCCCCTTGTCAGTCTGCATAATGCTCAATACCACTTCCAATGGCCTTGCAACTAGGAGTAGTCAGTGGCAGTTTCCTGAAGGTCCTTGCTGCTATTAAGAGCCCAGCAACCAGGCACTGACTCCTAGCCCTAACCATTGTATCCTTCTCCCCAGAAACAGACTCAGCACCCTAAGGATATCAGCATGCTCACACCAAAGAAACAGAAACTATTCAAATTCCCACACCAAAAATAAATAGTAACCCCCATAAATACAAAGGGGTGCACTTGCATAGAAGTAGCTCCCCAAAAACTACTGTGTGGCTTCCCTAAACTCACAGAAAAAGGAAAACATAAGCAACATGAAAAAGCTCAGAAACCACTCCCAGTTAAATGAACAGAATTCACCTGAAGTAGCAAACAATGAAACAGACCTCTGCAATCTGATAGACATTGAGTTCAAAAGGGAGATAGCAAAAATACTGAAGAATTAAGGCTGAATATCAATGAATTAAGAGCATAGATAAAAAGTAATGCAGATTCATTTAGAAAGAAACTAGAAAATATAAGGAAGAACATAGAAAAATTCAAAAATTAATTTGCAGACACACAAACTTAGCTAAAGTCACTAAAGAGTAAAATGAATAATGCAGAGGAATGAATTAGTGACATGGAAGAAAAGATAATGGAAATCACCTAATCAGGACAGCAGACTGAAAAACAAATGAAGAAAACATGAAAGCAATATGAGACCTATGGGATAATATAAAGCAGGCCAATCTACACACAATAGGAATGCCAGAAGGAGAAGAAAAACAAAAGGGGGTTTAAAATATATTTGAAGAAATTATGGCTGAAAACTTTCTAAATCTAAATGAAACTGATATCAAGATTCAGGAAGCAGAGAGGGCCCCAAATAAGTTGAACCCAAATATGTCCGACAAAAGACATATGATAAAAATGGCAAAAGTTAAAGAGAGGATTCTAATGCAGCAAGAGAAAAACTAAGCATTAAATATAAGGGAACCCCTATAAAGCTATCAGATTATTACACTAGAAACACTACAGGCCAGAAGGGAGTGGCAAGATTTATTTAAAATGCTAAAAGGAAAAAAAATTGCAGCCTAGAATACTCTATCCAGCAAGAATGTCATTTAAAATAGAAGGGGAAATAAAGAATTTCTCCAACAAACAAAAGCAAAAAGACTACAGCAACACTAAACCCATTCTAAAAGAAATACTGAAAGGGCTTCTCTAAATAAAAAATTAAAAAAAAGAAGAAGAAGAAAGAAGAAACAGGATGGAGGAAAAAACAATTGGAAAGCAATCTTTTAAATAAGCTAGCATATAGATCTAAAAGAGGGGAAAAAAAAAACTTCTTTAAAAGTTATAATATACACAAAGAACAGCAAAAGGATACAGATGAAGATGTTTAAAAAAAGGAATATAGAATCATAGAATGTGGGGAAAGATAGTAGTAAAATATAGCTTCATTTTTTTTTATAATAATATGTTTGAGGCTGTATGACTATCAGTCTAAAGCAAGCAGATACAGGAAGGGGTTCACATACTTAAAAAACAGGGCAACCACAAATCAAAACCAAATATTACATTCACAAAAACTGAAAAGAAAAGCACACAAGCACAAAATTAATGGAAATCATTCAACCAAAAAAAAAAAGGAAGAAAGGAGAAACATAGAATCACCTGGAAAATAAGGTTTAAAACGGCAATAAATACATATCTCTCAATAATTACCTTAATTGTCAATGGACTGAATGCTGCAATCAAAAGACATAGATTGGCAAAGTGGATAGAAAAGCAAAAACCTTCAATCTGCTGCCTACAAGAAACTCACCTTGGGGCAAAGGACACATGTAGGTTGAAAGTGAGATGATGGGAAGAGATATTTCACACCAATGGACAAGACAGGAAAGCAGGAGTTGCAACCCTCATATCAGACAAAATAGACTTTAAAACAAAGGCCAGAAGAAAAGGCAAAGAAGGACACTATTTATGGTTAAAGGATCCATTCAAGAAGAGGATATTACAAGCCTCAATATATATGCCCCTCATATAGGAGCACCCAGGTGCCTACAACAAATATTAACAGACATAAAAGGATAAATGGATGGTGTTCTGAGACATGTTTTTATAATATTTTCTTAGCCTCTTTGCTGAAAACTTCATCTTGTCCTTCCTTACTTTGTCCTGTTTTCCTTCTTGAGAACCAGTCACGGTAATGGTAAATGACTTAAGCTTAAGAACAAAGACCTAAAGGCATGAGTTATTCATAGAGTCAGCTGAATGAGGACATAATACATTGGTCTAGGCATGCCGGACCTGTGCAGATTGGAACGCCATTTGCGCAAGCATGATATGTCCTCTAAAGAATAAGAGAAAGAGGAACCTCATGGCCAAGTGGTTTATGAAGGGTCCTTAGCAGAATATGCATTAGCAAAGAGAACCAAGGTGCAAACCTAGGCACACAGGGTTGCCACAAATAGGCATGCCATTTGTGGAAGCTCAGTGAGAATTCTCTGAAATGCTGTGCATAGATAGCTAACTCAAATGCTAATGATTCTTAAATGCATAAAGTTTAGAGTAAAAGTTTAACCATCTACCACATAAGTGACTCTTAAAAAATAAAGTAACTTATAAAATAATAAAAAAACCCTATATCCTGCACCTGCAACCACCTTTTCACTTGACATAATCCTCAAGAGCACAATAAAAGAAGTGTGGTTTCTTGAGGCAAGGCTCTTGGTCCCTGAGACCTTGAGTCCCCCAGTTCCCACCTTTACTTAAGGTAACTGTCTCTGTGTCTTGTTTTATGTTAACTTTTTTTTCCTTAAGTTCCACAGCCCCATTCTTCAGCCCCATCCTGATGAGCTGGTCTCAGTAATAAACCATTAGAGGACCTATTAAAAGAGGCATAAAATATTTATATGAGAAGGGATGAAGAAAACCAAAAAACAAAGGACAAGATCATGTTTGCATATCAATGAAAACAAGACAGGTCAAATCAAAGGTGTCCTAAGGACAAAAGTAAGAGAGGGTCACAATATCAGCCTCACTGCTACCCAGAAACAAGGCATAAGGGAAAGGGTAATAGATGGCAAGGTGAAAGCCGGTGCTTTAGGTGTGGCAAACTGGAACATTTCAAAAGGGAATGCCCTGAATGGAAAAAAAGGAGGAGAAAACAATCCCTCTCATGTTATTTGAGGAGGATAAGGACTCGGGGGGGGGGCAGGGGCTCTCAATAGTGATTGATTAACTTAAAAACCCACAGGTGCCCTACCCAGAGCCCTTGATAAATTTAGAGGTAGGGCCATACCATGAAACCATGATTTTTCTTATTGATTTGGGGGCATCTCGCTCCAACACTTTGTTATTTGCCCAAAGGGTTTTCTCCTTCTCGTGAATAGATACTAGTATCTGTGGTAAAAGGGGAGGGATTTTCAGCAAAAATTTTAGAAGAAACCAAAGTAAATTTCCAAAATAGATGTGCCAAAATATGCTTCCTTTGGTTCCAGAGGCTGACACAAACATGCGTGGAAGAGACCTAATGGCCGAATTGGGACTTGGCTTACAGGTAACCAAAAAAACTTTACAAGTAAAATTGAATCTTTTAACCCCAACAGTGGATGGACAAATTCAACCACAAGTGTGGGCATCAGAGGGAAATCATGGGGGACTTAAAGTGACCCTAATTAAAATACAGTTAAGGATCTATGGAGAAGTAGCCTGGAGAAAACAATACCCTCTCTCTCTACAAGGAAGGATGGGACTTAAATCAATTATAGAAGGACTACTTCAAGAGGGTCTCATAGAACTCTTCATGTCTTCCTGTAATACCCCTACACTTCCTGTGCATAAGGAGGATGGGTCCTATTGCTTAGTCCAGGATTTGCGGGCAATTAACCAGATTGTTAAGACTAAACATCCAGTGGTCCCAAATCCTTATATCCTCCTGAGTAAAATTCCATTTGACCACCAATGGTTCAGTGTAATTGACCTAAAGGATGCCTTTTGGGCATGCACCCTGGACTCAAACAGTCAGGATCTATACACCTTCGAATGAGAGGACCCAGTAACTGGAAGAGGAAAACAGTATAGATGGACAGTCTTCCCCAAGGGGTTTAAAGACTCCCCACATCTTTTCAGGCAAATTTTAGAACAGGTGTTGGAAGACTTTACACCCCCTCACGGGGACATGTCTACCCCAATAGGCAGATGACTTGTTACTCTCAAACACTGATCAAAAGAAACTTAGAGCAACTACAGTTTCCCTTCTCAATTTTCTTGGGGAACAAGGCCTTAGGGTCTCCAAGAAGAAGTTATGATTTATTAGGACCTCTAATAAGTGGGGGTAAAAGAAAACTCAGCCCAGAAAAAATAGAGCAGATCATAGCCCTGCCTCTACCAACTACCAAACATGAATTTAGAAAATTTCTAGGCCTGATTTGATATTGCCTCCTTTGGATCAATTCTTATGCATTAAAAACTAAAAATCTATATTCTAAGCTTGTGGAGGAAGGCCCTGATCCTACTATGGAGCCATAAGGAAATACAACATTTCAGGGATCTGAAGGAGGTGCTGATGGGTGCCCCTGTTCTGGCTCTACCATCCTTTGAGAAACCTTTTCATTTACTTGTAAGTGTGGACAGGGGAATGGCTCTAGGGGTCCTTACATAGGAACATGGAGGAAGTTGCCAGCCAGTGGCTTTTCTTTCCCACCTCCTGGACACTGTCACCAGAGGATGGCCTGAGTGCATACAGTTGGTAGCCACCACTGCCCTCTTAACTGAAGACAGCAGGAAACTCACCTTTGGAGGAAGGCTAACCATGAGTACCCCACACCATGTACAAGACATCCTAAACCAAAGGGTAGGGAGATGGCTCACTGACTCCCGAATTTTAAAATATGGGCCTATATTATTGGAAAGGGGTGACAATTTAACCACTGATGAGGCCTTAAACTCTACTTTTCTCCTCACTCAAAGGGAGCCCTCGACTCACATCAAACATCATTGTTTAAATTTAATAGACTATCAGATCAAAACTCGGCATGATCTATGGGAAAGTCCCTTCTGTTCAGGGAGATATTTATCCATTGCTGGATTTTCTTGGGTCATCCAAGGAAAATGAAACAATGGTCACTCAGTTATTGATGGAGAGACTCAATCGATAGCTGAGTCAGGAAGACTCCCAAATGCATGGTTGGCTCAAACTTGTGAATTCTTTGCCCTTAACCAATCCTTAAAATATTTAAAAAGAAAGGAGGACACAATCTATACTGACTCTAAATATGCCTTTGGAGTGGTCCATACCTTTAGAAAAATTTGGATGGAGATGGGACTTATTAACAGTAAAGGACAGGGACTAATACATGAAGAATTAATTAAACAAGTACTTAATAATCTCCAACTTGCAGAAGAGATAGCAGTGGTATATGTACCAGGCCACCAGAAGGGGGCCTCATTTCAAGCCCAAGGAAATACCTTAGCAGATGAGGAAGCCAAGAGGTTGGCATTAGAATTGGAGTTTCCTATCTTCCATCTTCCTCCCTTCCCAAAATAATAATCTCTCCTTCCTTTTCAAAAAAAGAGAAGGAACAGCTACATCAGCTGGGGACCCAACCTGACACTGAGGGAAGATGGTTCCTCTGGGACATGAGAAAATGCTATCCAAACCCCTTATGAGAGAAATTCTGACATACCTACACCAAGGGATCCTTTGGGGGCCTCAGGCCATGTGTGACACAGTTTTAAGGGTCTGTGGGTGTGCCAGTATTTACACAATAGCCAAACAGGTAATAGAAGGTTGCTTAACATGCAAAAAGACCAATGAAAGGACTTTACCAAAAACAGCTACCAGAGGAAGGTCTCCTGGTTTAAGGCCTTTTCAGAGTATCCAAATTGATTACAATGAAATGCCCCAAATAGGGTGACTTAAATACCTCTTAGTCATAGTAGACCATCTCATAGTAGACCATCTAACTCTCATAGTAGATCATCTAACCCCATTACCCAGTGCCACTGCCAATTATGTGACAAAGGCCCTAATAGGGCAAATTATTCCCCAATTTGGGATGGTTGAAAACATAGATTTGGATAATGCAAGTCATTTTACAGCTCAGATAATAAAGGGACTCCCTAAAGAATTAAATATTAAATGGGAATACCATACCCATGGCATCCTCCCTCTTCTGGTCGAATTGAGAGAATGAACTAAACTCTCAAAACTCACTCAACTAAATTAATACTAGAAACCCAGCTACCCTGGACCAAATATCTCCCTATTGCTTTACTCAGAATTAGAACTGCTCCCTGAAAAGATGTTGGTCTATCTCCACAGGAAATGTTACATGGACTATCTTACCTAGGTAGATCATCTGACCTGCTTACCTTTGAAGCCAAAGATCAATTTTTAAGGAGTTATGTATTTGGTTTATCCTCTTCTCTTCACTTTCTCAGACAGAAGGGATTACTATCCCAGGCTCCACTGCTTGATTTCCTGCTCCATTCACATCAGCCTGGAGACTAAGTGCTAATCAGATCATGGAAAGAAGACAAACTCCAGCCAACCTGGGATGGACCTTTCTTTGTGTTGCTGACCACCAAAACTGAAGTTTGAATGTCTGAGCAGGGATGAACTCACAACACCTGGGTGAAAAAAGTGGGGCCATAGCAGACAAAAAACAACAGGTGGCTTCTCCAGGACCACTGAAACACAGTTGGTCTTAAAAAGGGCTTAAAATCACTCCTGATATGGGTGACTATTTGTGGATCATTTGTATTTGGTAATCAGGGTGAATCATGGGACCCTCTAACTCCAAAATATTATCAGGTCCTGGAATTATGGGCAGGTTATCCACACACATTAGTTATTAACTTAACCCAGACTCCAAATAGTCATAAAATTTGATGCTTGCCAGGTCCTAGATTGTGGAACTCTAGAAATTCAAAGACAACTTTCATCTGTAAATAAATATCTTTGTCCAAAACTCAGCCCACAAAAACTATATAGACAAGGGAGAAAACAGGACTATAAATACTATAAAATCCATGTACAAGTTGGAATGATGTTTGGTGGACCACCCAATACAAGGGGTGGACTTCCCCCATGCTCATAATTTATGAGCATTAAGGAGAAAGATTCACATCTCAAAGGGAGAACCCCCAATTAGTTGTACCCACTTAACACATAACCCAATCTTGTTGACTATCAACAACACAGTCACCTTAGCCCAGCCACCATCAGTGGCAACTCATATATACAGTTTAGGAGCTGATATTTCTGGGACAGACCCAGTGGGATGAATGGCTCTTAGGTTAGTGCCTTCAACCCAACCAAATACTCTTTCTTCCCAATCTCCAATATCGACTCCTCTCCTTAGACCCTCACCTCTTCCCAATCCACACCCTCAAAATAGCCCTAATATAGCTAAAATAGTCAAAGTTACAAGACTCAAACAATTCAGATAGAAACAGGATATGGGGACACAAATGCCTGCTTGAAATTAATAAAATATCCTCTGGGCACACTACATAAAAGCAATTGTTATGCCTGTGTCACAAGGAGACCAGAGGCCCAAGTGGTTCCCTTTCCTCTGGGATGGTCATCAGACCCACAGAGTCCTGAATGTATGATTGCCCTTTTTTAGGACAACGTGGCTTGGAATAATGAGTCCTGTTGGGCCTTGTCACTGATATTTCCTGAAGTCAAAAGTTCCACGGATCAGCCCTTGAAAACTGTTTGGCTACCAAGTAAAAACATCAATTTCTCCTCCTGTCTAGAACAACAGGGGGCAGAGACAACCTGACCAGGTGCAGTGAAAACCGGTCCTACAACACCATCCACAATAAATCCCAGTTCTGAGTGCCCCAGGCAGATGTCTGGAGGTATTGTGGGGGTGCACTAATGGGCAGTCTTCCAGAAAACTGGAGTGGCACCTGTGCTTTGGTGCAATTGGCCATCACTTTCACCCTGGCATTTAGGCTCCAATCTCAATCTGAAAGGAATGAGACACCACTCCAGAGGGGTCCTTTGACCCCCCCCAGGTTTATGTTGACTCAATAGGTGTTCCATGGGGTGTTCCAAATGAATTTAAGGCAAGAAATAAAATAGCTGCTGGGTTTGAATCTGCTCTCTTTTGGTAGTCAAGCATAAACAAAAATGGTGATTGAATAAACTACATATATTATGATCAGCAAAGATTTGTTAATTACACTAGGGATGCCATTAAAGAAATAGTTGAACAGCTAGGGCCAACTAGTCAAATGGCATGGGAAAATAGACTTGCTTTAGACATGATGCTGACAGAAAAGGGTGGAGTCTGTGTAATGATTGGTATCCAGTGCTGTACTTTCATTCCCAATAACACCACCCCAGATGGCACCATCACTAAGGCCCTATGTGGATTAATGACCTTAGCAAATGAGCTTTCAGAGATTTCTGGTATTAATGACCCCTTCACAGACCTTTTAGAAAATTGGTTTGGAAAATGGGAGAAACTAATAGCTTCAATCTTTACCCCTCAAATTGCTGTAGTTAGTGTCCTTGTCTTAGTTGCATGTTGTATAATTCCTTGTGCCAGGGGACTTACTTATTCATAGATTAATAGAGACTGCCCTAACAAAGCAACTGGGGGACCCCCTCCCCACCAAGCCAATATACTCCTGATGGACACAATAGAGCATGAGAACCAAACTATGCTCAAAGAGTTTGAAGAAAATAATATTTGATTTAAAAAAATGAAAGGGAGGAATTGTAGAAAGTAACATAATGTCTTTTCTATCAAAGTAAATCTCATTTAATCCATTTTGATCCAGTTTTGGCTGAAACGCCTCCCTGCAACCCCCTTCCTCTTTACCTATTTTCTCAGCAATAATTTGTTTCAATTGGCCAACTGGGAAGAATGTGTGCCCTGATCTAACCAATGGGAAATAAATAATGCAGTGCTCATTTTTAACTCCATAAAAGAGCACCTTGCTATTCATGTTTATCACTATTTTTCATTCAATAAATGTTAGTTGAAATTAATAAGCAGTAGCAAAGGAAATGACTCAAAATTATGAGGTTTAAATGAAATCATTAGTGATTTTAGTTATAAATGATCATAATTGAAAGCCAAATGAGCAACAACTAAAAAAACAGTGCTTTAGCACATGTTTGTTTCCCTGAAGATAATATATAAATGAGGCAGAAACTTGTAATAATGATACATTTCACATACTGAATAAAAAGAACTGTCCCAATTATAAAAATATGGGTTAAAAAAACTAAAAATATAATTATTTACTTAGTGGAGGTAAAAAGACCAATATATATGTACTATTTTCTTTGGCTTGTGTATGCATAAAGTAACATTAATAAGATTTATATGCATACATATATGTTTGTGTATATGACAATGAAATTAGGCAAAGTTTGAAGTGGGAATGAGCTAAATAGTTCTTGAATTCTTGGAAGATTATGATTCAAATTATATTTATTAGAATCCCATAACTATGTCTGTAAAAGAAAGTCTTGCTATTCCAAGATATCTCAAGTAGAGATTTCCTAGGAGAGCCTGTATGGTAATTTCATAGACACAAATAGTAAAAATAGAAATTTGGAAGTAAACAATGATGACTCAATATTGAGTTATATAAAAAGAATGAGGTCATCTCTGTAAAGATTATCACTAAAATAAAGGACATAAAAAATTAAGGAGACATATCAAACATAGGAAAGAAATTTAACAAATCCATAATTAACAGAATTTCAAAATATAATAGATTGACACTAGCAATGAACAATAAGAAAATAAAATTAAGTAGTCCATTTGTAATATCAACAATAATAATATATATTACATGCTATATATAATATATGTTACATATAATAAATTTAACAAAATACATAAGATTTTTATACCTGGAAACTACAAAATTTTAAACATTAACAGAAATTCAAAGATATTCTGTCAATTAATTGGAGAATTTATTATCATGAGGCTGAAAATATCACCCAAATTAATTTATAGACCTGACACCATTTCTATGCTCTTTTTCACATATTGTCAAAATGATCCTGAAATTTAATGGAAATTCAAGATACCTGGAAAAGCATAAGTAATTTTTACTAAGAACAAAGAAAACTCACACTTTGATTTTCACTTACAGGGAGTCTATAATAACCAAGGCAGTGCAACAATAACATAAGAATAGATATACAGATGCATGAAAAAGAAGTGTTGAAGAGTAATTGTATCCACCTGTGATCAACTGATGCTTAACAAAAGTATGAAAAATAATTTCACATAGAAATTATAGTCTCTTTGACAAATAGTGCTATGACAATTGGATATGTTCAAGAAAAAAAATCAAGTTTGACCCCTATTGTCAGGAGACATGTTTCTACAACATTTATTAGCCTCTCTGGTTCTATTTTCTATGATAAAATCTCCATCATTTCCTGCTTTACCTTTACCCTATATTCCTGCTTGAAAAACAGTTGCAAGTGCTGGTAAAAAAAAAAAAAAAAAACCTTAAGCTTAAGAACAAAGACCTAAAGGCATAAGTTATTCATGTGGTCAGCTGAATGAGGACATAATGTGTTGGTCTAGCATGCAGTTTGCACAGCATGATATGTCCTGTTAAGATAAAGAGGAGCCTCCTAGCCCCAGGGGGTTTATGAGGTAAAATTTTGCAGCCATCATGGAAAACAGTTTGGGATTTATGCAAAAAGTTAAAAATGTGACTGAGAAATTCTCCTCTTCAGTCGCATTTTTAACTCAATATAGTGGAAACATATGCCCATGTAAAAATACATATGTGAATGTTAGTGGTAGTAGTATTCATAATAGCCAAATTGGAGACACCCCAAATGTCTATCAGTTGTTGATTGGATTAAAAAATGTGATATATCCTCAAATGGGATATTATACATTTATGTAAAGGAACCAAGTACTGGAACATGCTTCAACATAAACCTTAAAAACAGCATGCTAAATGATAGAAGCCAGTCAGAAAACGTCATATTTAGAGATTTCATTTGTATGTTATGTCCTAAATAGACAAAGCCACAGAGACAAAACATAGTGATTGCTAGGGTTTGTGGGAAGAGGAAAAGAGGAAAGAACACTAATGGGTATTAGTGTTTGGGGGTTGATAAAAATGCTTAGAATTAGACAGGTACATGTTTGCAAAATCCATAAATCTACTAAAAAAAACTCACTGAACTGCATACCTTAAAGTGTTGAATTTCATAGTATGTGAGTTTTCTGTTTTAAAAAAGTGTTGAGACTATTCTATTTATCTAAAAATGTTGCTATTTCTATAAAAAAGAGATGCAACCTAGTATGACCCAAGGAGCATGCCACTTATAAAGTCTAGTTAGGTTTTTAAACTATTTATAAAGCAATAATAAAATACATAATTAAGATTGAATATAAAATGATGTATTAAATCAAGGTAATTCATGAACATATAAGGGTTGTTTTCACTTTTCAAGAATGTAGATGATTTAGATCTGCAAATTCCAATAAGTTAATGACACTTTAGTTATATGAGTTAACTGGATGGTTAACTGATATAACTGAAATTCCCAGAGGCAACAGAGCTTATGCTTTTATCTAAACTATCCTCTTTACCTGTGATGTTTTAATAAAAATATACAAAATAAAGCTTATTTGAAATTGGAAAAAAAAGTGAGGGAAAAGAACACTAGGGAGAATAAGATGATGCAGAGGACTCCAATTGCCTGAAAGGAATGCTGACCAGAGTGCACACAAAAAGATGTTGGATACAATTACATTAATTTCCCTTTCCTCAACAGTTTCTGAAATCCCCTAGATACCTCTTTGTTGCGAAGACTGTAGATGAGAGGGTTTAGCATGGGTGTGAGAATGGTGTAAAAGGCTGATACTATTTTGTCCTGGTCTGGTGTATGGCTAGAAGCTGGTCTCATGTACATAAACATGGCAGCTCCATAGTAGAGTCCAACGACAGAAAGATGGGAAGAACAGGTGGTGAAGGCTTTGCGGCGACTTTCCTCAGAGTGCATGCTTATAACAGCTTGGATGACTCTTGAATAGGAGCCTATGATCACAGAGACTGGTAAGACTAGCATTATCACACAGCAGATGAAAAGCAGTCTTTCAAATGCAGAGGTGTCTGTGCAAGATAGAGGTAAAAGGGCAGCAACATCACAGAAAAAGTGATGGATTTCCAGGGAGCTGCAGTAAGAAAATGAGAGGACTGCTGCCAGCACAATGATGCCATCAAGAGAGCCCAAAATCCAGGAAGCAACAGTCATGAGGATACAGAGTTTCTGATTTATTAAGATAGTATATCGAAGAGGGTTGCATATGGCCACATAGCGATCATAGGCCATGACAGCCAACAGGAAACATTCAGCCCCGAGCATGGAAACATAGAAGAATATCTGGATTCCACAACCTGCTAGAGAGATGGACTTCCTTCCAGAAAAGTAGTTGAAAGTCATCTTGGGTACAGTGGTGCAGATGAGCATAAGGTCCATGAGGGAGAGTTGTCTAAGGAGGAAGTACATAGGGGTGTGTAGCTGGGTGTCCAGGTAGATGAGAAGAATCATGATAATATTTTCCATGAAGGCCACTATGAAGATGCCCAAGACCAGAGAGAAGAGGAAGATGTGGATGGGTCTGTGACTGAAGATTCCTAAGAGGATGAAGTCAAAGTTGAAGGTCTGATTTCTCCAAATCATCCTGTATAAGTTGCTTTATCTACAAGTTCCAGAGTGGATACAAACATGTTTATTAATTTAGTTTTCACATGGCAATAATAGCAATTCACTCAGGTATGCTTTGAACTCTGTGAATTTATAGGAACTTCTCATCAACATTCAGCTACCTCTACTTTAGGTACAACATTATGTAACTTAGCCCCATTGCTTTCTAGTTTTTTCCTCAACCAAACTTCACAAACAACAATTCCAATAAGAATTTTCTTTATTTTCCAAGAAGAGAAACCTGAAGTATATACAAAGTTACTTACTTACCCACAGGTACATAGTCAATAGAGACCCTAAGAAAAAATCAATTATACATATCTGTTAATAAATTTTATGACTCATCCTTTACCACATGGAATTCCCTATTGACATTTATATTCTTTTGTCCTAGTGTGTCTCCAGCTTGTGCTTTCATCAGTAACTACAGAATTCCTCTTCTCTTGATTCTCCCTACTTTCCTGCCCCTCCTCATTTGTGGCATCTGCCCACTTCAAGATTATATTAGATCAATATCATAACTCCCATAGTGGTATCTACACATATTAATTCAAAGAAGGTTTTAATAATGTACATTTTAACTTTTCCATCTCAGAATGAGCCTTGGAGTCTTTTCTTATTTCATCCAAATTCCCATTTTTTTTTCCTTAGGGAATTAAAGACACTTGTATTTTGAGAATAATTCCACTTTTTCCAACCTGGAGGGGAGTTGTAGGACAGGGAGGGAAACTCTATATTTTTAAGAAATTGATTTCTTTCTGACACTATAAGATGGTGTAATTTGATTGGCATTAACATCCAGGAAAAAAAGAGAACACTATGTGCACTTTGAAATGTTTATTCCAATGTGCCCTTTTGGGGGCTAAAGGGGCTTGTTCTACTTCAATGAGTAAAGGCAGGACTATAAGATACACCTGACCCATTTTTATTCAAGACAGGCATGACCCAAAATATAGTTGAATGGAGTAGGGATAACACTGCAATGATAAGCATGAATATGTATGAAGAATCTAATCATAACCTAAAGAAGATTCTTAATTTTTTTTTATATTTAAGCATTTAAGTATTAAGGAGTTGATTATCTTTTTCTATTCTCCCTTATTTTTGGCATGAAGGAAAAAGAGATATCAGGATGTGAGGAAATGATGACAATACCAGAATGTTATGAAAAACTTTATATTATATTGCCAACCTACAGAAATATATATCATAATTTTAATAACTTGGCTGAGAAAGGTTTATATTTATATAATTTATATAGTGTTACAAAAACTTTTCCACTTATGTTCTCCCATTTTTTTTTCCATCAAAAATATTTAAAGTCAGTAAGAGAAGATAAGATTTTCAGGAAAAAAGAAAGGGGGGGCTCATCTTATATTTTTACTTACAGATAGTGATTCACAAAATGAATTCTAGGATCTCTAAACTGGAAAATGAAAATCACTCTCTGACTCTATGTCACACTGCAAGCTTCCCATTTGTCTCTTCTAAAAAGGATTTGATATCAGCTACTCCACTGGTCCAATGTATTCATATTTTCAGAGTCTGAACACCATATAAATCCTTTACCTCCACAGAGAATTCAGTCCTTTGGCTCCAATTGCAGAAGGGCTTGCATCTTTCAGAACCTCTCTGAGGAAACAAAATCCATATGAATTCCCAGATTTGAATTAAATTTGCCCTATTTGTCATTCTTTAGTTGTTGTGGAGTCACAAATTATGGCTGCCAAATTTTCTTTAGGAAATAGTTTTAATATTGATAAAGCTAAACATTTCCAAATATTAAAAGTAGAGTTAAAAGTAAAATAGGGAATATGCACTAAAAAGTAAGCTGAAATTTTCAACCTGCCTTCTCAACTGTAGTAACCGTATTGCCTCATTTTGAGGTAGAAGGTAGATGGGCCCCTGGGATGAGAACAGCTGGGACTTACCAGGCTGGATATACTGGAGCTTGTTTCCCTTGACACTTCAAGGAAAAAGTTAATGGCAGTGAGGCAGGAGATAGATGGGCTCTAGGATAGACAACTGCAACTAGCCTCATATTATACTTCCTGAGACAAGAGATAGGTGGACTATCTATAAACAATAGCAACTAGCCTTTTGTTTACACTTCCTGAGGCAGGAGATAGGTGAGCTCCAGGACAAACCTTTACAACCAGCCACCTATCTATACTACAAGACAGAAATAACAACAGGCACAAGGCATATAACTGGTACTTCTCTTCTGTGAACTTGTTAAATGATGGTGATGGTAGGATCAGAAGAGGGCCTGAGCTCAGCTTGGGCAGAACAAAGAGGTCACATACTCCACATCCCTCAGGACCAGGAAGACCCCAACTACATATGTGCAGAGAGAGCCTCTGGTCAGAAAGGGAGGGGAGCTGGATCATAAGTCTGGATAAACTTCCCACCATGCTCTGCTTTGGAATCCA
This sequence comes from Phacochoerus africanus, assembly GCF_016906955.1. Classification (NCBI taxonomy): domain Eukaryota; kingdom Metazoa; phylum Chordata; class Mammalia; order Artiodactyla; family Suidae; genus Phacochoerus; species Phacochoerus africanus. The sequence continues at coordinate 56,169,547 of NC_062547.1, read as the reverse complement.
TCATGACCAAAAATACATATGCAGGTCAGGTGAGGGTCTTATATCTGGTCAGGTGTGAAAGATAAAACAAATTATTTGACCAAAGGAAGACAAAGACCTGGAAGAACTGTCCCATATAAGTAATTTAAATCATTTATCTGGCACTGGCACACTCCTCACTTCCCCTTTGGGTGTGTGCTACTGCTTTACTTCTGCCTTAGATAAATAGACTAATATTTCAGATTTCTGTGCTCTCCCACATGTTGTACTGTGTTTCTAACAGTAAACTTTATAACAATTTTTACGGTCTTTGCCTCCTTGAAACATTATTGCTTTAAATGGGGGCAAGAATCAGGACAATTCTACATCTAGCCTCTAGCTGGTCTAATGGCTAGGATTCTTGGTTTTCATCAGGCTGTCCAGGTTCAACCCCTGAGCAGGGAATTAAGATCCCACTTCATGCCATCACTCACATCTATCTGCCCAAGATAAACTTACATTATTTCTTATCAAATACATAGGCTGAAATAAAATGAAATAAACTCACAGAAGCTTAAATGTATGTGAAAATGTGATTAGTTATTCAAATGGGTCCAAAGGCTTTATTAAATTTCTTTGTAGCTCACCTCTTTAGTACATGATTATTATGTTGGCTTCTGCTTATAAATAGTGATGCCATAGCCTAGGAATCCCTGAAGCACTCGTCTAGGTACTTATAGCCAGCCTCCATAGACATGCCCCCTTACTGGGACCAACAGTCTGGCTGGACTGACCATTACGGTTACTAGGACTGTTGGACAGCCTTCATCAATAAGTTTCATGGAATTTGGAGGAGCAAAAGACAACACTCACAATTTTCAGAGGTTGCATTGCATGTCTGAGAGCCCTACAGTAAACTCATTGGTGGAGGTAGAGAGGTCTGTGGTTCTGCCTCTATTAGACCAGAGGGTGGGCTGTCTAGTGTTTCACTGCATCTGTCATTTTTTGCTAATTTTAAGGTTAAGGGTGGAATTTGGGCTTTGCGGGCTGAAGGTAGAGTCGTTAAAATGGTCAGTTATCTAGACTACCCAGGGTTTTCTGAAATGGGAACTTCACAGATATGGGGTTCTAGCAGCTGTGTTATTCAGCTGATAATGCTTATTTGAGATAAATGTCATTTGAAATAAATGCCTCAGCAATCAAAAGTTTACTGGTAGACACAGTAAAATCACTTTTGTATTGTATTAATTGTATTTAACTCAATACTAACAGTTCTAGCTTCAGGCTATGCTTCATTCCATTCTAAAAGCTTTCACTTGCTTAAAGCTATAACATTTATAAAAGACAAGTACCAACTTCTAAATTAAAATGATCCTGTGCTTCTTAATAAATTTCAGACAAAACAGAAACTTCAGTGTGGGGACTCTTTGACCTGGACATGATTTTCTCACCTCATCTGTCAATTCTATATTGTGAAAATTTATCTCTGAAAGATCTATTTTCTCTCACACCTCCATGTCCTTTCAAAATATATGTCCTCTTCCATATTTTTCCCTTCTATGGTCAAGCTGGCTAACCACTTTTTGTCCTTCAAGATTCTTTTCCCAGAAGCCTATCCTGAAAACCAAGTGATGTTGACTATTTCATCCAAGTGTTTATATAGCCTATAAGAAAACACATACTACAGCATATGTCAAATTTTATTTGATGTCCTTTTTCACCCAATTTCTTTCAGATCAATGATTGTAATTTACCTTGCATCCCTTGGCACCTAAAATGTTTTGTTCCTCATAAAACCAACTGACATAAAATATTGAAATTTAACAACTAAAATCTTTTCATCAAGATTGTAAAGAGAGGCACTAGTAGTTGAGCAGCATGACATTATGTTAAAATTCATGTAATAATTTTTAGTGTCAAAGCTTTTTTCAAATATAATATCATTTTATATTTAGAAAAATCCTCTAAGGGAAATGATTAAGTAGGATTTAACTAGGCATTGGGAAGGACTTTCTGCTAACTTCTTTATAGTCTTGTTCAATCACCAAAACATTCCCACAATTTATACATTATCTTGATGTTTCTAACTATAAAACCAAAGAAAGATGACATAAATAATTTGCTAAATCTTATGTAGCTTGTCAGAGGTAGATCAAAAATTTATTTAGAAAAATAAGCCAACCTAGTCTACTTCTAAAAATGTGTGTGCGCATGGGTGTATTTTCAGTATATTTTAAGAAGTGTTTAATTGCTGAAATAACATTTATATTATATCTATAATGGTTAATTTTTTATTATACACAGTAACTAAGGAAAAAGAACAGCCTATTTTTAAATCATAGATATTTAATATATCTGAAAATTTACTCTTAAATGTGATTCTGAAAAGATGATACCAGAATCTGGGTTCTTGTTCATGGCAGTTGAAGAGTGAATTCCACAAACATACAGGCAGCAATCAAGCAAAGTCTTTATTAAAGAAAAGCAAATAACTCCCAGGACAGGCTGGGAGAGGGGAGAAGAGACCCCCTTTCTCTATTGTGCTTTAGGGATTTTTATCTCTTAAAGGTGGGGAAGAGTACAAATGTGGGGTACAGAAAGATGTGTTTTTTTTCCCCATTGGCCTTGTTTAATTACCTATATCAACCCTTGTCCAATAGAGATTTTAGAGTTGGAAATGTCCTGTGTAAGTTTTGTGTTTTTTTTTCCTTTTCTTCCCTTAGATTAAGTCACCATTCTTCTCATTCCTTTTCTATCAGTTGAGGAGTAGGCTGGAGATTCGTATTTCCTACTGTAAACAAAGTCTGTGGGGAATTTGCATTTCCTATAATAAAGTAAGTCCTGTGGATGAGTCACTGCCTGGAGCCCTTAAGCCACAAATGTTAATCAACATCCATATCGAAGGAATGTATCAGACCCTGTGCTCCTATACTAACTACCTGAGTTAGTATTCTGTCTCAAATGTATGCTTACACATGTCCCAGTAAGATAAATAAAAAATGGAAATAAAATCTGCTTTTTCTTTGACTATTTAAAATGCTTTGACAACTGCAGTAATGAAGCAATATGATATTGACACAAAAATAGAAAAACTGACAAAATGTTATAATAGATTCCAGAAAGTGATCCACAAATATTTATTTACTGAGAGGATCAATTTTTGGAGCATTGGCTCCAATTCATACAGCCCTTATTTTGCAACATTTCAATTCACTAAAGGGCCATTGAGGAACTTCTCTGAATTTTCTGCACTAGTCTATGCATCCAGCAATCTGAAGAGCCAAAAGACTGCTTGTGATAAGTTCTTCTTGACAACTTCAGCTCAAAAGGGATGATACCACTACTGCACACATTCCTTTAGTTTAAACTGAAGCAGACAGATCATTTTAGCCACAGAAAAGCCTGGGCAATGGAATCCTGTGTGTATAAGAATTATTTTCATTGAAATCTACTCAGATTAGTTATAGTAGTGAGATATGGAAACAACCTAATTATCCATTGATGGATAAATAGATAAAGAAAAAAATTTATAATTTTTATTTTTTCCATTATAGTTGATTTACTATGTTCTGTCAATATTCTACTGCACATAAAGGTGACCCAGTCACACATACATGAATACATACTTTTTTCTCACATTATCGTGTTCCATCAAAAGTGACCAGACATATTTCCCAGTGCTATACAGCAGGATCCCATTGCTTATCCATTCTAAAGGCAATAGTTAGCATATATTAACCCCAAAAGCCCAGTCCCTCCCATTCCCTCACCCCTCCCTCTTGGCAAACACAAATTCTGTTCTCCATGTCCATGATTTTCTTTTCTGTAGAAAAGTTCATTTGTGCCATATAATAGATTCCAGATATAGGTGAAATCATATGATATTTGTATTTCTCTTTCTGACTTACCTCACTTTGTATGAGAGTCTCTAGTTCCATCCGTGTTGCTGCAAATGGCATTATTTGTTTTCTTTTTATGGCTAAGTAGTATTCCATTGTGTATATATACCATTTCCTCCTAATCCAATCATCTGTTGATGGACATTTGTGTTGTTTCCATGTCTTGGCTACTGTGAATAGTGCTGCAATGAACATGCAAGTGCTTGTGTCTTTTTCAAGGAAAGTTTTGTCCAGATTTATGCAGAAGAGTGGGATTGCGAGGTAATATGGAAGTTCTATGTATCATTTTCTATGGTATCTCCATACAGTTTTCCATAGTGGTTGTACCAATTTACATTCCCAGCAAAAGTGCAGGAGTGTTCCCTTTCCTCCACCCATTTGTTATTTGTGGACTTATAAAAGATCGCCATTCTGACAGATGTGAGGTGGTACCTCATAATAGTTTTGATTTGCATTTCTCTATAATCAGTGATGTTGAGCATTTTTTCTTTTAGTTTTTTTTTTTTTGGTCTTTCATCTTTTTTAGGGCTGAACCCATGACATATGGGGGTGCCCAGGCTAGGGGTCTAATTGGAGATTTTACCACTGGCCCATGCAAGAGCCACAGCAATGCCAGATCTGAGCCACATCTGTGACCTACACAACAGCTCACGGCAATGCCAGATCCTTAACATGCTGAGTGAGGCCAGGAATCAAGCCTGCAACCTTATGGCTCATAGTCAGATTCATTTCCACTGTTCCATGACAGGAACTCCTTGAGCATTTTTCCATGTACTTGTTGCCTATCTGTATATCTTCTTTGGAGAAATATCTATTCAGGTCTTTTTACCATTTTTCAATTGAGTTGTTGGCCTTTTTGTTTTTGAGTTGTATAAGTTGTTTGTATATTTTAGAGATTAAGACCTTATTAGTTGCATCATTTGAAATTATTTTCTCTCATACTATGAGCTCTTTTTTTTTTTTTTTTGGTTTCCTTCGCTGTGCAAAAGCTTTTCAGTTTGATTAGGTCCCATTGGTTTCTTTTTGCTTTTATTTCTGTTGCTTTGGGAGACTGACCCGAGAAAACATTTATAAGGTTTAGATCAGAGAATCTTTTGCCTATGTTCTCTTCCAGGAGTTTGATGGTGCTTTTCTTAATATTTAAGTCTTTAAGCCATTTTTGAGTTTATTTTGGTGCATGGTGAGAGGGTGTGTTCCACTTTCATTGATTTGCATGCAGCTGTCCCAGTTTCCCAGCACCACTTTCTGAAAAGACAGTCTTTTTCTCATTTTATATTCTTGCTTCCTTTGTCAAAGATTAATTGACTGCACGTGTCTGGTTTTATTTCTGGGTTCTTTATTCTGTTCCATTGGTCTGTATGTCTGTTTTGGTACCAGTACCACACTGTCTTGGTGACTGTGTCTCTGTAATATTGCCTGAAGCCTGGGAGAGTTGTGCCTCTGGCTTGATTTTTGTTCCTCAGGATTGCATTGGAAATTCTGGGTCTTTTGTGATTGAATACATATTTTTGGATTGTTCTAGTTGTGTGAAAAATGTCATGGGTAATTTGATAGGGATTACATTGAATCTGTAGATTGCATTGGGTAGTGTGGCCATTTTTACAATATTAATTTTTTTTCAACCCAAAAGCATAGAATATCTTTCCATTTCTTTGAATCCTATTTAATTTCCTTTATTAATGTTTTATTGTTCTTAGCATATAAGTCTTTCACCTCCTTGGTCAGGTTTATTCCCAGGTATTTGATTTTGTGGGGTGCAATCATATATATTTATTTTTTATTTGTTTTATTTTATTTTGTCTTTTGTCATTGTAGGGCCACACCTGTGGCATATAGAGGCTCCCAGGTCAGGGGTCTAATCTGAGCTATTGCCGATGCCCTACACCAGTGCCACTGCAATGCCAGATCTGAGCCACAACTACAACCTACATCACAGCCCATGGTAATGCCAGATCCTTAACCCAATGAGCGAGGCCAGGGATTGAGCCTACAACCTCATGGTTCCTGGTTGGTTTCCTTTCCACTGTGCCACAATGAGAACAAAAACAATTGGGTGCAAATTTAAAAGACATTTTATTTTTGTATTCTTTTTCTAAAATTTTAATGTTAGTATAGAGAAATGTGACTGATTTCTCCATGTTAATCGTATCCTGCTACATTGCTGAATTTGTTGTTTAGTTCAAGTAGGGTTGAGTCCTTAGGGTTTTCTATATGTAGTATCATGTCATCTGCATACAGTGACAATTTTAACTTTTCCAATTTTGACAAATTTTATTTCTTTTGTTTTTCTGATTGTTGTGGCTAGGGCTTCCAATACTATGTTCAATAACAGTGGTGAGAATGCGCATACATGTCTTGTGGCAGATTTTATTAGGAAGGCTTTCAACTTTTTTCCACTGAGTATTATATTTGCTGTGGGTTTGTCATAAATGGCTTTAATTATGTTCAGATATGATCTCTCTATACCCACTTTGGTAAGAGTTTTTTATCATGAATGGATGTTGGACTTTGTTAAATGCTTTTTCTGCATCTATTGAGATAATCATGTGATTTTTTACTGTTGTTAATGTGGTATATGGATGTTGATTGATTTGCGTGTGTTGAACCATCCTTGTGCACCTGAGATGAATCCCACCTGGTCGTGTTGTATGATTTATTTTTTATATGTTCTTGGATTCAGTTGGATAAAATTGTGTTAAGAATTATTGTACATATTCATCAATGATATTGGCCTATAGTTTTCTTTTTTGGTAATATCTTTGTCTGGTTTTGGTATTAGGGTGATGGTGGTGTCATAGAAAGTCTTTGAGAGTGTTCCTTCTTCTTCAGCCTTTTGAAAAAGTTTAAGGAGGATGGGTATAAGTTCCACTTTGTATGTTTGGTAGAATTCACCTGTAAAGCCATCTGGTTCTGGACTTTTATTTGTAGGGAGTGTTTTTATGACATATTCCATTTCTTTGCTTGTGATCAGTCTATTCAGTTGATCTATTTCTTCTTGATTCAGTTTGGGCAGCCTGTAAGTTTATAGAGAGTTGTCCATTTCTTCTAGGTTGTCAAATGTGTTGGCATCTACTTGTTGATAGTATTCTCTCATGGTTTTTTTGTATTTCTGTAGTATCTGTTGTGATTTCTCCTTTTTCATAATTTTTTTTTTATTTGGGTTTTTTCTCTCCTCTTCTCAGTGAGTCTGGTCAGAGGTTTGTTAATTTTGTTTACCTTTTCAAAGAACCAGCTCTTGGTTTGATTGATTTTTGTCTATTGTTTTTTGAATCTCTATTTTATTGATTTCCTCTTTGATCTTTATGATTTCCTTCCTTCTGCTGAATAGGCCTGATTCCCACAGGGTAAGCCAATTTTCCAAGGTCAATAATGACTGGGCTTAATCAGGTTAATCAACTGGCTATTTTGTTGGGACCAATCATCTGGCCCTTGTCCAGTGTGAAGTAAAGTCCAGGTCCATTCCTCAAAGGGAGGGGTACTGTGTTAACTGTACCCCCATTCAGAAGTTTAGTCTTTTCTTTTTTGTCTTTTCTAGGGCTGCACCTGTAGCATATGGAGGTTCCCAGGCCAGGGGTTGAATCGGAGCTGCAGCCACCAGCCTGTGCCAGAGCCACAGCAATGCAGGATCTGAGCCGCATCTGTGACCTACACCATGCCTCAGATCCTTAACCCACTGAGGGAGGCCAGGGATTGAACCTTCAACCCCATGGTTCCTAATTGGATTTGTTGACCACTGAGCCATGATGAGGATTTCCCATTCAGCAGTTTTTAAAGGTTTCATTTTTATACATCCTAGAATCCACAATTAGGGAATCTCGGACACAATCTGAGCAGAACCCTTTGTTCTAGTTGAGTGACAGTGAAGAGTTGAGTTGGGGCTGGAGGCCAAATCTATAGACAGGACTTGGCTGGAAGACAGCATTGGGGATGACAGGGGAAAAAGCCATGGGCCACATCATTTCACACTTGCTCCAACTTCCTTCCTTTAACATTTCCCCAGATGTTGCATTCCTGATTTACTTCCCAGTCAAAGTGATACAGGGTGTAGGATTACTTGTGGATGGCCCTGGGTGCAGTGGGAGCTGAAAGGGTCAGCAAGCTAAGCTTTGAGAGACAAGGAAGGAACAATATGTCTGTCATGGCCATCCACAGGTAAGAGATGGTACATGGACTCTGGGAGACTTGATTGAAACCAAGGATCTGTGCTCGTTTGCTATTTGATCTTAGGCATGTGAGATGATTTCAGTGTTGGAGCCCCCCATCTGCAAAATAACACCTAGCACACTATTTTAAAGAGTAATTAGTAAGTGCAAAGTACTTAAAACTTTGTTCTCCTCATAGTTGGGAGTGTTAATTGACACAGTTTTAGCTCTTATTACCTGTCATATAGGTTGGCTTTTGTTCCTGTCCAGAAAATTTCAACTTTAAAATTAATTATTCTTTTCAAGTTTTGGTGAAAGACAGTGTCATTATGGTATTATCATGTTCATGAATTGACCCAGATAGTATGAAATCTAAATAATCCAAGTCAAATGAAAATCAGACTCTAGGGAAAATTAGATAACAGACCTTCTTTGTGCATTCCAGCATCAGCCAATCCTGGCTCATTTAAGACCAATTTATGCTTATGTTATAAGAAAATCAAGATTAATTTTCTACTTGAAGTGGCCATATTTAAGCTCAGGAAGGAAATAACACAAGCATCACTTACATAAGTTTCATTGGGATTCTCAAGAGCCTTTGATCCTCATGCATTTCATTTATCCATTTGCAGTCCCCCCATCCCCTATTTCTTCTCTTCTTTTTTTCCTCTTTTAAAGTAGTGGATAGTCTTGTGTTTCAGACACTATGTCTTAGCATGGAGATAAAAAGATTAGTGCATTAGCCAAGTTTATTTTAGACTGACAGTGGGAGAGCAGATATATGAACAAATTAACATGAACAAGATAGAAGATTTGTTCATGTGTATAACATCCAGTTATTTTTTGCTGCCCACCTACCCAATGATATGTCATTCCAAAACAAGTCAATATTTAAGGACAAAACTAGTTTTTCTTTCTAAATTTGATTTGAAAAATATTTTCTGAGAGTTCCTTTGTGGTGCAGTGAGTTAAGGATACATTTGTTGCTGTGCTGCAGGTTCATTCCCTGGCCTGGGATCTTCCACATGCTCTGGGTATGAGTAACTTAAACAAACAAACAAAAAAACCAGCTTTCTGAGAAAGATAGCCTCTAAGACCTTAAGGCCAGAGAGGCAGAACAGGAGTGAGGATCTCTGGAGTGAAGCATTGTTCAAGGGATTGACTGTGGGCACCCAAGACAGCCAATAGGATGGGGACATTTTCTTGCAGATAGAAAGGGGAAAAGACACTGGAGACTAGACACTAATATCCTTACTTAATCATTCCAAGTTTGGGAAGGAGACCAAAAATTATGCATTACATTTCACTTCATATTAGCTCTAGGAGTCTCCATTATTACAACCAAGGTCATGAAAACAAACCAATATGTTTGTTCCAGTGTGAGGGTTTCTATGTGGTCATAATTTACCCAGCTTCACCAACTTTACATGTTATATATATGTTTGAATTTGTTGAAATACTTCATATCATGTCATATTTGTTTATCTTCATGGATCTGACCAAATTAAAAACAAAAACATAAACGAGGTGGCATGGCCAGTAGGGAGCAATAGTTAAGAGGCTTCAATAAATGGGAGAGTGAAGAACCTTTTTAAAGTTGGTCAAATTACATTTTTTATTGCTTTTTTTTAGGGCCACACATATGGCATATGGAAGATCCATGGCCAGCCTACACCATAGCCACAACAGTGCCAGATCCGAGCTTCATCTGTGACCTACACTACAGCTCATGGCAACACCTGGTTGCTGTTCAATCCCTGAATGAGGCCAGGGATTGAACTCACATCCTCAGGGATAATAGTCGGGTTCATTACTGCTGAGTCACAATGGGAACTCCTCAAATTACATTCTAAAATGCAGTCAAATGCAACATGTCAGCATTTCAGCATGCAGATTTGTCCCTTGGATCACAGGTGTCTGAATGAAATAAAAATGCCTATTATATAATCCACTCAGTTTTCTCCTTGTTAAATTTAATAATATCTGGAAAATACTATATTTGAAGTAATCACTGTTCGATATTATTTTAATGATTTTTTTTCCATTATAGCTTGTTTACAGTTTTCTGCCAATTTTCTACTGCACAGCAAGGTGACCCAGTCACACATACATAAATACATTCTTTTTTCTCACATTTTTTATTTTCATGATTTTAAATTTTTTCTATTATAGCTGGTTTACAGCTGTTGGATGTTATTTAACCTCACCTTGAATAAAATATTTCTGAATTTATCTTAATACAAATAGGTCAAAGCTTCAAATATGCCATATTTCCCACAGAGAATTTTCACACCTCCTATTTAAGTAAAAATTATAGGACCTGTGCCATCATTCTTCCATATGTAAACTAGATATTAGTCCTTTACCCCACCCATCAAATGCATTTATGACCCTTCAGGTGTGTTGTGGGTTGATATTTTCTTAATGCCTGAGTATCTTCCGAGTAATTAATGATATGCTCATGAAGAATATTATAAGCCAGGAGTAATTCTGTCCCAGCTTCCTCAAACTACTTAGAGTAAAAAAAAAAAAAAATATTTATGCTTTTATAATTTGGAGGATAGGACCAGGAATATTCTCCCACTTGAACATAGGGACAAATTTATCATTTGCAGCTTATGGAAGATAATTTAATGGTTTATTTAAGTATTTTTCCTGATGTGATTCATTTGGTTTCTAATACCTCTAAGGGAACACACAGCACTGACAATATTAGTTAAATCTTTGGTTGATGTCTCCTGTGAAAGAAAATGTCATCCTAGTTTCCATTCCTACACAGAGATAGTTTTGTTTTAATTTTTATTTTTATCATTTATTTATATACATATATTTTTTCTACTGTACAGCATGGTGAAACAGTTAAACATACATGTATACATTCTTTTTTCTCACATTACGTGTTCCATCATAAGTGACTAGACAGAGTTCCCAGTGCTACACAGCAGGATCCCATTGCTAATCCATCCCAAAGACAACATTATGCATCTATTTACCCCAAGCTCCCTTTCCCTCCCACTCCCTTCCCTTCCTCCTTGGCAACCACAAGCATATTCTCCAAGTCCATGATTTTCTTTTCTTTGGAAAGTTACCTTTGAGATCATTGATTTATTCTACTGCACTCTATTTTATATCCCTCAATGGCTCCTTCATTAGATGCACATAACCTAATTGACAGGCCAAAGTGCATATGTAAAAAGGGTTTATGTTTTAACCTACTGTATTTCTCACAACAAATGTATTTAGTAGTTAGCGCAGGACCTCAAGTCATTAGCCATGATAAAATCTGTGGTCATATAAACCTAAGGTTTCCAATACTGGGGCTTCATTGATCACATTAAACAGAGGACTAAGAAGCCAAACCATGAAATATCTGAAAACTCAGCATGAACTGGATGAGGTTGGTGGTGGAACTTTTAAGAAGCATGATTATAAGTCATTTTAGTTGCTTTCAGGTCTTCCTTTCTTCCCCAACCTTGTTATGGCTTGTTGTGGGTGGAATTTACTTTCATACCATATTGATAATGGATTTAGTCAACTGAATGTAGCAGAAAACAATACAATCATTCTGAGCTCAGGCTTTAAGAGGAACCACAGGCTCTCTGCCATGCTCTATAGGAAGATCAGGCTTCATGTAGTTACAGATCCCAGAAGGAGATATATGTGAATTCTACTCGATCTGCAGCCCAAAGCAAAATTTCACATCTGCTCCACAGAGCTGGGAGCAAGAAAAACAAGTGTATACTGTCATATGTTAGTGAGATTTTTGAGTTTTTCCTTATGTCACATTAATGCAGTGATAGTTAATCAATTAAAAAATTGGCAAAGTTTTATGGCATTTCATTTAGCTTTAGTTGTCTTCATCTTTGTCTTTACCTTGTTTGGTTTAGCCAGATTAGTTATTGCCATGAAGGGAGGAAATGGCACATTAACAGCAGATTTTATTCTCTTGAAATTCTTCCCCAATATGAAGTATATCCTACTATCCTGATCTACCTAGCAATGGTAACTGGGAACATTTTCTTGTTCCTTCTGATGTGGGCAGACTTAAATCTCCGCACCCTAATGAGACAGCTCTTTGTCATAGTCCTGGCCCTTAGCAGCAGCACTGTTCCAAAGATGGCGTTATGTGGCTGCCAGTGACCCCTTGAGTTATGTAATCATCATGAAACTTGTAGTCTGTCAGCAGATGTCACATTAACCTGGATTGAGGGCATTTTTGTTTCCATGGTTCATGCAGCCTCTATCATGAGTCCACCAATCTGTGGCTCCAGAGAAATCTACCATTTTTGTGAGATACCAGAGATCATAATGACCTCATGTAAAGACACTTACACTTATGAGCAAGCAGTCTTTGTGATGGGCATCACATATATGATAATCTCTTTGGACTCATCATGACTTTCTACACTCTCATCTTCCTCACTTCCTCACTGTCCTTCATATGAAATCCACCCAAGGTAGAAGGAAGGAATTAGCCACCTGCTCCTTCCATTTTATGCTAGTAAGTCTTTATCTGGGCCTTTTAAAAAAATATGTTCATGATACCTGGTTCATCTCTTTCTGCTCAGCTGGAGCATCCTGTGTCCATATTTTGCATTATCCTCATACACATATGAAATCCCATCATCTACAGACTGAGAAATAAGGATGTTGTGGGGACTCTTCAGAAAGTCCTGGGAAAACAGTCTATAAACAGAACACCTAAAAGTCAAGGTGTAAAACAACTATGTAGAAGGTGAAGAGAATAGATCTCAGAAGAATTCACAATTGTATTTTCTAGCAGGAGGAACTTTTTCCATCCCTATAAGAAAAGCATATGATTGAATTTGTTTCCACATTAACTCAATAAAAAAAGATTTAAAACTAAAAAAAATAATTTATGTTGTTTCAAAGTGGTTAAACTCAACTAATGCACTTCTTGAAACCAGTTGATAGTAAATTGGAAAAGTTCTAACTTTCTTTCTTTATACCTACTACTGGTAACTTGATTGTGACCACTTATATTAATATGTTGAAATCCTAGCCTTCAGTGTGATGCTATTAGGTTATGGGGATTTTTGTGGTTGGTGGTAGTGGTGATTAGGTTATTGGGATGGAAACTTTGTTAATGGAATTATTACTCTTATAAAACAGATGCCAGAGAGCTCCCTCATTCTTTCTCACATGTGAGGACATAGCAAGATGGCCAACTATGAACTAGGAAGTACATCTTCACTAGGCACTAAATCTGCCAACTTCTTCTATAACTGAAGACATCCCAATTAAAAGTAGAAATAGGAGTTCCCATTGTGGCTCTGCAGTAATGAACCCGATGAGTATCCATGAGGATGTGGGTTCAATCATCGGTCTCAATCAGTGGATTAGGAACTAGGTGTTGCCATGAGCTGTAGTAGTGTAGGCTGCAGATGTTCCTTGGATCTGTAATTAATGTGGCTGTGGTGCAGGCTGGCAGCTGTAGCTCCCGTTCAACCCCTAGCCAGGGAACTTCCATATTCCATGAGGGTGGCCCTAGAAAAAGACCAAAAAAAAAAAAGTATAAATAAGTTAATTCCTTCATAGAGACAACATGATGTCTAAAAGCCCCCATTAAAATTTTAGTCCATACTTGGGATAGCATTTTGAAAACTAAGGACAGTTTAACATTATTCAAACCAACTTCACTTGTTCGTCTTTGCCGCAATTGACTTTGCAGTAATAATTGTATAGTTTGAGTGGTGAATCCAGGACTTCTTCAAATGCAATCAATTGACCACATGCCAATTATTGCAAAACTGTTTCCTGTATTATAAGCATTGGCATCCACAAGATTGCCACTGGGTGCCACCCAAGTCCTTCTCCAAACAACAGCAGGACTGTATTTCCTTCAAGTTGCAAACTTACTGGTGAAGAAATTTTGCCTATGATGTCAATGATAAATGATTGTGTTATCGGTAATTATCATGGTTCTAGCAACAATGTCAAAGAAATGCGAACACTCATAGAAAGCTTCTCCCATTTAAAATTTTACTAAGATTTTCTTGTTCAAATCATAAATCTTTGACATGTTTTACACATTTGTAAAGTTTTTGATTAGGGTAAATCTTTCTTTTGTCAAGAAACATCAAGCCCTTGGCAAAATCTTATGATAGTTTTAACCCAGGTCTAAAATATTTAAATTCACTCTTCCTAAACTGCAATTTGTGTTTTTTCCTCTCTTTATTATTGCTTATTATTTAATAAAATCAAACTGCTTTTTCTTGATCACAATCTGGATTGATTTCCCTGTTAAAGGAGAAAACATCAGTTGTTTTAACCAAAGTGTCTCTCAGTCTTTTTAAAACTTCACTTAAATATTGTTAAATTGCTCTTTAAAGTGATTTATCCATTTGCACTCCTCCCTGTAATTTAGGAGTTAGTATTTCCCCACATCCTTGACAACAACTCAATTTCAATATGGTTTAAATTTTTCCAGTATAATGGGAGGACAATTAATTCATTATTTCATAAATATGCATTGTTCTGTTTAACTATGAATATATGTATAAAAAAAGATTTGATAAATGACAGTTTCAAAACTGTCAAAAACACTATAATTTATAAAGTTTTATAATATTTCTGCAAAAGAAAAAGAATAAATAATGATGGAAATTTTAAATTAAATTAAATTTTAAATTTTAAATTAAAGATATTTTGATTTGTTTAGCATTTTAGAGGGTTATAAATAAAATAATTAGCAATATTGTTTGCATTTATGCAAAATGAAATACATTTTGAACTCATGTTTTAATTTATTTTGGATATACACACAGGAGTAGAATTGCTGGGTCATATGGTATTTCTATTTTTAGTTTTTAAGAAAACATCCAAATTATTTTCCATAGTGGATCACCCATTTACATTCCTATTAGCAGTGTCAATACTGTTTGCCTTTTCTCCACATCCTCCCCAATATTTATTATTTGTAGATTTTTTGATAATATCCATTCTGACATGTTTGAAGTGATAACTCATTTTGCTTTTTATTAATATTTCTCTAATAATTAGAGATGTCGAGAATCTTTTCATGTGCCTGTTAGCCTTCAATATGTCTCCCTTGGCGAAAGATCTATTCAGGTTTCTACTTATATTTTTATATTGGTTTTTTTTTATATTGAGTTGTATGAGCTGTTTGTATATTTCGGATATTAAGCTCTTGTGGGTTGCATCATACACAGATATTTTTGCCCACTCAATAGGCAGACTCTTTGCTTTGTTGATGATTTCCTTTACTATGTGAAACTTTTAAATTTGTTTATTTTTGATTTTTTTTTAATTTTGACTTAATAGATAGATCCAAAAAATTTTGCTATGATTTTTGTCAAAGAGCATTCTGTTTATGTTCTCTTCTAGGAGTTTTATGGTTTGGGGGCTTTCTTTTTGGTTTTTGAACCATTTTGTATTTATTTTTATATATAGTATGAGGGAATGTTCTAATTATGTTGTTATACATAAGGATATCCAGTTTTCTCTGCACAATTTGTGAAAAGACTTTCTTTTCTCCATTTTATATTCCTCCCTGCTTTGTTGTAGCTTAATTGACCATAGACGATTGGGTTTATTTCTGAAATCTCAATTCTTTTTCATTAATCTGTGTATCAGTGTTTGTGCCAATATTATGCTGCCTTGATTACTATAGCTTTGTAGTGTAGTCTGAAGTATGGGAGGGTTATATCTCCAGCTTTGTTCTTTTTAATCTCAATATTGCTTTGGCAATTGTTTTTTTAATGATGATTCAATTAAATTTTACTGTTATTTGTTCTATCTCTGTGAAAAATGTTATGGGAATTTTGATAGGGATTGAATTAAATCTGTATATTATTTTGAGTAATATGGAAATGTTATCAATATTAATTTTTCTAATCCAACAAACGGTATATTTTTCCATTTATTTAAATCATTGTGGGGAGCTGAGGAGAGGCAGGAGGCTGAGCAAGGGAACTAGCCTGATGGCACAGTTCCGAAAGCAGGGTTCCTAACCGAGTAAAAAAAGCCTACCTGCTGGCACAGTTCCGAGGGCAAGTCCTAAAAATAATGAGGCTCACCTGCTAACCTGACAACATGGCTACAGTAACAAATTGAAGGCTTTGCACAACAGTGCAAGAATAAAATCACTTCTTGGAAAAATCAGTTTTTCTTTTTATTTACTTATTATTCAATCTTTCCTCTTATTTGTTTGTTATTTTTTGTTATTCTTCTATATTGTTTTGTGACTCAATAAAATTGGAACAACAAAAAATTGGAACAGTAATAAAATAATAAGGGCTTCACTTTGGTTGAATTCCCCCATTCAGATCCAATTAGGTAAAAACAAAGTATTCATTAGTTTGTTACAAGTAAGAATAGGTTTTAGAGTTAGGTAATTGCGTTATGTACAATAGCTTAATAATAGGTTAGACATACATGAAAAAAGATAATAATAATCTTGCTTTTAATGAATTTTGTAATAAGCTTTTAAGTTTTAGGAAATTAATTTGCTTTGATATAAAAAATATTTTCTCATACTGACCTCTGGCCATAACGCTTTGAAGTTAGTACCCCAAGCTTTGATCTAAAAAATGGGTCTTTGTAAATGTCAAATTCTAGTGCTTTTGACCTTCCTAGTTGTTAAAGATTAACTTAAAACAATAACAAGTGGTTCTTGCTAAAAATGACCACAAAACATTTTGTACCAAATTGCCTTATTTTCATATAATGTTTTTTCCACATAATGTTTTGTACCCATTGTAGTTTTACATGATGTATTGTGTTTTAATTAAAATCCTTAGAATACAATGTATATTTACTGTACCATGTAATCTAAAAGTTTAACCTTTAAAAATATGACCTAAGCACTGTAATGTAAGTTACAATTAAGCTGTCTATATAAACTGCTACTTATGCTAATAAAATTTGAGTAGTCCAGCACCCTGAAAGAAGGGACAAAGTGGCTGTCTCCATGTGCATCGCTGACACTGTCCATCCCCTTAGGGACACCCTGGATGCTGGAGCTGGACTCTGGCAAATCATCTTCAATTTCCCTTATCCATGTTTTATAGTTTTAAGAGTATTGTCATTTTACTTCCTTTGTTAAGTTTATTTCTATGTATTTTATTTATTTGATGAAATTATAAATTTTTTTCAAACTTTCTCTTTCTGATATTCATTATTAGTGTATAAAAAAGCAATAGATTTCTGTGTACTGATATTGTATCCTGCAACATTTCTTAATTCATTTATTAGTTCTAATAGTTTTGCAGTGGAGAATTTAGAGTTTTCTATGTAGAGTATCAAGCTATCTGAAGATAGTGATAGTTTTACCTTTCTCTTCAAATTTAGACATCTTTTATTTATTTTTCTTGTCTGATTGCTATGGCTAGTGCTTCCCATACAGTTAAGCAGAAGTGGTGAGAGTTGGGTCCTTGTCTTATCCTAAATTTAGGGATGTCTTTCATCTTTCCACCTTGAGTATTATGATGGTTGTGGGATTGTTGTAAATGGATTTTATTATGTTGAGATATGCTCCCTATATACCATTTTGATGAGAATTTTTATCATTAATGGATGTTGAATTTTGTCAAGTGCTTTTATCTACATCTATTGAGATGATCATGTGATTTTTTCATCCTTCCTTTTTTAGTGTAGGGTATCATATTCATATATTGGTGATATTGAACCATTCTTGTGACTTTGGAATAAATCCAACTGGATCATGGTGTATGAACCATTTTACATTTTGTTGCATTCATTTTGCTTATATATGTCAAGAATTTTTGCTTTTATATCTAGATATCTTTTATATCTATTTTTGCTTTTATATCATTGTATTGGTATCACGGTAACTGTTGCACTGTAGAATAAATTTGGTAGTGTTCACTCCTTTTCAATTTTCTGTAATGGTTTCAGAAGGATAGGTATTAGTTCTTCTTTATGTGATTGGTACATTTCCCATGTAAAGCTGTACTCCTGGAGTTTTGTTTGCTGAGAGTTTTCTTCTTCTTCTTATTTTTTTTTTTTTTTTAGGAATTCAATTTCACTTCTGGTGTTTAGTCTGTTCAAAATGTCTGCATTGTTAGAAATTATTTTCTCCAATTCTGTAAGTTGTCTTTTTGTTTTCTTTTTGGTTTCCTTTGCTGTGTAAAAGCTTGTCAGTATTATTAGGTCCCAGTGGTTGATTTTTGCTTTTATTTCTTTTACTTTGGGAGACTGACCTGAGAAAATACTTATGAGTATTATGAGGTTGATGTCATAGAATGTTTTGCCTATGTTCTATTCCAGGAGTTTGATAGTGTCTTGTCTTATACTTAAGTCTTCTGGCCATTTTGAGTTTATTCTTGTGCATGGTGAGGGTGTGTTCTAGTGTCATTGATTTGCATGCAGCTGTCCAGGTTTCTCAGCAATTCTCGCTGAATAGACTCTCTTCTGCCATTTTATGTTCTTGTCTCCTTTGTCAAATATTAATTGACCATAGGCATCAAGATTTACTTCTGCATTCTCTATTCTGTTCCATTGGTCTGTCTGTCTGTTTTGGTGCCAATTCCACACTGTCTTGATGACTGTGGTTTTGTAGTATTGCTTGAGGTCTGGGAGAGTTATGCCTCCTGCTTGGTTTTTGTTTCTCAGGATTGCTTTGGCAATTATGTCTTTTTTGTGGTCCCATATATATTTTTTGGATTGTTTGTTGTAGTTCTGTGAAAAATGTCATAGATAATTTGATAGGGATTGTGTTAAATCTGTAGATTGCTTTGGGTAGTATGGCCATTTTTACAATATTAATTTTTCAACCCAAGAGCATGGAATATCTTTCCATTTCTTGACATCTTCTTTAATTTCCTTGATTAATGTTTTATAATTCTAGGCATATCAGTCCTTTGCCTCCTTAGTCAGGTGTAATTTTGGGGGAATGCAATTTTATTCCTTTTCTAAATTTCATTTTTAGTATACAGAAATGCAACTTATTTCTTAATGTTAATCTTATATCCTGATACTTTACTGAAATTGTTGGTCAGTTCAAGTAGTTTTTAGGTTGAGTCCTTAGGGTTTTCTATATATAGCATCATGTCATCTGCATACAGTCTTTTGTTTTTCTGATTGCTGTGGCTAGGACATCCAATACTATGTTGAATCACAGTGGTGAGAGTGGGCATCCCTGTCTTGTTCCAGATTTTATTGGGAGGGCTTTCAGTTTTTCTCCATTGAGTATTATATTTGCTCTGGATTTATCATCAATGGCTTTGATTATATTAAGGAATGTTCCCTCTATACCCACTTTGGTGAGAGTTTTTATCATGAAGGAATGTTGGACTTTGTCAAATGCTTTTTCTGCATCTATTGCAATAATTATGTGGTTTTTGACTTTTCTTTTGTTAATGTGGTATATGATGTTGATTTATTTGCATAGTTGAACCATCCTTGTGAACCTGGGATGAATCCAACCTGGTCATGGTGTATGATTTTTTTGATATGGTTGGTTGGTGAAAATTTTGTTGAGAATTTTTGCTTCTGACAAGGGCTTAATCTCTAGAGTATACAAGCAGCTTATACAACTCAACAGCAAAGAATCCAACAACCCAATGGAAAAATGGGCAAAAGACCTGAATAGACTGTTCTCCAAGGAAGATATACAAATGGATAACGAGTACATGAGAAAATGCTGAACACCACTTATTATTAGAGAAATGAAAATCAAAACTACCACAAGATACCACCTCACACCAGTCAGAATGCCCATCATTAATAAGTCCACAAATAACAAATTCTGGAGGTGGTGTGGAGAAAAGGGAACTCTCCTGCACTGTTGGTGGGAATGTAAGCTGTCACAACCACTATGGAGAACATTATGGAGGTATATTAGAAAACTATACATAGAACTACCCTATGCCACAGCAGTCCCACCCTTGGGCACATATCTGGACAAAACTTTCCTTAAAAAAGACACATGCACCCACATGTTCATTGAAGCTCTATTCACATTAGTCAAGACATGAAAACAACCCAAATGTCCATTGACAGATGATTGTATTAGGAAGATGTGGTATATATAGACAATGGAATACTACTCAGTCATAAAAAAGAACAAAATAGTGCTATTTGAATCAACATGGATGGAACTAGAAATTCTCATACTGAGTGAAATAAGTCAGAGAGAGAAAGACAAATACCATATGATGTCACTCATATCTCAGCACAAATGAACCCTTTCACAGAGAAGAAAATCATGAACTTCGAGAAGAGACTTGTGGTTGCCCAATGGGAGGGAGAGGGAGTGGGAGCTTTGGGTTAACAGATGCAAACTATTTCTTTTGTAATGGATTACCAATGAGATCCTGCTGTGTAGCACTGAGAACTATGTCTAGATACTTGAAATGGAGCACAACAATGGGAGAAAAAGTTATGTATACATGTTTGTGTAACTGGGTCCCCAGGCTGTACAGTGGGGAAAAAAGTGTGTTGGGGGAAATAACAATAAAAAAATGTCCACATTTACTTGACTCATTCTTTGAAGCTTTTGTATTTATACAAATTTGTTTATTTCTTCTAGACTGTTCAATTTGTTGGCATATAATTTTTCATAGTATTCCCTTATGATGTTCTATATATGTAGTATTTTTGTGTATTTAAGTCCTTTTTCTTTTCTTCTTGGTGAGCCTGATTAAAAGCTTATTTTATTTATTTATTTATTTATTTATTTATTTATTTATTTATTTATTTATTTATTTTGCAGAAAACTTTCTCTTGGTTTCATCGATCTTTTCTGTTGTTTTAAAATCTCTGTTTTGTTTCCTTTCTTATCTTCATTATTTCCTTCTTCTACTGATTGTGGGCTTTGATTTTTTCTAATACTTTCAGGTGTGGGTTTAAGTTATTTGAATTTTTGTTTGTTTCTTGAGGAAGCATCCCTCGTAGAAACACTTTTGTTGCATCCTATGGACTTTGGTTTTGTTTTCATTTTTATTTTCTCAAGGTATTTTCTGTTTTCTTTATTACAGCATTGTCCCATTGGATTTCTGGCAACATGTTGTTTATTTTCAATATGTTCACTCTTTTTCCTATTTATCTTTTTTTGCTGCTGACTTCTGTATTCATATCATTGTGTTAGGAAAAGACGCTTCATATAATTTCTATCCTCTGAAATTTGTTCAAGGATTTTTTTGGGATCTACTATGCAGTCTATCCTGGAGAATGCTCCATGCAGGTTTGAAAAGAATGTGTGTTCTGCTTTTTTTAAATGTAATTCATTGCCAATAGAAAGTTAATTCAAGTGATCTATTTGTTATTCATGATCACTGTTACTTTATTGATTATTTGCCTGGATGATATGTCCTTTGATGTCAGTGGAGTGTTAAAGTCCCATACTGTAACTGTATTATTATAAATTTCTCCCTTCATGTTGGTTAGTATTTGCTTAATATATATAAGGGTTTCTATACTAAGAGTATATGTGTTAATGGGTATATATCCTTTTCTTTTTTTGATTTTTGTATCATTATAAAATTCCCTAATTGTCTGTACTTCTAATTTTTGTTTTAAAAATCTGTTTTGTCTTATAGGAGTATTTGCTTGAAATTCTGTTTCCATCCCTCTTTCAGTCTCTGTGTAGTTTTGTTCCTGAAGTGTATTGCTTATAGGCAGTATATTGAATGGTCTTGCATTTTTTTTAAATCCAATCAACCAACCTATTTTTTTTTGATAAAAGCATTTAGTAAATGGACATTTAAAGTGAGTATTGATAAGTATGTACTTATTACCACTTTATTACTTGTTTTCCCGATGTTTTTGTATTCCCCCCTTCTCCCCCTCTTTTTTTCTCCCCTTGGGGTTTGATGATTTTCTTTCGTAGTATTCTTGGGTTCCTTCCTTTTTATTTAGTGTGTATATATTGCAGGTTTTTGATTTGTGGTTACCATGGTGTTCATATATGTGACCCGTAATTATATCTACTTGATCTAAACTAATAGTCATTTAAGTTCAAACACATTCTAAAAAGATATACATTTTTATTCCTTTCCCCCATATTTTGTATTTTTGGTAAGATTTTTATATCTTTATACTTATCTCTTTACAGTTTTATATTTTATTTGAATTTTTATCTTTTAATCAATGTACTAGATTACTGAACTTCAATTCTTAGTATGCCTTTGCCTTATCTATTGGAATTTGTTTTTTCTTTCCTATAGCTTCTTATTTTTTTTCCATTTAGAAAAGACCCTTTAATATTTATTTTGGTAGGTTTAGTATTGCTGGATTCTTCTAGTTTTTACTTGTCTGAGGAATATTTTATTTCTTTTTAAAAATTATTCCTTAATAAAAGGAACACTTTTATTTCTTTATGGATGAGTAAAATTCTATTGTGTGTATGTACCACATCTTCTTTATCCATTGATCTGTCAGTGATTATTTAGTTTGTTTCCATGTCTTTGCTATTGTGCATAGTGCTTCAATGAACATAAGGGTGCATGTATATTTTTCAGTGAAAATTTGGATATACACTCAGGAGTGGGATTGCTGGGTCATACAGTAGTTCTATATTTAGTTTTCTGAGGTACCTCCATACTCTTTTCCATAGTGGTTGTACCAATTTACATTCCCACTAATAGCATAGGAGTGTTCCCTTTTCTCTACACCTTCTGCCGCATTTGCTATTTGTTGATTTACCAATCTGACTGGTGTGGAGTGGTAACTCATTGTAGTTTTGATTTGCATTTCTGTAATAATTAGTGGTGTTGAGCATTTTTTTCATGTGCCTGTTGGCCATATGTCTTCTTCTCTGAAGAAATGTCCATTCAGGTCTTTTAAAATTTTTTCAATTAGGTTGCTTGTTTTTTTGAATGAATTAGTGACTTGGAATACAGAAAAATGTTAAATCACCCAATCAGGACTGTAGACCAAAAACCAAATAAAAAAAATGAAAGCAATATGAGATCTATAGGATAATATAAATTGGGACAATCTATGCATAATAGGGATTCCAGAAGAAGAGGAAAAAGAAAGGGGGATTGAAAATATATTTGAAGAAATAATGGCTGAAAATTTTCCTTTCTAAAGGAAATGGAATCAAGATATCAAAATCACAGATGGCCCCAAACAAGTTGAATGCCCACACAGACATTTTATAATAAAAATGGCAAAAGTTAAAGAGAGGATTCTAAATACAGCAAGGGAAAAACAAAGAGTTAATTATAAGGTAACCCCAGTAAGGCTATCAGCTGATTTATCTACAGAAACACCATTTCTTCTTCTATTCTAAATGATAATCTTGCTGAGTAAATTTTTCTA
This sequence comes from Phacochoerus africanus, assembly GCF_016906955.1. Classification (NCBI taxonomy): domain Eukaryota; kingdom Metazoa; phylum Chordata; class Mammalia; order Artiodactyla; family Suidae; genus Phacochoerus; species Phacochoerus africanus. The sequence goes on along the minus strand of NC_062547.1, from coordinate 56,146,278 downwards.
GGTTATATGTTTTGTTTTTCATCACTTTAAATATATCATGCCACTTCCTTCTGTCCTGAAAATTTCTTCAAATAAATCAGTTGATAGCATTATGGGAATTTCCTTGCATATGTCTTGCTATTTTTCTCTTTTTGCCTTTAGATTTTTCTCTATTACTCTTTCCCACATTAATTATGCCTTATCTTGGTGTGAGTATTTGTGCTCATTTTGTTGGGAGCTCTCTGTGCTTCCTTCATGTGGATATCTATCATGTAGATATCATGGATATCTATTTCCTTCTTTAGGTTGGGTACATTTTCAGCCTCAATTTCTTCAATTATATTTTCAATACCCTTCTCTTTATATTCTTCTGGAACCCCTATGCTGTGATTGTTGGCACATTAATGGTATCCTATGCATTTTGCATGTTACTTTTTAAAACTTATTTTTCCATCTTCTATTCTGATTGGATGATTTCTATTAATCTACCTTACATATCACTTATGCATTCTTTTATGTCACTTAGTCTGCTATTAATTGCTTCTAGAGTGCTTTTTACTCAGATATTGAATGATCTATTTTAGTTGGATCTGCTTTGTTTTTTATAACTCCTTGGTAAAATGATCTATCTTTAGATCAATTTTTTCCTATTTTCTTTTATGATTTTTTTTGTCTTTTTGTCTTTTTAGGGCTGCACCTACTGCATATGGAGGCTCCTAGGCTAGGGGTTGAATTGGGGCTGTAGCCTCCAGCCTATGCCAGAATCACAGCAATGTCAGATCCAAGTCATGTCTGTGACCTACACCACAGCTCATGACAATGCCAGATCCTTAACCCATTGAGTGAGGCCAGGAGCCACAACCTCATGGCTCCTAGTTGGAATCATTTCTGATGTGCCATGATGGGAACTCACCCGTTTCCTATTTTAGTTAGCATTTTTATTACCAATGTTTGAATTTTTTGTCTGATAGACTATCTCTATTTCATTATATTTTTCTGGGGTTTTCTCTTTCGATTGAAAGCAATTCTTCTGACTCTTATTTGACTTAACTTTTTATGTCTCCATGAATTTATGTGAAACAGTTACCTATTTTTTTTAAAGCAGTATTCTTATGTAGGACTATCCCTATATAAGGGATTGCTATATTAATTTGCCCAATGCCATTGGTGGGAGGGCTAGATATGATGTGTATACCAAAAAAATCTTTCCTCAGAGTGTGTTGGCCATTACTATGGCCATCTATTGGCAGGTGACTGAGAAGCTAGATTCTTTACATGGCATGAGGTGGGACTTCCTCTCAGATCAGATCAGCAGCCATCACTGCCCTGTCAGGGGCAGGGTTTCCTCCCAAATTGCTGAAGTGGAAGCCCTGAGGATATGGTTGAAGCTGGCTTTGTTCCTTTTAATTGTGTGTGCCTTCCTTCTCCTTACACTAGGGACTTTGACTCAAAAAGGAGGAGTGCAGAAGTAAAAAGTACTTGCATGCTTACAGAGATCTAATACACTCCTTGTATGAGCATCTGCTATTCCATTAAGACACAGCCAGCCCACAGTTGTGCCTTTTAACATCATGGACAGTTCAAATCTAGTCCTAGGCTGTCATATGGCATGGATGGGGATGGGGCATTCTCTCACCTTGGAAGTTCAGAGTAAACACTTGATAAAATTATTAATACTTTAATAATAGAATGTGCTCTCTGGAGAAATGAAACCAATATTTTCCAAATTATAGATATAACCAAATAGAATATGTGGTACCTTGGTTTCTATAATGATACTGCTCACAAAGTCTTCCCAGTTAAGGTATTTGAAAGGATTCACCAAAGTCCACAGAGTATACTTATGTAAGACTTTTACTTAAAGGAAAAGACGTCTTGTTCAATAAGTGGTGCTGGGAAAACTGGACAACCACATGGAAAAGAATGAAATTAGAACACTCCCTAACACCATACACAAAAATCAACTTCAAATGGATTAAAGGCCTAGATATATGACCAGACACTATAAAACTCTTAGAGGAAAACATAGGCCAAACACTCTCTGAAAAGTGACAGCAACATCTTCTCAGAACCACCTCTTAAAGTATTGACAATAAAAACAAAAATAAACAAATGAGACCTAATCAAACTTCAAAGTTTCTGCACAGCAAAGGAAACCTTAAACAAAATGAAAGGACAACCCACAGAATGGGAGAAAATCTTTGCAAATGAATCAACTGATAAGTGATTCATCTCCAAAATTTATGAACACTGCCTACTGCTCAATACCAAAAAAAACAAATAACCCCATCAAAAAATGGGCAGAAGATCTAAACAGATGATTCTCCAAAAAAGACATATAGATGGCCAAAACACACATGAAAAGATGTTCAATGTCACTCATCATTAGAGAAATGCCAATCAAAATCACTACGAGGTACCACCTTACACCAGCCAGAATGGTCATCATCAAAACGTCTACAAACAGTAAGTGCTGGAGAGGGTGTGGAGAAAAAGGAACCCTAGTACACTGTTGGTGGGATTGTAAATTGGTGCAACCACTGTGGAAAACAGTGTGGAGAGTCCTCAGAAAGCTAAAAACAGAAGTACCATTTGATCCAGCAATCCCTCTCCTGGGCATCTATCCAGAGAAAACCATGACTCTGATGTTCATTGCAGAACTATTTTCAATAGCCAAGACATGGAAACAACCTAAATGTCCATCAACAGATACACAAAGGAATATTACTCAGCCATTAAAAGGAACAAAATAACCAGCATTTTTAGCAACATGGATGGACCTAGAAATTATCACATTAAGTGAGGTGAGTCAGACAATGAGACACCAACATCAAATGCTTTCATTGATATGTAGAACCTAAAAAAAGATCAGAATGAACTTCTTTGCAGAACAGACACTGACTCACACTTTGAAAAGCTTATGGTCTCCAGAGGAGACAGTTTGTGGGGTGGGGGATATGGTGGGATTGCAGGATGGAAATCCTATAAAGTTAGATTGTGATGATCATTGTACTACTACAGATTCAATAAATTCATTGAGTAATAAAAAATAAATAAAAATAAAGGGCAAAGACAAGAGAAAGAAATTGTAGACAAGCATTCAATATCTGATCAACACATAGTTACATCCTCCCCTAGGTCCTTCTTATTCACATGCACAGATTACACTTAATACCTGGCTCCAGCAGCTAAGATTTTCATAAAGAATCATGTTTTTTGGAGATTTCAAAGCAGAAGTTCTCTAACCAGATATGTATGCCTGAATAAATTGAGAATTAGACTTCAAATAACTTCTCATGATCTTAATCACCTGTATCTATGCCAAGAGTTAAAAACCCATACCAGATGACAGGAATACTTATGAATATCATACAGACACCATGAAACAGAATCATGCTAGCAAAAATGGTTGGAAATACACAGAGAGCAAAGAGTACATAAAACCTAGTAGATTATAAAGATTGTATTTTATGTAAATAGGGAAGAGGAAATTTTTTCCAATGCATTTTTCTTTGAAAACTTGGTTATTGTTTAAAGAAAAATATTTGAGTCCTAAATTATTCTTTGTACAACATATTTATAATGCTTATTTAACATGTTGAGTTCTTTTGATTTCAGTTTTCATCATCTGAAATAATCATAGATTATCTGAATGTGTTAATTGAATATAGTTAATGGGCACTTAGTCACAATAACTCACAAATTACATTTGTTTTCTAATTTGCATTTTTTCTAGTTTTCTTAAAATATAATATGCATTAACATTGTATGTTTAAGGTTTAAAGTATAATTATTTGATATGTATGTATACTGCAAAATGATTATAACTAAGTTTAGTTAACATGCATCACCTTGCATAATTACATTTTTTCCTTGAGAAAAGAACATTTAAAATCTTTTGGTTAATTTCAAATATAAAATACAGTGTTGTTAATTATAGTCATCATGTTGTACATTATCCCCAGAACTTATTTTATAACTGGAATTTTGTACTTTTTGAATATATTCACCCATTTTCCCCTTCCCTAACCTTTGCGTCTGGAAATCATAAATCTGATCTGTGTTTCTATGACTTGTTTTTAGATTTCATGTGTAAGTAAAATCACACAGTATTTGATCTTATTTTACTTAGAATAATCCTCTCAAGGTCTGTCCATATCACAAATGGCAAATGTTCTATTTATTTATTTATTTATTTCCCTCTTTCATTCTCTCTTTTTTTCTTTATCCTTGAATGGACACATTTTTTTCCCCAATACCTTGGTTATTGTGAATAATGGCACAGTGAATGTTAAGGTGCATATATATTTTTTAAGTTAATGGTTTTTTGTTTGTTTGTTTGTTTGTTTTACTTTGGATATATTCCCAGAAGCTGAATTGGTGGATCATATGGTAGTTATATTTTTAATTTATTGAGGAATCCATAGTGTTTTCCATAGTGGCTCTACCACTTTACTATTTCACCAATACTGCACAAGGATTCCCTTCTTTCCACATTTTGGGCAGCATTTATTATCTCATATTTTTGATGATAATTTTTCTAACAGGTAATATCTCTTTATGGTTTTTACTTGCATTTTCCTAATAATTAGTCATGTTGAGCATCTTTTCATATACTTTTGTGCATTGGTATATTTCCTTGGGAAAAATCATTTTAGGGACTTTTCTTTTTAATTGGATTATTTGGGGTCTTTGATATTAAGTTGTGTAAGATTTTATATATTATGTATTCTAAACTGTTATCAAATGTGTGGTTTGCAAATATTGTCTCTCATTTATAAAGTTGCCATTTTTATTGATGGTTTTATTTGTTGTACATGAGGCTTTTTAGTTTGATATAGAAGCACTTGATGATTTTTGCTTTCATTATTTATGCTTTAACTGTCATATCAAAAAATATTACTATGATCCATTCCAAGAAGCTATGTGTTGTTCTAGGACTTTTATGGTTTTAGATATTACAGTTCAGTTTTTTAATTGACTTTGAATTGTCAGTAGTGTAAAATAGGGGATCAGGTTTATTATTTTGCATGTGGATATCCAACTTTCCTAGCACCATGTAACTGAGTGGTTTTGTAACTGCCTTGAACTTTTTTTAGGATGCTTTTGAGTCAATCAACATGCTATGAGGAAGCCAAAACAGCCCAAGTTGAGACCCACATGGAAAGGAACTAAAGCTCCTATTCCTCAGGTCCAACTAAGCTTTAATTCAATAGCCAGGACCAACATTCTAGCATGTGAATAAGCCATCTTGAAAGTATTCTCCTAGTTCCAAATTATGTTTTCTCATCTGACATGTGGGAAAGAAAGGAGCCATCCTTCCTGAGCCCTGCCAAAATTTAATATTTATGAGCAAATAAAATTAATGTTTCAATTTATCAATTTTTGGTTGTTTGACAGCAATAGATTTTGTAGTAAAAGTGGGATGATGCTGAAAAAAGACATCTGTCATTAGCTCTTGGATTGAGTGATGAGAAGAAGCTATAAGGGCCTCTAGGAAACCGTTGTTTAAAACTTTTAAAAAAATCTTGAGAAAAATATTAATGCCAATTCAAAGGGCCTGAAGGAAATTTTTAGTTATGATCTAAAGAAAAAAAAAAGGAAAATACTGTTGGAAGTGGGAAGAAAGTGAACTTATTATGTAGTGATGAACTAAACATAGTATGCAGTAACATGAAAAACAGGAACTACACTTGATAAACTTGACCATCAAGCTAAAGGTGTTTTCAGAGAGAATATTAAGCATTCAAAATACATTTTTGCTACTTGTGAAAATGCGGGTTGAGAGAGAGTTTTAAAACAAAATAGTAAATTAAGGCCTTGACATAAAAGAATAAGCTCCAATAACATTAGGAGAAAATTAACAAATATGTTAATAAAATTATTATAGGAAACATGCACCCAGATTGGGACCAAAAAAAAATATGCAGTTTTAAATGAAAACAGATAGAACATACACACGACTCAGTGAAAAGAGACAATTGCTAGATAGCCATAATGTCAAAGTAGGAAGAGCCTGAGCTCACCTCCTCCTATGAGCACATCAGAATTACAACTCTACAGACCAAATATTGATGAGAAAGACCAGAAGACTAATAGAAAAAGATCTCCTACAATAAAATATTTAAAGAAGGAACCACAATGAGATGGGTAGGAGGAATGGAGATGTGGTATAAATAGGACCCACACCACCGTGACCCAAAAATTGGGCAATAATTACAATTTCAGAGATTTGCTTCAAAAACTTAGGGGTCTGATCATCACATTGAACCCCCTAGCCTGGGCTTTGATATAAATGATGCTTGTTTTTGGAAGAGCCAAAGGGCTGTGGGAAATAGAGGTGCCATTCTATAAGTGCTCATGCAGAATCTCACATGCTCTTGAACCTAGGGAAGAGACAGAAATTTGAAAAAAGCCTGGGTCAGACCCAACAGCTGAACTTGGAGAGCTTCCCAAAGAGGAAGGAGGCAGCAGGCAGCTGGAACCCTGGGTACGTGGTCACTGGTGGCAGTTATCTTGGGGAGTATGTTTTACCATGTGGTTGCTGGATCTAACAAGTGCCTTTTTGGAATCTTCCCTCTATATTTTTAGCAATGAAACCTGGCCCTGCCCACCAGACTGTTGGCATTAGTACAGGGATCCCTCATTACAAGAAAGTAGCTGGGTGTAGATGGAGCCCCACCTACCAGCACTTAATACACACAAGGCCCCAGCTACCCAGCAACATGGTCCTATCCACCAGATGGTATAAGGCATGACTGTGTACACCAATGCACCATCACTAGCCCTGGGACATCTAGGGCCCTGCTGATAGAAACTCAGATATATGGCTTTACTAACCAGAGGAACAGCACTAGTCCTGAGAACAGAATCACTAGCTCTGAGAACAGTGTGCAAGCATTAGCCCTCGTAACAACTTCGCCTCAGTCCTGCCCACACACCAGGGGGTCAGCTTACCAAATCTAGGACTTCTAGGGGCCAACAGGCAGATATCTCAGGACTGGGTCCAGACTCCAGTGAGATGGCACTAGCCCAGAACACCCTGGGTCTCAAACCTGCCATCAGCAGGTCAACACCAAATCTGGGACCAACCAAGTCTGCATTTATACACACCTGGAGGCAACCCTAACTCTGAGATATATTGGATCCACAAGCTAGCCACCCTGAGATCCAAATCTACTCACCAGAGGACCAATACCACCTTTGGAATTCCATGGACACTACAGCTAGCCATGTAAAGGACCTGCCATACACATCAGCAGGTTGATCTTAGATCCAGGAACCATGGTCAAAAAACCACAACAAAAATGACTCCACCAACAAGTGGGGCGATATTTGCCCTGTGATATGCTGGGGACCAAAGCCAGCTGTATTGTGACCCAGCCCCACCTATCATCAGCCAGTAGCTTCCCTATAAGACAGGGCCTGTAACCAATAGGACCAGGGGATAGCCACAACTACAAGACTGCCCAAAAAGTCAGTAGTAGTCAAAAGGACCTATGCAGCTAACATAGGGGGTGCTCCTGTAGCTGAGCAGAGAGGAGTACAGTGTTGGCACTCAACGATGTCATCTACAAAAGCCTACTTTGTCAAGACAAGGAAATGTAAACTATACACACACACACACACACACACACACATAACTGTGTCAATTTGCTGTAGAGCAGAAATTGACAGAACATTGTAAATCAGCTATATTAAAAAAATTAAAAATGAGGGCAGTTTAAGAGAACTCAGAGACATCATTGAGCATACTAACACTCATGTTATAGTGGTTCCAGAAGTTGGAGAGAGAGAAATCAGCAGAGAGAAAATATTTGAAGATACAATACCTGGAAATTTCCCTAATTTTGGAAACAGATATCTGGGTCCATGAAGCACAGAGACTCCCCAAAAGGATCAACACAAAGAGGGTGTAACCAAGATACATTGTAATTTAAATGACACCAATAAAAGATAAAGATAGAATGTTAAAAGTAACAAAGGAAAATCAACGAGTTACATACAAGGGAAATCTCATAAGGCTATCAGATAACATACATTAGAAATTCTGCAAGCCAGAAGTGAGTAGCACAATATGTTTGAAGTGATGAAAGAGAAAATCCTACAACCAAGAATATTTTGTCCAGCAAGGATTTATTCAGATGTGAAGGAAATATAAAATGCTTTAAAGAAAAGCCAGGGAGTTTCTGTCGTGGCACAGTGGTTAATGAATCCGACTAGGAGCCATAAGGTTGTGGGTTTGGTCCCTGCCCTTGCTCAGTGGGTTAACAATCTGGCATAGCTGTGGTGAAGGTTGCAGATGTGGCTCAGATCCTGCGTTGCTGTGGCTCTAGTGTAGGCTGGCAGCTACAGTTCCAATTAGACCCCTAGCCTGGGAACATCCATATGCCATGGGAGTGGCCCAAGAAATGGCAAAAAGACAAAAAAATAAAAAAAAACAAAGACAAGCCAAAACTAAAGGAGTGTAGGACCTGTAAAACCAGATTTACAAGAAATATTATAGGGCTTTTCCTAAATGAAAAAAAGGACACAACTAGGAACATGAAAATTATGAAAAAAAACTCATTGATAAAGGAAAATATACAGCAAATGTATTAAACCAACAATATACAAAATTTATAGGAAGTTTAAAAGAAGAAAGAGTAAAATATTCTATAGCCACAATAAATAATTAAGGGATACACAAAACAAAAATATATAAAATGTGATGTCAAAATATCAAATATGAGAGGTGGGGAGTAAAATTGCTAGATTTTTAAAATGCACTTGAACTTATGAGAGTAGCAACTTTAAACAATGGCATGTTTACATAGAGTGCTATGTATGAACCTCTAGGTAATATAAACCAAAAATTTGTAATAGATACACATATGTGCAAGAGAAAGGGATCCAAAAACAACATTACAGATAAAAATCCCCCCAAACAAAATGTCATTTTTAGTACATACCTATCAATGCCATTGATAGTACATACCTATCAATTATCACTTTACAAAAACGCCATTGATAGTACATAGCTATAAATGATCACTGTAAAAATGAATGAAATGCACAAATCAAAAGACATAGATTGGGTAAGTGGATACAAATACAAGATCCATATATATGCTGCTTACAACAGAGTCACTTCAGATTTTAAGACACACAAACTGAAAGTATTCCTTGCAAATGGAAATGAAATGAAAGAAGGGGTAGCAGTATTTATATCATATAAATGTACATTAAAACAAAGACTGTAACAAGGAGAAGGACATTACATAATAATCAAGGGATCAAACCAAGAAGAAGATATGAAAATTGCAAATATATATGCACCCCCTAAAAAGGAAACAGTGACCTTATTTGACACACTAGGGCAATTAGACTTAAAGACTTCTCATATATGTGTATATATATGCATGTATACATTATATACATCCATATAATAATAAACTATAACTATTATCTATCTATATCTAGATGGAAAACATTTCATTCAAAAGCAGAACAATACACATCCTTTTCAATTTCACATGGAACATTCTCTAGAATGGATACTTGTTAGAACACAAAACAAGTTTCATTAGATTTAATAAAATTGAAATCAAATTAATCATCTTCCTGCCATATAGCTATGAAACTAGAAATCAACTACAAGAGAAAACTTGTAAACAAAACAAAACAAAACAAAAACAAACATGCAGAGGTTGAACAATATATTACTAAAAAAGACACGTGGAAGTTAAACAATATGTTAACTAAAAAAATGTGGAGGATAAACAATATGTTACCAAAAAAAAGCGTCACTGAACATATCAGAGGAGGAATTTTAAAAAAATACCTGGAAACAAGTAAAAGCCAATTACCCAATGTTTTAAAATCTGTGGGATGCAGCAAAAAGAGTTTTAAGAATTGTATGGTGATACAAGCCAACCTCACAGGAAAAAAGAAAAATCAAAAATAAAGAACCTATCCTTACACTTAATAGAAATAGAAGAACAAACAAAAACAATATTAGTAGAAGAAAATCAATAATAAATATCATAATAGAATTAAATGAGTTAAGGCATTCCCACTGCAGCACAGTGGGTTAGTGGTCTGGCTTGTCTCTGTGGAGGTGCCAGTTCAATCCCTAGCACAACACATTAGGTTAAGAATCTGGCATTGCTGCAGCTGTGCCATATGATGCATCTCCAGCTCAGATTTGAACCCTGGCCCAGCAACTTCCACATGCTGTGGCTGAGGCTGAAACTAGAAAATAAATAAATGAGATAAGTAATAAAAATAGAAGAAATAAATAAAATTAAAAGCTAGTTTTGTGGGAAAGGATAAAATCGATAAAACTTTATCCAGACTGATCAAGAAAAAGAGAGAGACTAAATTAACAAATTGGAAAAAATTTACAGCTTATACCACAGAAATACAAAGAATCATAAGAGACTACTACAAACAATTATATCCAATAGAAAGGACAACCTAGAACATGAAGAAGAATTCCTAGAAATGGACAATTTTTCAAGAGTGAACCAGGAAGAAATAAAAAATAAGAGCAGATCAAAATTGTAAAAATAATAAAAAACGCTTCAAACAAAACCTAGGACCAGATGGCTTCACATGTTAATTCTATGAGATAGAGAAGAATTAATACCTATTCTTTTCAAACTATTCCAAAAAACTTAAGAGGAAGGAATACTTCCAGACACATTCTAAGAGGCCAACATAACTCTGATACAAAAAGCATACAATGATACACCCCCACCAAAAACAAAAACAAAAACAAAAAAATCCAGGACAAGAGTACTGGTGAACATAGACACAAAAATCCTTAACAAAATATTAGCAATCTGAGTACAACAATACATTAAAAGGATCATACAACCATGATCAAGTGGGATTTATCCCAGGGATACAAGGATGTTTCAATATCTTCAAGTCAATCAATGTGACATATATTAAAATTGAATAAATATATCATCTCAATAGATGCAGAAAGAGCTTTTGACAGAATTCAACATCAGCTCATGATAAAAATCCTCCACAGTGTGGGTGTAGAGTGAACATACCTCACCATTATAAAGGCCATATATGATACACCCATGGCTAACATTATACTCAATAGTGAAAATTTGAAAGCATTTTCTCTAAGGCAAGAAAAAAAGAGACTTTAAAAACCAAGTCGCAGTGAGCTAAATATTGAAGTAAGGAGATAAGAACATAAAAATTCCAATGGTACATACTACAAGAAAAAGGACAATGGATAGAATAAAATTGAAACAAGTAAAATTTTGCCAGAGAATGGAATTCTATGAAAAAGATGAATATTCTAAAACTGTAAATTACAGTATCAGAAATTGAGTTCTTTGGATGTTTTTAAGGAAATGTAAAATTATTTAAAAAGTTTTGTACAGATTTGAGATATTAGTTAGGTTTATGTTTATTAGTATTTAATATAATGCAATGTGAATATCATGTTTTCTAACTTGTGATACTTTCTACTAAATCAATATTTTTATAATTATTTATAAGTATAATGTATGTTATCACATAATTTAAATTATTACTACTTAGTAAAATTCACCTCATCCAGTGCATGTAACCTGGGATATAATTACTAGTCATCAAGGACATAATTGTAAAAACATGTAAGCATCCTAAGGCGTGTTGTACATGAATCCAGGAAATTGATGTGTGTTGGGGAAAGGGGAAAGGAATGGGATAAGCAAGACTTATTCGCTTTCCAATTCTGTCATCTTACATTTTTGAAAAATAGTATCTTAAACATAGCATAATATTTGATAAACTAATTTAATTTATATATTATTTACATTAATATAAAATTTTTAATAAACAAATTAATGTCTAATTTTAAATTATTAAAGTAATAAGTGTCTTCAAGAAAACATGATTGTGATGACAATGATGCTGTCAGTAATAATAAGAAAATTTAACCATGACCTATGGAAGAGATTGATGATTTTATAAATTGTATAATTTAAAATTTTTACTCTTTTACTGGAATGATCACATAATCATAAAAATTAAGTTAATTGTAATTATTTTAAATATATCCTCAAAAATCCTCACTGAATACAATTATAAAATTATAAAATTGAGCTATTACATTTGCTTGAAAAATATAAATGGTAATGTAGTAATGAAGAAGGAAAAATGATGAAAATTAGTAGGAAAAAAAATAATAATAATTCTTATTTAATTCCTTAAAAGATATCCTAAATTCATCTCATTGTTTCTATTCACATGTCTATTTATAAATATTTTTTACTTTAGAAGGGTGCATAATACAATTGCATAAATTATATATAATAAAATATAAAATATATATGAGTAAAAGTAGGAGATTGGAGAAAAGAAGGGTTATATAGGAATATTTCATGGAATAAGGGATATTTGATCTTTTGGAGAGGAGAGATTCAGTTAAAGCCATAGAAAATGAATTGATAAACTACAGCCTTTTCTGTAAAAATGATTTTAAAAATAAGAAACATTAATCAAGATGTTAGTTATAGAAGTTCCCATCATGGCTTAGTGGTTAATGAATCTGCTAGGAACCATGAGTTTGCAGGTTCGATCCCTGGCCTTGTTCAGTGGGTTAAGGATCTGGAATTGCTGTGAGCCATGGTGTAGGTTGCAGACGTGGCTTGGATCTGGCATCAATGTGGCTCTGGTGTAGGCCGGCGGCTACAGCTCCAATTAGACCCCTGAGCTGGGAACCTCCATATGCCACAGGAGCGGTCCTAGAAAAGGCAAAAAGACAAAAATAAATAAATAAATAAAAGATGTTAGTTATAGGATGACAGTTTTGGATTATGTAAATCAATAAGCTTAAGCTGCTCATGAGGATGGAGATCATTTCTTTGCACAGATGTTTTTTGTCAAAACTCATGTAATTTCACCCCAAATCCAAAGATAAGTAACACTTTAAAGTTGTATTTAACTCATGTCAACACTATCAAACAAAAAACAACTCCATCTCAATAGAGCAAATGTCAATATGCACATGTCCTAATACCACTCTGCTCTTTTATGATATTACAGTATGACAATCTACTGATCATGAATACTTTTCATATTGAAGATATGACATTTCTGACAGTGACATTTTAGAATATGACATTTTCTCTATTGCAACACCTTCCCACACACTTCCTCAGAACTTCCACCACTTCTCTGTTCCTCAGGCTATAGATGAGTGGGTTGGGCATGGGGGTCACTATGGTACCAAGCACAGTTCCAATCTGGTCTTGCTCAGGTGTGTGGGATGAGGTGGGTGTCATGTAGATGAAGATGGCCTGTCCAAAGTAGAGACTGACCACTGTCAGGTGGGAGGAGCAAGTGGCCAGAGCTTTGCTTCTGCCCTTGCAAGAGTTCATCCTGACAACAGTAAGGAAGATTAGAGTGTAGGAGGTCAGGATGAGAATAAATGGAACAGGAGAAATACAATAGTTGACAGAAATTTCACCATCTCATAGGCTGATATATCCATACAAGACATTCTCAGGATGCCTGGCATCTCACAAAATTAATGATTAATCTCCCTGGAACCACATATAGGGAAATTCATTGGGTAGATGGTGTGTACAAGTGCTGCAAGGGCTCCCCCAATCCAGGTTGCAGCAGCCACCTGGAGACAGACCTTGGGGTTCATGAGGACTGTGTATCTCAGGGGGTTACAGACAGACACATAGCAGTCATAGGCCATGAGAGTCAGCAAGATACACTCAGCAAGGCCAAGTGAGAAAAAAGAAGAGTTGAGTAGCACAGGCAAAATATGAAATGTTTTTCTTCCCTGTAAGATAGTTGGCAACAATTTTGGGAACTGTGCTGGAGATGTAAGCCAGGTCAATGAGGAAGAGTTGACTGAGCAGGAAGTATGTAGGGGTGTGGAGATGGGAGTCTAGCCAGATGAGGAGAGTAAGTATGGAGTTTCCATGAAAGACAATAGTGTAGATAAGGAGGATGATTATAATGAGGAGGTAGGGATGTTTGAACCAGGGAAAGAGTCCCAAGAGGATGAAATCAGTTGAGGTTTCATTCTTCCGGTCCATGTTCTCATTCAAATGTTTTATTCAAACTGAAATATTGCAGAAACAAAATAATATGACAGAAGATGGTGCTTTGCTAAAATAATTTAATCTGTTGGTCAGGACCATTTTCTCTTTATGGCTAAAATATTCTGATAAAAGAAAAATACTAAAACACCATCAAATTAAAATTCCTCTACCTAGAAATCAGCAATGTCTTATCTTACATTTGACTTGATTTGAGCAAATGAATGTTTATTCCCTTTGACTGAAAATAATCACTAGCTTAACCATTATTTTTCCCATGTTTGTATTTCTTAATGTACTCTTGGTTGATGATATTTTTATTTTTTGCATTTTGCTTTTATAACTGTCATTTTCTATCCACCACTATACCAAAGGATCTCTTGAACTTCCCTTGAGGTTCTCTTAGAGCTTTACTCAATAATTTTTTTCAGCTGAATGAGAAAAGCTACACATTCTATTTTACTCACTAATCACCAAAATTCTTATTTTATTTAGTTTTCTCTTCTTGTTATTATTTTTTATTATACTTGCACTTGAATAATTTTCTTATTCAATTAACAACTTAAAGACAGCAATCATATCCCTTTGTCTGTTAATCTTCAGTTACTGTTCATTGCTTATAGAATAAAAATTACTTCGATATAGTTTCAAGGTGCTAACTAAAGTCCTGTAAATGAATTTTAAGATCCTTTGTTTGTAGGAGTGGTGTCTTTCAGTTGATGACAGATGAATACATATACCCTCATTTATGTGATGACAAATATCTAATAAGTATTTGTCATATCTCTTAATTCTTAGATCAGTGAATTGATTTCCTTTGTGTGCCATAATGATTCACATGCATGTTTCTTATCTTGCCAAACAAAAACAAACAGAAATTTGGCTTTCATTATCAATAATATACTTGAAGTACTTTATGTTATATCAAATCATATTCCTATTCCTTCTTTTATTTGAAGTAATGAAAAGGAAATATTGTATAAATGTCTGATTTTCAATGGAAAGATAGCAGAGTTCTCAGTGTCATATTTTCAAGAAAGAGTCACTGTAAATTGTGTCAGCACTTCAATCCCATGGAATTTTATTTTCTTAAATTTCCAGAGACTCTGTGCATATCTAGATTCCAAGGGTGTTTTTTGGAGATCTTCTTTCAATATCTTTCTCTGCCTTCCTATGTTTTACAACATAAACGCCTCCCATATAACATTTGTATTCATTCTCTCTGATGCAAAATGATGGGAGAATAACTTTAAAAATGATGTTACATGGTCCTCAATTATCACATGTAAAATATGACCTTTTGTCTACGAGTTGAAAAACAGGATTATTATTAAACATAGTAGAGTCATTGAATTTGTGGCCATGATTGGGAAATTGATGTAAACACTACAAAATTAATTTGCTCTAGGAATGATACAGGATTGAAAACTCTGCCTGGAATCTAATGAGAAATTTTTGAAACCAATTTGCTTATATGCAAGTCTCTTTCAGGTGTGAGTCAATAACCTAACAGATGAACAAATTAGGGATACAAATGAGATATATATTATATCTTGAAGATATATTTTATATCATTCACATAATATTATATTTTCTTGAATTTAGGAATCTAGAGTAAAACTAATTCCTGTGGGAGTTCCTGTTGGGCATAGTTACATATAGAATCTGACTGAAGTGGCTCAGGTTGGTGTGGAGGCATTGGTTTCATTGCTGGCCTGGCACAGTGGGTTAAAGAATACAGCATTGCAGCAGCTTCAGCATGGGTCATAGCTGAGGCTCAGATTCAATCCCTGTCCTGAGAACTTCCATATGCTGTAGGTGTGGCCATAATTTTTTTTAAATCCTGTAATTTCTTTATTAAGACATTGATTTTATCAATGTCTTTATTAGCTTGGAAATCAATGAATAGCTCTAGGATTTGACCATTTCATGTGTAAATAAGACATTGACTTACTTGATTTACAAGGGCTCTTCTTGCATTCGTAAAAATTACACATCAATAGTTATTGATAAAACCAATGGGCACATACTTACTACACTGAAAAAAATTATTCAACAACAAACTATGCAGTAGTCAAATATAGACTCAGTCTTCACTAAATAATGTACAAGCGATATATCATAACAATTCTTGCAAAATATTTTTGTCAAAATGCATATGATTTTGCCTTCATATGTTCCATATGCCTGACCACAATTTAAGAAATCCAAAGAAAGAGAAAGTTTAATTCTATGAGATATTTTAACTAAAAATAGTGGAATTCTTTTAGTTCCTTTTTGGGAATTTAAAAAATCCTGTCAAACACTTAAGGAACCTAACGTTTTCCATTTCATAAAGTCTGAAAATGAGTGATAAAAAATCAAAGTACCATTCTTAAAATGTTTTTGTGTGAATGGTTGAAATGTTGGGACACCCTCTCAGAAGGGAGTGCACTGATTGTTCCCATACCTACCTCACTTTATCATTTAAATGTCTTTAAAATCTTCTCATGGAAAGCAATGGCAAAAACAAACAAGGTCTTTGATATGGAAGATCCAAAGAGTGCTCATCTAAGCACAGGGCACAGTAGTTCCTAAAGATGTGTTGTTGGAAGACATTATCTCCTCCAATGACAGTATAATGGAGTAAATACTAACAAAAATTGTAATTACAACAACAGTAGTTAATACTTGTAGGGGACTTACTAAATACCAGAATGCATTACATACATTCATTTGTTAACTGGTCATATATAACTTATCCGTAATCTTGAAGAACTGAGGCAGAGGGGAATGCAAAAATGTGCTCTTAATGCATACTCTGTCAGGGAATGGCTGAAGAGCATGGGGACCTAGGCAGTTTCCTACACAGCCTCCCTCCATCAAGACATTATTCTAACTCTCTAGTAATTTAGTATTTACCTTTAATTGTAAAGAAATGAAATTACACGTATTATGACTCGCTGTAAAAACCTTCCATTTCACATGGTCCAGACTTACCTACTCTTGCTTTTCAATGATTTTTACCCTGAATCCTTGGTGTGGAGACTGGCTGAACAATGGATTTGTAGTTGCCCAGGGGAGAGGGAGGGTGTGGGAGGGATTGAGAGCTTGGGGTTAAGGGATGCAAACAATTGCTGTTGGAATGGATTTACAATGAGATCCTGCTGTGTAGCATTGAGAACTATGTCTAGATACTTACATCACAGCACAACAATGGGAGGAAAAATTATGTATACCTGCATGTGTAACTTGGTCCCCATGCTGTACAGCAGAAAAAATAAAATAAATAAATAAATAAATAAATAAAATCGAAAGTTAACTTCTTGCATGGAAGGCAATTGTTCTTTTAATAGGTAAAAAAATTCTCTTTCCTCTGCTTTCAGTACCCTAGTTACCACTACCTTGTGAACGTCCAGTAGCTGCTTCCATCACCCTGTGGATTACAGCTCTTTTGCATTACATTACTAAATTCTTGCCTTGAGAAACTGTGTTTCTTACATTTCAAGGGCCTTGAAAATGAATTAGTTGGATTTCTGTTCTACATCTGGTTTAGGTTTGAGACTGGCATCTGAGGATTCAGTAATGTATTACGAATTAAATCAAATCCTTCTATAGCTTCTGTATACCACAGAACTTAGAACACCTTGAAGGATGTCTCATGGGAGTCTGTCCCCAGACTTCAATTCATTATAGATCTAGAGTAAATGTAGGGCTTTCAGAAACCTCCTATAAAATATAGACACTGTCAAATATTCAATACTTTTTATTTGCAGAATAGCACAATTGGGTTTTAATCATCTCTATGGAAATAGAGATGTGAAATAAATTATATGTTGACAATATGAAAGAAAAAAATTTGTATTGTTTGGACTTTGAAAGAGTAGAAAGTTAGAGACAATTTTTAAGGAAAATTATATCTGAACAAATATGAAGCCTTGTAAAATCCTAGGTAAGAAAGCCAATAAAGACAAACACCTTATATTTTAACTGTTTCCAATTTTATTTCAAATTGTTGTGGTTTTAGTATTAGTTTATATTATTACAATCTATTTAAACACTAGAAAGCTGAAGAAAGAAAATTAATTGGGTACTATCAACTCTGACCATTGTTTCAGTAGGATAATAACTGAAACAATAGGTAGGATAAGCTATTTCACTTAAAAGAAGAAAATTCAATTATTCACCTCAACTGTGTGTTCTAGAAAAAAATATTAGGAAGTTATTTTTATTGTGACTATTTGAGTTTCCGTCTCTTCAGTCTTTTGAAAGTGTTTTAGAAAGATTTGCATAAGTTCTTTGTATATTTGGTAGCATTCACCTATGAAGCTACCTATCTGTTCTTAGACTTTTATATATAGGTTTTTTTTTAAATTACAGATTGTATTTCACTTTTGGTGGTTCAGGTTATCTATTCTACTTGATTCAGTTTTGGTGGGCTGTATCTTTCTAGAAAGATATCATACTTGTGTTTTGACTTTTTCCTATTTTACTATATAGTTGCTTTTACTATGAGCATTCCCATTTCATAATCTTCATTTCTAATTGTGGCCTTCTCTTCTCCACCTAGAGAAATTCCTTTACCTTTTGTTGTAAAGCTGCTTTGGTGGTGCTGAATTCTTTTAGCTTTTTCTTGTTTGGAAATCTTTTTATTTCTGTTGAATCTGAATGAGAGCCTTGATGGATAGAATAGTCTCAGTAGTGCTTTCCCCTTTCATCCCATTAAATATATCAGGTCACTCCTTTCTGGCCTTACAAGTTTCTGCTGAAAAATCATCCAATAACCTTATAGTGGTTCCCTTTTATGCTATTTTTTGCTTTTCTTTTGATGCTTTTCAATATTTTATCCTCCTTTTTCATTTTTGTCAATTTTTTCCCTCAAGTTGATCCTGGATGGTACTCTCTGCACTTCCTGGTCTTGGGTGATCACTTCATCTTCCCTGTTAAGAACATTTTCATCCTTTTCCTCTTCAAATATATTCTCAGGACTTTTCTTTCACTCTTCTCCTTCTGAGATCCACATAATGGATCTATTGCTTTTGATATTATCCCAGAGTTCTCTTAAACTGTCCTTGTTTCATTTCATTATTTTTTCTTTTTTTCTGTCCTGTGGAAGTGATTTTCATCACTCCATCTTCCCACTCATTTATCTATTTTTCTACTTCATATATCCTGCTATTTATTCCTTCCAGTGTATTTTTCATTTCAGTTATTCTATTCCTCAACTCCATTTTTTTTTTAGTTCTTTGTTACAATTTTCTTATAATTTCTCATTCAGGGACTCTGTACTCTTCAAAAATTCTTGGATCATCTTTATGGTATTACTCTAAACTCTTTCTTGGGTAGATTGCCTATCTAAACATCACTTATTTGTTCTTTGGGATTTTATCTTGTTTATTCATCTGAGTCATATTCCTCTACTGTCTCATTTTCTCTAAATTTAGATTTGTAATTATGTGTATGTGGAAGTTTAGATATGTTTGTGACCTTGAAGAAGTGGCCTTCAGTAGGGTATGTCTTAATATGTCCCAGCAGTACAGTCTCTTCTTAACACTCAATGCCAGGGGAACTGCTGGTCCCAGGGTAGTTTCTGTTCTATGTTTATGAACTCATTACCTGAGGCTGTGGGAGTGTATATTTCTTGCTTCTTATATCTTCTCCTGGTGGCTGAGGCTGGTCTAGAGGCTTGTGCATGTTTCCTGGTAGGAAGGGCCAGTCCCTGCCCGCTGAGGGGGTGGTTTTGGGTCTTGGCCTTCTGGTGATCAGGGCAGTGTCACAGGGCATTTACAGAGGTGACTGTGAGCTTAGGAAGACTTTAAGCAGCCTGTCCTTGGATGGGTGGGACTATGTTTCTGTCTTCTTGGTTATTTGGCCTGAGGCATCCCAGCACTAGAGCCTGCAATCTATTGAGTAAGGCCAAGTCTTGGTGGTAATGTCCCCAGCAGCATCATCCTTCAGATGAGTACCATTGGATATATTTGCCAAAAGTTTTATGTCCTAAGAGAATAACAGCTACCACCCCCACCTCCTATGAGACCCTCCAAGACTGGCAGGTTGGTTTGGCCCTGGCTCCTGTGAAGTCACTTATGTTTTCCTCTGTCCTAGTGTTTACAAAATCTTATGTGTATTCGCTAAGAGTGGGATTTTTTTAATCCTCTTTTGATATAAACTTCCCGTTTTCTATTTTATTTTTATTAACATATAGTTAATTTACAGTGCAGTGTCAGTGTTTTGTCAATTTCCACTGTATAACATAGCAATACCAGCATACATTATTCTTCTCATATTATCTTCCATCATGTTCTGCCCCAAGAGACTGGATATATTTCCCTCTGCTGTACAGTAGGTCCTCATTGCTTATACATTCTAAATGTAATAGAATCTACCAACCCCAAACTCCCTATTCATCCTTCTTCTTCCTCCTTCCCCCTTGGAAACCACAAATCTGTTCTATATGTCTGTGATAGTTTTGTAGATAAATTCATTGTGTATATTTCAAATTACACCTGTAAGTAACATCATATGCTATTTGTATTTATCTTTTTTAATTTTGGGTGCTGCACCCAAGGCATTGGAATTTCCCAGGCTAGCAGTTGAATCAGAGCTACAACTGTTGTCCTACACCACAGCTACACAATGACAGATCCAAGCCATGTCTGTGACCTACATTGAAGCTCATGGCAATGCTGGGTCCTTAACCCACTGAGCAAGGCTAGAGATTGAATCCATGTCCTCAGGGATACTTGTCAGACATGCTACTGCTGAGCCATATTTGGGACTCCCATCTTTCTCTTTTCTGACTTGCTTTACTTCATTGAAGAATCTATAGTTTTATCCATGTTGCTGCAAATGATGTTATTTTGTTCTTTTTTTAAGGCTAATATATCATTGTTTATATGTACCATGTCTTCTAAATTCATTCATCTGTCAATGGACATTTAGGTTGTTTACTTGTCCTGGCTATTGTGAATAGTGCTGAAATAAATTTAGGGCAGTGGCAGGGCAACCACAAATCAAAACCAAAAATTATATTCACAAAAAGTGAAAATAAAAGTACTCAAGTATAAAACAAATGGAAACCATCCAACCAAAAAAAGAAAAGAAAAAGAGAAACATAGAATTAACTGGAAAACAAAGTTTAAAATGGCAATAAATACATATTTATCAATAATCACATTAAATGTCAATGGACTGAATGCTCCAATCGAAAGACACAGAGTGGCTGATTGGATAAAAAAGCAAAAGCCTTCAATGTGCTGCCTACAGGAAACTCACCTTAGGGCAAAGGACACATATAGATTGAAAGTGAGGGGATAGGAAGGTATTTCATACCAATGGACAAGACAGGAGAGTAGGAGTTGCAATACTCATAACAGACAAAATTGACTTTAAAATGAAGGCCATAAAGAAAGACAAAGAAGGACACTATTTAATGGTAAAAGGATCCATTTAAGAAGAGGATATTACAATTATCAATATATATGCCCCTGATATAGGAAATACAAAAAAAAATATGAGGATACTATGAACAATTACATGCTAACAGATTTGATGACCTAGAAAAATGGACATCTTTCTACAGACTTACAGCTGGCAAAAACTGAATCAAGAAGAAATAGATCAACTGAACAGACTGATCACTAGAAATGAAATTGAATATATCATTAAAAACCCTCCCTACAAATAAAAGTTCAGCACCAGATGGCTTCAGAGGTGATTTCTACCAAACATACCCAGAGGAAATTATACCCATCCTCCTTAAACTTTTTTAAAATGTTGAAGAAGAAGAAGCACTCCCAAAAACATTCTTTTATGCTGCCATCACCCTCATTCCAAAACCAGACAAACATACCACCAAAAAGGAAAACTACAGGCCAATATCTTTGACGAATATAAATGCAAAAATTCTCAACAAATATTAGCCAACCAAATCCAAAAACATAGAAAAAAGATCATACACCACCACCTGGTGGGTTTCATTCCAGGTGCACGATAATTGTTTGACATATGCAAATCAATCAACATCATACACCACATTAACAAAAGAAAAGTCAAAACCCACATGATCATCTCAATAGATGCAGAAAAAGCATTTGACATTGTCAAATATCAATTCATGATAAAAACGCTTACCAAAGTGGGTATACAGGGAACGTTCCTGAACATAATCAAAGACATTTATGACAAACCCATAGCAAATATAATACTCAATGGAGAAAGCCTGAAAGCCTTTCCACTAAAATCTGGAACAAGACAAGGATGCCCACTCTCACCACTGCTATTCAACATAGTGTTGGAAGTCCTAGTCACAGCAATCAGACAAACAAAAGAAATCAAAGGCATCCAAATAGGAAGAGAAGAGGTAGAACTGTCAGTGTATGCAGGTAGCATGACACTATATATATAGAATACCCTAAGGAATTAACCCAAAAAACTACTTGAACTGACCAATTAATTCAGCAAAGTAGTGGGACATAAGATTAACATTCAGAAATTATTCATATATTGTATACTAACAATGAAATATTAGAAAAGTAATACAAAAACATTATCTTTTAAAATTGCACCCCCAAAAATCAAATACCTGGGAATACACCTGACAAAGGTGGTGAAATACTTATATATCGAGAACTGTAAAACATTAATCAAGGGAATTAAATGAGATTAAAAGAAATGGAAAGTTATTCCATGCTCCTGCATTGGAAAAATTAATATTGTAAAAACGGCCATACTACCCAAAGTGATGTACAGATTCAAGGAAATCCCTGTCAAAATATCCATGACAGTTTTCACAGAACTACAACAAACAATCCGAAAATTTATATGGAAACACAAAAGACACAGAATTGCCAAAGCAATCTTGAGGAAAAAGACTAAGCAGGAGGCATAACTCTCCCAGACTTCAAGAAATATTACAAAGCCACAGTCATCAAAACAGTGTGGTACTGGTATCAAAACCGACAAACAGATCAATGGAACAGAATAGAGAACCCAGAAGTAAACCCTGACACCTATGGTCAATTAATCTTTGACAAAAGAGGCAAGAGCATAACATGGGAAAATGAAAGTCTATTCAGCAAGCATTGCAGAGAAACCTGGACAGCTATAGGAAGATCAATGAAACTAAAAGAGACCCTCACACCATGCACAAAAATAAACTCAAAATGGCTGAAAGACTTAAATATAAGACAAGACACCATCAAACTCCTAGAAGAAAACATAGGCAAAACACTTTCTGACATCAACATCATGAATATTTTCTCAGGTCAGACTCCCAGGGCAACAAAAATAAGAGCAAAAATAAACCCATGGGACCTAATCAAACTGAAAAGCTTTTGCACAGCAAAGGAAACCCAAAAGAAAACAAAAAGACAACTTATAGAATGGGAGAAAATAGTTTCAAATGATGCAATGGACAAGGGCTTAATCTCTAGATTATATAAGCAACTTTTACAACTCAACAGCAAAAAAGCCAATCACCCAATGGAAAAATGGACAAAAGACCTTAATAGATAATTTTTCAAGGAAGATACACTGATGTTCAACAAGCACATGAAAAAATGCTCAACATTCCTGATTATAAGAGAAAAGCAAATCAAAACTGCCACAAGATACCACCTCACACCAGTCAGAATGCCCATCATTAATAAGTCCATGAATAGCAAGTGCTGGAGGGGTTGTGGAGAAAAGGGAACCCTCCTGCACTGCTGGTGGGAATGTAAGCTTGTACAGCCACTATGGAGAACAGTTTGGAAATACCTTAGAAAACTATAATTGAACTACCATATGACCCCACAATCCCACTCTCAGGCATACATCCAGACAAAATTTTTCTTGAAAAATACACATGCCCCTGCATGTTCATTGCAACACTATTCGCAATAGCCAAGACATGTAAACAACCCATGTTTCCATGGACAAATGATTGGATTAGGAAGAAGTGGTATATATACACAATGGAATACTACTCAGCCATAAAAAAGAATGCCATTTGCAGCAACATGGATGGAATTAAATATTCTCATATTGAGTGAATAAGTCAGAAAGACAAAGACAAATACCATATGATATCACTTACAACTGGAATCTAATATACAGCACAAATGAACCTTTCCACAGAAAAGAAAATCATGAATTTGGAGAATAGACTTGTGGCTGTGCAGGGGGATAGGAAGGGAGTGGGAGGGATCCAGAGCTTGGAGTATTCAGATGCAGCTTGGAATGGATTTACAATGAGATCCTGCTGAGTAGCATTGAGAAATATGTCTAGATACTTATATCACAACAGAAAAAACGGTGGAAAAAAACATATACCTGTAAGTGTAACTTGGCCCCCTTGCTGTACAGTGGAAAATTACAATACAATACAATACAATACAATTCTGATCTATAGGAAAAAAAAAAAACTTCCAACAAATGGAGTTTCTGTTAAGTGTTGAACAAATCCATAATGATGGTAAAAACAAAAATAAACAAATGGGACTTAATTAAACTGAAAAGTTTATGCACAGCAAAGGAAACCTTACACAAAATGAAAGGAAAAACCAAAGATTGGGAGAAAATCTTTACAAATAAATTGACTGATAAGGAATTCATCTCCAAAATTTATGAACACTGCCTACTGCTCAATACCAAAAAAAACAAATAACCCCATCAAAAAATGGGCAGAAGATCTAAACAGATGATTCTCCAAAAAAGACATATAGATGGCCAAAACACACATGAAAAGATGTTCAATGTCACTCATCATTAGAGAAATGCCAATCAAAATCACTACGAGGTACCACCTTACACCAGCCAGAATGGTCATCATCAAAACGTCTACAAACAGTAAGTGCTGGAGAGGGTGTGGAGAAAAAGGAACCCTAGTACACTGTTGGTGGGATTGTAAATTGGTGCAACCACTGTGGAAAACAGTGTGGAGAGTCCTCAGAAAGCTAAAAACAGAAGTACCATTTGATCCAGCAATCCCTCTCCTGGGCATCTATCCAGAGAAAACCATGACTCGCAAAGACACATGTACTCTGATGTTCATTGCAGAACTATTTTCAATAGCCAAGACATGGAAACAACCTAAATGTCCATCAACAGATACACAAAGGAATATTACTCAGCCATTAAAAGGAACAAAATAACCAGCATTTTTAGCAACATGGATGGACCTAGAAATTATCACATTAAGTGAGGTGAGTCAGACAATGAGACACCAACATCAAATGCTTTCACTGATATGTAGAACCTAAAAAAAGATCAGAATGAACTTCTTTGCAGAACAGACACTGACTCACACTTTGAAAAGCTTATGGTCTCCAGAGGAGACAGTTTGTGGGGTGGGGGATATGGTGGGATTGCAGGATGGAAATCCTATAAAGTTAGATTGTGATGATCATTGTACTACTACAGATTCAATAAATTCACTGAGTAATAAAAAAGTCTACTTCTGTTGCAATAATCTTTTCATTATCTTTTGAGTCTGTGTTTTATTTACTTCTTTTATCATTGTTATTTCCATTGTACTTTGGGCTACTTTTATTTCCATATAATACACATTATTTTCAAGTGCCCATTGAACATCCTCTAGGATAGAGCCCGTAATAAGACACAAAAAAAGCCTCAACAAATTTAAAGGAATAGAAATAATTTCATTTCTGACCACAGTGGAATGAAACTAGAAATCAACCACGAAAAGAGAAACAAGACAAAATTTATTACAAGGACAGTAAACAACATGCGACCATAAAATGTGAAAATAATGAAATCAAAGAGGAAATTTAAAAATACCATGAGAAAAATGAAAACACAAGTACATAAAATCTATGGGGCAATGCTGTCCCGAGAAGGAAGTTCCTATTGATGAAGGTCTTTCTAAAAAATAGACTAAAAATCTCAATCAACCTAAACTACCACCGAAAAAAATTATAAAATAAATAATAAGTAAACCCCAAAGTCAGCAGAGGAAAATATATAATATATATCAGAAAGGAAATATATAAAATAAAGATTTGAAAAGGTAAAAATCTGGTATTTTAAGAGGATAAAAAAACCTTTGGGAATACTACTCAGCCATAAAAAAGAATGACATAATGCCATTTGCAGCAACATGGATGGAACTAGAGAATCTCATCCTGAGTGAAATGAGCCAGAAAGACAAAGACAAATACCATATGATGTCACTTATAACTGGAATCTAATATCCAGCACAAATGAACATCTCCTTAGAAAAGAAAATCATGGACGTGGAGAAGAGACTTGTGGCTGCCTGATGGGAGGGGGAGGGAGTGGGAGGGATCGGGAGCTTGTGCTTATCAGACACAACTTAGAATAGATTTACAAGGAGATCCCGCTGAATAGCATTGAGAACTTTGTCTAGATACTCATGTTGCAACAGAACAAAGAGTGGGGGGAAAATGTAATTGTAATGTATACATGTAAGGATAACTTGATCCCCTTGCTGTACAGTGGGAAAATAAAAAAATAAAAATAAAAAATAAATAAACGGCCATTAGAATTTAAAAAAAAAAAAAAAAACCTTTGGCCATGCTCACCAAGGAGAAACAGGAGAGGACTGAAATAAACAAAATAATAAAAAAAGTAAAAATAAAAATTGATTTGGCATAAATTCAAAAAAAGAGAACACTATGAACTATTATGTTTGTTATATGCCAACAATTTGACAAACATAAAAGAAACAGACAAGCTCTAAAAACATGAAGCATGTCAAAATTGAGTCAGGAAGAAAGGTAATTTTAACAGACCTATCACTAGAAGTTAATAGAATCTACAATAAAAAGTATTCCTGGAAAGTAAAAGTCCAAATTGGGATAGTTTAACTATAGAATTCTACCAAACATACAAATAACTTATACAGATAATTCTCAAACTCTTCCAAAAGATTGAAGTGGAGGAAATAAACCCAAAGTCATTCTATGAAGGAACTATCACCCTGATAGAAAACCAGATGAAAATACTTCCAAAAAAGAAAAGTATAGTCCTACGTCTCTGGTGAACACATATTCAAAAATCCACACAAAAAAATAGCAAACGTAATTCAACAGACATGAAAAGAATCACTTACCATGACTAAGATGGATTCATTAAGAGTAGAAAGGATGATTCAACATAAATCAACTAGTCAATCAATCATCTCAATGATGACAACAAAAAAATACCAAAATTACATGATCATTTCAACAGTGCGGAAAAAGCTTATGATAAAATTTAATATCCACTCATGATAGGGGATTTTCCTAGGCTCTGATCAGCATGGACAGATAGAAAGAAGTCTAAGCAGAAAAAGTTAAGAGAACAGTAGAGGAAAGCAGAGAGGACAAAATAGGTAATTAGAAGACCTTGAGCTCACCCCCAAATTGAAATTAACAACTGAACAACCATGAACAAAAAAGACCAACCTACCAAAAAAAGATATTGTACATCCAAACACAAAGAGGAATTTGCAACAGGGTAGAAGGGGAAATTTTGTGATGAAGACAAATCCCATAATTACTGGGTGAGAGACCCACAAAGAAAAAATAATTATATCATGGAGATTCTCCCATGGGAAAGAGAGTTTTGAGTCTCTCATCAGGATCCCGCCTGGAGGTCTGGCATCTGGAAGAGGAGCCCCTAGAGCATTTGGCTTTTAAGGCCAGCAGGTCTTAACTAAGGCACTCCATAGGACTGAGGAAGACAGAGAACTATTATATCATCCAGCAGTCCCACTCCTGGGCATGTTGTTTTTATGAGAGAAATTGAGCTCCAGTTCTTCTATTCTCCCGTCTTAATCCCATCTCCATAAGTAGATTTTTTGAAAAGCTAAATAAAAGTGACAAATTTTGATCAATATTCACCAAGAAAAAAAACTGAGAGGGGATATATAAATAAAATGAAAAATGAAAGAGATGTTGCAAAATATGCCACAGACACAAATATTTGTAGGATATTACTATATATTATAACCCAATAAATTAAAAGTAGACACTCCTAGAACCATACAAATTGCTAATAATTATTCAGGAATAAATAGAAAATATGAGCAGAATGATAATAAGATGATTGAATCTGTTATCAACAAACTATCTGTCATCAGCAAGCTCCTCCCTCACCCAAAAATGTCCAGATTGCTTCACTGGTGAATTACAACAAATATTTTGAGAATAATTAATACAAATTATTCTCAAACTCTGCCAAAAATAGAGAAAAGGAGAATACATTCAAATTCATTTCAAGAGGTCTGCATTACCCTGATATTGAAGTCAGGCAAGGTTACCACAAGAAAAGAAAACCACAAGCTAATATCCATGACATGCATGGATGCAAAAATTTTCAACTAATATTTGCAATCAGATTTCAGCAGTATTTTATTTTTTTATATTTCTATTTTTTTATTTTTTAAAGATTTATATTTTCCCATTATAGTTGATTTACAGTTTTCTGCTAATTTCTGCTGTACAGCAAAGTGACCCTGTCAAATATATATATATGTTTATAAATACTTTCCCTCACATTATCATCCATCATGTTCCATCACAAATGACTAGCTATTGTTCCCTGGGCTATACAGCAGTATCTCATTGCTTATCCACCCCAAATGCAATAGATTGCATTTATTAACCCCCAACTCTCAGTCCATCTCATTCCTTCCCACTCCTCCTTGGCAACCACATGTTTGTACTCCAAGTGCATGAGTTTCTTTTCTGTGGAAAGATTCATTGTGCCATATATTAGATTCCAGATATAAGTGATAGCATATGGTAATTGTCTTTCTCTTTCTGACTTACTTCACTTAGTTTCAGGTCTCTAGTTCCACGATGTAACTGAAAATTACATTATTTTGTTCTTTTTAATGGCTGAGAAGTATTTCATTGTGTGTATAACATATCTTTTTTAATCCACTCATCTGATGGGCTTTTATGTGGTTTCCATGTCTTGGATATTGTGAATATTGCTGCAATGAACATATGGGTGCATGTATCTGTTTCAGTGAAAGTTTTGTCCAGATATATGTCCAAAGTAGAATTTCTGAGTCATATCTATGTTTAGTTTTCTGAGGTACCTGTATACTCTTTTCCATGGTGGTTTGTACTCCATTACATTCCCAACAAAAATGTAGGGGAGTACCCCTTTCTCCTCATCCTCTCCAGAATTTATTTGTTGACATGTTAATGATGGCCACTCTGAGAGATGTGAAGTGGTACCCCACTGTAGTTTTGATTTTCATTTCTCTAATAATTAGTGATGTTGAGCATTTTTTCATGTGTCTGTTGGGCATCTGTATATCTTCTTTGGAGAAATATCTATTCAGGTCTTTTGTCCATTTTTCAATTGGCTTGTTGTTTTTTTTTGTGTTTGTTGTTGTTGAGTTGTATAGGTTGTTTGTATATTTTAGAGATTAAGCCCTTATCAGTTTCATCATTTGAAAATATTTTCTCCCATTCTGTAAGTTGCTTTTTTTAATGGTTTCCTTTGCTGTCCTAAAGCTTGTTCAGTTTAAATCCCATTGGTTTACTTTTGCTTTTATTTTTGTTGCCTTGGGAGACTGCTGTTAGAAAACATTTGTATGGTTGATACCAGAGTATGTTTTGCCTAGGTTCTTTTCTAGGAGTTGTCTTATATTTAAGTTTTTAAGCCATTATGATTTGACATTTGTGCAGGGTGTGAGTGTGTTTTCTGGTTTCATTGATTTATATGAGGCTGTCTAGTTTTCCCAGCATCACTTGCTGAAAAGAATGTTTTTTTCCCATTTTATACTCATGCCACCTTTATCAAAGATTAATTGACCCTAGACACTAGGTGTCTGGTTTTATTTCTGGGTTCTCTATTCAGTTCCATTAGTCTTTATGCCTGTTTTGGTCCCAGACCTACACTGTCTTGATTACTGCATTCTGGGGGAATTATGCCTCCCATTTGGTGTTTGTTCCTCAGGATTGGTTTGGCAATTCTGGGCCTTTTATAGTTCCATATAAATTTTTGCATTTTTTGTTCTAGTTCTGTGAAAAATTACATGGGTAATTGGATAGGGATAACATTGAATCTGAAGATCACTTTGGGTAGTATGATTATTTTTAAAATATAAATTCTTTCAATCTAGGATCAGGCAGTATCTTTCCATTTCTTTGAATCCTCTTTAATTTCATTAATTAACATTTTATAGTTCTCAGCATAAAAAGTTTTTAAAATTCTTAGATTTACTCTTAGGTATTTAATTTTTGGGGGGTACAATTTTAAAAGGTATTGCATTTTTATACTCCATTTCTAATATTTCATTTTTAGTGTTCAGAAATTCAACCGATTTCTGAATATCTTGTTGAATTTGTTGATCAGTTTAAGCGGTTTTTGTATGGAGACTTTAGGGTTTTCTATATGTAGTACCATGTCATCTGCATACAGTGACAATTTTACCTCTTCTCT
Organism: Phacochoerus africanus; assembly: GCF_016906955.1. Classification (NCBI taxonomy): domain Eukaryota; kingdom Metazoa; phylum Chordata; class Mammalia; order Artiodactyla; family Suidae; genus Phacochoerus; species Phacochoerus africanus. The sequence goes on along the minus strand of NC_062547.1, from coordinate 56,115,862 downwards.
TCTAATTTAGATATATCTTTTATTTATTTCATTTGTCTGATTGCTGTGACTAGGACTTCCATTACAATGTTGAATGAGGTGGAGATTGGGCATCCTTGTCTTGTTCCAGATTTTAGTGGGCAAGCTTTTAGCTTTTATCCATTGAGTATTATATTTGCTGTAGGTTTGTCATAAATGGCTTTTATTATGTTAAGGTATGTTCCCTCTATACCCACTTTTAAGAGTTTTTATCATGAATGGATATTGGACTTGTCATATGTTTTTCCAGCACCTATTTTGAGGATCATGTGGCTTTTGACTTTTCTTTTGTTAATGTGGTGTATGATGTTGTTTATTTGTATAAGTTGAACCATCCTTGTGAAACTGGGATGAATCCCATTTGGTCATGGTGTATGATATTTTTAATATGTTTTTGGATTTGGTTGTCTAAAGTTTTGTTGAGAATTTTTCTATCTATATTTACTAAAGATAATTGCCTATAATTTTATTTTTTGGCAGTATTTTTGTTTGGTTTTGGTGTTAGGGTAATGGTGGCATCATAGAATATCTTTGGGAGTATTTGTTCTTCAATCCTTTGGAAAATTTTAAGAAAGATGGGTATATGTTCGTCCTTGCATGTTTGGTATAATTTTCCTGGGGAGCCATCTGGTCTTGGACTTTTGTTTGTAGGAAGTGTTTTTATAACATATTCAATTTCTTTTCTAGTGATTAGTCTGTCCAATTGATCTATTTCTTCTTAAATCAGTTTTGGTGGCATGTAAGTCTCTAGAAGCTTGTCCATTTATTCTAGGTTTTCAAATTTGTTGGCAAATAATTGTTCATTGTATTCTATTTGATATTTTTTTATTTCTGCAGCATCTGTTGAGATTTCTCCTTTTTCATTTCTTATTTTGTTTATTTGAGTTCTTTCTCTCCTTGTTAAGTCTGGCCAGAGGTTTGTCAATTTTGTCTACCCTTTCTAAATAAAAACCAGTTCTTGTTTTTATTGACATTTTTCTATTGTATGTTTGAATTTCTGTTTTATTGATTTCCTCCCTGATCTTTATGATTTCCTTCTTATGGTTGAATTTGGATTTTCTTTTTCTTTTTCCAATTCTTTTAGGTGGTAACTTAAGTTGTTGATTTGAGATTTTTCTTCTTTTCTGAGTAAGGCCTGTTTCACTATGAACTTCCCTTTAAGCACTGCTTTAAAGTATCCCATAGATTTTTAATTGTTGTGTTTTCATTATCATTTGTCTGAAGTAATTTTTAATTTCCTTTTTGATTTCTTCATTGACCCATGTTTTTTTAGTGTCATGTTGTTTATTTTTCCAATAGTTAGTTTTTTCTCATTTCTTTTCCTCTGGCTGATTTGTAGTTTCACACTATTTTTGTTAGAGAATATACTTGATATATTTTCTATATTCTTAAATGTGTTACAGTTAGTTTTGTGCTTCAGTATGTAGTCAATCTTTTAGAATGTTCCATGTGCATGTGAAAAAAAGTATATTCATATTTTTTGTAATGTCCTAAAAATGCTAATTAAGTCTAACTTTTTCTATTGTGCATTTTGGATCTCTGTTGCATTATTGATTTTCTGCCTAATAGATATGCCCATTGATGCAAATAGGGTATTAATGTCTCCTATTATGATTTATTTCCATTAATTTCTCCTTTTATGTCTGTTATTATTTATCTGATGTATCTGAGTGCACCTATATTATGCACATATATATTAATTACTATAATATCTGCTTCTTGAATGGATTCTTTTATCATTAAATAGTTCCTTGTCTTTATGGCCTTTGTTTTAAAATCTATTTTGTCTGATATGAGTATTGCAACTACTGCTATACTGTGTTTCCCATTCGCATGAAATACCTTTTTCCATCCCCTCACATTTATTTATTTATTTATTTATTTTACACTGTACAGCATGGGGACCAAGTTGCACATACATGTAGGCATACTTTTTCTTCCCATTGTTGTGTTGCAATCTAAGTATCTATACATAGTTCTCAATGCTACACAGAAGGATCTCATTGTAAATCCATTCCAAGAGCAATAGATTTTGTCTCTTAACCCCAAGTTCCCGATCCCTCCCACACCCTGCCTCTCCCCCAGGGCAGCCACAAGTCTATGCTTTTCTTTTCTGTGGAACATTCATTTGGGCTGTATATTAGATTCCAGATATAAGTGATATCATATGGTATTTGTCTTTATCTTTCTGACATTTCACTCAATATGAGAGTCTCTAGTTCCATCTATGTTGCTGCAAATAGCATTATGTCATTCTTTTCTGTGGCTGAGTAGTATTCCACTGTGTATATATTCCACATCGTCCTAATCCAACCATCTGTTGATGGACATTTGGGTTGTTTCTATGTCTTAGCTATTGTGAATAGTGTTGCAATGAACATGCAGGTGCATGTGTCTTTTTAAAGGAAAGTTTTGTCCAGATATATGCCCAAGAGTGGGCCTGCTGGGTCATATGGTAGTTCTATGTATAGATTTCTGTTCTCCATAGTGGTCGTACCAGCTTATATTCCCACCACCAGTACAGGAAGTCTCCCTTTTCTCCACAACCCCTTTAGCACTTGTTATATGTGGACTTATTAATGATGGCCATTCTGACTGGTGTGAGGTGGTATCTCATGGTATCACTTTCATTTATATGTGTCCCTTGCCCTAAGGTGAATCTCTTGTAGACAGCATATTGTAGGCTCTTTTTTTTTTTTTTATTCAATATGCCACTCTTTGTCTTTTTATTGGGGCATTCAGTCCATTGACATTAAAGGTCATATGAATAATCTATTCATAAATAGATATTTATTTCCTTTTCAAACCTTGTTTTCCAGTTGATTCAATGTTTCTCCTTTGTTCTCCCCCCCCCCCCGCTTTTTTTTTGTCTTTTTGCCTTTTCTAGGGCTGCTCCTGTGGCATATGGAGGTTCCCAGGCTAGGGGTCTAATTGGAGCTGTAGCTGCTGGCCTACACCAGAGCCACAGCAATATGGGATCCGAGCCATGTCTGCAACCTACACCACAGCTCACAGCAACGCCAGATCCTTAACCCCCTGAGCAAGGCCAGGGACCGAACCCGCAACCTTATGGTTCCTAGTCGGATTCATTAACCATTGCGCCATGACAGGAACTCCTTGCTGATTTAATTTTATTTTATGCTCATGTCCTCTTCTTTTTTTTTAATGTAAAGTTTGGTTTTTGTATGTGCTTGCCCTGTTTTTCAATTATGTTAACCCCTTCCTATATCTGTTTGCTTTAACCTGATAGTCACATTCTAAATAAGAATCTATATTTTTGTACTTTCCTTTCCCTCACTTTATGATTTTGAAGTCATTTTTTAGCATCTTCATATTTTTGTCTTTGCTGTTCCTTTTTTTATTGTCATTTTTACAATTTTTTTTTCTTTAAGATCTGTATCCTGACTCATGTAAGTGATTGCTTTTGAATTGTGATTTCAGTGATGATCTTTCTTACTTTTTTGTTCAGACAAGCTGTTTTAGTAGTTCTTTTAGAATAGGTTTATTATAGTTGTAGCCTTTTAGTTTTTGTTTTTTGGAGTAATTCTTTATTTCTCCTATTTTAAATGATATTCTGGCTGGGTAGAGTATTCTAGGCTGCAATTATTTCCCTGTTATAACATAGAATGCATTTTGCCAGTCTCTTCTGTCCTGTAGTGTTTCAGTAGAGAAGTCACCTGACAGCTTTATGGGGGTTCCCTTATAATTAATGCTTTCTTGTTCTCTTTCTGCTTTTAGAATCCTCTCTTTATCTTAACTTTTGGAATTTTTATTGTAATATGTCTTTAGGTGGGCCTCTTGGGTTCAACTTGTTTGGGGCCCTCTGTGATTCCTGTATCTTGATATTTGTTTCCTTTAAATTTGGAAAGTTTTCAGCCACAATTTCTTCACACATATTTTCAATCACTTTTTCTTTTCCTTGTGGAATCCCTATTAAGCAGAGATTGGGCCACTTTATATTATCCCATAGATCTCTTATATTGCTTTGATTTTTTTTTATTTTGTTTTCTGTCTTCTGTCCTGATTGAAGGATTTCTCTTTTTCTATCTTTGAAGTCACTAATTCTTTCCTCTGAATTATTCATTCAGCTCTTCAGTGCCTTTAACTCAGGTTGCATTTCTGAAAATGAATTTTCTAATTTTTCTTGGCTCCTCCTTATATTTTCTACTTCCATTTTAAAATAATCTGCATTACTGTTTATATCAACTCTTAATGCCATCATTTTCCCCCTTAATTCCTTCAGTTTTTTAAATATCTCCTTTTTAAACTCATTGTCCGTTAGATGGCCGAGGTCAGTTTCATTGTTTATGGCTTCAGCTGAGTTCTCCTTTTGTTTTAATGGGGAATGTTTCTTTAGCTTCTTCACTTTGCTTATATTTTTCCTATTCTATGAGTTTAGGGAAACCAACTGCTGTAGTCTTGGAGGGCTATTTCTATGCAAGAACACACCTTTGTATTTTGTAGGGTTTAATATTTATTTTTGGTGTGGGAGTTTGTATATTTTCTGTCTCTTTCCTCATTGTGACCAGGCTGTTATTTCCCTGATAGAGTGCTGCATGTGTTTCTAGGGAAGAGGAGGCAATTGGAAGGGCTAGTAGTCAGTGCTTAATTGCTGGGCTTTTTTTTTTTTTAAAGTGATTCTTTTTTATTTTTATTTATTTATTTATTTATTTTTGTCTTTTTGCTATTTCTAGGGGTCGAATTGGAGCTGTAGCCACTGGCCTACGCCAGAGCCACAGCAATGCGGGATCCGAGCCGCGTCTGCAACCTACACCGCAGCTCACGGCACTGAGCAAGGACCGAACCCGCAACTTCATGGTTCCTAGTCGGATTCGTTAACCACTGTGCCACGACAGGAACTCCTGCTGGGCTTTTGACAGTAGCAAGGACTTGCCAGAAAGTGGTACAGGCTACTCTTATTTCCAGGGCTCTGGAAATAATGAAACTTAGGCATATTTAGGTGGTGCTCAGAGCATTTGGCAGTGAGAGCACCAGAATTATGTGAATTCTCAGGGGAGTGAGAGCAACAACAGGTTGTGTTCAGTTTCAAAGGCCTCCTCTGTGGTGCCCTCTGGGGTGATTCAGCCTGCAAGCAGCGCCTGTTCACAGACTCCTAGTGGTGGCAGTTCACCACAACCTCTGGAGTCAGGTAACTTTGGTGGTTTGCCCCTGACACTTGCAGGCCAAGCAAGAAGTACCCCATCCCATTTATAAACACAGGAGTTGCTACACTGGCTGCTCCTAGTTGCAGGGTCCTGGGAAGTGACAGTGATCAGGCATGTGTCAGAACTGCTGGCAGCATTTGGTAGTGGCAGCTGCAGAGCAGGTGTGTTCCCAGGGGAGTCAGAGCAACAACAGGTGGTGCTCATTTGCAGTGCCTTCTTTGCTATCTTTGAGGTGACTGGGTCTGCAAGTGGAGCCTGTTCACAGACCCCTAGTGATAGCATGCCACACCCCGTTCTCATTTATGTGGTGGCTGCTGTGATTTGTTCCCACCACCTGTAGATCACATAAGAGGCAACACATCATGTTGAGCCCCCTGCTGTCCTTAGCAGACACAAGAAGTGCCCAGCCACTGTAGCCTGCACAAGAGTTGCCTGGTCTCCCCAGCCTGAGCAAGTGGTGCCTCATCACCCATAGCCTGAACCAGAGGTGTCCCAACCTCTGAGAGTCTACTGAGGGTAGTCCTATGGAGGTGTGCCCCTCCTCCTCTTGCCCTCCCCATCAATGGTGCTTTGCTTCTCCTACAGCCCCAGGCCTCTTCTCAGGTTCCCTCATCTGTGCCATTCCACTTCCCAGCCAGTGGTATACTGTTTTCTAGCTCCTCAGATTGTCTTCACGTAGCCCACCCCAGTCCTCTCCCAGTAACTGACCTCTAGAGCAGTCATCTCAGCTCCCAGTCCCCACCCAAGCATCTCAGTCTGTGGTGTCCAGGGTGGTGGTGCAGATGATCTGTGCAGCTATCACTCTGCTTTTTCCTCCCCAGTCCACCTGCTGTGCCTTTCTCAGAGACTTTGAGGTCCCTCCATCTCAGCTACCTCCCTGTCAGTTAGGTGGCTTCCCAGGGTGTGGGTTCCTTTCCTTTTTTTCAGCTCTTTCTTGGGAGTGCTAGTCCCATCCTGACTCCTTTTCTCTCTCTCTTTTGTTCTACCCAGTCATGTGTAAGGTTTCTTGCCCTTTTGGAAGTTTAAGTTTTTCTGGTGGGGTTCATTAGTTGCTGTGTTCAAATCATTCTACATTTAGATTTTTTTTTCTGATATGTTTGTGGGAGAAGGTGAGTACCACGTCTTACTTCTCCACCTTTTTCCTTCCCTCAGATATCAACAAAATTTTAGAATAATCATATTCTATAATCAGCTGGGATTTATTCCACATCTGCAAGGATGACTCAAAACTTGCAAATTAAATAATATTATATATACCACATAAATAAAATCAGGGTTGAATTTATATATTCATAACAATAGATGCAGAGGAAGAATTTGAAAAAATTCAACATCCATATATAATAAAAACCTTCAAAAATCATATATAATGGGAATTTACTTGCCCATAACAAAGTCCATATATGGCAGGCCCTCAGTTAACATTCTATTCAATAGTGAAGAGATGTAAATATTTCTTCTATGATCAGAAATAAGGCAATGATCCCATACTCATCATTTTTATTCATTATAGTATCAGAAACATTAGCCAGAGTAATTGGGTATGAGTAAGAAGTAAAAGGCATCCAAATCATAATAAAAGATGTAAAATTTTCATTATTTTCAGATGTCATTAAAGTATATATTGAAAAACCATAAAGCATCTACCAAAAACTGTTGGAATTAATAAATAAATCCAGTTAATTTTCAGGATTCAAAATCAATATATAAATATCTATTGCAATTCTACAAACTAATAAGTAACAGAAAGATAAATTAAGAAAACAATTCCTCTTACAACTATATCAAAAATGATAAAATGCATAGTTATAAAATTAACGAAGAAAGTAGTAACTTGCATCCTGAAAACTATAAGATATTGATAAAAGAAATTGAAAAAACACACAAATAAATGTAAAAATATTCTAAGTTCATTAATTAGAAGAATTAATCCTCTGGCCCATACTATCCAAAGCATTATACAGACTCAATGGAATCCTTATTAAAATCCCAGTGATATTTTTTACAGAAATAGAAACATATAAGACTTGTATGAAACCACAAATTATCTCAATAGCCAAAGCAATACAGAGAAAGAAGGATAAACTTGGTGGTGTCATGGACCCAGATTTCAAAGTATATTTTAAATGTATAAAAACAAAATATGGTACAGGCACACAAAAAATGGACACATAAATCCATAAAACAGAGTACCAAGCCCAGAATTAGGCTCACTTAAATAAAGTTAATAAATTCATGACAAAGGAGCCAAAAGAAACTTGAGCACTCATTACACCATAAGTAATTATTAACTCAAAATGGATTAAAGATTTAAAAGTGGAGTTCCCATTGTGGCTCAGTGGTGATGAACCTAACTAGTATCCATGAGGATATGGGTACAATGCCTGGCCTCACTCCATGGATTAAGAATCTACCATTGCCATGAGCTGTGGTGTAGGTCCCAGACATGACTCAGATCCTGCATTGCTATAGCTGTGGTGTAGATAAGCAGCTGCAGCTCCAGTCCAATCCCCAGGCTGGAAACTTCCATATGCCACAGGAGCAGCCCTAAAAAGAAAAACAAAACAAAACAAACAAACAAACAAACAGACTTAAATGTAAGATCTGAAACATAAAGTCTCTAGGAGAAAACATAGATACTAAGCTCAATTATATGTTCTGATAGATGATTTTTTATTCAATTTGACACCAAAAACTAAGACAACAAAATGAAAAAACCTAAACCTACATTAAGCTAAATATCTTCTGTACAGCAAAGAAAAACATCAACAAAATGAAAGGACAACCTACTGAACAGGAGAAAATATTTGCAAATTATGTATCTAATAAGGCTTTACTATGCAAAATATGTAGAGAACTCAATAGCAAAAATCAATCATTTAAATTAAAAAATGGGGAGTGTTGGCGTTCCCGTTGTGGTACTATGGAAATGAATCCAACTAGGAACCATGAGGTTGCGGGTTTGATCCCTGGCCTTGCTCAGTGGGTTAAGGATACAGCATTGTCATGAGCTGTGGTGTATGAAACCACAAATTATCTCAGTAACCAGATCCTGCTTTGCTGTGGCTGTGGTGTAGGCAGCAGCTGCAGCTCTGATTCAACCCCTAGTCAGGGAACATCTATATGCTCTGGGTGCAGCCCTAAAAAAAAGCAAATAAAATAAAATAAAATAAATAAAAATAAAAATAAAAATAGGGAGTGGATCTGAATAAACATTCTTTTCAGAAGACATAGATTTGGCCAAGAGATATAAGAAAAGGCACTCAATGCCAGTAAAAAGGGAAATGCATATCAAAACCATCCTGGGATATTACCTCACATCTGTTAAAATGTCTATTATCAAAAAGACAAGAATAAAAAGTGTTGGTGACGATATGAATGAAGAAAAGGAAACACTTGTGTATACTTTGTGGGAATGTAAACTGGTGCAACCACTAGGGAACACAGTATGGAAGTTCTTAAAATATTAAAAATAGAAATACCTTATGATCAGGAATTCCCATTTATGGCTATTTATTCAAAGAAAAAGGAAACATTAACTTGGCAGAATTCATGTACTACTGTGTTTATTGCAGCAGTATTATGTCACCCAATATATGAAAATAATTTGTCTTCATATATAAAAAAATTGTGAGATATACACACACTTAAATATTATTCAACCATAAAAAAGAAGGAACTTTCTATTTCTGACCACATATTGGACTTTGAGTGTATTTTTCAAAGTAAAATAAGTTATATGGAGAAAGACAAATATAGAATCATCTCACTTATATGTGAGATTTTTAAAAAGTAAACTCATATATACAAAGAATAGATTGGTGTTTAACAGAGGTAAGTAGAAGAAGTGCCAAAGGCTACAAATTTCCAGTTATAAAATTAAAAAAAATCATGGTTAGTACTGTACCACATAGTCATGATAATTAACATTATCACATGTTTTAAAGTTGTTAAGAGAGAAGAATTTAATAGTTCTTATTGCAGGAAAAAATTAATGTCTGTAATGCCTGTTAAGTACATTATTATGGTGACCATTTTGTAACATATCCCAATATCAAAACACTGTGTTGTACAAATGTGATATCTTAGTTGTATTTTTTTATAAAGACAAACATGAGTCCTGAAATGATACTTCCAAAAGAATATCTAGTTTAGAAGCTTCTGGATATTGGACTGGAAAAAATATATAGCACAATATCAATAGCTGCAAAAGATGTATTAGACAAGTGGTACAGTGTCAAACAAACAAAAACCTCTGCCCAGAAAAAGAAACAATGAAGAAAATGAAAAGGTGACAGAAAGAGAAAAATAGATCCAAACAATATTCCAAGATGAAATGTAATGTCCAAAATATATGTGAAAAATCATACAATTCAATAGTGGAAGACAAAACAAAACAAAACAAAAACCTAAAACCAATAACTCAGTTAAAAATGGGCAAAGACCATCTGTATATCTTCTACAGAGAAATTTTATTGCAGCACTATTCATGATAGCCAAGGCATATATCTGGACAAAACTCTCAATGAAAAAGATACATGTACCCATATATTCATTTCAGCAATAATCACAATAGCCATGACATGGAAACAACCTAAATGTCCATTAGCAATTGAATGGATTAAGAAGATGTGGTACATATACAAAATGGAATATTACTGAGCCATAAGGTACAAAATAATGCCATTTGCAGCAACATGGATGAAACTAGAGACTCTCAACTATGTGGAGTAATTTGGAAAGAGAACGAAAATTACCATATGATATCACATATTTGGAATCTAATATATGGCACAAATGAACCTATAAACAGAAAAGAAACAAACTCATGGACATGGAACACAGACTTGTTGTTGCCAAGGGGGAAGGGGAAGGAGTGATATGGACTGGGAGTTTGGGACTAGTAGATGCAAACTATTGCATTTGGAGAGGATAAGCAATGAGATCCTGCTGTATAGCACAGGGAACTATATCTAGTCACTTGTGATGGTACATGATGGAAGACAATGTGAGCAAAAGAATGTATATATGTTTGTGTGTGTATGACTGGGTCACTTTGCTATACAGCAGAAATAAACAGAATATATTAAATCAAATGTAATAGGAAAAAAGTCTTAAAAATGAGAAAAGGGCTTGAATAGCTATGGCTCTAATGAAGCCATAAAAATGACTAACAGTTATATGAAAAGGTAATAAACTTTACTTATCATGAGGGAAATGAAAATCAAAACCACATTAAGATATCATCTGCTACCTGTTAGAATGACTATTAAAAAAAATAGAACGAGTGTTAGTATGACTGTGAAGAAGAAAGAACCCTCTCATAATTTTGGATAAAATGTTAACTGGTGCAGCCATTTTGAAAGGCAATATGAAGTTTCCCCCAAATTTTGAAAATATAATTATTATCTGATTCAGCAACGCCACTTTTGGTGTATCTGGATCTTAATGAGATATCTGCACTTCCACATCCATTACATTATTCACAGTAATGAAGATATGAAAGCACACTAAATGTCTATTGGTTAACAAATAGATTTTTAAAATGTTGTAAGATATGAAATGCGATATGAAATTTGTTGGACAATATAAATTTTTATTATACAAGATGAATAATTGTAATACAGCACTTTATTATATAATTCAAAATTTTCTAAGAGTATAGATCTTGTGTTAAATGCTCTTACCATAAAAGGAAAAACAGAAGAACTAATAGGGGTGAAAGGAAACTTTTGGTAGTGATGGATAAATTTATGTTTGACTATGTTGGTTGTTTCCTGGGTGTATACTTAAATATAACCATATGAAATTGTATACATGAAATATATAATTTTATGTCACAAAAAAGATAATTTAATGAATTGTACCATAGATTCAGAAATTCCACAGATCACAAAACAAACCGTTGTCTATATAAGCAGCACCATATCAAGAAACCTAAAGTTACTAAAACACCAGTGCCTGTTCTATTCACACCTCTGTCAAGGGAAGTTACTTTTTCAAAACATTTTATTTGTAATGTAATATAAATTTTTGGAGTGTGTTAATTAATTACATTTAGAAAAAAAAACAACAAATTTTATTCAAAGACATCTTTGAGCTAAAATCTGCTCAATCTAAACAGGGAATTGGGGGTTAATAGATGCAAACTATTGCATTGGAGTGTATAAGCAATGAGAGACTGCTGTATAGCACTGGGAACTATATCCAGTCACTTGTGATGGAGCATGATGGAAGATAGTGTGAGAAAAAGAATGCATATATATGTGTGACTGGGTCACTTTGCTGTACAGTAGAAAACTGACAGAACACTGTAAACCAGCTAATAATGGAAAAAATAAAAATCATTAAAAATAAATAAAATGTTAGTTTCAAAGAAAAATAAAAAAACAGAAAGTGATTTGTATTTAGACTTTTTTAAGAGAAAAAAGGGGTTTAATGCATAATTTAACTATTCATTAAAAATTAAAAACAAAAACAAAATAAGCCTGTAAATAAAGCAGATTATCCTCCATAATGTGTCTGGGCCTCATATCAGGCCCTAAGAGCAGAACTGTGTGAGTCCCTCAGAGGAGAAGGTATTCTGCATCAATGCTGCAGTGTAGAAATGCTACTTAGGTTTCCAGGCTGTTGATGTGTCCTATAGAATTCAGACTCAAGGCCTCAACTACTATTTAAATTCCCAGCTTGCCTTTCTGCCCTAACAATGTCAGCCTTTTTAACTTAATAGTTATGTATAATAATTCCTTAAAATGAATATGCGCATAACCACAACTCTCTCTTTCTTTGTATCTCTCTGGAATTTGGTATTGCTAATAGTTTAACAGTATTGTGAATACACAAAAAGGCTTAAAATGATTCAAATGGTAATTTTCATGGGGACTCTATCTCAAAAAATAAAAATAAAATTAGATGTGCATGTCAGAATAATAAAAAGAAATTCATGCATATAAATGAGGTACATGTACATATAACAGAATGTATTAGAAAACAGCAGAAAAATCAATTTCACTTACTGTGACAGAGAAGGTTTTATAAATAGGATATGAAATTTCAAACTAGAAAAGAATGAGCGACATATTTGACTCTATTAAGGAATATCTGTACAACAAGAAAACATTAAACATATATCAAAGTCTCACTTGTAACAAAGCACAACATATATAACAAAGGATTGATGTTAATAACATATATAAGGCAAACAAGTTAGATGCCAAGCTACTTAGTCAAAAATTAACAAAGATTTTGAAGACTCAAGCAGCTTTTAGGAACTATATAGGACAATGAAATTATAAAAATATATTAAATCAAAATTAAAGAATATAAACCAAATATATAATCTAGATTCATCAATAATATTGGGGGAAACATATGCATAGTATAGACAATATCAGTGAGTGGCTACAACGAGATGGAAGATGGCAGTTTCCATTGTGGCTCAGCAGTCATGAACCCAACTAGTATCCATAACTCAGGTTTCATCACTGAACCCACTCAATGGGTTAAGGATCCAGCGTTGCCATGAGCTATGGTGTAGTTTGCATAAAAAGCTCAGAAATGGCAAGGCTGTGGCTTTGGCATAGGCCAGCAGATGCAGCCCCAAATTTGAGCCCTTGCCTGGGCATGTCCATATGCTGCAGACGGTGCTCTAAAAAAAAAGAAGTAGAAAAATGGTGGGTGGGAATAAGAATTTTCATCAAGAGATGGAGAATGACCCAAAGTCAGTAACAGGGGGAAGTTCTTTCTAGCCTTGACCCTGAGGGTAGTAGGAGGAGCAACAGTTTCCAGTATCCACTAGCAGACCACTTGGGTGACCTGGACCCTAGGGGTTGGAACTTTGTCATGCTGGTCACAGCCTGACAGAAAAGATACGGAGGAATAAACACCCAGAATTCAGTTTGTTCCCACCCTCCAATCACTTACTGGGATCTCTCATTAACCAAATCATCCAGAGGGCAAAAGGGATGAGTAGTCTCCCTTGGTTGCAGAATAGACTTGGAAGAGCCAACAAACCTGAGGGGAAGGATAGAACACAATGGGAATATGAGGAACTGGTCCTCTTTCTACATAGCTGGTGGATGCTAAATTAACCTAGACTTCAATATTATACAGATTATCACTTTGCATCAAATTCATTGGTCATTGGAATAAAAATCCTCTTCTGGTGATATGTCCTATTAACATAATGATAGATGTGAAGAAAGATATATGCACAAGACACTCATTTATTAAATTAAAAAGTGTATAATATATTCATAGGTTTTTTAATGTTATTTTTGATAATAGTTAATTTATTTTTAAAATGAGGATGTATCCATCCTATGAAATATGAACCAGTCTATTTCACTGAACTCTTAAGATACTTAAGACAATTGCTATGTTAAAAAATCATGTTTCAAATAAATAATCACTTTACTCATTAAAAAAGAATTTTAAATTACAGGCAAACCTTGGAGATATTGAGGGTTAGCTCCAGATCTTTATAATGAGTGAATATTGCAATAAGGTAACATAAATTTTTTGGCTTTCCAGTACATATAAAAGTTATGTTACACTGTACTGTATTCAGTGTGCAATAGCATTTTTTTTCTGGGAGAACAATGTATATAATTTAATTTAAAATACCTTATTGCTAAACTAATAATAACCATTATTTTGGCCTTCCATTAATGATAAAAATTTTGAAACATTGCAAAAATTACCAAAATATGACAAACAGACATAAAGTGAGCAGATGATGTTGAAAAAATGGCACCAATAGACTTGCTTAACAGGGCTGCCACAAACCCAATATAAAAAAAAAATCCAATATCTCTAAAGCAGAATAAAACAAAGCACAGTGAAATGAGATATGCCTTGACACAACTTTTGGCTCATAGACATAATATTAGAGGTTTACCTTTTATGAACTCTGCATCAAACATATACAGATATTATTTGGTTTTAAAATAATAAACTAAGAGCTAAAATAGAAAACCAAAATTGTGTTAAGTGTGAATTCCAAGACACCTAATTTTGTTTACTTATTTCCTGGGTTATGCCTAGAAAACTTATTTTGCTCCTCCTATTGCTTCAAACTTTTGAAATCTCTTTAAACACTGGAATATTTGTTAAAAATAATGCAAACTTCTTTATCTAATCTATGATGGTTTACTCCTAAATTTGGTAAGAATTTAAATCATTATCCAGAGTGTCCTTTGGAGTATGTAGAATCCTGAGGTCTTTTAATTTTTTTTAATTTAAAAATTCATTTTTATTTTTACTTATTTATTTTTTAGGACCACATGCATGGCATATGGACATTCCTAGACTAGGGGTTCCTAGACTAGGGTGGGTGGGGGTAAGAATTTTCACCACAGCCACAGCAACACCACAGCCTACAAGACAGCCACAGAAACACAGGATCTGAATAGCATCTTCGACTTATGCCAGAGCTCATGGCAATGCCATGATACTTAACACAGAGCTAGGCTAGGGACTGAACCCACATACTCATGGATACTAGTTGGGTTCATTTACACTAAGCCACAATGACACCTCCCTTGAGGGCTTTTTTCAATGGGGATATAAATGATTGTATAAGTACTGATGCATCATGAGTACAAACACATGAATTCTTTCTGGAGTTTGATAATTTTACACTGTTGTTTTGCATAGCTACTTAAATAGCACTGTAGGCAAGTGTTGCACTTCTCTAAATGAATGCCACAATTTAAAATTTTTCACAATGCAGGTCATATCATTTCATTACTATTTTTTTGTTGTTGTTTTAAAAACTCTGGATCACAAAAGGACAAGAAGCACTACTAAAATATGAGTCAGGAGTGGAGGTGTTATTGGAACATTTAACCCTCCTGCTTGATCAACCATTTTACTTTTACACTGGCTCCT
This sequence comes from Phacochoerus africanus, assembly GCF_016906955.1. Classification (NCBI taxonomy): domain Eukaryota; kingdom Metazoa; phylum Chordata; class Mammalia; order Artiodactyla; family Suidae; genus Phacochoerus; species Phacochoerus africanus. The sequence goes on along the minus strand of NC_062547.1, from coordinate 56,100,788 downwards.
TTTTTCTCCATGGCATCTGGTCCCTGTGCAAGTGCCCCCATCTCAGCCCCCTGTATTCACCTGAGGATAGCACCTAGTCACCATTCAACACTGAGCTTCAAGGTTTTCTTTCAGTCCCCTTTTATTTGGCTGAACTCATTCATCAGAGGTAGGATTGATGTATATTTATGTCCTGTACCCTTCCTCCATTACCATCAAAACAACTTATGTATTTTATTAAAACTATTTCCACAAAATACACTTACTTCACATTACTTAGTGATACCAACTGATTCTAAACTCACTTAACTATGATTTTAATAATCATAATATAGTATAACAAATGATTAAGTTAATGAAGGATTGAATGTTTGATGTTCTTCCTCTCTTGCTTGTATAAGTTACATAATTCAAATCTCAGTTTAGATACCATCTCATGTTCCCTGCATGATGGACTATTGGGGTTAATACTATTCCTTCCATTTGGGGTTGACATTTTTCCCACAGTACTTCATGATGTATTGGATTTCCAAGAGCGCACTTGGTGCTAACATTTTAAGAGAAGTAACACCAACTAGATTCCATCATGGTTGGACCATGAAGAAGAAAGTAGCCTTCAATAAAAGAAGTCACAAGACTGAGTTGTCCGACTGATGATCAGCCACATTAATAGGTTTCTAATTTGTCAAATACATTGCCACCAAGCAGAAGGTAGGAACTAAAAAATGGAAGGAACAGTTGGTACTTGACCCTTTATTCTAAGTAATTTCAAATATACATTGACACCATGAATAATAGTAGTAGTACAATTAATACACATAGGTTTCACCTAGATTCACCTGTTAACATTATACCCCTTTTTCTTCACCTTTTTTCTCTTCATCTCTAACTAGTTGCATGCTTTATGATTATTTTCCTCTGAATATTTTAGTTATGAATTTCCTAGGTATATGAATACTCTCACAGAATCACTGTGTAGTTATCAGAAGTATGTAATATGGATTTAACACAGATGGAAAAAATAATGTGTACATAGTAGGAGTGTAAAAATTAGAGCTTTCTAGTACAGGGAAATAATTCCTCTAATGGATTGTCAACAGTAAATTGCTGTGTGGAACAGAGAACTCTACTGTATTCTGTGATAGCCTATATGGGAATGGGTATATGTGTATAACTGAATCACTTTTCTGTAACTGGAAATTATCACATTTTAAATCAACTATATTTCAACAAAATTTAAAAAAATAAGAAAAAGTAAAAAAAAACATGAATATGGTATGACATATTATGGTAGGAGAATCTGAAGAATAATATTGATGCAAAATCTTAAATTTCTGATAGGTAAAGAAAAATAAGCCATTAATATAAAAACATCTTACTTCATAGTAAATTGAAAGACAAATCCCCCATTCAACATTTTCTTTAGAGCCTCTGTGACATCCTTATTCCTAAAGCTATAGATTAAAGGGTTTAACACAGGAGTGAGTATGGTGTATAAAGCAGATACAACCATGTCTTTCTCAGGAGTGTGGTAGGAGGTAGGGAGCATGTAGGTGTAGATGGCAGCCCCATAGAAGAGGATGACCACAGTCATGTGGGAAGAGCAAGTCATAAAGGCCTTCTTCTGACCCTCTGCTGAATTCATTCTGTGGATGGTGAGGAGGATGAAGGAGTAGGAGCTTGAAATGATTGTGAAAGGGATGAGGAGCATGAGGGTACAACACAGGTACATAAGTGTCTCATAGATGGATGTGTCTGAGCAGGAAAGCTTCATTACAGCAGGGACCTCACAGAAGAAATGATGGATCTCCCAGGATCTGCAGAAGGGGAAGGTCATGGTGATGGGTGTGAGCATAAAGCCATCCACTGATCCTAGGAACCAGCAGCTGGATACCAAGAGGAAACACACCTTATGATCCATAAGAATAGAATAGTGGAGTGGATGGCAGATGGCCACATAGTGGTCATAGGCCATAGTAGCCAGAAGGAAAAATTCTGACCCTACTAGAGTCAAATAGAAAAACATCTGCATTCCACATTCAGGGGCTGAGATCTTATTCATGCCCATGACCTGGTCCATGAGCATCTTGGGCACAGTGACAGAAATGTACATCACATCCATGAGAGACAACTGGCTGATGAAAAAGTACATGGGGGTATGAAGATGGGCATTAGAATGAATCAGAAAGATAAGGATGCTATTCCCAGATAAGGCCACCAGGAAAAACACAAAAATGACTGTGCAAAGGAGAGCTGGGTGCTTGGATTGACTGAAGAGTCCCTGGAGGATGAATCCAACTGTCCAGTGTGGTTGGCTACCCAGGTGGAGTTTTCCATGAGGTTTCACCTAGATAACCAAGGGGAGCTTTTTAGTTAATAAATCACTCATGAGATATGACCACCTGAAATAAATATTTAGTGAGTTTGTGGTGTGTACTTGTGCCTATGTGTGTATGGACATTGTGTATGCATAGTAACCAATAGGCGGGAAGCACTATGGAAGAGTAGATTGTGGGAATTATAGTTTGCTTGTAATTTCAAAAAAATAGTGGACTAACAAGAACCAAATGTATAGGATAGGGAAATCTACTCAATAGTTTTTAAAAAAACTTTATGGGAAAATTTATAATAACCTATATTTTCATTTCATTTTACACCAGAAACTAACACAATATTGTAAGCCAACTCTACTCCAATAAAATTTAAAATGTAAATTAGAGATCAATGTGTTAAAAAAAAAAGCAACTAAGAGTTCATAACTTTTGGTCACAATTGTTAGTCACATATAGTAAATATATATATATATTTTTTTTGTTATGGAATTCAGAATTGAATCAACTTTTCTCTTTGTCAGTCTGGATCTTAAAAACCCTTAGAAATATATGCAGAAAATTTAGAAAGTAAATGAAACAAAATTTGGTGAACATCTGCACAGAAAGTTTGAATACTCTTTTCCCATAGGTTTAGGCCATGCTATGAGGCTCTGCTGTTGTGAGGAAGGAGCCAAGCATCCACAGAATCAGATTGAAATCCTCACCAATGACTAACCCCTTAGATATCCTAAGGTCGGTGATAGAGGAGTCCAGACTCTGTGGCACCACTACAGCTGTGTGTCCAAATTATCCTCTACCCACCATTTCTCTGTCCATTTTACTTTAATAAAAAAGAGATTATAATGTTTGACTTAAGGTATGGTGAAAATTACATGAGGTTAAATAATATGTTCTTAGAACATCACCACTTTTGAATGAATATGCACATGTTATTAATTTGAAGTATTAATATCTAGAGTAATTTTTGTACATATTCCATTTTAAGAGATAGACCTTACTATTCATTATGATGTAAGATAGATGCATTATTTCAGTTTACTACTTTTAGTTTCTCTTCATACATATAACAAAAAATTTGGATTTGATAAATTCTGTAGTTCCAGACTACTACATAGTCATCATATAGCTTTTAGATTATTATATAACAAATCTAATCTGTACAAATATATAATATAATGTCTATATGATATAATCTATTATATTCAGACTTCCTTATATTATACAGTTTATTATATAATATAGTCTATATTAAATGTATGGATATACATATATATAATCTCAGACTTTCATAAATATAAAACTTTCAAACTCTACCTAAATATATATTCATAAAAATATGAATAAATAAATAAAAATACATATATAATATATATTTCTTATTTTTAACTCTGGTTAAACAGAGCTTTATGGAAAATATCATCTCTGTTTTGTCTAGTACCTTCTTCCCCAACTTTGTCTCCTTAAATCTCCTACAATTTTTTTTCTAAACTTCTGGGGAAAAAAACTAATATTTAGATGATCACTGCCATTTAAAAGACAAGGCTTTAGTTGTTTTATAAATATTACCTACTTTATAGTCTGTGGAAATAAACTTTTCATGGAAACAGAGATACAGAGAGAGAAACTGAACAACATTAAGATGTCTCTGATTCCAATTTCATGTTCTTTCTTCTGTCTGGCTGTCCACAGCCTATATTTATTTTGGAGGCTGAAGACAAGTCAAACAAAGATTAAACTTGGCTACACTTAAGGAGGTCACAGTCAGTCTATTCATGGGGAATTATACAAATGTGATTTAAAGTAGACTTTTAAAATAGTTATGAAATGAATAAGAAAAATCAACAAAAGAAAAATACATCTGGCTTTTGCAAAGAAAATCAGAAATAGCTTCTTCAACATTTTCTGTCTTTTTCTTTTTATGGCTGCAATTGTGGCACATGGAAGTTCACAGGATAGGCATTTAATTGGAGCTGCAGCTTCAGGCCTAAGACATAGCCACAGCAAGACCAGATCCGAGCCATGTCTGTGACCTATGCCTCAATTCATGGCAGCACTGGTTCCTTAACCCAATGAATGAGGCCAGAATGAGGCAAGGGATCACACCCACATCCTCATGGATACTAGTTGCATTCTTAACCCACCAAGACACAATGGGAACTCCTACATTTTATCTTATGAAGATTAAATATTTCCAACTTTTTAATTCCTGACATATTAATGTTAAACTTTGCAATTTCTCACCAACAAGAAGGAAAAGCTGGTTCCTCTTTCTGGGAAGCATTTAGAAGTGGTAGATATAATATAGGAATATTTAGGAAGAATTTCCAAGTTTCTAATTTATTTCATACTCTTATAGCAATCCTGGAAACCAATGACAATATTAATCATATGAACAGTCCCAAGTTCTGGGGTATTGAATCAGTAGACAATACTGAAAATGAGTTTGATGTGTTAATATAAATCTGGGAAGCATTCTATTAAAATATAATATTTCTGTCAAATTCTACCTACCCTGGCAAATGAAAGCTGAGTCTGAAAAATGTTGAAACAGTTCCAATAACTGCAAAACTTACCAGCTTCTGAGCTTCTATTTGTAGTCAAATTGAAGCTAGGATCAATGCAGTGACCAGTAATGTGAAGACCTCAAAGCTGTTTTGCTGAATGAAAGGAGAGCAGGCAAGTGAGTAGGAGGCACAGGGCAAATCTCTGTCCCACTTTGGTAAATGGGAGTCTCTGTCATCAAGCCACACTGAAGAACCCATCTAGGACTTTAGACCGTCAAAGGAGTACTGTCTATACCACACAAGGCACCTGGCCTCCCTGATCATTCATACTGTTCTCTATCCAATTGTCTGAGTTTAACAGAAGTAGAATAATATATATTTGATGTGAGGAATTATTAACAGTAGGAATAGAATAATATCAAATCTTATATGAGGCTGACAGCATCCTAGCAATTATTCTATTGCTTTGCCATATTTTTTCCTCACCAAAAGCCTATGAGATACTTATTCATTTATCTTAATTCCTCCTTTTATAGATTAAATAATTCATGTTCCTGCAGCATCTGCCTAGCATCACCCGCACCCCCTGTGGGTGTACTGGTGTCTCACCCAGGGGTTGGGTCCTAGAGCTTCAGTTCTCTAGATCTCATTCTTTCCTCCAGAGGCTGAATTTGTATATTACCCATCAATGGTCAATTTTACCTGGAAACATAAATAAGATTGAAATTTTTATTTCATTGCTTTAACTACCAGTAACAATCTTCATTCAAAGTAAAGTATGTCTGTTTTCTTTTGTAAAATTTCAGTCTCAAGGAAAATATAGGAGGAAATAATAGTTTTTGTCCATAATACCTTGAAATCAAAAATCCCTTTCCTAGTATGTTGAAGCAAATAAATGTTATATTCAAGAAATTAAAAAAAACAAATTTCTGCTTTTTCCTATAATAGAGGGTAAATGATGAAATATAGTTAAGACTTAATAAAATGTTTCTGAAACAGAATAAATCAAAACCAATAATTACCTTTTTGATCCTGTAGTTCATTCTATCTTATTTATCCTAGCATCAGAAGATACTGCTGAAAGCCTCATCTAGATGTGCTAATGAGAAGTGGACAAATTTGCTGTATAAAGAGAAACAAGAGAGTGGTATCACCCCTGTTTTTACTATGATCATTAGGAAGATTGATGATGGTTTTCTATTTATACATACCTTCTGGGATCTTTGAAGAGGAAAGAAATTAAGAGAGGTAAGAGAAGGTAATGGATGTATCAGTTGCACTTTTCTGGTTTGATTCTCATATCTTTTAAAAAATATATCCTTTTACTATTAAGTTAGAAATCTCAAAAATATTAACAATAATCTTAAATCTTAGCATCACCAATAAAATCTTATCTATCACATAGATATTATTTTATATATGGCCTTAGCCTTTTCACATTACACATTTTTTCTTATATGTTTACAGAGAAAACCTCATTGTTTCTCCAATAATGTTTTGTGAGTTATTGATATTTCCATTTTCCTTCAGAGATAGAGTCTGAAGTTCACAGTATAATTAATGCATCAAAGATAGAACCTCTAATCAGCATCATAGTTGAAACTAAAATTGATCTTCTTTACCTCTTCATCTGGATAACTCTTCAGTAGGTTACTGATTGTACCATTTCTTTCTTGTGTCATTCCACTTCAGCCTCTGTTATTTTAATATTGTATTGCATTTCAGACATTAGGTTTTAATATAAATGTTGACATGCCAATAACAAAAAAATAGAAAACACAGCTATTATTCTCATACTGAGTGAAATAAATCAGAAAGAGAAAGACACATACCATATGATATCACTCATATCTGAATCTAATATATGGCACAAATGAAACTTTCCATAGAAAAGAAAATCATGGACTTGGAGAATAGATTTTTTTGTTGCCCAGGGGGAGGGGGAAGGAGTGGTATGCATTGGGAGCTTGGGGTTAATGGATGTAAACTCTTGCTCGGTCATATGGTAGTTCTATGTATAGTTTTCTAAGGTACCTCCATACTGTTCTCCATAGTGGTTGTACCAGCTTACATTCCCATAGCAGTGTAGGAGGGTTCCCTTTTCTTCACACCCCCTCCAGCATTTGTTATTTGTGGACTTAATCCTGATGGCCATTCTGATTGGTGTGAGGTGCCAAAGCAATTCTGAAGAACAAAAACCAAGCAGGAGGCAGAACTCTCCCAGGCTTCAGGCAATATTACAAAGCCACAGTCATCAAGACAGTGTGGTACTGGTACCAAAACAAACATACAGACCAATGGAACAGAATAGTCAATGCAGAAATTAACCCAGACACCTATTGTCAATTAATCTTTGACAAAGGAGGCAAGAACATAAAATGGGGAAAAGGCAGTCTTTTCAACAAGAATTGCTGTGAAACCTGGACAGCGGCATGCAAATCAATGGAACTGCAACACACCCTCACACCATGCACGAAAATAAACTCAAAATGGCTGAAAGACTTAAGTATAAGACAAGACACCATCAAACTCCTGGAAGAGAATATAGCAAAACATTCTCTGACATCTACCTTACAAATGTTTTCTCAGGTCAGTCTCCCAAAGCAACAGAAATAAAAGCAGAAATAAAACAAATCAGTGGGACCTAATCAAACTGACAAGTTTTGCGTGGCAAAGGAAACTAAAAAGAAAACAAAAAGACAACTTTCAGAATGGGAGAAAATAGTTTCAAATGATGCAAAGGAAAAGGGCTTAATCTCTAAAATATTCAAGCAATTTATACAACTCAACAGCAAAAAAGCCAACAACCCAATTGAAAAATGGGCAAAGGACATGAATAGATATTTTTCCAAGAAAGATGGCCAACAATCACATGCAAAAATACTTCCACAGTAATATTGAGATTATTCCAAGATGTTGGATCTCATGATTTCTATTTTATCTTGATTTCTTCCTTTTTAAATTTAATTTCATTGGAGTAGAGCTTATTTACAATGTTGTATTAGTTCCAGGTATACTGCAACATGAATCAATCATACATATAAATATATCAGTTCTTTTTCCCCATATAGTTTATTACAAACCATTGAGTAGATTTTCCTGTTCTGTAATCTCTTTTACACAGTAGTTTGTATGTGCTATTTCCACCCTCCTACTTCTTCCTTTCACCAATAGTTTCACCTATGGTAATCATAAGATTGGTTTTGAAATCTGTAAGTTCTTTTTTGTTTTTTAAATAAATTCTTTCATATAATTTTTATTACAGTCCACATTTTTTATATCATATGATATGTGTCTGTGTGACTTATTTCACTTAGTCTGATAATTTCTAGGTCTACTCCTGTTGCTGCAAATAGCATTATTTCATTATTTTTATATCTAAATAACTTTACATTGTATGGATAAAGAAGATGTGGTACATAATATGATCCCTTCCTTTTTGAGTGGGTATGTATATCCTAATACTGTGTATTCATTATATTTTTGAAGTAGATAACATCTATGTTTCACAAGTACATAGGTGGAGAGAAATTTTGCATAAGGCTGATTCACACCTGGAGACTCATTTATACCTGATTTAGGTGATATTTTTGTGAGATTTTGGTGTTAGTTTATCTTTTATTAGGTTAAAACTTTTGGGAATGTTGGAATGAGGTAAATATATTCTGCATTTGAGAATGACATGAATGTGTGGGGACCAGAGGGTAGAGTGTTATGTGCTAATATACATCCTCAAAAATGTATACAGTGAAATTCTAATTCAAATCATAATATGAGTTTACTTGGAAATTTGTTAGTTGTAGATGTAATTAATTAGGTGAAGCCACATTGGAGTAGGTAGAACCCCTATAGGAACAGTGTCCCTATAAAAAGGTGAAATTTGGATACAATACACACATCATTTGAAGATAGAGTTTTGTGGTCATAAACCAAGAAACTAACCAAAACTACAAGCTCCTAGGGAATGGATTTTTTCCCTAGATCAGAGAGCATGGTCCTTTTGACTCCTTGATCTTAGAATTGTAACTTCCAGAATTGCAAGACAATACATTTCTCTTCTTCTAAGCTACCTAGTCGGGGTCCTTAGATAAGGAAGTCTAGCTATTTTTTTTCCTTTGAGAAGGACAAATCAACATCCAGAAGGTGTCAGAGCTACATACGTTAATTTTAATCTAATGCTATTAAATGTAGTAAAAATTTTGAGAGTCAGTTTGGGCTGCCATGAAAAAATATCATAGACCGAGTGTCTTAAAAATGAAAAGAAGAAACAAAACAAAAACCAAAATAATTTCTCATAGTTTTACAGACTAGAATTCTAAGATTAAGATTCTGCCTAGTTGGGTTCTGGTAAGGTTTTACTTCTTGTTGCGCAGGCAGTCATATTCTCATTATTTTTCCACATGGTCTTTCTTCAGTTTGCAGAGATAAAGAGAGTGGGTTTTGGTGTCTCTTTTTTAAAAAATATTGAAATATAGTTGATTTACAACATTATATTGTTGTCTTTTTTTTTTGTCTTTTTGCCTTTTTCTTGAGGTGCTCCTACGGCATATGGATTTCCAAGGCTAGGGATTGAATCGGAGCTGTAGCCACCGGCTTACACCACAGCCACAGCAATGCCAGATCTGAGCTGCATCTGCAACCTACACCACAGCTCATGGCAATGCCGGATCTTTAACCCACTAAGCAAGGCCAGGGATCGAACCCGCAACCTCGTGGTTCTTAGTTGGATTCGTTAACCACTGCGCCACAATGGAAAAGCCATTGTTTTCTCTTCTTATAAGGATACTAATTTATTGTATCATGACCTCAGCCTTGTATGGAATCATTTAATTTTTATTGCTTCCTTTGAAGGGTTCATCTCCAAATACAGCCAGAGGTGGGGGTTAGGGCTTCAACATTTGAACTAGAGGGGAACCACAAAAATTAATGTGTTTTCTTTAGACAATAGCTGTTGATTCTAAAGTTTATATGCGCAGTAGATAAGAATCCCAGGGAGATATTGAAAAATAATAGCATTTTTGGAGACTAGACTTCTCAAATACTTAAATATTCTATGAATAAATATTCTATGACATCAAAAATAAATAATCTGGAACATATTACCTGTGTGACAAGAAACTGCTGTGGAGTGCCTTCCATTATTTCTCTTTAAAATGAGTTTATTAAGAAATAAAAAAATGGAGTTCCCTTCTGGTGCAGTGGCTTAAGGATCTGGCTTTGTCACTGCAGCAGCTCAGGTCACTGCTCTGATGCAGGTTTGATCCCAGGCCTGGGTACTTCCACATGTCCTAGAAATGGCAATAAATAAAATTAGTTTATCTTAGTTTTCCTGTCTATGTTCCAGTATTACATGTTAGGTTGTAGGGACATAGTAATATCTTTGGGGTAAAATTTTATTCATGAGCTTTTGGATAAAAGAGAACACTTTAGGACCTTATGTAGACACAAAATAATACATAAAATTGAAACATGTGGGTGACATTATTAGAGGTGAGTGGTTATTCACATGGAAGAAAGTTGAATCCTATGGCTATCAGTGTCTGCTACAAGGCAGATTAATTCTCCATCACTTTTGTTCTTCCCCACCATTTATTAGTTAACTTTTTCATTTTTCCCATGAATATCTAAGTTATTTTCCTCTTGATTTTGGGATTGTCCATGTATTTGCATTGAGGAATGGAATCTAAACAGAAGTGGAAGTGTCTTTTCCAAATCTAAGCCTCAAGAAGCTTCTATGTCTACACTCACATTCTCATACCACTGTAGTTATTATGAGAAAAACATAACCAGATAGCCTAGTAATGCCAGTCTGTAGCTTAGAACCACATAGCTGAGCCAAGTTTAGATCATCAGAACTCCTACACATGCAAGAGAACAAATTCTTATTATTCTCTATGACTAAGGTTTTGAGTTTTTTTAAATTAATAAATTTTATTGGAGTATAGTTGACTTAGTTTTGTTAGTTTTAAGTGTACAGCAAAGTAAGTCAATTATACATATACATATTTCCATTCCTTTTCAGATTTTTCCCCATGTAGGTTAATACACACTATTGAGTGGATGTACTATGGTAGATGTGCTATACAGTAGGCCATTTATAATCTATATATTTTATACATAGTACTGTGTACATGTCAATCCTAACTCCTTATTTATCCCTCACACCCAACATCTCACTTTTGGTAACCATAAACTTGTTTTCAATATCTTTGAGACTGTTTCTGTTTTGTAAGTTCTCTTGCATCATTTTTTGTTAGATCCCATATATTTTCCATAGTGGTTGTACCAATTTACTTCCCACCAACAGTGTAAGAGGATTCCCTTTTCTCTGTACCCTCTTCAGCATTTATTGTTTGTAGACATTTTGATGATGGCCATACTGGCTTGTGTAAGGTGATACTTCTAATAATAGTGATGTTGAGCATCTTTTCATAGTATTTTTTTGACCATCTGCATGTCTTTTTTGGAGAAATGTCTATTTGAATCTTCTGCCCACTTTTTGATTGCATTGTTTGATATTGAGCTGCAGGGGTTGTTTCTATATTTTGGAGATTAATCATTTGTCAGTTGCTTCCTTTGCAAGTATTTTCTCCCATTCTGTGTGTTGTCTCCCATTCTTATGGTTTCCTTTGCTGTGCAAAAATTTTTAAGTTTGATTAGGTCCCATTTGTTTATTTGTGTTATTTTCATTACTTTAGGAAGTGGATCTGAAAAGATATTGCCACTGATTATGTCAGAGAGTGCTCTGCCTATGTTTTCCTATAAGAGTTTTATTGTATCCAGTTTTATGTTTGGGTCTTTAATGCATTTTGCGTTTATTTTTTTGTGTGGTGTTAAGAGAGTGTTATTATTTCTTTTATACATAGTGTTATAGTTTTTTCAGCACCACTTACTGAAGAGACTTCTTCTCCATTGTATATTTTTGCCTCTATTGTTGTAAACTAGTTTACTATAGGTGTGTGGGTTTATTTCTGGACTTTCTATCCTCTTCCACTGATTTATTTTGTTAGAAACTGGTGAGGGAAGAAGAGGCAAAGACTGGAGCAATGAGATCTCAAGCAGGTTTATAGACCAACGGAATGCCCACAAGCCCTGGGCAGAGAGAACTCAGGCTCCCAGCAGCTAAGGGTGCAGCTGGTTATATAGGAAAAGGGATAGTTTCTATTTTTATCACATTCTATTGTTAACACAGGTTCATGGTAGAGTAAGAAACAGTGAAGATAAAAGTTAGGTTGTTACAACTTAAGAGTTTTTCCAACTATTTTTGTCTTGAAACTTTACATTTCATTTCATACAGTTACCACATAACATATATGTCTGTTTTTGTGCCAGTACCACACTATTTTGATGACTGTGGCTTTGTAATACAGTCTGAGGTCAGAGACCCTGATTCCTCCAACTCCATTTTTCTTTTCTCAAGATTGCTTTGGCTATTTGGGGTCCTTTGTTTTTCTATGGTCATTTAATTTTTATTTATTATTATTTGAAAAATGCCTTTGGTAATTTGATAAAAATTGCATTGAGTCTGTAGTTTGCCTTGTGTAGTACAGTTCTTTTGACAATATTGATACTCCCAATCCAAGAGCATGGTATATCTTTCCATTTTGGGGGTCGTTTCATATTTCTTTCAACAGCATTGTATAGTTTTCAGAGTACAGGTAGGTTTATTCCTATGTATTTTATTCCCTTTTATACAATAAAGAGGTAATTTTCCTTTAATTTCTCATTCTGCTATTTCATTTTTAGTATACAGAAATGCAAGAGATTTATGTGTATTAATTTTGTACCTTGCACTGTGACAATTCATTGATGAGCTAAAGTAGTTTTACGATAGCACCTTTAAGAATTTCTATGTATAGTTTCATGTCATCTGTAAACAGTGACAATTTTACTTTCTTTTTTCCAATTTGGATTTTTTTCTTCTCTGATCACCATGCCTAATACTTCCAAAACTAAGTTGAATAAAAGGAGGAAGAATGAACATCCTCGTCTTATTCCTTATCTTAGTAGAAATTCTTTCACCTTTTCACCATTAAGAATGATGGTAGTTGTGCATATTTCAAATATGGCATTTATTATATCAGGGTAGGTTCTCTATATCATCACTCTCTGGAGGGTTTTTATCAGAAATGGGTGGCTGATTTATGTCATATTTTTTTCTGCATTTATTGATATGATAGTATGGTTTTCATTTTTCTATTATTAAAATGGTATTCACACTGATAGATTTACAGATGTTTAAAAATCCTTACATCCCTGGAATCCCACCTGATCATGGTGTATGATATTTTAAATGTATCATTGAATTTGTTTTGCTAGTATTTTGTTGTGGATTTGTGCAACTTTATCCATCAATGATATTGGCCTATAATTTTATTTTTTGTGATATCTTTAGTTTTGTTATCTGGTGATGTGATCTTATAGAATGAGCTTGGGTATCTTCCCTCTTCTGCAGTTTTGTGGAATTGTTTCAGAAGATTAGGTGTTAATTCTCCTCTGACTGTTGGAATTCAATTGTGAAGCCATCCAGTTCTGGACTTTTGTTCATTGAATGTTTTTAAATCACAGTTTCAATTTAAGTACTTGTGATCATTCTGTTCATATTTCTATTCATTTCTCATTTTATTCATACCTCATTCTATACATTCAGTCTCAGCAGATTGTACTGTCTAAGAATTTTTCCATTTCTTCTAGGTTGTCCATTTATTGGCAATTGGTGCTTGGAGTAGTCTCTTATGATCTTTTTTTTTTTAATTTCTGTGATGTTCATTGTACTTTTTTATTTTTCATTTGTAATTTTATTGATGTGAACCCTCTACATTTTTTTTTCTTGATGAGTCTGGCTAAAGGCTTATCAACTTCATCTTTTCAAATAACTTACTTCTGGTTTTATTGATCTCTATTTTTTTCTTTATCTAAACTTTATTTTTTTCTCTGATCATTATAATTTCTTTTCTTATATTAACTTGGGGTTGTTTTTATTCTTTAATTGCTTTAGGAGTAATGCTAGATTGTTTATTTGATATTTTTCCTGTTCTGTAAAGTAAGCTTGTATTGCTATAAGCTTCCCTCTTAGAACTGCTTTTTCTGCTTCTCATAGATTTTAGACTGTCATGCTATCTTTTTCATTTTTCTCTACGTATTGTTTGATTTCATATTAGGTTTCTTCAATGATTCATTGGTTGTTCAGTAGCATATTGTTATAGTCTCCTCATGTTTGTGTTTTTGCTGTTGTGTTTGTTGCAGTTAATGTCTGGTCTGATTGCATTGCGGTCAGAAAAAAAGATTCTTGATATGATTTCAATTTTCTTAAATTAAGTGAAACTTGATTTGTGGCCCAGAATGAGATCTATCCTAGAGAATGTTCCAAGTGGGCTTGAGAAGAATGTGTACTCTTTTGCTTTCAGATGGAATGCTCTATAAATATCTACTAAGTCTGTTTTGTCAAATATATCTTTTAAGGTCTGTGTTTCCTTCTTAATTTTCTGTCTGGATAATCTGTCCATTGTTGAAAATGGGGCATTAAATTTACCACTATTATTGTATTATTGTCCTTTTTTCCTTTTATGGCCATTAGCAGTTGTCTTATATATTGAGGTGTTCCTATATTGGGTACATATATGTTTACAATGTTTTCTTCTTGGATTGATTCTTTGATCATTATTTAATGATCTTTTTGTCTCATGTAACCATCTTTATTATCAAGTCTGTTTGCTACTTCAGCTTTCCTTTGATTTCCCTTGCATGAAATATCTACTTCCATCCTCTCATTTTCAGATTCTATGTGTCCCTAGAACTAAATTGGGTCTCTTGTAGACAATATATATGTGGGTCTTGTTATTGTATCCATTCCACCAGTCTATGTCTTTTGGTTGGAGAATTTATTTCATTTACATTTAAAATAATTATTGATATGTACATTCTTATTTTCATTTTGTTAATTTTTTTGGAATTGATTTTGTTATTTTTTTTCTTACTTTCTCTTTTTCTCTTCTCTTGTGGTTTAATGAATATCTTTGGCATTGTTTTTGGATTGCTTTTTTCTTATTTGTGGGTGTATCTATTGTAGATTTTTGGTTTGTGATTACCATGAAATTTTGGTATAGGAATATATATATATATATATGATTATTTTAACTTTCTGCTTTCTTAATTGCAAATGTATTTCTGGTATCCTGCATTTGTACCCTGCTCACAATTTCTGGTTTTTGTATCATATTTGTGTGTGGATGATGATTTCCTACCTTTACTATTTGCTTGCCTTTACCAGTGAGCCTTCTCATTTGTAATTTTCTTATTTTTAGTAGTGGCCTTTTATTTTATTCCTAGAGAAGTTTTTTTTTTTCTTTTTTCTTTTTGCCTTTTTAGGGCCACACCTGTGGCATATGGAAATTCCCAGGCTAGAGGTGAAATTGTAGCTGCAGCTGACAGTCTACACCTCAACTACAGCAACACCAGATGCAAGCCACTTCTATTACATACACCACAGCTCACAGCAACCCCAGATCCTTAACCACTGAGTGAGTGTAGGGATCAAACCCACATCCTCATGGATACTAGTTAGGTCCATTACCACTGAGCCATAATTGGAAACCCAGAAGTTTCTTTAATATTTGTCATATAGCTGGTTTTCTGGATCTGAATTTTCTTAACTTTTGCTTGTCTATAAAACTTTTGATTTCTCCTTCAAATATGAATGAGAGAATTGCTGCGTTGAATATTCTTGATGGTAGTTTTTCCCCTTTCATCACTTTAAGTATATTGTGCCATTCCTTTTTGGCCCACAGTTTCTGCTGAAAAATCAGCCAACAATCTTATGGGCTTTCTCTTCTGTGTTATTTGTTGCATTTCCCTAGATGCTTTAGATATTTTCTCTTTGTCTTTAATTTTGGTCAGTTTGGTTAATATGTATCTCACAAGGTTCCAACTTGAGTTTATTCTATATGGTATTCATTGTGCTTCCTTGATTTGAGTAAGTTATTCCTTTTCCATGTTAGGGAAGTTTTTGGCTATTATCTCTTCAAATATTTTCTTCAACCCCTTATCTCTCACTTCTCCTTCTGGCACCCCTATAATGAGAATGTGTGTTTAAATTTGTCCCAGAATTATCTTAGACTGCCCTCATTCTTTACATACATTTTTCTTTATCCTTTTTCACATTAGTGATTTCCACTAGTTTGTCTTCCACCTCATTTATTTGTTCTCATGACTCCTGTATTTTGCTTTCAGTTCTTTCTAGTTCATTTTTCATTTTGGTCATTGCATTATTCACTTCTGCTTGTTTAATCTTTAAATCTTCTACAGCTTTTTTGAACATTTCTTGTAACTTATCATTCTTTGCCTCCAGTGTTTTTTTTTTTTTTGAGATATTGGATCATCCTTACTATTATTATTCTGAAGTCTTTTTTATATGAAGGTTGCTTATCTCCCCTTCATTTAGCTGTTCTGGGGTTTTGCCTTGTACTTTCATGTGGTTCATTTTTCCCTGCTGTGTCATTTTCTCTAGCTTTCTCTATTGTCTCCTTTTTCAGATTACAGGATTGTACCCTCTCTTGTTTCTGGGATATTCCCCCTTGTGGGTGAAGGTGATATAGGGGCTTGTGGTAGGCTTGCTGATGGGAGGGACTGGTGTCTGCCCACTGGTAGTTGGAGCTGAGTCTTGTCCCTCTAGTGTGTGGGGCTTTACCTATTGGTGTGATTAGAAGTATCTGTGTGCCTTGGAATACTTTAGGCAACCTGTTTGCTGATAGGTGGGGCCATGTTCCCACACTATTTGTTGTTTGGTATAGGACTTCTTAGCCCTGATGGGTGGAGTGAGATTTTTCCAAAACAGTTTTCTCCAGATGAGCTCATGCTGATGATTTTCCCTGAGCCCTCTGCCTTTAGTGTCGTCCCCACAGTGAGTCACAGTTGACCCCTGCCTCGCCAGGAGACTCTCCAAGACCCACAGACAGGTCTAACTCAGGTTCTTATCAAGTCTCTCATATTTCCTTGGAATCAGTGCATATGAAATCTTGTATACCCCCTCCAAGAGTGGAGTCTTTGTTGCCCACAGTCTTGTGGACCTCCTGCATTCAGGATTATGGGCCTTCAATGCCAAATGCTCTGGGGACTCCTCCTCCCAATGCCAGACCCCCAAGCTGTAGAAGTTAATGTGGGTTCATAACTCTCACTCCTCTGAGAGATCTTCTGTTATGTAGTTATTTTCCAGTCTGTGGGTCACCCAAATGGTAGATATGGGATTTTTATAGCACAAGGGCACTCCCCTTATCATCTCCATGTGGCTTCTTCTTTGTCTTTGGCTGTAGAATATCTTTTTTTTTCATACCATCCAGTCTATTTTGTTGATGGTTGTTCAGTATTTAATTGTAATTTTGTTTTCGTGAGGGGAGGTGAGCTTGTGTCCTTCTCTCTGCCATCTTGTTGCTGAATGTCTGATGCCTTTTTAAACAGAATAGGTTTCTCTTTCTTTCTTTCTTTCTTTCTTTCTTTCTTTCTTTCTTTCCTTCTTTCTTTCTTTCTTTCTTGTCTTTTATAGAGCTGCACCCATGACATATGGAGGTTCCCAGGCTAGGGGTCTAATTGGAGCTGTAGCCACCAGCCTACATCAGAGCCACAGCAATGTGGGATCCAAGCCACATCTGCGACCTACACCACAGCTCATGGCAACACTGGATCTTTAACCCACTGAGCAAGGTCAGAGATCAAACCCACAACCTCATGGTTGCTAGTTGTATTCATTAACTGCTGAGCCATGATGGAAGTTCTGGAGTAGGTTTCTTTATTTCTTTTATACATATCTCAATATTACATAGAAATTCAAGGGACTCCTGTTAATTTTATATCCTGCAACTTTACTGCATTTGATGTTCGTTTACAAAGGCTCTAGTTTCTAGTTTATTATTCTTACCTCCTTTATCATAGAATAAAGATCTTATAAATGTGTGTCATTTTGGGGCTTTCTATTCTTTTCCTTTGATCTCTGTGACGTTTTGCTATAGCAGTAAATTCTTTTGAATACTGTAGCTTTGTCGTACAGGCTGATGTCTTGGGCCATGATTCCTGGGGCTCCGTTCCTTCTCAAGATTTTCTTGGCCATTCATGATCTTTTCCTATATGAGTTTTAAAATTATTTGTTCTGGTTCTGTGAAAATGTTATTGGTACTTTGATAAGGATTGCATTGAGTCTGTAGATCACCTTAAGTAGAATAATCATTCTAACAATATTAATTTTTCCAATTCAAAAACAATATATCTTTCAACCTTTTGCTTCATCCTCAATTACTTTCATCACAAATATTTTACAACCTTACTTATGTTGATTCCAAAGTTTTTTGAAGTGACTGCCAATGGAATTATTTACCTAAGTTCTCTTCTTATAGCTAATTATTAGTGTTTTGATATAAAATACATTTATTCATATTCATTTTGTATGTTGCAAATTTATTAAATTCATGGATAAGCTTTAGTTATCTTTTAATGACATCTTTAAGGTTTTCTATGTATAGTATCATGGAATTTTCAAACAGTGATAGTTTTGCACTGGTTTTAGTGCATGTCACATAAAATGCCTCCTTTAAAAATGAAGTTTTTATTTCACACAGCACACTGTGACTCCAGAAATTAAGTCCTATTGGCCTTCAGAGCCAAATGCCCTGGGCGCTAATCTGCCCAGTGCAAGATCCCTGTGATGGGGAGCCTGACATGTGGATCATAACTCTCTCTCCCGTGGGAAATGCTCTGCAGTATAATATATGTCTAGTTAATGTGTCACTCACCTGAACGAAAGAGGCTTAATTATATCCCAAGTATGTCCCTCCTATGCATCTTGCCATTGTTCCTTATTTATATTTTTGTTGTGGAAGATATTTTTTGGTAGGTTCTGGTATTTTTCGTCAATTTCTCTGCAGAAGATTATGATTTTGGTATGCTTATGTGGTGGGCTCAGGGTCTTTCTACACCAAAATCTTTGTCAATCTTTGCTAGGATAATTATATGGAATCATTACATGTGTGTATAATTTGGTTCAGGAAAATGAAGGGTCATACACAGACTACTCCATTATTTTAAAAGTTAAATAATGTACATATTTTATTAATTCTGGTTGAATGCAACAAAATATTGTAAATGTTTTTCAAAACTAACTTTCCAAAAATGCTGGAAGATCATTATTTTACAGTCATGAAGTAATTGAGAGTGTCAAGAGGAAAGGTGAATCTATACTTTTCAAGCCATCTCATAATTCACAAGTTGACATAGCAAATTTGAAGTTGGTACATATGCAAATAAGTTTGTGGCTTTATGGAATGTATTCAACAAGACCCTATTTATTCTACCTATGCTGTCCAATAGTTCATAATTATAAGACGTGGTCCATTCCCTTTGGATTTACACCATCCAGGTCACCATCTTCATTGCTCTGGTTTTCTCACCTCTAATATTATACTTATTCAATTGATTACCACCATTGTAATAGTTATACAATGCCAGCAACATTATTTCACTGCAGTTTTCAAAAACCTTGGTCACAAAAATGCAAGAAATGAGACTTTAAATTGAATTAGGAATGGATAAATTATTGGGACACTTATCTCTCCTGCTTTTCTAACCACATGACCTTTGGTCATGTTATTCTTTTCCTGGGGCATCAGCCCCTGTGCAGGTACCCTCATCCCAGCAACCTGTCTTATTTGGGGATAGCATTTTGTCACCATTCAACACTGAGTCCAGGGTTTTATTTCCACCATTCTTTGTTTGGATAAACTCACAATTGAGAGGTACCTGATGTGTCCTTATGACCTATATCCTTTCATGGTAAAAGGATGAGCATCAAAATAATCTTTTTTACTACAATTATTTGCCCAAACTACACTTAGAGTTCAAATTTGTAAGGATAGTATCTATGTTTAATTCATATTCTAAACTCATGTAGCTCTTCTTCTCAAATTATAATATATGATAAGAAATATTTTGTTGAGGAAATGAGGGCTTGAATGCTTGACATTTTCCCTGCTTGCTTGAATAGTAGGTCACACACTTCAAATTTCAGCACAAATATTATCTCATGTGGAAAATAATATTTTCTGCTTGAAGGAACACTGGGGTTAATAAATAAAATAGATTCAATTTTGGCTTAACATTTTTCCCACAGTACTTTATAGTTTCCTGGATTTCTGCTCTACCACAGGTAGTAAACATTTCAGATAGGTAAAACCCACAGGATCCTTCAGGTTTGGATCATGAGGAACAAAGAAGCCATTCAATAAAGCAGGCAGAAGACGATTGTCACAGTGATGATCAGTCACATTAATATGAACATGGTTTCTAAGATTTGTCGCACTGCCAACAAGAAGAAAGTAGAAACTAAAAGGGAGAATATCTGATTTTTTATCATTTATTTTTAAGTGATTTTAAGTATACACTTGTACCATGAATAATAACAGTAAAATTAACACATATAGATCACCTGTTAACAATATACCACTTTTGCTTCATCATTTTTTCTCCCTCTCTCTTTCATCAGTTGCATACTTTATGATATTTTTCTATATTTTACCTATGCATTTTCTAAGAATATGAATATTATCCCTCAGAATTACAGTGCAGTTAATTTCAGAAAAATACAATATGAATTCAATATAATTATAAAAATAATTTTTACACAGAAAGAGTTTAAAATGTAAAGCTTTCTAGTACAGGGAAACAATTCCTCTCAAATATATATAGTTGACACATTGTGATATTAGAATATGAAGAATAACATTGGCATTTTATATAGAGAGTATTTAGCATGGAGAAAAATAAACAACTAGTGTAAAAATCTATTATTTCTTAGTTCACTGGGAAATAGATTCCACATTCCACATTTTCTTTAGAGCCTCTGTGACATCCTTATTCCTAAAGCTATAGATTAAAGGGTTTAGCAAAAGGAGTGAGTATGGTATAAAAGACAGATACAACCATGTCTTTCTCAGGAGTGTGGTAGGAGGTAGGGAGCATGTAGGTGTAGATGGCAGCCCCATAGAAGAGGATGACCACAGTCATGTGGGAAGAGCAAGTCATAAAGGCCTTCTTCTGACTCTCTGCTAAATTCATTCTGTGGATGGTGAGGAGGATGAAAGAGTAGGAGCTTGAAATGATTGTGAAAGGGATGAGGAGCATGAGGGTACAACACAGGTACATAAGTGTCTCATAGATGGATGTGTCTGAGCAGGAAAGCTTCATTACAGCAGGGACCTCACAGAAGAAATGACGATCTCTCAGGATCTGCAGAAAGGAAAGGTCATGGTGATGGGTGTGAGCATAAAGCCTTCCACTGATCCCAGGAACCAGGAACCAGACACCAAGAGGACCCACACTTTATGACTCATGAGAGTAAAATAATGGAGTGAATGACAGATGGCCACATAGCAATCATAGGCCATGGCAGCCAGAAGAAAATATTCTGAACTTCCAAGAGTCAAACAGAGAAACATCTGCATTCCACATTCAGGGACTGAGATCTTATTCATGCCCATGACCTGGTCCATGAGCATCTTGGGCACAGTGAGAGAAATGTACATGTCCATAAGAGACAGCTGGCTGATAAAAAAGTACATGGGTGTATGGAGATTGGCATTAGAATATATCAGAAGTATCAGGATGATATTCTCAGACAAGGCCATCAGTAATAACACAAAAATGACTGCACAAAGAGAGTTGGGTGTTTAGATAGAGAGAAGAATCCCACCAGGATGAAATCCAACTGTCCAGTGTGGTTGGCCACCAAGGTGGAGTTGCCCATAAGGTTTCACCTAGACCACCAAAGAAAGCTTTGGGATTAAAAACACTCACACCTGAAATGAACATATAGTGAGCTTGTGCTTTGTGTTCATGTGTGTGCAAGCACGGAAGCCTGATTGTTCTAATGGGTGAAAATGTCATAAGACTGTAGACTTTCTAATTATAAATTCCCTGTAATTCAGCAAATTTAGTTAAAATCTAAGAATTCACAATTTTGTTTAAAAACGTGGTTACTTATAGTAAAAATATAGTCTTGTTATAGAATTCAGAATAGAATCATCTTTTCTGTTTTAAAGATCCACTTGAATCTTAAAAACTCTTGGAATATATATTCCATGTTAGAAAGAATTATAAAATAACTGAAACATAATTTAGGGAAAATGCATACCAGTGGTTTGAGCTCCCTTTGCTTGTAAGTTCAGGCCTTGTTGTTAGGCAGTTTTTGTGTGTCTTTGGAGAATACCATACATTCACAGGAGTGGACAGTGTTCCTCACCACTGGCCAACCCCTTAGGACATCTAGAGAGGAGCTCAGACTCTAAGACAGGACTACAGCTGTCAGTTCACTCTGTTCTCCATGCATCAGTCGTCTGTCCACACTACATAAACAAGGGATAATAATATTTCAGATATGGTTAAAATATTAAATGAGATTAAATAATATAAAATTTAATATAGTAAATGAGTTGTAATCATATTGTCCAGAATATTTCTGGTTACAGATTATGCAGATTCTATGTAAAAGATGGCTTTTACTATTTTTTTTTAATTTGAGTTACACTACTTCAGTGCTAGTTTTAGTATCTACTCATACATATTAAAATTTGGGTTTGATTATTTCTGTTGTCCCAGAATAATATAATAATGTGCATGTATATATATATATATATATATATATATATATATATATATGGATATATATATATATATGTAATCTCAGACTTTCTATAAATACATATAACCTTTGTATAAATATATATATTTATATAAATGTGAATATATAAATATAAATAGATATAATATATATTTCTTATTCTTAACTCTGGTTAAGCAGAGCAGATGGAGAAGGACATCTCAGTTCTGTCTTCTGCATGCTCCCCTAAATTCATCTCTTTTAAATTCCTACCATTTGCTCTAAATCTCACAGAAAAGATCATTTAGATGATCAGTGCCATTTATAAGACAAAGCTGTAGTTTTGTGAACATCTGCGTTATTCTCTATGGCAATCAAATTTTTAAAAATAGAAATGCAAAGAGGAAAATAGAAAAACACTGAGAAATAACTAACTCCAATTTGAGGTTCCTTCCTCATTTTTGCTGTTCACAGTCTATGTTTTGAAGACTGAAGACAAATCAAAGAAAAATTAAATTTGATTTCAGTTAAAGAGGTCACAGTCAGTCTATTCAGGAAGAAATACTATATAATTGTTATTTAAAGTAGAATTTTATCTTATTTTGTCTTTTTTTTTAAAGGCTGTACCCACAACATGGAGGTTCCCAGTCTAGGGGTCAAATTGGAGCTATGGCTACTGGCCTAGCCACAGCCACAGCCGCAACAATGCCAGAGCCTAGCCATATCTGTGACCTATACCACAGCTCACAGCAACACTGGAAACTTAACCCACTGAACAAGGCCAGGGATCAGACCTGTATCCTCATGGATACTAGCCAGATTCATTTCCACTGAGCCACAATAAGAACTCCTAAAGTATAATTTTAAAAAATATGTAAAATAAATAATAGACAACAGTTGAAGAAAGATACATCTGGCTTATTTGAAGAGAATCAGAATTTGATTCTTCCACATTTTCTCTTAGGAAGATTAAACCTTTGCAAATTTTCAATTTATGACATGTTAAATGTTAAAGTAAACAAGTCCTTACCTACAAGAAGGAAATGTTGGCCCCTCTTTCTGGAAAGAGTTTAGGAGTGTTCATGACAGGAAAATTTCAGTAAGGATTTCCAAGTTTCAAATATATTTTATCCTCTTGTAATCCTGGAGACCAGTTACAACACTCACCTTATTAACAGTTCCTTATTTTTTATTTATTTATTTATTTTTTGCTATTTCTTGGGCCGCTCTCTTGGCATATGGAGGTTCCCAGGCTAGGGGTTGAATTGGAGGTGCAGCCACCGGCCTATGCCAGAGCCACAGCAATGCAGGATCCGAGCCACGTCTGCAACCTACACCACAGCTCATGGCAACGCTGGATCGTTAACCCACTGACCAAGGGCAGGGACCGAACCCGCAACCTCATGGTTCCTAGTCGGATTCGTTAACCACTGCGCCACGACGGGAACTCCAACGGTTCCTTATTAACAACTTACTCAACAGATGCTAAAGCAGGTGACAACTCCGAAAATGACTCTGACGTATCAATGTAAATAAGCAACAAATACAGGAATCATTCTATTAAATATAATATTACTGTCAAATTCTCCCTACACTGGCAGAGGAAAGCTGTACTCTGTGCAAATTTGAAAAACATTCCCATAAACTGAAGACATACATGTGGCTGAGTTGTTATTTGTGATCAAAGTGAAGCAAGGACTAGTTCAGTGACTAGCACATATGAAGCCTTCAGAGATATTTGGCAACTTAAAGTAGAGCAGGAGGTTGAGGGGGAGGCACCAGGCAAATCTCTGTTAGAATTGGTAAACAGGAGTTATTCTGATCAAGCTATGCTGAACAGAATCCCATGTAGGTCTCCGGACAGTCAAGGGTGTATTGATTATACTACACAAGGCACCTGGCTTCTCTGATCACACATACTGTTCTCTAACCAATGTAATGAGGTTAATGGACCAGTGCAAATATGGTATGAGGAATTATTAACAATAGGTATTGAAAAATATCAAATAGTAAGTAACAGGATCTTAGCAATTGCCCTATTGCTTTTCCATATTTTTCTTCCCAAGAGCCTATGAGATACTTATTCATCGATCTTAAATTATCCTTTCACATATTAAATAATTCATGTTCCTGCAGCATCTACCTAGCATCAAACCATACCTCTGAGGTTATAAATGTGTCAAGTCTGAAATGTGGGTGTTATCCATCCACTGTTTCAACTGTGAAACATAAATAAGATTTAGACATTTATTTCAGTGTTCTTACTTTAAGTATTCACCCACACTGAATGTTATATTAGTCCCTTTTCTCTTGTAAACTTTCAGTCTCAAGAAAATAAACTTGTAATATAGTAATATAGGAGGAATTTATATTCTTTTGTCTATAAATAACTGAAAATCTAAACCTATTTTTGATACAGGTCACTAAATACATGTTATATAATACATTCATAAAAAAAAGCACTTTTACTTTTCCCCATAAAAAAAGATAATATGGGGAAATGAGGAAATTTTGTCAAGAATTAATAAATGTGCCAGAAGCA
This sequence comes from Phacochoerus africanus, assembly GCF_016906955.1. Classification (NCBI taxonomy): domain Eukaryota; kingdom Metazoa; phylum Chordata; class Mammalia; order Artiodactyla; family Suidae; genus Phacochoerus; species Phacochoerus africanus. Next base: position 56,075,795 of record NC_062547.1, on the reverse strand, counting down.
TAACAAGTCAAAAACCAATGATTATTCTTTTGGTTCTGTACTTCTGCTTTCCTATCTGTTTTTCTCCAACATTCAATGATGCCAAAATTCTTATCAAGATTGTCTAGTGAAAAGTGGCCACAGTTAACTGTATAAAGAGAGATAGGAAGGTGACATCAACCTTGGTTTACAATGCCTGTTAGGGGAAGGGTTGATGGTTTTCTACTGATAAATTCCCCATGGGATCTTCAAGTAGAATGCAATTAAGGAGCTACAAAATGATAATAGATATCTCTATTGTACTTTTCTGGTTTTCTTCTTATCTCTTTTCAGAATCTTTTATTATTAAACTAGAAATCTTAAACAGCATTAACAATAATCTCAGATCTTATCATCAATAAAATACCATCTATGACATATGTTATTTTACATATGGCTTTAGCCTTTTTACATCACAAAAGTTGCTTTCTTGTATGTGTGTATGTTTTTTCTTCAAGAATATTTTGTGAGATATTGATGTTTCTCTTGTCTTTCAAATAAACAGACTCTGAAATTCATAGTATAATTGATGGGTCAAAACAGAACCTCTAATCATTTTTGTAGTTGAAACTAAGGTTGAGATGGTCTTCTTTACATCTTAGGTTACTCTTTCTTCCTTCTGACACTCAGTTGCAGTCTCTGTTGTTTTAATGTTGCATTGCATTGTTTATATAGAAGAATGCGTTAAAAATATGCAAAGTGTTAGAAAGAAAATTCAAAAATCAACAATTTTATACTCTTCTAGACAAAATTATCCACTAATAGTTATAACTTGGCTTTAGACTACAAGTATTTATAGAATGCATACCATGTACCAGGAAGTTGGTCTAAATTAGGGAACAGGATAGAAACAATCCTATCTATCTCCATCGAACTTGCAGTCAAATTCTTATGAATTTTTTAATGTTTATTCTTAAGTTACATTAATTATTTTCCCACGGCATCCTTTCTGCATGGCATCATTTGTCTAGATGGAGACATTTTTGAAAGGCCCGCACTTGGGGGGTGGGCCTCATGTGTCCTTCAAGGTTTCAGGTTGCAGATCATTTGTTCTAACCTCTTTGTCATCCAGTTTTTCTTAAGGTTATATGAATGCAAACCCTGGGAGGCACTGGACAATGGAGGAAGAAATTAATTTTATCTTCTTGCTTATTTCTGATGGTGGTCTCTGGTAGCTTAAGCACTTGTATGCAGCTTACAACCATGTGGGAGCTGTGTGATCCAGTACCCCAAAGGCAGTTTCTGTAGCAATGATAGGATGCAAACATCTGGGTTTCAGGAGGAGAGGGTCTCATAAGCAGCCACAGATTGCAGCATCTCCGTAGACTCAGCAGTGGAGGCATATGGGGCTTGAGTGTTTGGCAAGGAATCCCAGACCTTTGGCGGAAATTCTCCTTTTCCTGCTTTTATAGCCTTTACTCCAGCCCTTTGTAAACTCTGTTACCAATCTTCTCATCAAGTCCTTCAAAGGATGTATATGACTGGATGCTTGACAATGAGTCTAAATAATATTTCATTAAAATCCTCAAATATTGAATTATAATGTTGCATTAATTTTTTGAATTATAATTTGAGCTGAATAAATGTGCTTTTATAGGATGTGTTCTCTGAATGTATTTTTTTTTTTTTTTTTGCATCTTAGGGCTGCACCCATGGCATATGGAGGTTCCCAAGCTAGGGGTAAAATTGGAGCTGTAGATTCTGGCCTATGCCATAGCCACAGCAATGCAGGGTCTAGCTGCACATTTGACCTATACCACAGCTCACAGAAATGCCAAATCCTTAAATCTGTGAGCAAGGCCAGGGATTGAACCTCCATCCTCATGGATGCTAGTCAGATTCGTTAATCACTGAGACATGACAGGAACTCCTGAATGTAATTTTTATTAAGTTAATTTACCAGAGGTGATAAAATATTTCGTTTCCTCATATACAACACTAAAATTGCTTTTCAAAATCCTTCTTCAAATTGTGTTATTGTCAGTGAGTCCAAGCTCATACCACTTGCCCCATGACAGGTCAATAATACTGGAGGAGATCTGGCACAAGGAATATCAACTTTATTTGAAAAGCCAGCAGACTGAAAATGTGGTGAACTAATGTCCCAAGAACCATATTACCTGGGTTAGAATTCAAGTTTCTTTGATACTTAAGAAGGAGGGAGTGTGTATGGTTGTTGTAAACTTCTTGATGCTGGATTATTTTTTCTTGAAGCTATTCAAGTAGGTCTGAGTATTCCTGAGTCCTAGGTGGGAAAGATATTGCTTTCCTATCTATGGCTCTATTACAATACTTAAACAAGCACCTGAACAAGCACCCAACACTAGGGTGAGGAAACCCAGGATTCTCTGGCTTATGCTATATTTAAATCCTGCATATATTTTTCAGAAAGGGGAGTTATTGTCCCCTTTGAGACTTTCCAACAAGTGGCCATCAGCAGTGTAGTAAAAAAATATAGAGCAAAATACATCATTTACTTGTCTGACAGGAGGCTCAACTTGAATCAGACACTCAAGAGGTTCTAATGGTACATAGAACCAAGTCTTCTTCATCCCATCCAGTTTCTGGAGGAGTGGGTTTTATTTTTAGTTTATTTTTTATTAGAGTATAGGTGATTTACAGTGTTGTGTCAATTTCTGCTGTACAGAATAGTGACACAGTCATATATATATATATATATATATATATATTATTTTTTTTCTCATACTGTCTTTCATTATGTTCTACCCCAAGATATAGAATATGGTTCCCTGCACTGGGCAGTAGGAACTCATTGCGTATCCAACTAAATGTAAGAGTTTGTACATACCAAGCCCAAATCCCCCATCCATCCCATATTTCCCCCCCTCCCTCCTGGTATCCATATCTGTGATCTGTTTCTGTTGTTTCTGATTCATAGATTGGATCATTTCTTTCATATTTTAGATTCTATATACAAGTGATATCATATGGTATTTGTCTTCCTCTTTCTGTCTTTTGCAACTTAGTATGACACTCTAGTTGCATCCATGTTTCTCCAAATGACATTATGTTGTTCTTTTTATGGCTTAGTAGTATTCCATTATATTAATGTACTGCATCTTCTTCAAAAAATTCATCTGTCAGTGGGCATTTATTTTCTTTCCATGTACTGGCCATTGTGAATAGTGCTGCAGTGAACATAAGGGTGGATGCAACTTTCTGAATGAAAGTTTTGTCTAGATACATGACCAGGAGTGGGAATGATGTATCATATGATAATTTTATATTATTTTTCTGAGGAACTTCCATACTGTTTTCTATAGTAGTTTTAGCAGTTTAAATTCCCAGCAGTGAAGAAAGGTTCCCTTTTCTCCACACCCTCTCTACCTTTTGTTATTTGTTGACTATAAAATCATGGCCATTCTGACTGCTTTGAGGTCATACCTCATTGTAGTTTTGATAGGCATTTCTTTAATAATTAGAGATGTTGAGCATTTTTTTCAAGTGCCTATGGCCATTTGTATGTGTTCTTTGGAGAAATGTCTATTTAGGTCTTCTGCCCATTTTTCAATTGGGTTGTTTGTTGTTTTGCTTTTGAGTTATATGTGCTGTTTGTATAATTTGGTGGTTAAGCCTTTGTAGGTTGCATTGTTTGCAAATATTTTCTCCCATTCTGTGGGTACTTATTTCTTTTTTTAATAGTTTCATTTCCTATGAAAAAGCTTTTAAGTTTAATTATGTTCCATTTCTTTATTTTTGTTTTTATTATCATTATTCTAGGAAGTAGATTAAACAAAATATTACTGTGATTTATGTCAAAGAGAGTTCAGCCTATGTTTTCCTCTAGGAGTTTCAAGTATCTGAACTTGTGTGTTGGCCTTTAATCCATTTCGAGTTTTTTTTTTTTGTTAATGGTGTGAGGGTGTGTTCTAATTTCATTATTTAACATGGAGTTGTACAGTTTTCCCAGCACCACCTATTGAAGTGTCTATCTGTCTTTCTTCCATTATATGTTCTTTCCTCCTTTGTAATAGATTAGTTGAATATAAGTGCTTGGGTTTATTTCTTGGCTTTCTATCCTGTTCTATCAATCTATATTATATTTTTGTGATATCATCATACTGTTTTGATAATTGTAGTTTTGTAACATAGTCTGATGTCTGGGAGCTTGACTCTTCTAGTTCCATTTTTCTTTTTCAATATTGCTTTGGCTCTTTGATATCTTCTGTGTTTCCATACAAATTTTAAAATATTTCGTTTTAGTTCTGTGAAGAATGTTCTTAGTAATTTGATAGGAATTTCATTGAATCTCTAAATTGCCTTGGGTAGTAGAGTCATTTTAACAAAATTATTCCCATCCAAGAGCATGGTAGGTCTTTCATCTGTTTGTGTCACCTTTGATTTCTTTCATCAGTGTCTTATAATTTTCAGAGTACAGGTCTTTTGTTCCTTTTGGGTAGATTTATTCCTAGGTATTTTATTATATTTGATATGATGGTAAGTGGGATGTTTTCTCAAATTTCTCTTTCCATTCATTGTTAGTATATAGAAATGCAGTGTGTATTAATTTTTTACTCTGCAACATTACCAAAGCTATTTATGAGTTCTAACAATTTTCCTCTAGTGTCTTTAGAATTTTCTAGGTATAGTATCATGTCATCTGCAAACAGTGATATTTTATTTCTTCTTTTACCATCATTATTATTATCATACTGAAGTCTTATTTTTTTTTTAGATGTATTACCCAATCCTCTTCATTTAGTTGTTTTTGTCCTGGTTTTTTATCTGAAGGCCATTTCTTTGTTGTCTCATATTGTCTAACTTTCTATGATTATAATTTCTTTGACAGCAGGTATGTAGTGCAGGAGCTGGTAACTATTCCTGCAATTCTCACATACCCAGAGTATGTGATAGGAGCATTTGTACCATACTATCTCTCCTGGAGCCAGGTGGCTCCTAGTAATGGAGTCCATGAGAGAGTTGGCAGTGGTTCGCAGTTCACAGGATTGCTTTTTCAGTGGGTGGGTGGGGTGCAGCAATGACTCCTTTGACCCCTCCTACTACTGTGGCTCTCTCAGGATCATTTCCTGTAGCTGGAAAATACAGAAGCTTTTCCTGCACTCCCTCCCAATGCCAGGAATGTTCTCTGGACTTCTCTCTATATCTGTGTGGGGGAGTCACTGTTCCAAAGTCCCTCCCTTTGTTTGGTAACTCTATGGAGCATTCTCTGTAGCCCCAAGGATGGGGGCTGTTACTTAACTGTTGCTAAAATGTTCTCTCTGTAGCTGTTCATGCAGTCACTTCCTCTTCAGGGCCAATAGCAGGAGTGATCTCTCTTGCTGCCTCAGGGCAGAAAATGCACCAGCAGATTTTTTGTCTCCTTTGGACAGCCTCACAGTGTATGCCAATTCTGTGATCTCCTTCCCATTTGCTGGCAGAGATCTCAGAGCTTGTGCTATTCCCAAGATCACTTGGCCTGCTTGGTATTCTCTGCAACTTTAAGGGCAGGGGATGCTCCCAAGCTGTTGCTAGGCAACAGTCACTCATGGGTGCTTCCAGGATTTTGAGTCACTGGTGTCCTGCAGCCTGAGAGAGTGCCCAAGGAACACGGCTCTAGTGGTAGATCCTGCCCCCAAATAATGCACCTAGCCTCCAAGAACACCTGGGTTTCTTCAGTTTACACCTTCAAATGTGTACACCTTAGACTCCAGTCTCTCCAGGCTATTTCTGCATGGCCAAGGCCAGGTTTTCTCCCACATAGCCAACCCCAGATCTCTCCCTGAGTCTGACCTCCAAAGCTAGAGTTTTAGTTTCCAGCCTCTGCACTTACCAACATATGGTTGGGTATTTCATGGTGGTAGCACTGATCATTAGTGGAGGACTCTTTCCATTTTAACTGCTTCTCACTCATTACTGTGTTCTCCTCTGATACTCTAAAGTTTCTCCTATATCCCAGCTGATCTTGCTGGTGGGAGAACTCCCCAGGGTGCAGGAGATTTTCATTTTTCCAGCTCCACCCTAGGGGTGCAGGTCCTGTCCTACTTCCTTTCTCATTTTCTCTCTCATTTTCTTCTTTCTTTTGTCCTACTCAGTTTTGTAAAGATTTTCTTGCTCTATCTGAATCCTGAGGTCTTTCATCAGTGTTCAACAAACAGTCCCACATTTAGATGGATTTCAATGTATTTGTGGGAGTATGTGAGCCTCACATCCTACTACTCCACCATCTTCTCTCAACCTCCTTGGAGGAATGGATTTTGATCTACAGTTTTATCTTGTCTCTTTTAGCAGAGTAGTGAGTGTCAGCAGAATCTCTTATGGTCTTGATCACTTAGCTGCAAGTGGATGTTTGGATCCTTGTTCTCTCCAGAATTTGAAGAGAACTTGATCCCCTGGCTGGAAAGGGTACAGAACCTCCTCAGTTGGGTAAGCAAACATATTGGAAGCAAACTCTTTGAACCGATGTTAATAGTACCTATTGTCTTAGCATTGTCAGCAACTGCTAGGTCCTTTAAGACATTACCCTGCCTGGGAAGACACCTGGAATGGCCTACCATACAATATTTCAAAAGACGTTAATTTAAGCTTGCTTCTGGGAGCCACTTAAACCATGGCAGATCATCTGCCAAGGACTTACCTCAGGTAAAATTAATCTCCTGATATATTTTATATATCATTTATTTATTTGTTTTTAGTTTTTCCTGTTGATGGTGGTTACCATAATGAATTTAGTTTCAGATCAATATGTTACCTATTGTGTTAAAATGGAGACAAATGCAAGTTCATTGTCATTTTGAAAGGTGCCAGGCAATCCACATTTCCTTACTAATGACTATAACTACTTCAGATTTTTTTTTTCTGTCCAAGTGGTGAATGCTTCCATTCATCCTGAAAAAAGTGACCACAAACACCAAGAAGTATCTGATACTTCCCAACATTCTTTTTTTTTTTTTTAAAGAAGATTTTATAGGCTGTATGTTTAGGGCCCTTCCTGGTCTACACTGTGTCCACATTTCTGGTCTTACATTTTCATAGTCCTCAGGGTGAAGTTCTATCTTTTTCTGAGTTTTGTATGACAGCCATCTACAGGTTTAGAGAGGAGATCTTGGTCCTGGAGGGGAAAAGGGCATTTAGGCATATATAAGTAACCATGTTGTAACAGCATGTCACCTAAATGACTCTCCAATGTTTGCAAAAATAGAGTGGCTCTGCCATTCTCCTGATATCCCAGTGGTTGGGGTAGATTGATATGCTGTACATGCTAACTTGGTATATAGAATGGAATACATTGTCCCTGTGCCTACTAGAAAAGTTGATCAGTTTGTCTCCCAATGTCAATTGTAAACAGGGCTCCTGTGGGGATATTTTAATTGAATATAACAAATCCAGAGAAATACCTGTCCCTCTTCATTCATCAGCTAAGCATTCTTCCCTTTTTACTATCTGAGAAGACTCACTGCTTTTCTTTTACTCAGCCTTCATTTTAACTTGGGGTGTTCCCTTTTCCAATGTCCTTCCTCTTTACATTAGATATACTATTACTTGCTTAAAGATGGCTTATTTCTTAGGGCTTCCTGACTTTGGGGAACTCAATGTGGCATTCAGAAAAGTGATATTTCACCTTGCATCTTCCTCTTTTAAAAACTTCTATTGTTTATTTATTTTTATTAATTGATTGATTGAATTACAGTTTATTTACAATATTAGTTTCAAGTATACTACAGAGTGATTCAATATGTTTATAGATTATACTCAATTTAAAATTATTACAAAATAATGGCTCTATTTCCCTCTGCTGTTTGATATATCTTTGTTGTTTATTTTTTTAACCCATAAAATATTCTTTTGTTTTAAAATATAGTTGATTTAAAATGTGCTAATTTCCAAAGTACAGCAAAATGACCCAGTAATCTATCTATCTATCTATCTATCTATCTATCTATCTATCTATCTATCTATCATCTATCTTTTTCTCATATCATCCCCCATCATATTCTACCCAAAAATATTGGACACAGTTCTCTGTGGTATGCAGTAGAACCTTATTGCCTATTCATTCTTAACGTAATTGTTGCATCTCCCAACACAAAACTCCAATCTATCGCATTCCCTCTATGCTTACCCTTCGCAACCACAAGTCTGTTTTCCATGTCTGTGATTCTGTTTCTGTTCCTTATGTAGGTTAATTTGCACCATATTTTAGATTCCACATACAAGTGATATCATATAGTATCTGTATTTCTCTTTCTGACTTATTTCACTTAGTGAGAATCTCTAGTTGCATCCATTTTGCTGCAGATGGTATTATGTTGTTCTTTTAATGTATGAGTAGTATTGCATTCTATTAATGTACCACATCTTAAAAAGTTGTTTCCATGCCTTTGCTATTGTGTGTAATGCTGCTATGAACATTTGGGTTCACATATCTTTTTGAATGGTAGTTTTGTCTGGATAGATGCCCAGGAGTAAGAAAAACTTCCATACTGTTTTCCATAGTGGTTGTACCAATTTACATTCCCACCTGCAGTGGAGGATGGTTCCCTTTTCTCTGCACCCTGTCCATGTTTGTTATTTGTTGAACTACTAATAATGACCATTCTGATGGGTGTGAGACCATTCTGACCGCATTGCATTTTTTTTTTTGGTCTTTTATGCCTTTTCTAGGGCCGCTCCCATGGCATATGGATGTTCCGGGGTTAGGGGTCTAAACAGAGCTGTAGCTGCCAGCCTATGCCAGAGCCACAGCAATGCGGGATCCAAGCCGCGTCTGCAACCTACACCACAGCTCAAGGCAACGCCAGATCCTTAACCCACTGAGCAAGGCCAGGGGTTGAACCCACAACCTCATGGTTCCTAGTCGGATTTGTTAACCACTGCGCCATGATGGGAACTCCTCATTGTATTTTTTGATTTGCATTTCTCTAATAATTAAGTGACGCTGAACATTTTAATCATATTTCTGATGGCCATTTGTATGTCTTTGGAGAAATGTCTTTTTAGGTCTTCTGCCTACTTTTTGATTGTTTTTTTTTTTTTATTGTTGTTGATTTGTATGTGGTGTTTATATATTTGGGAGATTAGGCCCTTGTATGTTGCATTGTTTGCATCTGTTTTTTCCTATCCCATAGGTTGTCTCTTTGTTTTCATTTTTGTTTATATTTTTATGGTTTCCTTTTCTGTACAAAATATTTTAAGTTTGAACAGGTCCAATTTGTTTATTTTTGTTTTTACTTTTTTAATATTTTGCCTTGGGAAACTAACCTAAGAAAAGATTTGTACTGTTTATGTAAGAGAATATTTTTTTCCTATGTTCCCTTCTAGAAATTTTGTGGTGTCCTGTTTTATGTTGAAATCCTTAAGGCATTTTGAGTTCATTTATGTGAATGGTGTGAGGGTGTGTTCTGGTTTCATTGATTTACATGTACCTATCCAGTTTTCCCTGCATCACTTTCTGAAGAGACTGTCTTTTCTCCATTTTATATTCTTGACTCTGTTAAAGATTATTTGACCATAGGTGTCTGGCTTTATTTCTGGGGTCTTTATCCTGTTCCATTGATCCATATGCCTGTTTTTGTACCAGTACTACAATGTGCTGATGACTGTAACTTTGTATCATTGTCTGAATTCTGGGAGAGTTATGCATCCTTGTTGTTTTTTCCCCTTCAGGATTGCTTTGGCAATTTGGGGTCTTTTATATTTCCATATAAATTTTCAGATTATTTGTTCTAATTCTGTGAAAAAAGTCATGGGTAATTTGATAGAAATCACATTGAATCTGTAGATTGCTTTGGGTTGTGTGGCCTTTTTAACAATATTGATTGTTCCAATATAGGAACATGGGATATCTATCCACTTCTTTGAATCCTCTTTAATTTCCTTGATTAATGTTTTGTAGTTTTTAACGTATGTCTTTCACCTCCTTGGTCAGGTTTATTCCTAGGTATTTTATTTTTGTTTATTTTTTTGCACTATGCCTCAGCGCTGGTAATTTTTACTTGCAGTTTAGTAATGGTAGGCAGTGGAAGGGATGCATCTATTTGAAGCAAAATATCCTCACTCTTCTTCCCTTCCTTCTCTTACTTTCCTCGCTGTAATAGAAGAAATGCCTGAACATAGGTGATTTTATTATTCTTCCCCACTTTCTTGTATACTAACTCTAATTGTGGGATTGGACAAAGACATTTTATTGAAAGTTTGTAAATAGCAACTGATCCTCTCTATCCTCTAAAAGGACTTCTTTTTGCCTCAGGATCAACCAAACAGGCTGAATTCTGGACTGGGGCCTTTGGTGAATTTAGGAATCAATGGAACACTTCTCTTTTCCCTGGGTATATCCCACTTTTAACAACAAGGTTTTGTGTGTGTGTGTGTGTGTGTGTGTATGTTCCTTTCCTCCATTTGGCATCTGTAAAAGTTTTAAACAACCAAAAATTGATCTGGCTGTAAATAATCAGTAATAAAACTAATTAAAACAAAAAACAAACAATAAATAGAAAATCTTAAACTTTCAAGCACAAGAACTTTCCACTCAACCCTCATGCAATGTGACTCCTTGGAGAGCTGTTGGATCCATGCCAATGACTCAAGAGACCTCAAGCAAAGCCTTTTGTTAATTATCAAAGCAAGTGTGGCACTAGGTAACTTTTGCTTTAAATACAGTACGTGGTACATCGAATCCCAAGATAGCCCTGAACCAATCCCTTCTAGAGATCCTAACAGGTTCCATGGTCATATCTTTTTACAATAAAATATAATGAGCCTGCTTCTCCAAAATGTGCCCTAGAGAGCTTTCTTTAGGGATAGATGAAAACAACCCTATCTTTTCAAGACAGAAGTACAAGACAAACGAATACAAATGGCACACACACAATACAAACAAACCAGTTCACAGATCAAAGTCCAGCAACTATTTCTTCTCTTCAAGAGGGTACCCATTCAAATACAAAAAAAAGAAAAATGCCTTATTCTGGATAAAAAAGCCCCAAATGAAAGAAAAGTGATTTTCTGGATGTTCACCCCAGAGCAACTTGCTCTGCTAATATGAGCCCATAGACTCTAAGATGTGGATTCCTTGGCCTAACTGCAAAGTGCTGGGGAATCAGTACCACTAAAGGGAATTTTTAAGGGAAGGGGGTAACATGAGGAAAAGTGTCCCAGCAGCTGCTAGTGTCTTACCCCCAATTTCCCAATCAGGGCTTCTTGCCCATGAGGGTTGATGCTCCTGACAGGTTCACCAAAATTTGTTATGGAGTCCAAGTTCCTAATGCTTGCCATATAGCAGGGAAATAAATCAAGAAATAAGACTTTTGGGCAAGGAATAGCAACTTTACTCAGAAAGCCAAAACTCCAAGAATGTGGTGGATTAGTGCCCCCAAGAGCCATCTTACTCAAATTAGAATTCAGCCTTCTTGTAAAATGAGAAAACTTCTTTGTTTTTTGCAGCCCTCAGCTAGGTCTGGTTATAATAAGTCTATAAACCTCCAATAAGGCAATTATTTTTTATTCTCCAAGCTTTCATCTCTATATGAATGTAAAATAGTTGTATCTTTAAAGGTCAAGTTTGCAAAGAAGAACATTGACATATTTTAGGCTATAGACAACACTGTTTTATAAAGGTGCAGATACAGCATGGTTAAGCACGGGTAACAAAGTATTAAGCTAAAGAATAGATCTTTTGTGCTGTTAGGTTTGTTCTCTTTTACACTATGATATATAACCTCATGTGAGCTGGCATTAAAGTGTATACATTTTTCCATCTCAGTCAATTTGATAAGCACATCACTGTTTTACCTGTCTTTTTGATTACTTGTATGTTAATATGTTTTTTCATATTTATCCACGTAAATTATGCTTATTTGAAATGCATTTATATCCTTTAAATATGTTTATATTTTCATATTGAAAGCCTTTCTTTTTATTTATTTATTTACTTTTGATTTTTAGGACCGCACCTGTGGCATATGAAAATTCCCAGGCTAGGGGTCAAAGTGGAATTGCAGTTGCCAGTCACAGACACAGCAACACAGGATCTGAGACACATCTGCTAGCTACACCACAGCTCATGACAAGGCTGGAAACAACCCACTGACCAAGGCCAGTCTGGTATCTGCAAGCAGTAACAGTTTTACTTATTTTTTCCCAATTTGGTTTCCTTTTTATTTCCTTTTCTTCTCTGACTGCTGTAGATAGGACTTCCAAAATTATGTTAAATAAAATTGTGAGAATGGGAGTACAGTTGCTGTGCAGTAGTTTAAGGATCTGGAATTGTCACAGCAGCAGCCTGTGTTCCTGATAGGGTGCAGGTTTGATCCCTGGCCCAGGACCTACCACATGTTGCAGGCACTGCCCCCTCACCCCCAAAAACGTAGTGAAACTGGATATCCTTGTTTTGTTTCTTATCTTAGAAAAAAATGGATTCAGCTTTTCATTGAGTATGACGTTAGCTATGTGTTCTTCATATATGACCTTTATTATTTTGAGGTAGGTCCCCTTTATGCCCAAATTCTGAGGTTTTTAATCATAAATTGATGTTGAATTTATCAAAAGATTTTTTTTTGGTGTCTATTGAGATGATCATATGGATTTCATTCTTCAATTTGTTAATATGGTGTATTATGTGGATGATTTAAAAATAATGAAATAGAGCTTGTACCCCTAAGATAAAATTTTTTGTAATGTATGGCTGAATTCTCTGTTCTAGTATTTTGTTGACAAACTTAGCATCTCTGTTCATCAGTGTCATTGCCCTGTAATTTTCTGGGATTTTTTTTGGTGATATTGGTGCTTGGTTTTAGTATCAGGATGATGGTTGAATAATAGAATTAATTCAGATGTATTTCTTCCTCTGAAAATTTCTGGAAATAATTTTGGAGGATAGTTGTTAACTCATCTTAAATATTTGATAGAATATTTCTGTGAATGTGTCTTGTCCTAGAGTTTCATTTTTTGGGGAATTTTAAAATCAGAGATTCAATTTCAGCAATTGTAAATGGTCTGTTCATATTTTCTTTTTCTTCCTGGTTCGGTCTTGGGAGATTGTACCATTCTAACAATTTGTCCATTTCTTCTAGCTTGTCCATTTTATTGGCATAAAGATGATTGTGGTAGTCTCATATGATCCTTTGTATATCTGTGGTGTTGGTTATATTTTCTCCTCTTTCAATCCTAATTCTATTGATTTGGGCCTTCTCTCTTTTTCCTTGGTGATTTTGCCTAAAATTGATCAATATTGCTTATTTTTTTCGAAGAACTAGATCTTGGTCTCAGTGATATTTTTTATTGTTCATCTGTATTTGCTTTGTTTCTGCTTGAATCTTTATAATTTCCTTCCTTCTACTAACTTTTGACTTTGTTCTTTTATTGTTTGCATTAAATGTAAGCTTAAGTTGTTTATTCATGATTTTTCTTGATTCTTCAGGTAAGCTTGTATCACTATAAACTTCCTTCTTAGAACTGCTTTAGCTACATCCCAGAAGTTTTTAATGATTCTGTTTTTGTTTTCATTTTTTCACAGGGAGTTTTTTATTTCCTCTGATTTCTTTCAAGATCTATTGGTGGTTGAGTAGCATAGAGTATATCATCCATATGCTTTGGAGGTTTTTTTTTTTGCATTTTTCCCCTTTACCTTTAATTGGTTTCTAATTATGCATTTTAATCAGAAAATATTCTTGAGATGCTTTCAATTTTCCTAAATTTACCAAGGGTCACATTGTGGCCCAGCATGTAAACTATCCTGAAGAATATTTCATGACCACTCAAGGAGAAAATTTATTCTGCTGCTTTCAGATGAGTGCTCCATAAATATCAATTAATTTCTCTTGGTTTAACCAGTAACTTAAAGCCTGTGATTCCATATTGATTTTCTGTCTGGATGATCTGTCCTTTGAAATAAATGGGGTGTTAAAGTCCCCTTTCTTATTGTTATTGTCAATTTCTCCACTATGTCTGTTACATTTGCCTGATATATTGATTTTCTCTTATTTTTGATATATATATATATATATATATATATATTTATTATTGTTATTTATTTATGATTAATTCTTGATCATTATGTATTGTCTTTCTTTGTCTCTGATAACAGTCTTTATTGAAAGCCTATTTCTTCTGATAAGAGTATTGCTATTTCAGCTTTCTTTCAATTTCCATTTGCATGGAATATCTTTTTCCAGTGCCTTAATTTTAATCTGTATGTTTCTCTGGGTCTGAAGTGGGTATCTTGTAGACAGCATATAAATACAATTTATGTGTATATCCATTCAGCTAGTCTAGGTCTTTTGGTGGTATCATTTAAATTGTTTATATTTAAGGTGATTATTGCTATGTACATTCTTACTGACACTTTCTTAATAGTTTTAGATTTGTTTTTGTAGGTCCTTTTCTGTTTTCCATTTTCTGTTTTTTTTAATATATAATGATTTATTTATTCGTTTGTTTGTTTACTGTCTTTTGTCTTTTTAGAGATGCAGCCATGGCATATAGAGGTTCTCAGGATAGAAGTCTAATCGGAACTTTTGCTGCTGGCTACACCAGAGCCACAGCAATGCCAGATCTGAGCTGTGTCTGCTACCTACACCTCAGCTCACTGCAATGCCAGATCCTTAATCTACTGAGTGAGGCCAGGGACAACCTCATGCTTCCTAGTCAGATCCGTTTCTTCTGTGCCATGACATGAACTCCTGATTTTTATTTTTATTTTTTCATTATAGCTAGTTTACAGTGTTATATCAGTTGTACAGCATGGTGACCCAGTTACACGTACATGTTACACACACTTCTCTCACATTATCATGCTCCATCATAAGTGACTAGATATAATTCCCAGTGCTATACAGCAGGATCTCATTGCTTATCCATTCCAAAGGCATGAGTTTGCATTTATTAACTGCAAATTCACAGTCCATACAACTCCCTCCCCCTCTTGCCTGGCAACCACAAGTCTGTTCTCCATGTCCATGATTTTCTTTTCTGTGGAAAGATTCATTGGTGCTATATATTAGATTCCAGATATGCATGATATCACATGATATTTTTCTTTTTCTTTCTAATTTACTTCACTTCATATGAGAGTCATCAGTTCCATTCATGTTGCTGCAGATGGCATTATTTTGTTCTTTCTTACGCTTGAATAGAATTCCATTGCATATATATACCATATCTTATTAATCCAATCATCTGCCAATGGACATTTAGATTGTTTCCATGTCTTAGCTAGTGTGAATAGTGCTGCAATGAGCATACAAGTGCATGTCATTTTCAACGAAAATATTGTCTGGATATATGTCCCAGAGTGAATTGCTGGGTCATATTGTAGTTCTAAATATAGTTTTCAAAGGTATCACCATACTTTTTCAAAGGTTTTCCATAGTGGTTGTACCAAATTACATTCCAACTGACAATGTAGGAAAGTTCCCTTTTCTTCACATCTGCTCAAGCATTTATTTGTGGACTTATTAAAGATGGCCATTCTGACTAGTGTGAGGTGGTACCTCATAGTGGTTTTGATTTGCATTTCTCTAATAATCAATGATGCTGAGCATTTTTTCATGTGCCTTTTGGCCATCTGTATCTCTTCCAAGGAGAAATGTCTATTCAGGTCTTTGGCCCATTTGTCAATTGGGTTGTTGGCCTTTTTTTTTTTTGTGGAGTTGTATAAGTTGTTTGTATATTTTAGAGATTAAGTCCTTGTCAGTTGCATCATTTAAAAATATTTTCTCCAGCATAATTCTCCCAGACTTCAAGAAATACCACAAAGCCACAGTCATCAAAACAGTGTGGTACTGATATCATAACAGACAGACAGACCAATGGAACAGAATAGAGAATCTGGAAATAAACCCTGACACCTATGGTCAATTAATCTTTGACAAGGGAGGCAAGAACATCAAATGGGAAAAAGAAAGTCTATTCAGCAAGCATTGCTGGGAAACCTGGACAGCTGCATGCAAAGCAATGAAAGTAGAACACACTCTCACACCATGCACCAAAATAAACTCAACATGGCTGAAAGACTTAAATATACGACAGGACACCATCAAACTCCTAGAAGAAAACATAGGCAAAACACTCTCTGACATCAACCTCATGAATATTTTCTCAGGTCAGTCTCCCAAAGCAACAGAAATTAGAGCAAACATAAACCCATGGGACCTCATCAAACTGAAAAGCTTTTGCACAGCAAAGGAAACCCAAAAGAAACCAAAAAGACAACTTACAGAATGGGAGAAAATAGTTTCAAATCATGCAACCGACAAGGGCTTAATCTCTAGAATATATAAACAACTTATACAACCCAGCAGCAAAAAAGCCAATCAACCAATGGAAAAATGGGCAAAAGACCTGAATAGACATTTCTCCAAAGAAGATAGACAGATGGCCAACAAACACATGAAAAAATGCTCAACATCACTGGTTATAAGAGAAATGCAAATCAAAACTACCATGAGATATCACCTCACACCAGTCAGAATGGCCATCATTAATAAATCCACAAATAACAAGTGCTGGAGGGGCTGTGGAGAAAAGGGAACCCTCCTCCACTGTTGGTGGGAATGTAAACTGGTACAGCCACTATGGAGAACAGTTTGGAGATACCTTAGAAATCTATCCATAGAACTTCCATATGACCCCACAATCCCACTCTTGGGCATCTATCCGGAGAAAACTCTACTTAAAAGAGACACGTGCACCCGCATGTTCATTGCAGCACTATTCACAATAGCCAGGACATGGAAACAACCCAAATGTTCATCAAAAGATGATTGGATTAGGAAGAGGTGGTCTATACACACAATGGAATACTACTCAGCCATAAAAAAGAATGACATCATGCCATTTGCAGCAACATGGATGGAGCTATAGAATCTCCTACTGAGTGAAAGGAGCCAGAAAGACAAAGACAAATACCATATGATGTCACTTATAACTGGAATCTAATATCCAGCACAAATGAACATCTCCTCAGAAAAGAAACTCATGGACTTGGAGAAGAGACTTGTGGCTGCCTGATGGGAGGGGGAGGGAGTGGGAGGGATCGGAGCTTGGGGTTATCAGACACAACTTAGAATAGATTTACAAGGAGATCCTGCTGAATAGCATTGAGAACTTTGTCTAGATACTCATGTTGCAACAGAACAAAGAGTGGGGGGAAAACGTAATTGTAATGTATACATGTAAGGATAACCTGACCCCCTTGCTGTACAGTGGGAAAATAAAAAAAAATATTTTCTCCAATTAGTGGGTTTTCTCTTTTTTAAGGTTTTCTTTGCCGAGCAAAAGCTTGTCAGTTTGATTAGATCCCGTTGCTCTATTTTTGCTTTTATTTCTCTTGCTTTGGTAGACTGACCTGGGAAAATATTTGTAAGGTTGAGATATCAGTGAATGTTTTGCTTATGTTCTCTTCTAGGAGTTTGATGGTGTCTTGTCTTACATTTAAGTCTTTAAGATATTTTGAGTTTATTTTTGTTCATGGTGTGAGGGTGTGTTCCAGTTTCATTGATTTACATGCAGCTGTCCTGTTTTCCCAGCAACATTTGCTAAAAAGACTGTCTTTTATCCATGTTATGCTCTTGCCTCCTTTGTCAAAGATTAATTGACTGTAGGTGTCTGGGTTTATTTCTGGGTTCTCTATTCTATTCTTTTGGTTTTTCTGTGTATTTTTTGGTACCAGTACTACACCATCTTGATTATTGTTACTTATTACTTATTATATTATTGCGTGAAGTCTGGGAGAGATATACGTCATTCTTGGTTTTTGTTCCTCAGGATTCCTTTGGCAATTCCTGGTCTTTTGTGGTTCCATATCAATTTTTGTATTGTTTGTTCTAGTTCTGTGAAAAAGGTCATGCATAATTTGATAGGGAGTGCATTGAATCTGTATGTTTCTTTGGATAGTATGGCCATTTTTACAATATCAATTTTTCCAAACCAGGATCATGGGATATCTTTCCATTTTTTGAATGCTCTTTAAATTCATTGATTAATGTTTTATGTTTCTCAGCATATAAGCCGATCACCTTCTTGGTCAGCTTTATTCCCATGGTCAGGCATTTGATTTTTTTTGATATAATTTTTAAAGTTATTTTATTTTTGTATTCAATTTCTAATATTTCATCATTAGTAAACATAAATACAGCTGATGTTTGAATGTTAATCTTATATCCTTCTATTTTGCTGAATTTGTGATCAGTTCAAGTAGTTTTTGGGTTGAGTCCTTAGGATTTTCTATATATAGTACCAGGTCATCTGCGTATGGTGACAATTTTACCTCTTCCCTTCTAAAGTACTTAGGGTTTTCTATATATAGTACCAGGTCATCTGCGTATGGTGACAATTTTACCTCTTCTCTTTTTTCCCCCCCAAAAAATTGGATATGTTTTATTTCTTTTATTTGTCTTATTGTTGTGGCTGGGACTTCCAATACTATGTTGAATAACAGTGGTGAGCGTGGGCATCCTTGTCTTGTATGTTTTCATGGGAAGGCTTTCAGCTTTTCTCCATTGAGTATTATATATCCTATGAGATTGTCATAAATGGATTTTATTATGTTAACGTTTGTTCCCTCTATTACCACTTTGGTAAGAGTTTTGATCATGAATGCATGTTGTACTTTGTCAAATGGTTTTTCTGCACCTATTTAGATCATCATGTGGTTTTAGATTTTCTTTTGTTAATGTGGTGTATAACATTGATTGATTTGCATATGTCGAGCCATTCTTGTGAACCTGGAATGAATTCCACTTGCTTGTAGTGTATGATCTTTTTTATATGTTGTTTTATTAGGTTGGCTAAAATTTTTTTCAGAAATTTTGTGTCTACATTCATAAAAAAAATATTGGCCTATAGTTTTCTTTTTTGGTTGTATCTTTGGTTTTGGTATTAGGGTGAGAGTGGCATTAAAGTACAACTTTGGGAGTGTTCCTTCTTCTTCAAACTTTTCTAAAGTTTGAGGAGGATATGTATGTAAGTTCCTCTTTGTATGTTTGGTAGAATTTGCCCATGAAGCCATCTGGACCTGGACTTGTATTTGTAGGGAGTTTTTTTTATGACATATTCAATTTCATTTCTAGTGACTGGTCTGTTCATTTGATCTATTTCTTCTTGCTTCAGTTTTGGGAGACTGTAAGTCTCTAGAAGGTTGTCAATTTCTTCAATGTTGTCAAATTTATTGGCCTATAATTGTTCATAGTGTTTTCTCATATATTTTTAATTTCTGCAGGATCCATTGTGATTTCCTTTTCATTTCTTATTTTGTTTACTTGGGTTTTTTTCTCTCCTTTCCTTGGTGATGCTGGCCAGAGATTTGTCAATTTTGTTTACCATTTCAATGAACCAGCTCTTGGTATTATTTATTTTTTATTGTTTTTTGAATCTCTATTTTATTGATTTCCTCTCTGATCTTTATGATTCCTTTCCTTTTGCTGACTTTAGGTTATGTTTGTTCTTCTTTTTCTAATTTATTTAGGTGGTGGGTTAACTTGCCATTTCAAGATTTTCTTCTTTTTAGAGGAAGACTTTTATTGCTAGGAATTTCCCTCTAAGTATTGCTTTTCAGCATCCCATAGATTTGGAATGGTTGTGACTTCTTTATCATTTCTCTCAAGGTATTTTTAAATTTCCTTCTTGATTTCCTCATTGACGTCTTGGGTTTTTAGTAGCATGTTGTATAATCTACGTTTAATTAGTTTTTCTCATTTCTTTTTCTGTTGTTGATTTCTAGTTTCATGCCATTGTGGTCAGTGAAAATAATTGAAAAAAATTCTATACTCTTCAATTTGTTGAGGTTAGCTTTGTGTCCCAGTATGTGGACAACCCTCAAGAATGTTCCATGTGCACTTGAGAAGAATATATATTCTGAATTTTTTTGATGTAACGTCTTGAAAATGTCAATTAAGTCTAACTTTTCTATTATGTCTTTTGGGATCTCTGTTGCCTTATTGATTTTATGTCTACAGGTGCTGTCCATTAATGTGAGTGGAGTGTTAAATTCTCCTGCTATGATTGTGTTCCCATCAATTTCCCCTTTTATGTCTATTAGTATTTGTTGTAGGTATCTGGGTGCTCCTATATTGGGACATATATATTGATGCTTGTAATATCCTCTTATTGAATGGATCCTTTAATAATTAGATAGTGTCCTTCTTTGTCTTTCTTCATGGCCTTTTTTTTTTTCTTTTTTTGTCTTTTCTAGGGCCACACCTGTGGCATATGGAATTTCCCAGGCTAGGGGTCTAATCAGAGCTGTAGCCACCGGCCTACACCACAGCCATAGAAACACGGGGTCTGAACTGCATCTGTCACATACACCACAGCTCACGGCAACCCCAGATCCTTAACCCACTGAGTGAGGCCATGGATCGAACCATCAACCTCATGGTTCTTAATCGGATTTATTAACCACTGAGCCACAGCGGAGACTTCTGGCCTTTGTTTTAAAGTCTATTTTGTCTGATACGAGTATTGCAACTCCTGCTTTCCTTTCTTGTCCATTATCATAAAAATGTCATTTCCCATCCCCTCACTTTCAATCTATATGTGTCCTATGCCATAAGGTGAGTTTCTTGTAGACCGCAGATTATAGGTTTTTGATCTTTTATCCAATCTGCCACTCTGTGTCTTTTGATTGGAGCATTCAGTCCACTGACATTTTAGGTATTTATTGATAAATATGTATTGATTGCCATTTTAGACCTTGTTTTCCAGCTGATTCTATGTTTCTCTTATCTTCTTTCCTTTTTTTGGTTGGATGATTTCCATTTATTTTATGCTTTTGTACTGTTCTCTTTATTTTTGTGAATGTAATATTTGATTTTGATTTGTGATTGCTGTGTTTTTTAAGTATGTTAACCCCTTCCTGTATCTGCTTGCTTTAGCCTGATAGTTATATAGGCTCAAACACATTATTAAAAAAAAAGAGTCTAGATTTTCTTACTTTCCTTCCCCACATTCTATGATTTTGAATTCTTTTTTAAACATCTTCATGTCTGTCATTTCGCTTTTCCTTGTGTTTATCATAGTTTTACAGTAGGTTTTTTTCACTTTTAGATCTGTATGTTGTCCTATTTAAATGATTGCATTTCACTATGGTTTCCTCCCTCCTATTTCTAATTGCTCCCTTTTTTATTAGAGAAGCCCTTTCAGTACTGCTTTTAGAATGTGTTTAGTATTGATGTACTCTTTCAGCTTTTGTTTGTTGGAGATATCTTTATCTCTGCTTCTATTTTAATGATATTCTTCCTGGATAGAGTGTTGTGGACTGCAAATTTTTCCCTTTCATAACTTTGAATATATCTTGCCACTCTCTTCTGGCCTGTAGTCTTCCTTTAGAGAAATCAGCTCATAGCCTTATGTGGGCTCTCATATTATTAACATTTTGGTTTTCTCTTGATGCTTTTAGAATCCTCTCTTTATCTTTAAGTTTTTCCATTTTATTATAATATGTCTTGGTGTGGGCTTATTTGGGTTCAACTTGTTTGCGGCCCTCTGTGCTTCCTGTGTCTCGATATCAGTTTCTTTTAGATTTGGAAAGTTTTCAGACATAATTTATTTAAATATATTTTCAGAGTTCCTGTCATGGCACAGTGGAAATGAATTTGACTATGAACCATGTGGTTGCTGGTTCGATCCATGGCCATGCTCAGTGGTTTAAGGATCTGGCATTGCTGTGAGCTATGGTGTAGGTCACAGATGTGGCTCAGATGTGATGTTGCTCTAGCTATTGTGTAGAATGGCAGCTGTAACTCTGATTAGACCCCTAGCCTGGTAACCTCCATATGCCACCAGTGGGGCCCTAAAAATAAATAAATAAATAAATATGTATATTTTCAATCCCCTTTCTTTTTCTTCTCCTTGTGGAGTTCCCATTATGTGTAGATTATTATCCCATAGATCTCTTCTATTGCTCTTGCATTTTTTCATTTGGCTTTCTGTCTGCTCTCCTGATTGGGTGATTTCTATTATTCTATCTTCCAAGTCACTAATTTGTTCCTCTGCATTATTCATTCTGCATTTTAGTGCCTTTAGCTCAGTTCGTGTGTCTGCAAGTGTGTTTTCTATTTTTTCTATGTTCCTCCTTATATTTGCTAGTTCCTTTTAAAGGAATCTGCATTATTGTTCATATCTGATCTTTATTCATTGGTATTCAGCTTTAATTCCTTCAGTATTTTCACTATCTACCTTTTGAACTCAGTGTCTGTCAGACTGCAGAGGTCATTTACATCTTTTGCTGCTTTAGATGAAATTTCCTGTCCATTTACATGGGAATGATTCCTGAGCTTCTTCACCTTGCTTATGCTTTTCTTTGTGAGTTTAGGGAAGCCAAACTCTAGTCTTGGAAGGCTCCTTCTATGCAAGAGAACCCATTTGTATTTTGTGGGGGTTACTGTTTATTTTTGGTGTGGGAGTTTGGATATTTGCTGTCTCTTTCTTCAGTGTGAGCAGGCTGTTATCCTCAGGATGCTGAGTGTGTTTCCAGGAAGAAGGAGGCAATGGGCAGGGCTAGTAGTCTGTGCCTTAACAGCAGTAAGGACCTTCAGGAAGGTGGCACAGGCTACTTATACTCACATGGTCATGGGAAGTGGTAATGTGCCTTAGATTTACAAGGTTCCCAGAGCATTTGGCAATGGCAGCAGCATTGTGTTTGGGAGAGCAACAACAGGTAGTGTTTGATTGCAATGCCCTGCTCTGAAGTTATTGTGCATGCAAGAGGTGTCTGTTCAGGGACCCATAGTGGTAGTGGGCCACTCCTGACTCTGCAGTCAGTGATAACTGTGATGGTTTGTCCCCACCACTTGTAGACCATACACAAAGCAGCCTGTCTCACTTAGCCCACACAGGAAGTGCTGCACAGGCTGCTCCTAGTTGTAGGATCCTGGAATGTGACAGTGATGAAGTGTGTGGGCACTCTCCAGAGTGTTCGGCAGTGGGAGCAGCAGGGCAGGTATCCTCCCAGGAGAGTGAAAGCAACAACAGGTGGTGTTCGGTCAAAATGCCCTCCTCTGTGGTGCCCTCTGAGGTGATTGGGGCAGCATGTGGTGCCTGTTCACAGAACCCTAGTGGTGGCAGGCCATGCCTATTTCTGGAGTAAGTGATAACTGGGGTGGTTTTCCCCCACCACCTGTGGACCATGCAAGAAGCACTTAATCCAGCTTAGTCCCCATAGGAGTTGCTGAATAGTCTGCCCCTAGCTGTGGGTTCCTGGGAAGGGACAGTGATCAAGCATCTGGGCACCACCCAGAGCATTTGGCAGTGGCAGCAGCAGGGCAGATGTGCTCCTAGGGAACAAGGACAACAATGGATGGTATTCCATCACAATGTCTCCCTCTGTTGTGCCCTCTGAGGTGGTTGGGGCTACAAGTGGTTACTGTTCAGGGATCCCCAGTGGCGGTGGGCCCTGCCCACCTCTGGAGTCAGAGATAATTGTGGTGGTTTGCTCCCACCATCTGCAGACCATGGAAGAAGCACCTCATGTTACCCATAGCACATTGCTCCCTTGCCCATGGCAGATCAGTCCTTAGCCCCTCAGGCTCTCTCCACAGAGCCAATCCTAGTCCTTTCCACAGACCTGACCAACTGAGTCTGAGTCTCAGTGCACAGCCTCAACCCAGGCATCTCAGGCTGTGGTATCTGTGGCAGTGGTTCAAATAATCTGTGTGATTCTCACTCTACTTTGCCCTCCCAATGTGTGGGGGTTCCTTTTCTCTTTCACAGCTCTCTCTCAGGAATTCTAGTCTTGTCCTTATTCATTTTCTCGCTCTCTTTTTTTCTTTTTTTCTACATAGTTATGTCAAGAGTTTCTGGCCTTTTTTGGAGGTTTAAGTTCTTGTGCCAATGTTCAATTAATGTTCTGTGTCAATAATTTTGCATATAGATGTGGTTTTTTGATGTGTTTGTGGGAGAAGGTGAGCATGATGTCTTATTCCTCTCCCATCTTGATCCTTCCCCCTCCCTTATGTCTTTAAATGTAGAATATCTTTTTTTTTGGTGGGTTTAGTCTTTTGTGTTGACACTTGCTCAGCAGTTATTTGATATTTGCTGTGCTCCTTAGACAAGGTAAGCTCAAGGCCCTTTTCTACTCTGATATTTGCTGTGCTCCTTAGACAAGGTAAGCTCAAGGCCCTTTTCTACTGTGACATCTTGTCCAAACACCTTCTTTCCTGTCTTTTAACTATTTTGTGAGATTTTGAGCCAAAAAAAATAAAGAATTAGAAAACTCAGATTGGTAGGAACTTTAGGAATCCTGGGAATTTACTCCTTCTCAGAGATTCTGTATGGAATAATTGTTATGAATGCAGGCTTAGGGGACACAGAGGTGTGGGTTCATATTAATGGTTCAACTCAATAGATATGCAACTTAAAGTTTAAACAATTTAAACTTGTTGACCCTATGTTTCATCATCTGCACACACTTTGGTGGAGGCTACTGCTGCTCATAACACATCTGGACTGAGGTTCCACCCAGCAGGTCCTCACACAGCTGCCACCACTGCTGTTACTATCTGGCTGGTACCAGCCCAGAACTACAGTGACACAATCCTAGGTACCTGGAAATTTCCTGCAGCCACTACTCATCATGTCTCCCTGCTGTAGCCTGCAGGCACCAGCACTGGAAGTCCACTCCTTGCCTTACTCTCCCAGTTACCTGGCAGTGGGGATACACTGGGAATGATGTTTAATTAGAGGGAAAAGTAAATGTAAATGCCACAAGAAAGACATTCATTTGCCTTGTTTAATATAGAGCAAGAAGTTCCCTGCCCCTGGTGTGGTGAGAAATTTGGAGGAACCTAGAAAGTCTGGTTAGACCTGGACCCAAGAGGAGAGTCCACAATGATTGTGAAATGTTTCAGGAGGATCAGGGATCGTTTGGATATATTTAAGAAGACTTTTATAGGAGTTCCCACTGTACTGCAGCAGGTTCTGTGATATCTCTGCAGCTCCAGGATGCAGGTTTGATCCCTGGCCCAGCAGTGGCTTAAAGGATATGGAAGTGTTGCAGCTGAAGCATGCTTAGCTCCCACTTGGATAGAATCCTTCACCCAGAAACCTCATATTCTATGGGCATCCAAAAAAATTATAAAAATAAATGTACAAAATTCACAAGGGTGAACATGCATTTATTTATTTATTTATTTATTTATATTTAACTTTTTTTATTACTCAAATGAATTTATCACATCTGCAGTTGTACAATGATCATAACAATCTGATTTCACAGGATTTCCATCCCACAGCCTAAGCACATCCCCCCGAAACCCCAAATTCTCTCCTCTGAAGACCATAAGTTCTTCAATGTCTGTGAGGCAGCATCTGTTCTGCAAAGAAATTCAGTCTGTTCTTTTTTCAGATTCCACATGTCAGTGAAAGCATTTGATGTTGGTGTCTCATTGTATGGCTGACTTCACTTAGCATGATAGTTTCTAGGTCCATCCATGTTGCTAAAAATGCTGGTATTTCATTCTTTTTAATGGCTGAGTAATATTCCATAGTGTATATGTACCACATCTTCTGGATCCACTCCTCTGTTGATGGACATTTAGGTTGTTTCCATGTCTTGGCTATTGTAAATAGTGCTGCAATGAACATTGGAGTACACGTGTCTTTGAGAGTCGTGGTTTTCTCTGGATAGATGCCCAGGAGTGGGATGGCTGGATCAAATGGTAGTTCTATGTTTAGTTTTCTGAGAAATCTCCATACTACTTTCCACAGTGGTTGCACCAATTTACAATCCTACCAACAGTGTACTAGGGTTCCTTTTTCTCCACACCCTCTCAGAACTTATTGTTTGTAGACTTTTTGATGATGTCCATTCTGGCTGGTATAAAGTGGTACCTCATCGTGGTTTTGATTTGCATTTCTCTAATAATGAGTGATGTTGATCACCTTTTCATGTGTTTCTTGGCCATCTGTATGTCTTCTTTGGAGAACTGTCTTTTTAGATCTTCTTCCCATTTTTAGATGGGATTGTTTATTTGTTTTTTTTTGGTATGGAGCTGCAGAAATTTGTAAATTTTGCGGTTCAATCCTTTGTCAGTTGATTCACTTGCAATATTTTCTTGCATTCTGTGGGTTGTCTTTTCATTTTGTTTAGGGTTTCCTTTGCTGTGCAGAAACTTTGAAGTTTGATGAGGTCCCATTTGTTTATTTTTGTTTTTGTTGTCAATACTCCGAGAAGTGGATCTGAGAAGATGTTGCTGTCATTTATGTCAGAGAGTGTTTGGCCTATGTTTTCCTCTAGGAGTTTTATAGTGTCTGGTCTTATATCTAGGTCTTTAATCCATTTGGAGTTTATTTTTGTTTATGGTGTTAGGGAGTGTTCTAATTTCCTTCTTTTCCATGTGGCTGTCCAGTTTTCCCAGCACCACTTATTGAACAAGCTGTCCTTTCTCCATTGTGTATCCTTGCCTCCTTTGTCATAAATGAGTTGGCTGTAGGTATGTGGGTTGAATTCTGGGCTTTCCTTCTATCCTGTTCCTCTGATCTCTATTTCTGTCTTCGTTCCAGTACCAAATGGTTACGAAGACTGTTGCTTTGTAGTATAGTCTGAAGTCAGGGAGCCTGATTCCTCCAGCTCCATTTTTCTTTTTCAGGATGTCCTTGGCTACTCTGGGTCTTTTGTGCTTCCAAACAAACTTTAAAATATTTGGTTCGAGTTCTGTGGAAAATGTCCTTGGTAATTTGATAGGGATTGTATTGAATCTGTAGATTGCCTTAGATAGTATAGTCATTTTGATAATATTGACTCTTCCATTCCATGAAAATGGTATATCTTTCCATTTATTTGTGTCATCTTTGATTTCTTTCATCAGTGGCTTATAGTTTTTAGAGTACAGGTCTTTTGCCTCTTTAGGTATGTTTACTCCTAGGTATTTTATTCTTTTGGATGTGATGGTAAACGGGATTGCTTCCCTAATTTCTTTTTCTGCTCTTTCTTGTTAGTGTATAGAAATGCCATCGATTTCTGTGTATTAATTTTGTATCCTGTGACTTTGCCAAATTCGTGGATGAGCTCTAACAGTTTTCTTGTAGAGTGTTTAGGATTCTCTAGGTATAGTATCATGTCATCTGCAAATAGTGATAGTTTTACTTCTTCCTTTCCAATTTGGATTCCTTTTATTTCTTTTACTTCTCTGATTGCTGTGGCTAGGACTTCCAGAACTATGTTGAATAGTAGTGGTGAGAGTGGGCATCCTTGTCTTGTTCCTGATCTCAGCGGGAATTGTTTCAGCTTTTCACCATTGCAAATGATGTTTGCTGTGGGTTTGTCATATATGGCCTTTATGATGTTGAGGTACTTTCTGAAAGGTTTTTATCAGAAATGTGTGCTGGATTTTGTGAAAGGCTTTTTCCGCATCTATTGAGAGGATCTTATGGTTTTGATTCCTCAGTTTGTTAATGTGGTGTATCACACTGATGGATTTGTGGATATTGAAGAATCCTTGCATCCCTGGGATAATCCCACTTGATCATGATGTACAATCCTTTTAATGCGTTGTTAGATTTGGTTTGCTAGTATTTTGTTGAGGATTTTTATATCAATGTTCATCAGTGAAATTGGCCTGTAGTTTTCTTTTTCTGTGGTATCTTTGTCTGGTTTTGGTGTCAGGGTGACGGTGGCCTCAAAGAATGAGTTTGGGAGTATCCCTTCCTCTGCAATTTTTTGAAATAGTTTCAGAAGGAGAGGTGTTAGCTCTTCTCTAAATGTTTGATAGCACTTGCCTGTGAAGCCATCTGGTCCTGGACTTTTGCTTCTTGGAAGTTTTTTAATCACAGTTTCAATTTCAGTTCTTGTGATGGGTCCATTCATCTTTTCTATTTCGTCTTGGTTTAGTCTTGGAAGATTGTACTTTTCTAAGAATTTGTCCATTTCTTCTAGGTTTTCCATTTTATTGGCATATAGTTGCCATATAGTAGTCTCTTATGATCCTTTGTATTTCTGTGGTGTCCATTGTTACTTCTCCTTTTTCATTTCTAATTTTATTGATTTGAGTCCTCTCTCTTTTTTGCTTGATAAGTCTGGCTAGGGTTTTATCAATTTTGTTGATCTTTTCAAAGAACCAGCTTTTCATTTCATTGATCTTTTCTATGGTTTTCTTTGTTTCTATTTCATTGATTTCTGCTCTGATTTTTATGATTTCTTTCCTTCTACTAACTTTAGGTCTTGCCTGATCTTCTCTCTCGAGCTGCTTTAGATGTAAAGTTAGCTTCTTTATTTGAGCTTTTTCTTGTTTCCTGAGGTGGGCTTGTATTGCTCTAAACTTTCCTCTTAGAATGGCTTTTGTTGCATCCCATAGGTTTTGGAGTGTAGTATCTTCATTGTCATTTGCTTCTAGGTATTTTTTTAATTTCCTATTTGATTTCTTCAGGGATCCATTGGTTGTTTAGTAGCATGTTGTTGAGTCTCCACGTGTTTGTGTTTTTTGATGATTTTTCCTTGTTGTTGATTTCCAGTCATATAGTGTTGTGGTCGGAAAAGATGCTTGATATGATTTCAATTTTCTTAAAGTTACCAAGGTTGGATTTGTAGCCCAGGATGTGATCCATCTTAGAGAATGTTCCATGTGCACTTGATAAGAATGTGTATTCTGTAGCTTTTGGATGGCATGTCCTATAAATATCTATTAGGTGCATCTGGTTTAATGCATCATTCAGGACCTGTGTCTCCTTATTGATTTTCTGTCTGTTTGATCTGTCCATTGCTGTAAGTGGGGTGTTAAAAACCCCCACTATTATTGTGTTATTGTCGATTTCTCCTTTTAAGGTTGTTAGCAGTTGCCTTATATACTGTGGTGAACCTATGTTGGGTGCATAGATATTTAAAATTGTTATATCATCTTCTTGGATTGATCCTTTGATCATTATGTAATGTCTTTCTTTGTCTCTTAAAATAGTCTTCATTTTAAAGTCTATTTTGTCTGATATGAGTATTGCTACTCCAGCTTTCTTTTGATCCCTGTTTTTGTGAAATATTTTCTTGCATCCTCTCACTTTCAATTTTTATGTGTCCCTAGAAGTGAAGTGGGTCTCTTGAAGACGGCATATATATGGTTCTTGATTTTGTTCCCATTGAGCCAGTCTATGTCTTTTGTTTGGGGTGTTTAGTCCATTAACATTTAAGGTAATTATTGATATGTATGTTCTTATTGCCATTTTATTAATTGCTTTGGATTTGCTTTTGCTGCTGTTTTTTCTTTCCTTCTCTTGTTCTTTTATGCCTGTAGAAGTTCCTTTAGTATTTGTTGTAAGGCTGGTTTAGTGTTGCTGAATTCTTTCAGCTTTTGCTTATTTGTGAAGGTTTTGATTTCTCCTTCAAATCTGAATGAGAGCCTTGTTGGGTAGAGTAATCTTGGTTGGAGATTTTTTCCTTTTATCATGTTAAGTATATCATGCCCCTCCCTTCTGGCCTGCAGAGTTTCTGTTGAAAAATCTGCTGATAACCTTATTGGGGTTCCCTTGTATGTTACTTGTTTCTTTTCCCTAGCTGCTTTCAAGATTTTCTCTTTGTCTTTAATTTTAGTCAGTCTGATTAATATTTGCCTTGGGGTGTTCCTCCTTGGGTTAATTTTATATGGTACTCATTGTGCTTCCTGGATTTGAGTGATTGATTCCTTTCCCATGTTAGGGAAGTTTTAGGCTATTATCTCTTGGAATATTTTTTCTGTCCCCTTCTCTCTCTCTTCTCCTTCTGGAACCCCTATAATATGGATGTTGGTGCATTTAACATTGTCCCAGACTCTCTTCATTCATTTTCAGTCTTTTTTCTCTTTTCTGTTCCGCATCCATAATTTCCGCTGATCTGTCCTCAACCTTGCTTGTTTGTTCTTCTGCCTCCTCTATTCTGCTGTTAGCTGCTTCTAGTGAATTTTTTGTTTCAATTATTGTATTTTGCATCTCTTCCTGTTCAAGTTTTATATCTTGTATCACTTTGGTTAGTGTTTCCTGTAAGTTATCCATCGTTGCCTCCAGTTTATTTCCAATGTCTTGCATCATCTTCAGCATCAACAGTCTAAAGTCTTTTTCCTGGAGGCTGAGAAACTCCTCCTCACTTAGGTGATTTTCTGGGCTTTTTCCTTTATCCCTCATATGAGTTATAGTTCTCTGTCTTTTCATTTTTATAGAGTTTTGGTGTGGTGCCCTTTTTACAGAGAGTAGAATTGTAGCCTCTCTTACTTCTGATGTCTGCCCCCCTATGGCTGAAGTCAGTATGAAGGGCTTGCTGTAGGCTTCCTGATTGGAGGGCCTGATGCCTGCCCCCTGGTAGGTGGAGCTGATTCTAATCCCTCTGGTGGGTGGGGCTTAGTCTCTGGATGGTATTAGAGGCAGCTGTGTGCCTGAGGTGTCTTTAGGTAGCCTGTTTACTGGGGGGCAGGGCTATGGTCCCACCTGGGTTGTTGTTTGCCCTGGGGCTTCTCAGCAGCTGACTGACAGGTGGGGCCAGATTTTCCCAAAATGGCCACTTCCAGAGTAAGGCATGGCTGCAGAATATTCCCGAGAGCTTTGCTTTCAATGTCCTTCCCTCACAACAAGCCACGTTCACCCGTTTTCCCAGGATGTCCTCCAAGAACTGCAGTGAGGTTTGACTCAGATTCCTATGGAGACTTTGCTTTGCCCTGGGAACCAGTGCATGTGAAAGTCTGTGTGCACCTTTTAAGAATGGGATCTCCATTTCCCCCAGTCCTGTTGAGATCCTGCACACAAGTCCCACTGCCCTTCAATGCCAGATGCTCCAGGGCTCTTTCTCCCCATGCCAGATCCCCCACGTGAGAGTTTCATGTGGGGCTCAGAAATCTCACTCCTATAGGTGAGTCTCTGTGAACTGTTAGCTTCCAGTCTGTGGAGCTTCCCACCCAGGTGGCATGGTGTTGTTTATATCACAAAATCTCCCCTCCTACCACTTTTTGTGTCGTCTTCTTTTTCTTCTGGAGTAGGATATCTTTTTTAAGGTTTCCAGTCCATTTGGGTGAAGAGTGCTCAGTCTTTAGTTGTGAATTTTGTTGTTTTTAGGAGAGAAGTTGACCTCCAGTCCTTCTATCCCACCATCTTAATCTCATTGCTAGTCCAAGAACCATTTTTTAAATGTCGTATTTAATACCATGAAGATACCGCATCTTGAGAATTTTTCTGGTGACGCTTATCCCATATCTCAGCCACAGAGCCAGGGACAGTGTGAGGCTACTGGGCTCCTGGGGCTGTGGGCACAAAAGCGTTCGCTGCGCTGCAGAGCTGTGCACCCCACAGCGGTGGTCCTGCTCCACCCGGCTGTGCTTTGGTACATTCACAATCTGAAAATGCATTTAGACAAGGAAAGGAAGCCACACCTAACGAAATGTCAATTTCTTCCAATGTCTCTTTGAACATTTTACCAGAATTATTCAGCTCTTGTGTCCTGGCTTGAAGCCTGGCTTCCCCTCCTTGCCTCAACATGCTATGACTCCCAACAACTGCAAGTTCCCACAGAGGCTAACCTAGTGAGTGTCCCCAGAGCTCTTACTCGCCTGACTGTCAGTAAACCCCACTCTGAAATGTCACTTTAAATATCATCTCAATGTCATTAGCAATGGCAATGGAAAAGAGAGACAAAATACATGACAATATATATATATATTTGTCACTGGAGCCTTTATGGAAAATAAATCAAGAAAGTAAGAATGAAGGAAGGAATTTAAGTGCGTCCTAGTGAGAAACATGGTGGCTAAGCAAGGCAGTACTGATAGAGTAGGTGAAGATAGAGCTTTATGTGTCCATTATGATGCTGGACAATCGAATGTTGAAGAGGAAACTTAGAACTAGATTTTTGGACTCAAGTCTTTCAATAGACATATGCATAGAAATGATGCAGAGATGCTGGATAAATGAGTTAGGCATTCAGAAATGAGAACAGTCCTGAAGTCATGAGCTACTTGACGAATAATGTATGGAGGAAGCTATGGAATTGCACAAGAAGGGAGAATAGGTTTCTTTCTTTTTTTTTTGTCTTTTTGTTGTTGTTGTTGTTGTTGTTGCTATTTCTTGGGCCGCTCCCACGGCATATGGAGGTTCCCAGGCTAGGGGTTGAATTGGAGCTGTAGCCACGGGCCTATGCCAGAGCCACAGCAACACGGGATCCGAGCTGCGTCTGCAACCTACACCACAGCTCACGGCAATGCCGGATCGTTAACCCACTGAGCAAGGGCAGGGACCGAACCTGCAACCTCATGGTTCCTAGTAGGATTCGTTAACCACTGCACCACAACGGGAACTCCAAGAATAGGTTTCTTATACCAGGAGATAGGATAGATGTGGTTAAGTTTCCTTAAATTATCTTCTTTTCCAAAGATCTATCATTAAATCCCTTTAAAATATCTTGTTTATTGATGTTGTCCATAGTGATATTTAATATCTAGTGGAATATTTTTCCTTGTTTTCATTATATTTACACTTTGAACATGCTCAAAAACCTTCCATATTTGTTTCATTAAGGGTAATCTATTAATTCATTTTGTAAATTTAAGAAGATCAAATTAGAATTTTGATTAGAATGCAATTAAATATATTTGGGAAGAATTAATACTATTAAATGTTAAGAATTTGTGTTTAGGTATATATTTTGTATGAAAGGTTAATCAAATATTTAGAATTCAGGCCTGATTTTTAACTAATATTCTTCCACAGTGTTTGTTTTGTTTATTATAAGTTATTGGATCTCATGACTTCTATTTTATCTTGATTTATCTTCTTTCAAATAGGAACACATATTCCTACAATTGTCCTATCATTGTAATTTTAGAAGCAGGTAAAATGTCTGGTTTCATAGTTTCATAGATGGAGATATATTTTGCCTCAAGATGGTTCATCCCTGGAAACAAATTCATACCTAATTTAGATGATATATATGTGAGATTTTGGATTTTGAAAGGTTCATTTTTGCCATATATTAGATTCAGTATATAGGTGATATCATATGGTATTTGTCTTTCTTTGACATACTTCACTTAGTATGAGAATCTCTAGCTCCATCCATGTTGCTGCAAATGGCTTTATTTTGTTCTTTTTATGGCTGAGTAGTATTCCATTGTGTACATGTACCACATCTTCTTAATCTATTCATCTGTTGATGGAAATTTAGGTTGTTTCCATCTCTTGGCTATTGTGAAGACTGCTGAAATGAAAATATGGTACATGTATCTTTTTCAAGGAAGGTTTTGTCAGGATATATGCCCAAGAATGGCATTGATGAGTCCTCTATTTTTTATTGTGATACTGTTAATTTCTCTTTTTAATTTTTTTAATATTTGCTTCATGTATTCAAATACTCCTGTGTTGGGTGCATATATACTTAAATTAGAATATTTTCTTTTTGGATGGATATTTTGATCACTACGTAATACTCTTCTTTGTCTCTTGTAACAGTCTTTATTGAGTCTATTTTGTCTGATATGAGTATTGCTACTACAACTTTCATTTTCTATTTGCATGGAAGTTCTTTTTTCACCCCCTTACTTTCAGTCTTTGTGTTTCCTTAGATCTGCAGTGTGTCTTTTTAGGCAGCATATATATAGATCTTATATTTTATCCATTGTACAACTCTGATTGAAGCATTTAGTCCATTTACATTTATGATAATTATTGATATATATTTTTTTCTATTGTCATCATGTCAGTTGTTTTAGAGTTGTTATTGTAGGTTATTCCTCCATTCTTTTTTGATTTCTTGAGATTTGATGACTATATTTAGTGTTATGTTTGGATTTCTTTTTATCTAATGTGTCTGGTTTGCAGTTATCATGATGTTTTTATTTAGCAATCTTCATATATATTGTTTTTATGTTGCTGGTCACTTAATTTTAAATGCATTTTAACACTCCATTTATATTCTTATCTTCTTATAATTACTTTTGATATCATATTTTACATATAACTTATTTGTGTATACCATAACTGCTCAAAGTGGATACAGATACTGCTACTCCTTTTGTCATTTTACCATTATACTAGTTTCATGAAAAGACAATTTTTTTTTACCTTTACTGTATGTGTACTTTTACCCACGATATTTTTATTTTTTTAATTTTTATGTTTCTACTTTTGTCTTTTTTTTTTCCACTTAGAGAAATACTTTAATATTTTTTGGCCATGCCCACAGCATGTGGAAGTTCCTGTTTCAGGGATCAAAGCCAAACCACAGCAGCCACACAAGCTAGTGACAATACCAGATCCTTAACCTGCTGTACCACAAAAGAACTAACATTTGTTTTGAAGTCAGTTTGGTGGTGCTGAATATTTCTAGATTTTTCTTTTCTGTAACTTTTTTGTATTTAATTTTTTTTATTAATGTATAACTTATTCACAATATTCAATCAATTTTTCCTGTACAGAAAAGTGACCCAGTCATATGTATATTTGTATATCTATATTAC
The DNA here is from genome assembly GCF_016906955.1 of Phacochoerus africanus. Taxonomy (NCBI): domain Eukaryota; kingdom Metazoa; phylum Chordata; class Mammalia; order Artiodactyla; family Suidae; genus Phacochoerus; species Phacochoerus africanus. The sequence goes on along the minus strand of NC_062547.1, from coordinate 56,041,431 downwards.
ATATATATATATATACACATTTTTTATACTATCTTCCATCATGTTTAACCTGCATTTGCACATAGTTCCCTATGCTGTAAAGTAGAACCCCATTGCTTATTCCAAATGTAATAGTTTGCATCTACCAAAACCAAACTCCCCATCCATCACACCCCCCTCTCTTCTACTCCCTGGCAAACACAAGTCTGCTGTCTATGTCTGTGTAAATCTTTTGATTTCTCCCTAAAATCTGAATAAGGGCCTTCCTGGTTAGATTAATCTTGATTGGGAGTTGTTTACGTTTCCTCACTTCTAATATATTATGCCACTACCTTCTGGCCTGAAGAGTTTCTGCTAAAAAGGCAAATTATGGCCTTATGGAAGTTCCCTAGTATGTTATTTGATACTTTTCCCTTGCTGCTTTTAATATTCCCTCTTTATTTAATTTTTACTGCCTTAATTACAATGTATCTTCGTGTGTTTCTATTTTGGTTAATCCTGTGTAGGACTTTCTACACTTCCTGTATTTGACGACTTTTCTTTCCAGGATAGGGAATTTTTCAGATATTATGTCTTCTAATATGTCCTCAGCCCGTTTCTCTTTCTTCTTTTTCTTTTGGGACCCTCTTAATGTGCATATGAACATTTTGATATAGTTCCAGAGGTCTGTTAAACTGTATTTATATATTTATTTTCTTTATTTTTTTTCAGAATTAGTGATTTTCACTAGTCTGTCTACCAGATCACTGATCCATTCCTCTGTATCATTTTGTCTATTGTTGATTTGTTCTAGCGTGTTTTTTCATTACAGTTACAGTATTCTTTATCTGTTTATTTTTTTAATATATTCTACCACTTTGTTTAAAACTTTTAACTTCTCATTCTGTGTCTCCATTCTTCTGCTGAACTCTTTCATCTCCGTTATGATCACTACTCTGAACTATTTATCAGTAGATTGCCTATTTCCACTTCACTTAGCTCTTCTTCAGAGTTTTTTTTTTTTTTTCCTTATTCCTTGGTCTCAGATCTGTTTCTCTGTCAAGACATTTTGCTCTGCTTCTGTTTTTACTTTTATGTATATTATAGATTACTTACATTTCCTGACCTCCTCTAGGATAGTTCCCATGCATTACAGAAGTGCACTTTGCTCACCCTCACTCAAGTTATATCCTCTAGGGTTGCCTCCCATGAGATCTCTGTGGGTCCTTCTACTATGGTGGTCTGACTCTGTGGGTAGTATGGTTGTATTTGTTGCCACCTGGTTTGATGTGTTGTCACACCTCAATTTTTGTGAAGACTAATATTTGTTGTGTCAGTAGGATTGAAGAACCACAAAACGCCCCAGGTCTGGCCCTTGTTAACTGATGGGCAGAATCTGGTAGCATCTTTAGGATTTCCTATGATAGTATCACATCTTTTGCAAGCAGTTATAGTTTTACTTCTTTTCTAATTTGGATTTCTTTATTTTTCATCACTGATTTCATGGCTAGAATTTCCAAAATTCTGTTGAATAACAGAGGTAATCCTTGTCTTGTTCTTGATCTTGGTGGAAATGTCTTCAGTTTTTCACCATTGAAAATGATGTTGTCTTGGGTTTGTCATATATGGCTTTTATCATTTTTAGCTATGTACCCTCTGTGCCCACTTTCTGGAGAGGTTTTTTTTTTTGTTGTTGTTGTTTTTAATCAGATATCAGTGTTAAATATTGTTACAAGCTTCTTCTTCATCTATGGAGATGTTCATACGATTTTTATTCTTCAGTTTGTTGATGCAGTGTGTCACATGATTTGTGGATTTTTGAACTATCCTTGCATCCCTGGGATAAATCTCACTCGATCATGATGTTTGATCCTTTTAGTGTATTGTTGGATTGGGTTTGCTGATATTTTGTTGAGGATTTTTTCATCTATAATCATCTATAATTATATCATTGATATAATCATATCATTCTATAATTTTCTTTTTTTGTGATCTCTTTGTTTGATTTTGGTATCAGATTTATGGAGTCCTCATAGAATGAGCTATGGAATGTGCTTTCCACTGCAATTATTTTGAAGAGTTTCATGAGAATAAGTTTCTACACTTCTCTGAATTTTTCCTGTGATGCAGTCAGATCCTCAGGTTTTGTTTTTTGGAAGACTTCTAATCACATTTTCAATTTCAGTATTGTTATTGGCCTATTCATATTTTCTCTTTCTTCCTGGATCATCAGGGACAATCGTACCTTTATAAGAATGACCACTTCTTCTAAGTTGTCCATGTTATTGACATAGAGTTGCTTGTGGTTGTTTCTTATGATCCTTTCATTTATGTGGTGTAGGTTGAAATGTCTGCTTTTCCATTTCTAATTTTAAGGATTTAACCCCTCTCCTAATTTTTCTTGGTAAGTCTGAATAAAGGCCTACAATTTTTTAATCTTTTTTCATTTATAATGATTTTTATTTTTTCCATTATATCTGGTTCACAGTATTCTGTCAATTTTCTACTCAACAGCAAGTTGACCCAGTTACACATACATATACACATTTTTTGTCATTTTTTAAGATCTTTTCAAAACTCAGCTTTTGGTTTCATTGACCTTCCTTTTTTTATCTCTATTTCATTTATTTCTGGTCTGGTAATCATAAGTTCATTCCTTCTACTAACTTTGGGCATTGTCTGTTCTTCCTTTTCTAGTTGCTTTAGGTAAAAGTTTAGGTTATGTAGTTGAGATTTTTCTTGTTTTATGAGATAAGATTGTATTTTTATAAACATTCCTCTTAAAAGTGTATGTATGTCATAGCTTTTGGATTGTCATATTGTCATTGCCATTTGTCTCTAATATTTTTTTCTTTTTTAGAGCCACACTTGGAGGTTCCCAGGCTAGGGCTTGAATCAGAACTATAGCCTCTGGTCTACACCACAGCTCACAGTGACATTTATTCCTTAAACCATTGAACAAAGCCAGAGATCAAACCTCATGGGTACAAGTCAGATTCATTTCTGCTGAGCCACAATGAGAACTCCTGTATCTAAATATTTTTTGATTTCTTATTTGATTTCTTCAGTGATTCATTGATTGTTTAGTAGCATATTGTTGAAATTCAGAGGGGTTTTTTTTTTGCTTTTTTTGTAATTAATTTCTAATCTTATAGTATTGTGTTCAGAAAAAAATGATACAATTTCAATTTTAAAAAAAATCTACAAGACATGATATGTGGTTTATGATATGATCTATCCTGATGAATTTTCTATGTGCAGTTGAGAAGAATGTATATTCTGCTGCTTTGGGGTAAGTGGGGCATTAAAGCCACACACTATTATTTTGTTAATGTTTATTTCTCCTTTTATGGACCCTAGCTTTTTCCTTATATCTTGTGGTGCTCCTATTTTGGGTTCATATATATTTACAATTGTCATTTCTTCTTCTTGGGTTGATCATTTCATCATTGAATAGCGTCCTTTGTCTCTTGTGACTTTCTTTATTTTAAAGTTTATTTTAGAGTTCCCGTCTTGGCACAGTGGTTAACGAATATGACTAGGAACCATCAGGTTGCGGGTTCAATCCCTGCCCTTGCTCAGTGAGTTAAGGATCTGGTGTTGCTGTGAGCTGTGGTGTAGGTTGCAGACGCGGCTCGGATCCTGTGTTGCTGTGGCTCTGGCATAGGCTGGTGGCTACAGCTCCGATTGGATCCCTAGCCTGGGAACCTCCATATGCTGTGGCAGCAGCCCAAGAAATAGCAAAAACAGACAAAAAATAAATAAATAAATAAAGTTTATTTTGTCTTATATGAGTATTGCTACCCCAGCTTTCTTTTGGTTTCCATTTTCATGTAATACCTTCTTCCATCCCCTCACTTTAGTCTGTATCTGTCCTTAGGTCTGAAGTGTGTCTCTTGTAAACAGCAATCTATGGGTAGGGTTTTATATCCATTCAACCAGTTTATGTTTTTTGATTGGAACATTTAGTCCATTTACAGTCAATGTATAATGGATATTTATGAGGTTATTGCCATTTTCTTTTTTTTTTTTTGTCTTTTTGCTATTTCTTAGGCCACTCCCATGGCATATGGAGGTTCCCAGGCTATGGGTCTAATCAGAGCTCTAGCCACCAGCCTACGCCAGAGCCACAGCAATGCAGGATCTGAGCCGTGTCTGCAGCCTACACCACAGCTCACGGCAATGCCAGATCATTAACCCACTGAGCAAGGGCAGGGACCAAACCTGCAACCTCATGGTTCCTAGTCATATTCGTTAACCACTGTGCCACGACAGGAACTCCAATTGCCATTTTCTTAATTGTTTTGGACTTGTTTTTCTTGGTCTTTTTTTCTTCCTTTCCTTTAGGGGTCAATTTGGATCTGTTGCTGCTGGCATACACCACAGCCACAGTGACACCAGATCAGAGACACATCTGCAAACTACACCACAGTTCATTGCATTGCTGGATCCTTAACCCATCGAGCAAGGCAACGATTAAACCTGTGTCCTCATGGTTGCTAATCAGATTCGTTTCCACTGAATCACGATGGGAAATCCTCTTTGTTGTCATTTATTTTGATTTGATGATGATTTTTAGTATTTTATTTGGTTTGCTTTTTCTTTTTTAATTGTGTGCCTATTGATTTTTTTTTTTTTTGGTTTGCAGTTCCCATTAGATTTTGATGTAGCAGTCCATATATGTACAAAATTATTTTTGGTTGCTGGTATGTTAATTTCAAATGCATTTTTAATGTTTTGCACTTGTTCTCTTCTCATGCTTGCTAGTTTTGATATCATATATGTCAATGGTGATTTCTTGATTTTGTTTACCATTAAACAATATTTTTTGTTTACCATTGAGCTTTCTCATCTGCAATTTTATTTCTAGTTGTGACATTTTCTTTTTTCTTTTCTTTTCTTTTCTTTTTTTTTGCCATTTCTTGGGCCACTGCCATGGCATATGGAGGTTCCTGCTATGGGTCTAATTGGAGCTGTAGCTTCCAGCCTACGACAGAGCCACAGCAACATTTTCTTTTTTTTCCTAGAGAATTTCCTTAAGTTGGTGTTGTAAAGCTGGTTTGGAGGTGCTGAATTCTCTTTGGTGATTGTCTGAAAAGCTTTTGATCTCTTTGTCAAATCTGAATGAAAACTTTTCTGGGTAGAGTATTCTTGTTTCTAGGTTACCCCCTTTCATCGCCTTAAATATACCTTGCCACTTCCTTCTTGATCTCAGAGTTTCTGCTGAAAAATCAGTTGATAACCTTATAGGTGCTCCCTTGCATATTACATTTTCCTTCTTCATTGCTGATTTTAATATTTGTCTTTGTATTTAATTTTTGTCTGTTTGATTGTTTTGTGTCTTGGCATGTTCCTCCTTGAGTATAACCTGTATCCTGTGCTTCCTTAACTTGAGCAAAAGTTTCCTTCCTCATATTAGGAAGTCTTCAGCCTCAATTTCTTCCAATATTTTCTCTGGCCCTTTATCTTCATCTTCTGAAACCACTATGATGCAAATGATGGTGCACTTAATGTTGTCCCAGGGGTCTCTTAAATTCTCCTCAATTGTTTTCATTCTTTTTTTTTATTTTTTCTGTAGCGCTGATTTCCACCACTCTGACTTCCACCTTACTTAGCTATTCTTTTGCCTCCATTATCCTATACTGCTTCCTTCTAGTGTATTTTTCATTTCAGATGTCATGCTATTCATCTTGGTTTGCTTGTTCTTTGAATTTTTTAGCTGTTTTTAAAATATTTCTTGTAGCATCTCAGTCTGTTTCTTCATTCTTTTTCTGAGATTTTGGATCATTCTTTCTATAATTACTCTGAATTATTATTCAGGTAGATTGTCTATCTCCTTTTCATTTAGTTGTTTTTGTGGATTTTTACCTTGTTCCCTCCTCTGAAGCACATTTTTCTGTCATCTCATTTTGTCTAAATTTCTGTGTTTGTGGTCTCCTTTACACAAGCTCCAGGATTGTAGTTCCCCTTATTTTTAGTGTCTGCCCCCTGGAGGGTGAAGGTGATTCATCGGCTTGTATAGTCTTCCTGTTGGGACAGACTGGTGACTATTCACTAATGGGTGGGACTGAGTCTTGTCTCTCTGATGGTCAGGGCCTTGTCAAGGAGTATGTTTACAGAAGGCTGTGGATTCAGGAAGACTTTAGGCCACTTATTGTGTGTAATAGTTTTTGGTACAATGGCTTTTTAAAAATATGGATGACTGCCACCTCTTTCATCAATGTATTCTGGCTGTTATCCCCTTGATGGTGGTGTGTGACTGATGTGGTGACCAGAGCCTGCACTGGCTATTGAGTTGGGCTTCCTCTTTTCTCTGTAGTTGTCACCGAATTGTCAGGAGAGGGGTCTGTTCCTTAGTTGTTGAAATAGAAGCCCCAGATATGTTTCTGATCAACTATGTGAGGTAGGAGGGACTGCAGAAATCCCACTAGGAGAGGAGCTCCTGAGTATTCCTGTGCTAGAGCTATTCACCTGTGACTGTGCTCTCTTGCATCACTTTTCACCTGTTGTGAGAGTACACAATGTACACACTTATTGGCAATGCTATGCCAGCATTTGTCTCTTCTGTCTCTCAAGCACTGTTTTCATTAGGCCATCAGCATAGAGACAATGATGTGAGATCACAGGACCATGATGGTCATTCCCTTGTGCCCACTGTGCAAGCTCTGGAGATAGCTTAGACTCTGGCCTTGTCCAGTTCCCAAAGGTGTGTGCCCACTGAGCTCCATAGATGTTAAAGCCATAACTGTCTCTGTGCTTTTTAACTATTGGTATGTTTCAGAGATTCTGATTTACAAAGTAAGCAGATGATCTGTAAACCTTCAGTTCCCACAGCCAAGATGAGAGATTTAAACCCTTCTTCCTTAGTTGCAGGGCCCTTGGGGCTCAGCTGTATTTACAACCTGCATCTCTGACTGTGGACAACCTGTCAGTGTCTGTTCCAAAGGTAGAAGGAACACAGGAGGACTATCCAAAAAGGGAGGTGGATGGGCCAGAGAATAGGCACACAGGGCTCACTCTGCACTCTCAGTATAGCTGTGGCAAGGTATGATTCTGAATTTCAAGTTTCACAAGTTATCTGGTGTGTTCTGTGTTCCCAGGATAGTGGGAGTAGAGTGTGGTGTACACTTCAGGTTTCAAAAGTCATCTGTGCCTCACTATTTTCCCAGGGAAGATAGAGCAGATTCTGTGTCTGCTCATGGGTTTCATGGGGTATCTGCAACTCCCTGAACTCCTGAGCAGGAGTGGAGTCAGGTACCTGATGGCAAAGTTCACTGAGTATCAGTGACTCCCTGCACTCCTAGGGAAGCAGGAGTGAATTCAGGTGATTTTGGAAGTTTTCTCATGAATGACTTGTGTTAGAGAGCTCCTAGGACTGAGGGGGATAGGGACTGGCACTTACTCTCAGTTTTTGCTGGGGTATCTGGGGTTCAGGCACTCAGAGATCTCAGAGTCAGAGCTAAGCCTCTGCCTTCCAATGTTCTCCTAGAGCCACTAGCATCTGCAACTAACAATGATGCCAGAGCTTGCACCTGCCCCATTCTCTAGTAGGTGGTTTCCTGTCGCCTGAGAGCACTCGCAAAGGAGCAAATTCTAGTGGAAGCCCCAAATCTCTCCTCTAAAGCACCCCCCCCCAAAATGGCACCTCTTTAGGCTCTCTACATGCAGCCAACCCTGGTCACCCCCCTGAATATGACTTCTGCATCCTGAGTTTCAGCTACCAGCCTCCACTCACCTTCACCTGTTACAGTGGATGAGGCTGGGCAGTGCAATGCCATGGTACTGACACTCTGCATACTTCCTCTTTCAAACTGCCTGCTGATATTTTCTGAAATCCAAAGATACCCCTCCATTCAGGCTGACCTCTCCCCAGTGAGAGAGCTTCCCAGGGTGTCGGGACTTTTTATCCCTCACAGGTCCCTCCCTGGGGCACATGTTCTGTCTTTGTTCCTATCTCTCTCTCTCTTTTATCTACTTTCCCTGCTTTTTCCCCTTAATCTACTTAGCCTCTTGGAGATTTTCTTGGATTTTAAGAATTTTGAAGTCTTTTGTCAACATTTATTAAATATTCTGTGTGGATTCTTTCACTTGTAGGTATTTTTTTTTAATTGCTGCACCTGAAGCCATGGAAATTCCTGAGCCAGGGATTGATTCTGAGCCACAACTGTGACCTGGGCTACAGCTGTAGCAGTGCAAATCCTTTGACCCACATCCCCAGGCCAGGGATCAAACCTGAATCTGTGAAGCTGCCCAAGCCTCTGCAATTGGACTCTTAACGCATTGTGTCATGGTGGGAAATCTCTGTAGATGTATTTTTAATGTTTTTATGAGGGGTGGTGAGCTTCATATCCTGTTCCTCTACCATTTTCTCTTGTCTCTTTCACAAATATCTTTTATAATTAGTATTTTTTTCCTTTTGCATAAATACTCAGGAGTTGAATTATAAGATCATATGGCAGTTCCATTTTTAACTTTTTCAGGAACTTCCATAATGTTTTACATAGTGGCTGTGCCAATTTACATTCCAACCAATAGTGTACTTGGGTTCCCTTTTCTCCACATCCTTGTCTACACACTTGTTTTTTATTATCTTTTTGATAATAGACATTCTGACAGGCTTGAAGTGATATCTCACTGTGGATTTGATTTGCATTTACCTGATAATTATTGGATGGTGAACTTCTCTTCATGTGTCTAATGGCCTTCTATAGGCCTTCTTTGGAGAAATTCCTATTCATACCTTTACCAATTAAAAGGGAGAAATACAAAAATAGCTGACAAGACTAGCATATGTGTTGGAAAAGGGAACGTGTATTTGGGCATTTTAAAGTCCTATCTACTTTTTACATTGGATAGAGGGATTAATTTTTTTTTGTCTTTTTTTGGGGCTGCACCCTTGGCATATGGAAGTTCCCAGTCTAGGTGTCTAATCAGAGCTACAGATGCCAGCCTACACCACAGCCACAGCAATGTCAGATCCAAGCCATGTCTGCAACCTATACCACAGCTCACGGCAATGCCACAACTTTTTTTAAAATGGAGATATTTTACACAAAGCATAACCTAAAAAAAGTTGATTCATAAAACAAAATAGAAAAAAATCATCAATAAAAACAAAGAAAATCTCTTATACATAACAAAATATACAAAAATAATGAGAATAAAATGTACAATGACATTTGGAAAATGTTATGATTTTTATACAATGCCTCTAAGATATATCAAATAAAATTAGACGAAATTAAAGAGAAAAATATGTAGTAGGCAATCTTAACATATTTCCTCCTGTATAATTGACAGCGATGTAAACAAAAATTTTAAAAATGAAGTGCACAATTTTTTTTTGATGAGGCAAATAAGTGTTTGTTTAAAGAGAGAAGATAGGTGTGGAGAAAGCACAGACAGGCTGGGGGTGGTGGTGTGAGGGGGAGAGAAAAAAGATAGAGACAGAGAGGAATAGAGAAAATGCATGCTTTGGAGGTTATTTAAATCACCTGTATGGGGGAAGTCCTTCCAGGCTTACTTGGCCAATCATCTCGTTTCATCTGGCCTTAGCCTGACTCAGGACCCTGCCCTCGGAATGCATTTTAACCTAAGAGTCTCTGGGAGGTTGGCAGGATATACTGTGATCTGGTGCCCCTCCTTTCTCTGACCCCTGAGGAAACTTGTTTCTTCAAATGTGTAGTTCTGGATATCTCCTTGACCTCATGAATGAGAGATAGATGGTCTCTATCTTTTATCCAAGAAGGATGCAGCTTTTATCTTGAAGTTATCTCTCCAATGGGAACATATTAAAGTTGTTCAGCCTGGGACCCTTCTACCTTCTGCTTCAAATCCTCCCTGAGAGATGTGAATCCACTAAATCCTTATTGGGAAGATGAAAGGTGATGGTCTGTCTTCTGTAGCTTCTCTAGGTTGGTGTGGGGCTCACAGACTTTACCTAATTGGGCCACAAAACTCTTGCCCTGTCTTGTCAAGTTCTCCCAGGGTGATTTTTTTCTGTTATTCAGGCAGGATCAGTTTTGAGGTGTGGCTGTAATCCCTACATCACTATAATCCTGTTAGGAAAACTGTTGTAGTCTGGAAGAGACAAACTTAACAAGTATATTACAATTTGAGATCAAGGTCAGTAAAATAATTATTATAACTAGGGCCCCAAGCAGAGGTATGAACCAGGTTATGTTTGGTAACATTTTTGGTTATAGTCCAGAAAGAGTCACTGCTAGGGTTACACTGTCCAAGGGAATGGAACCACTTAGCATTGTCGTATATATATTCTCTTCTATTAGTCCAGTGTCACTTTTCTCCCCTTCTATTAGTCCAGTGTCACTGATGTAAATATAACAGATCCAGTTAGAAGTAGTTGGAGGAGTGACAACCTGAACATTTATAGACAGAATCAATCTCGTTTCTTTTTAGGAAAATAAGAATGAAATAGTCTGGATCTGGTATTTCCAGGAGGCTTGTAGTTGTGTAGTTTTACCCAAGTAGGTTTTAAAGTTTGATGTGGTGTTAACGCATTAACAGGAGTGATTTGTCATTATATATATATGTCACCTCTTTCTGTTAATGAACAAGAGGAGACCTTAAAAATGTAAAGTTTCGGCTGCCAGCTGAAAAACACTACATTCAAAAACAGTGGACCATATGGAATATCCCCCAAAACTGAATACACAAAATATCCATGAATTATGGCACAAAACACTTTGAGAAAATTAAATCTCTGAAAATGGTGTTAGAATTCAAATTCAATTAAAAACTAAATGAAAATATCTCATGTGGTTGTCTATTATAAAATATTCTAAATAATATTTGCACAAAATAAAAAAGTTGATGTATCAAATCTATAGAATTCACCAGGTATGAGGGAACACAGAATCTTAAATAGGCATATTAATATATTATTAAATTTAAATTCAATGTTTTAAACATCTATAAAATATAAAATATTGGCAAATGAAAACCAAAGGTAGTAAAGGAAACAAAATAGAGAATGAAGAAAATTAGCAAAGCTAGGAGACAGTGATTTGAAAAAGTTAACAATACTGACAAACTGCTGCTTATAATGAACAAGAAATCAAGAGAAGGCACGAATAACCATTGTCAGCAATGAAAATGAAGATATCACTTTAGATGCCAGAAAATTATATAATACTCATTGATTTTGTGATGTATTAATTGGTTATGAGATATAAAAATTCATACCACCAGGACACATACAAAATGTACTTAGTAGCTTTATTTGTCAACAACATAGTACTTGGATTAAGTATTGTATAGTCAAATACTTAAATATCGTGGAGCAGAAAAATGAATAAATCCTGATGCAACAACAGGTTGAATTTTTAAAATGTAATAATAAGGAATTTTAAAAGAAAGTCACAACAATATAAACAATGTGATCAATACATACGTAAACCAAATCAATTTTCATGGTTATGTATACATAAGTAATAAATCTATAAATATAAACAAGGAAATGGTTTTTATCAACTTCAGCACAGTAACTACCTGGCAGGTAAGAGCTGGTGTTGAATAACATGTTTAGGGCTTCTAGGTACCATGGAATTTTTACATCTATGTCTGGTTGATGGACACCTGGTGGTCCCATTACAAACATTTAATAAACGATAGGATTTCAAACTATATACATTTCTAGTGTTATTGTTCACAACATAATTTTATTTTAAAATGAATGCAATAAAGAGAACATATTCTTATCTGTAGATAAGAATATTTTGCCCTAGTTTTTGAATAAAATATAAGACATCTCAAGATGGCAGCTGGATATATTGAAAATGAGAAAAAAATTAAAAGTTCATTAAAAAATTAATTTTTTTATGAAAGTAGGGAATTCCCATACCTCCCCCTTGAGAATGTTCAACCACTTTATATGAGGTATATTTGTCTCTATCCTTGCCTTCTTCCAATCTCCAATTATGATAATTTTAGATTAACCACTAACAAATTAATATTTATTCATTAATATATTTATTATGCACTTAATTTTATATAAATTAATTAAATGTTAATATAATTAATTGTATATTATTTGCCCTAGATTTAGTGTAATTTAAAATTAGATAATGAAAAGTATTTTAAGGTACATTCATATTTAATATATAAATGCATTTAGTTTTAATATATTTAGTATATTTAGTTTAATAAACATTATTTATTTATTTTTCTTTTATAATAATTTTTATTTTTTCCATTATAGCTGGTTTACATTGTTCTGTCAATTTTCTACTGTATAGCATGATGACCCAGTTATACATACATGTATACATTCTTTTTTCTCACATTATCATAATTCACAATAGCTAAGACATGGAAACAACCTAAATGTTCTTCAACAGATGATTGAATTAGGGAGATGTGGTATATATACACAATGGAATACCACTCAGCCATAAAAAAGAATGAAATAATGCCATTTGCAGCATCATGGCTGGAACTGGGGACTCTCATCCTGAGTGAAGTATGTCAGAAAGAGAAAGACAAATACCATATGATATCACTTATATCTGGAATCTAATATACAGCACAAATGAACCTTTCCACACAAAAGAAAATAATATACTTAATTTAATTTAGTATATAAAATACACATTCTTACATCTTCCCTGTTCATTCTACTGTTAACATGCATACTCAAATATGGTACTTACACTTTCTTGAAATTTACACTGCATCTTTTATACTCATATTTGTTCACATGCTTATCCTCTTTTTGAAATGTTCTTGAATGTCTTTCCATATTTCTAATTTTCCTTTAAGATAACTGCTCAAATCTGGGCTTTCATTCTAGATGCTGCAGGGCTCTTTTGTTGGAGTTGTCTCATAGTTCTTATGGCTGGGATCTCATGTCCACACAACTCTCTCCTCTACTAGCAAATAAAATTCTTGAGGTAAGTGTTGTGTTCTTGCCACTGCTGTGTTCTTCATGAACAGCACAGCATCTGTGACATAGATGGAAACCTATAAAACGTGAATAAATGAATGCTCCAAATGTCTAGGAAGATTTGCTTTCTCAAAGAGTTAATTGTCAGAATGCTATTTTTATGGATAAATTACAGCTCAAGATTTTAGTTTGTCTTTGCCCTTTGCGCTTCTGAAAGACAAATAGTTAAAACTAAATGATCACTACACCAAAAGCATATTAAATTCTGTTCTGTGTCTTTATTGTTAGTTTGTTGATATCATTATATAGTCTTATGTATTATTTTCCCATTGATTTTGTTTTTATTGAGTGGTTTACCTAAGATATTAAAAGAAACAAAATACACAATGAACAGGATTAACAAAGCTAGAAAATAGTGCTTTGAAAAGATGAACAATATAGATAAACTTCTGCTGATAATGAAGAAGAAATAAAAGAGAAGGCACAAATAACCATCATCAGCAATGAAAATGAAGACATCACTTGAGATGCCAGAAAATTACATGATACTTATTGATTCTGTGATATGTTTATTGATTATGGGATATAAAATTCATACCACCAGGACACATTATACAAAAATGTACATAACAGCATTATTTGCAACTGCTGAAACTTGAAAACAACATAAGTATAAACAACAGGGCATATGAATTAATTACAGTATAGTTAATGAATTAAATACTATGGAGCAGAAAAATGAATAAATTCATGATGCAAAAACATGGATGAATTTTTAAAATGTAAGAAGAAGCAATTCTAAAATGATATTTTTAACATTTATATCAAAGGATCATTGAAAAATACAAATTTGTGAGAAAAAGATGGTTTTAGAGATAAATACTTATGTGGAAATATCCAATTAATTGGAAAATTTAAAAAATACCAGAAATACTGTTCTTTAGTTCAGCAAATAGCTGATGAGATCTTCTCATGTGACAGAGTCTACATTGGCTCCCTCATATTTATGACAAAGTATGGCAGACATACAGGGACAGAGTCATGGGCAAAGCCACCTTCATCTAGTCACACATGAGAGGGGCAACAGTAATCTAGACCCTTTAAGGACCAGGCTCTATGCAGGGCAAGTGAGTTAAATCCATTCAATATTCAAAGCCCTGTGATGATATTCATATTGATAATTCTATTTTACCAGCAGGGAAACCAAGACACTAGTAGGGTAATTAGCTTAATTGAGCTGCTGAATAGCAAAGCTAGAACTGTGCTGGAAGCCTCTCTGAATCTACACAATCTTGCACCTTCAACACTTGAAGGCATAGAAGGAGTGTAGGAAGTACAGAGGTGGGAGGGAAACTCATAGTTTGGATCAGATGTTATGGGATATCTGCATATTATCCCACCTAACTTCAAGAAACTTGATTAGGAAGTTCTGCTTTTCCCATCTTAAAAGTGATATGAGGCTACTCTGAGAGCATGGGCAAGCTCAAAAATGTCACACAATTCTTGAGAACTAAAGAGGTAGATATCAAAGTAAACCCAAGACTATTCCTTTTCACTTCATTCTATCTTATCACAATAGCAAGCCAATTTATGGATCAATTCAAACTCAAGATTTTAGTTTTTCTTTGCACTTTGTATTTCTGAATGACACATAGGTAAACCAAACACTCATTAAAACCAAATAAAATTGACTGGAATAGTACATAAGATATCAAAAGTTTTAATAAGGATACATAGCTCTGTTTAATATGCATTTTGTATAGTGTCCATTTGGAGTTTTGCTTCTTTTATTCCTTTAATCACATCTATTTTTCTAAAACTAAAATTCTACCTACCACTAGAGAAACATTGCTTACTTTTAGGTATTGTTTTTTTCTTGACTTGGTGAGGTTATTTCTAAGTTCAGAAAAAATACTTTCATGCACTGCAAGAGTAATCATAAATGAGAGGCAAAAGTATTTTTTCATGTCATGTGAAGAAAAGATTTGTCCATTTGTCCAAATGCAGCAGGCATGGGAACACCTTATGTCTGTCTCTTGATGGCAAGATCAGGGTTCTGTTCCACATGGTATTAACACTAAAATATAGAACCCAAAACTCCTTTGTGCACATTTATCAGAGTAAATATATCTTTTTTTAATTTGTCATACTTCAGAAACACTAGACACATGCATTAATTTTTTCATGAAAATAATAGTGTCTTGATGCTACTGGTAGACTTAAAAATATCATATACAGTAAAATAAGTAATAACTGGTGAATATTCCTAAAACTTCTATTAATTTTCCCTGTTTAAGAAGGAGGGTAGATGTAGTGTAAACATATACAGGGGAGGTGGACACTTGGGTGCAGATATTTAAAAGACAGAAGTACAGAGGTGGTATAATTATGTTGAAGGATAGGCAGATACTCAAGGTGCAGACCATGTGCAGCATAAGGAGGGAAGGACGATTGCAGATCTAGTGCAAGGGAGGAGGTCAGGTGGAGTGCAGACCTTGTTCAGGGCAAAAAAGAACTCAGGCTGCAGACCGATGAAGGGCAGGAGCAGTGCCAACCTAGCACATAGAAGGAAATTGCAAACTTTGTACAGAGTAGGATGACAAGAGGGGTGCAAACCCTGTACAAGAGAGGAAGAAACTCAGGGTACATCCCTGTATAGGACAGAAGGTCAGTGATATGCCTGCTAGTCACCCTCACAACTTCAAAGTTGAGTCTAAAGCATTTATTGTATTAATTTTTATTCAAAGAAAATGTCTTTGAAAGAAATCAAAAAAGCACAGATATCCTACCTAGCAATTATTTAGTTGAAAAACATTTTAAATAACTATTTATTTTCCTTTTGCTGATGCCACTTATTCCTCCAAGTAGTCTAAAACATTAAACATTCCATGTACAGTGAATGAATAAACGGAGATGAATGAGTATACTGAGAAGTTGGGTTAAACCAAACATAAAGTTCCATCACTACAATCCAGCATAGTGATCCCACAAGTACTGCATCCTAGTTTACGTAAAAAGTAGTAACATTCTTCCTTCTATAAATTAGCAATTTTGCTCAAGAAGTGCTTTGCCTGAATATTTCAAGCAATTTGCATTGCTTGAGTTATACTTGACCCAATTGTCCTAAAATTATTTAAGAATAGAGTTCAACTCTACATTATGAAAAGTTCAGGAGTTACATGGCTGACTGAGGTCTGGTCAGCCTCAGAATTGCTGCACAACAGGTTAGAGAAATTTGCAGAGAAAGAATCATATAGTAACTAAGACACATGGCAATATGAAGCAAAGTATAATGTAGTATACCTAGGTAAACAAACAAACAAACAAACAAACAAACAAAAAACCTAAAGTCAGAGTAGTGCAACATCTTTGCCCAGTTTTTTCTTTGCAATCTTATAAAATTCTGAAGAGACGTGTTAACAAGGAACACTCTAACAAAAAGAAAAACACAGCAGTTAGAGCACATACCTCTTGTTCCACTTTTTCTGCTCCAACAGAGAGAAAATCTGAGCCACACCAGATAAATGAATCTGCTTTTACCATTACAAGGCTAGGACATCAGGTTTAAATCCAGAAGGCAGGATGGGAAGTTTATGTCATCAGTTTCTTTACATTAGGGAATTGAGATAAATATCTCTTCTTGAGACCATTGACTATATATATATATATATTTTTTTTGTCTTTTTGCTATTTCTTGGGCCGCTCCTGCGGCACATGGAGGTTCCCAGGCTAGGGGTTGAATCGGAGCTGTAGCCACCGGCCTATGCCAGAGCCACAGCAACTCGGGATCCGAGCCGCGTCTGTGACCTACACCACAGCTCGCGGCAACGCCGGATCCTTAACCCACTGAGGAAGGCCAGGGATCGAACCCTCAACCTCATGGTTCCTAGTCGGATTCCTTAACCACTGAGCCACGACGGGAACTCCAGACTATTGGCAATATTAAACAAACATCAAAACTAATTAAGACTGGAGAAAGTCTGGAGTAATTTTCAATTTTCTATTTACTCTTATTACCTGCATTTGGCATCTCTACCCTGGATTTCTACTTTTGCAGTGGCTTTCTCAGAATCCATCATTTTGTTTTTTGTTTTTCCATTTGCCAGCTATATTGTACACATGGTACACATGGGAATTGAAAGTGTCATTTAGGTGCTGCAGCTATCTAAGAATAAACATATCTTTTTCATAAAGATACATTTTTTAAGTTTTAAATTATGTTTTCCAGTTTAAAATCGTATTTCCTATATATTTATTTAAAATGTTCCCTTCTTATGAAACAATCTTATTTTCAGAAAGGCAGTATCATTCAGAGCATAAACACCAGAGTCATAACTTGACCCAGAGCTGATTTAAAATGTCTTTGAGATTACAACTACATAAGAGAAAGTAATTTGGGATTAATTATCAAAGTGAGGTTATCAGTTTTCATAGGTAAAATATAATGTAATTGATCATAATCAGTTCAAACACAGGTTATCACCCAGTCAATTTCAAGAGCAGTGTTCAAGGTTCTCTACTGTCCCCTTGTGATCCCTCCTACCACTCCTATCTAAGAGCTGCATATTGGAGTTCCTGTCATGGCTCAGTGGAAATGAATCTGACTAGTATTCATGAGGATGCAGGTTCGATCTCTAGCCTTGCTCAATGGGTTAAGGATCCAGTGTGGCTGCGGGATGTGGTGTAGGTCACAGACACAGCTCAGATCTGGTGTTGCTGTGGCTGTGGTGTAGGCCTGCAGCTACAGCTCCAATTCGACCCCTAGCCTGGGAATGCCCCCCCCCAAAAAAAGAATAAGAGTTGAATACCAAGTTTCCCAGAATCACCTTCATTTTATTATCCCAGATAAGAATTTTACAAGGATGTGAATCTCATTCAAATTGGTAAAATGAAAATAAAATGGAGAACATTATTACTTGGGGTCTGATGTGGTTTCATTAGACAGTGGAGATTTTCCTTATGTGGCAATTTCACAAATATTTCCATTAGTTCTTATGATTTAGTTTTACCTTGGGTGTCTAATGCAAACAGCTTCTAAGATAATACCATGATTCCAGTTTTTCCACCCATATCAGTTTTTCAAAGTCAAGTGGCGACTTAGTAACTTTCCATGTGTGTATGTTTCCTTGGCTGTTCATGTAATTCCTATTCTTATATAAAACTCTTCAGTATTAGGGCCCTGCTAGTAGATTCATTTTCCTAATGAAACCCAGATTTATATAATTTTAGAACTGAATATATATTTTTACTTTAACACAAAACTAATGCTGTGATCTTTGCTTTGGGACTGTACATGTTCATAAGGAATACATTACAAAAAGCTTAATAAACAGTGACTTGTCTTATGTAATGATGAAAGTTTTGGTACTCTGTTTTCCTGTGGAAACATAGAAAATATAAGTGTGACCAATAACTTATGAACTTAAGAAAGTGTATTTCCAGGCACAACACTAAAAGCATAAACTAGCTCTGTAAGCTACAATTATTAAGGTATTAAAATATAGAGATGAAAACCCACAAACAGGATGAGTAGGGCACAAACAAAACTGAGGGAATAGAGAGACCAGAAATTCAGGCACTTGCCACAGTGGAAATAAAACAGGTTATCATCTCCAGTTTCTTCATGAAGGGCCTAATCACTATCTCACAGGCTGGGGATAAATTCCACGTCCAGGAAATTGCCAATGAATTCTCAAAACCAAAGTAAGCCTGTTGCTGCAATACCATTTGTTCACTCTTTGAAGTGGATTTTTTTCTTCCTCTTAGACTTGAATGAAATCCAATGCAAAGGAAATTTACATAGTTTTTGACAAAGTATTAAATATTCCATCAACCTAGACTAAAACAAATGGAAAAAGACTGATATAATAAAGATCACAGTATCATTCTGTTTCTGTAGGCATGAAGCAGGCTGATAAAGTTGATTAATATCTAAAAATGGATAAATTATCCAGTGTTTTAACTTGAAGTGTCCGAGGACGACGTTGAAAAAGGAAGATGTCTCCCTTTTCACTTCAATAGATAGGACCAGTAAATACGGCAAATAATGTATCCAGAATTACTACTGATAGACTAGAACTGAGGAATAATTTTTAAGAACCCTAAGCTAAGAATAAACAATTCAGGAATATACCCTGTGTGACAAAAAAATTGCTACTGTTTTTCCTTTTAGAATGAGTTTATCATGGTTATCATATCTCTATTCCAATATTGGATGTTGGGTTGTTGGGGACATAGTAACATTATTTGGGTTAAATTTTCATATAATTCTGGACAGAAAAAGACATTTTAGGACCTTAAGTATGTCAAAAATAATACGCATAATTGAATTAAACATTTGTGTGACTGTTATTAGAAGTACGTGATTTTATTTTTACTATAGATTTATTTATATATATATATAAAATATATATATATTTTTACTATATATTTTTATATGTGTACTCTGAGGTAGACTGAGTTATTGACACCATTATTCTTATTCTTCCTTACCCTTCATCAGTTAACTTTTTCATTTTTCCCATGGAAAATCCAAGTGTATGTCTGCCCCTTGACTTTGGCTTTGGTCGTGTGACTTGCACTGATGAATGAAATCTAATCAGACTTGGAAGTGTGTCACTTCCAAATCTAAGCCTCAAGAAGCCTCTATGTCTAACACTTGCCTTCTCATACCTCTTTAATTATCATGGGGAGATTTTGACCAGCTATCCCAGTGATGACAGTCTGAGACTTAGAGTTTCACAGCTGAGCCAAGTCAAGATCATCAGAGCTCTCACAGGCAGTTTCCAGATGCAAGAGAAGAATGTTTTCTGTCACTAACATTTAGTGGGTTTTTTATGTAGGGGCAACCAATTAGTAGAAGATGATTATTTTAATTCACAGAATGCATTTTTCATGTGTGTTATGTGTGCAAACATACTGATTTTATTTTATTTTTAAGTTATGGCCTCTAAAAATAATATAAAATAGGATAAATCAGATCTATCGTGTTGATTAGGCTATCAATCAAATTAACAGTTGAATGAAAATAAGAGGAACTTGTTCATCCTTCATTTCATCTTCCTTAGTTTCTTCAGTGAGCCTGTGTCTCCTCCATCTCATTATCATCATCCTGATCTGCATTACTGACATTTCTTCACTGGAGAATGTGCAGATTCTTTTCTTTTGGTTGGACCCTCACCTCCCCAGAAATGTCTTCCTAGTATAAATACAATTATTTTCTATTTAAATTTTCATTGTTGAGTACTGGGGTTCAAAAATAAAATTAATTTTCACTTATTGATATGGTATGCCTTTAAACTTGCTGAACTCATAGCAAATTTCTAATCATTTTTTCAGTGAAACTCTTAGATTACGTGTCTGATGTAAATATACATGGTATTACCTCTTGCTTTCCAATCAGGATTAATCTGTCTTCTGTATTTACCCTGGATTCATCCTCCTGTACAATGTTAGATAGAAGTGGTGAGGGGAGATATTCTCGTCTTGTTGATTTTAGAGGGAAATGCCTCAGTCATTTCGATTAAATATGCTGTTCCCTCTTTCTCAAGTTCTATGTAAGATTGAGGAAATTTCTTTCTGTTCCTAGCTTGCTAAGTTTTTACATAAATTCATTTTGCTGAATGATATTTTTTCCTATGTCTGTTGATAGAAATATGTACATATCTTTTTGTATATTAATAACTGTATTAGATTAAGTTTTATATTGCTAAGAAATCTTTAGTATTTAGATTAAATTACACTTGATCATGGTTTATGGCCACTTTTCTAAGTTTCATACTTTAGTTTGCTAATAGTTTGTTAAGAAAGTATCGACTTTCAAGAGGTATATTGATGTGCAATTTTGATCTCTATTAATGTATTTGTCTTTGTATGGTTATAAGTAAAACTGGTCATTTGAATAAGTTGGGGGAATTCCTCCTCTATTCTGAAAGAGTTTTTAAAGTATTTATTTATTTCATCTTTAAAAATTCAAATGAATTTGTGGCTAATTCTATCAGGTTTTAAAAATTTTTTAATGGGAATATGTTAACTTTATTATTTTTAAGCTTATTCAGATTATCTATTTCTTCTTGAATTTATTTACTTATATTTTTATTTATTGATATATATTTGTAATGACCCCTCATCACATATTCTCACCTCCTCATCATGGATTAACTGCCCATATAAGTGTAGGTTCATTTTTGTGTTCTCTACTATTTTTTTTAATGGCTGCACCCACAGCACATGGAAATTCCCAGACCAGGGATTGAATCCACGGCAGCAACATATGCCAAAGCTGTGGTAATGATGGATCCTTTAACACACTGTGCTGGGCTGGGGATCGAATCCATGCCTCCACAGTGGCCCAAGCCTCTGTAGTCAGATTCTTAACCCATTACACCACAGTGGGCTTACTATTCTGTTCTATTGATATATGTGTCTGCTTTTGTTTCAGCACCATATTGTTTTGAATACTTTAGCTTTGTAGTACAGTAAAGTCAGGGAGTGATATATCACCAACTCTCTTCTTTTTCAAGATTGTTTTGGCTATTTGGGTAGTGTTTTGATAGAGATTGCATTGAATCTGTAGTTTGCTTGGGATATGATTATTTCAACATTAATTCTTCAAATCTACAAACATAGTATATCTTTCCATCTGTTTGTGTTGTCTTCAGTTTCTTTCAAAAATATTTTATAGTTTTTGGAGTATATGGTTTTCCCTCCTTTGTGATGTTTATTCCTAAATATTATATTCTTCTTGATGTAAGTAGAAAGATTATTTCCTAAGTTCTTTTTGTGATAGTTCATTATTAGTGCATAGAAATGCAACATATTTCTATATATTAATTTTGTATCCTGCAACTATTCCAAATTCATGGATGTGGTTTTGTAGGTTTGTGGGTTTTTTTTTGGATTTTCTAGGTATAATATCATGTTATTGTCAAACAGTGAGAGTTTTACATCTTTCTTTCCAATTTGGATTTCTTACTTTTTCTTATCTAATTGCTGTGGCTAGGAGTCTCAATCTTATGTTAGAAAAAAGTGGTTAGAGTGGGCTTCCTTGTATTGTTAACAATATTAGTGGAAATGCTTTCAGGTTTTCCCAGTTAAATGGTGTTATCTATCATTTTTTCATATATGGCTTTTATTATGTTCCTTAAATACCCTCTTTGTGGAGAGATTTTATCATAAACTATTGTTGAATTTTGCCAAAAGCTTTTTTTTTTTATTTTATGCACCTCTTTAAATGGTCATATTGTTGATTTTATTCTTCAATTTGTTTATGCGATGTATCACATGAATGATTTGTGTATGTTGAACCATCTTTTCATCCCCACAATAAATAACATGTGATCATGGTTTATGACCCTTTTAAGGCATTGTTGCATTTGGTTTGCTAATATTTTGTATGAAATACGTAGCAGTGGTACCTATGTTTATCAGTGATATTGGCCTGTAGTCATTTTTATTGTTTGGAGGTATCTTTGCCTGGTTTTTATGTCAGGGTAACATAAAATAAGACATTGTAAAATGATTTTAGTAGCATTCCTTCTTCTGAAATACTTGTAATAGTTTCAAAAGGATAGTTGCTTATTCTTCTTTAAATGTTTGTTAGAATTCACCAATAAAGCCATCTGTTCTTGGGCTTTTGTGTTTTAGGATTTTATTTATTACTGATTCAATTGTATTACTGATAATTTGTATGTTCATAATTTTTAAAATTTCCTCCCAGTTCATTTTTGGGAGATTTCACATTTCTAGGAATGTGACTTTTTCTTCTAAATTGTCCAATTTTTTAGCATGTAGGTTTTCAAAATAATCTTTTAAGATCTTTTGTATTTCTGTGGTGTTGTTTGTGACTTCTCATTTTTCATTTCAAGTTTATTTAGGGCCCTCTTTATCCTTTTTCTTAGAGTCCAGCTAAGTTTTTATCAATTTTATCTTTCAAAGAACTGTATTTAACTTCATTAATCCTTCCTACTTTTTTTCTCTATTTCATTTATTTTTGTTCTAATCTTTATGATTTCTTTTACTATCTTTTGGAGTGTTCTTTTTTTTTCTCTAGTCCTTTTAGAGATACTGTTAGGTCATTTATCATATTTTTCTCTTATCCTGATGTAAGCTTGTCTATCTATAAATTTCCAAATTTTATATGCTTTTGTTGTATCCTATTTATTTGGTATCATTGTTTTTTCATTTTCAATTTCCTCTAAATATTTTTTTTCAATTTCCTTTTAGATTTGTTCAGGAATCTATCAACTGTTTAGTCACATATTATTTCCCTTCCATGTGGTCAGAAATCTGGTTGGTATGCACTCAATTTTCTTTAATCAACTGAGGCTTATTTTGTGGCCTAGCATGTGTTCTATTCAGAAGAAAAAATGTATATGCACTTGAAAAAAAATGTGTATTCTACTGCCTTTGAATAGACAGCTTTAAATATACTGTACTTAATAATATGTATATATATATATATATATACACATATACTTAATAATATATACATATGTATGTATATACTATTAAGTCCATCTGCTCTAATGTGTTACTTAAGGCCAGTGTTTCCTTTATTGTTTTTCCATATGAAAGATCTGTTCATTGATATTTTAGAGTGTTGGTTACTCCTACTAGTATTGGGTTACTTTGATTTTCTCTCCCTTAATTTTCTGTCAACATTTGCTTTACATATTTAGGTGGTCCTGTTAGTTGAATATATACATGGATCACTTTATCATTATATAATGACTTGCTTTATCTCTTGTAACAATTTTTTAAAGGCTGTTTGGAGAGGAATTCAAGATGTTGGAACAGAAAGACATGGAGAGCATCTCTTCCCAGAAATTCATCAAAAATACATCTATATATGAATGTTCTCACAAAATACCTACTGAACACTGGCAGAAGACCTCTTACAACCAAAGTTGCAAGTGAGATCACCATATAACAAGCTATCTAGTGCAAAATAATAAAAAAGAAAAGATTCACAATTAGACTTATGGCCCTGGGAGAGAGCTCTGTATGTGGAAAAGTATTTTCATCTTTGAAATTTCCTTTCCTAGCTGGGAGGTCATCTGGGGCAGACACAGACCTTCAAAGACTCAGAAAAAGGTGCAGCATCTATATTACAGTTGGCTGAACAGATGGAAAACAGCAGAGATGTTCATGCCATTTCCTCAGCCTAAGATGTTTCCCTATTGGTGCATGGTGAACTGGGCACTTAATCTTAGTTTTAAGAAGAAAGACCTAAGAATATGACTGGAATTGTCTGTGAGGACATAGCCTGAAGGGGCTGGAGTCACAACCAGGTGTATGTGTAGATAGAGTCTGGATCCACCAGAGAAGACAATTTGTTAATGCACGTGAAGAGAGAGCCCAGATATAGCAGCCTAATTTTTGGTGTCATTATAGCTGGTGTGGCACTGCCTCTACTAATTTTGGAAGCATGCAAGAGCTTGCATATTTGTTTGTTGGGGGGGAGGTTGACCACACATGTAGGCAGGACTGTTATGTGAGCCAATCCCTAGGGTTGAAATCTGAGTGGTGTCCTATTGGTTGTGTTATCAATAGATTTACACTGCCACAGCTGGAAGCTTTGTAAACGCAGAACATATAGGATATTTGAATGGATTGCTGATGCACAAGTGGTTGGGAATATCTGATTTTAGTGGCTGTTGGGTTTAGCAGCATTTGCACCTAGAGGCAGACACAGGATCTAAGCTTGTTCCATAGCTTACAAAGTGGCTCCATGTGCATTTTCAGGAGATTACATCCAAAAAAATAGAATATACATTATTTTCAAGGGCATATGGAATATACTCAAGGATTGAACACATACTGGGTCACAAAAGTAACCCAAACAAATTTAAGAATATAGAAATAATTTCAAGTATCTTCTCTAACAATAATGGCGTGAAACTAAATATCAACCACAAGAAAAGAAATGATAAAAACCTGACTACAGGGAGATTATACAACATGCTCCTAAAAAAAATGGGTCAAGGAGGAAATCAAGAAGGAAATTAAAAAGTACCTCTAGGCAAATGATAATGAAGAAACAACAACTTAAAATCTATAGGATGCCACAAAATCAGTGCTCAGAAGGAAATCCATAGAGATACAGGACTTCCTCAGAAAATAAAATCTCAAATTGGCAACTTAATTGACCTCCTAAATAAATTATAAAAAGAAAAATTAAAACCTAAAGTCAGCAGAAGGAAGGAGATCATAAAGATCAGAGAGGAAATCAATAAAACAGAGATTCAAAAACAACAGAAAAAATCAATAAAACCAATAGCTGGTTCTTTGAAAAGGAAACAAAATTGACAAATCTCTGGCCAGGCTCAACAAGAAGAGGAGAGAAAAGAACCAAATAAACAAAATAAGAATCAAAAAAGGAAACATCAAAACAGATACTGCAGAAATAAAAAAAAAACTGAGATAATACTATGAACAATTTTACACTACACATTTGAAAACTTAGAAGAAATGGACAACTTTCTATACACTGACAGCACACCAAAACTGAGTCAAGAAGAAATAGATCAACTGAACAGACCTATCACTAGAAATGGAATTGGATATGAAATAAAAACACCCCCTACAAATAAAAGTCCAGGACCAGATGGCTTCACAGGAGAATTCCACAAAGCATAAAAAGAAGAACTTACATCCATCCCTCTTAAAATTTTACAAAATTTTGAAGAAGAAACACTCTCAGACACTCTATGAAGCCACCATCATCCTAATACCAAAACCAATGTTATTACCAAAAAAATAAAACTATAGGCAAATATATTTGATGAATATAGATGCAAAAATTCTGAAAAAAAATTAGCCAACCAAATCCAACAACATATAAAAAAGATCATAGACCATGAGCAAATGTGATCCATCCCAGGTTCAAAAGATGGTTCAACATATGCAAATCAGCATTATACACCATATTAGCAAAAGAAAATCAAAAACCCCATGATCATTTAAACAGATGTAGATAAAGCATTTGACAAAGTCCAAAATCCATTCATGATAAAAACTCTTACCAAAGTGGGTATAGAGGGAACATACTTTAACATAATCAAAGCCATTTATGACAAACCCATAGCAAATATAGTACTCAATGGAGACAAGCTGAAAGCCTTCCCACTAAAATCTGGAACAAGACAATGATGCCCACTCTCACCACTTTCATTCAACATGGTAGTGGAAATCCAGGCCACAGCAATCAGAAAAACAAAAGAAATAAAAGGCATCCAAATAGGAAGAGAAGAGATAAAACTGTCACTGTATGCAGATGACATGATACTCTATTTAGAAAACCCTAAGGACTCCACACATACACTACTTTAACTGATTAAGGAATTCAGCAAAGTAGCAGGATGCAAAATTAACATTCAGAAATTGATTGCATTTCAGTATGCTAACAATGGAATATTAGAAAAGGAATATAAAAATTCAGTACCTTTTAAAATTGCACACAAAATATTAAATACCTGGGAATAAACCTGACCAGGGATGCAAAAGACTTCTAATCTGATAAATATAAAACATTAAACCAGGACATTAAGAGGATTCAAAGAAATGTAAAGCTATTCCATGTTCCTGGGTTGGAAGAATTAACATCGTATAGATGGCCATACTACATAAAACAATCTACAAAGTCACTGAAATCCCTATCAAATTACCAATGACATTTTTCAGAGAACTAGAACAAACAATCCAAAAATTTATATGGTATCATAAATAACCCAAAATTGCCAAAGCAATTCTTAGGAACAAAAACCAAGCAGCAGGCATAACTCTCACAGTCTTCATGCAATATTACAAAGCTATAGTAATCAAGAGAGCATGGTACTGGTACCAAAACAGACATACAGACCAATAGAATGGAATAGAGCACCCAGAAATAAAACCATACACCTACAGTCAATTATCTTTGACAAAGGAGGCAAGAATATTAAATGGGAAAAAGCATTTTCAGCAAGTGGTGCTGGGAAAGCTGGACAGTTGCATCTAAGTCCATGAAAATGGAACAAACCCTCACAGCACTCACAAAAATAAACTCAAAATGGCTTAAAGACTTATATATAAAAAAGGCACCATCAAATTCCTGGAAGAGAACATAGGCAAAACAAATGTTTTTTTTAGGTGAGACTCCCAAGGCAACAGAAATAAAAGCAAAAATAAACCAATGGAATCTAATCAAACTGACAAGATTTTGCAGAGCAATGGAAACTATATATATATATTTTAAAAGGACAACTTATGGAATGGGAGAAAATAGGTTTTAACAATGCAACTGACAAGAGCTTAATTTCTAAAATATACAAACAACATAAACAACTCAACAGCAAAAAAAAAAAATCAAACTGAATTTTGGGCAAAAGACTTGAAGAAACATTTCTCCAAAAAGGATGTACAGATGGCCAACACACTCATGAAAAAATTCTCAACATCACTAATTGTTAGAGAAATTCAACTCAAAACTTCTATGAGTTTCCACCTCATACTTGTCAGAATGGCCGTCATTAATAAGTCCACAAATAACAAATGCTGGAGAGGGTGTGGAGAAAAGGGAACTCTCCTACTCTGTTGGTGGGAATGCAAATTGGGATACAACCTCTATGGAAAACAGTATGGAGGTACTTCAGAAAACTAAATATAGAACTAAAATATGACCTAGCAATCACACTCTTGGGCATATATCCAGAAAAACTTTCCTTGGAAAAGATACATGGACCCCTGTGTTCATAGCAGCACTATTCAAATAGCCAAGACTACAAACAACGTAAATGTCCATTGACAGATGAGTGCATTATGAAGATGTGGTATAGATACACAATGGAATATTATTCAGTCATATAAAAGAACAAAATGATACTATTTGCAGCAATATGGATGGAACTAGAGACTCTCATGCTAAGTGAATTAAGTTAGAAAGAGAGACAACTACCATATGATATCTCATAACTGGAATTTAATATATGGCACAAATGAACATTTTCAGAGAAAAGAAATTCATGGACTTGGTTGCCAAGTGTAAATAGGAGCTGGCAGGATGGACTGGGAATTTGGGGTAAATAGATGCAAACTTGAGTTTGAAGTAGATAAGAAGTGAGATCTTGAATATAGCACAGGGAACTATATCTGGTCACTTGTGATGTAACATGATGGAGGATAATGTGAGAAAAATATTGTATATATAGATGTGTGTGCGTGTGTGTGTGTGAGTGAGCGACTGGGTCTCTGCTGTACAGTAGAAAATTGACAAACACTGTAAACCAACTATAATAGAAAAAATAAAATTAATTTAAAAAAAGAAACAAAGTGGGTCCATGTATATGACTGTAGCAGTCTCAGTGCTTGATTTCAGCAGACTTGTACAAATGGATATGTGCTGATGGCTATGTGAATATAGTGCCTGAGGAATACTTGGGCCAACTATCCTCATAGTTGGAGTGGTCATAAGTGCAGTGCCAATGATACTGTACGTTTTCAGTCCTCACAACAGGTGACAGTTGATAACTGCGTGCACTTCCCAGTGGACAACTCCTCCAGAGAGAGAGTCATTGGAAGCTGTCAATAGAAGCACTCCAGTCCCACCCACCACACACCACATATTAGATCCATTTTTAAATGGATCTAAGGGCCTCTTTTACAGTAAGTGGGGAGAAAACCTTGCCCCTGACAGGGCTGTGATAACTACAGAGCAAAGGGGAAGCCCCGCTCAACATCTACTGAAGGCTCTGATGACTACAATACCAAACATAATTGCTCTCAATATAATAATGTCCAGCACACACTGAAAAAAAACATGATAGTCATCCATACTAAAAATAGCCCTCATGCCAAATTATTAGACTCATGTAGGCAAAACAGGGATGCTCCCACATATAAAAGCTCATGAAAACCACAGTCAATAACTGTTCCTTCTATATCCTTAGAGTCAGAGAAATACAAGTAAAATTAAGAAGCATTGGAAAACCATGCCCAATAGAAAAATAAAGAGGATTCTACTGGAAGAACAATGAAACAGACCTCTCCAGTATTAGACCCTATGTTCAAAAATTAGGTAATAATAATACCAAATGAATTAAGAAAGGGTATAAATAGAAATGCAGATTAATACACAAAGTAACCAGAAATTATAAAGAGAATTTAATTAAAATTAGCCAGTAGGCACATACAAAATGTTCAACATCACTAATTATTAGAGAATTACAAATCAAAACCACCTAACAACAATCATAATGATTATAATTAACAAGTCAAAAAGCAAGAAATGCTAGAGAGGGTGTGGAGAAAAGAGAAACATCCTTCACTGCTAGTGGGATTGCAAATTGGTACAACAGTATGGAGGAACCTCAGAAAACTAAATATAGAACAACCGTATGGTCCAGCAATACCTCTTCTGGACATGTACCCCTATGTTCAGTGCAGCACAATGAGCAATAGCTAGGTCATGGAAACCACCTAAATGTCCTATGACAGGTGAATGGATTAAGGTGTGGTACATACATAAAATGGAATACTAATCAGTCACAAAAAAAGACAAAATAATGACATTTGAAGCAACATGAATTCACCTAGAGATTCTCATACTAATGGAAGTAAGTCAGAAAGGGAAAGACAAACAGCATGGGATATCACTTATATATGAAATTTAAAATATGGCACAAATGATTCTATCTATAAAACAGAATAGATCACGGCCATGGAGAGCAGACTTTTGGTTGTCAGGGGAGGTGTGGGGGGGAGTGGAATGGAGGGGAGTTTGGAGTTAGTAGATGCAAACTGTTACATTTGAAATGCATAAGAAATGGGGTCCTACTCCAATGTACAGGGAAAATGTACAATCTCTTGGGTTGGAATGTGATGGGAGATGGTATAAAAATTTTAGAAAAATCATTTGCTGGGAAAAAGTTTAGCTAAAGACAATAGCAACATGAATAATGCAGAAAAATGAATATGTTATCTTGAGGACAGAATAACGGAGAATAGAACAGAAGACAGACAAATTTAAAAAAGTGAAATGAATATATGAGAACTATGGGATAACATAATGCATGCCAATCTATGCACAATAAAAATCCCAGTGCGAGAAGAAAGATAAAAGGGGATCAACATGTTCTTCAAGAAGTTATGGGAGTTCCCGTCATGGCTCAAGTTTAACGAATCCGACTAGGAACCATGAGGTTGTAGGTTCAATACCTGACCTTGCTCAGTAGGTTAAGGATCTGGCATTGCTGTGAGCTGTGGTGTAGGTTGCAGACGTGGCTTGGATCCCATGTTCCTGTGGCTCTGGCATAGGCTGGTGACTACAGCTCTGATTCGACCCCTAGCCTAGGAACCTCCATATGGCATAGGAGTGGCCCAAGTGGCAAAAAGACAAAAAAAAAAAAGAAGAAGTTATGGATTAAAATTTCCCAAACTTAAAGATGATAACATATAACCAGATACAGAAAAGATAGAGGGTCAACAAGATGAATTCAAGTAGATCTACACCAAGGGGTATTATAATTAAGATGGCAAAACTTAATGAGAGAACTCTAAAGGCAGCAAGAGAAAAACAAAGTGTTATTTACAAGGGAAACTTTGTAAGGTTGTCAGCTTATTTCTCTACAGAAAGAGAATGACAAGATATATTCAAACTCCTGAAATGGAACATTGTTTCCTCAGGGATACCAGTTGGGTTTATTACTAAGCCACAACAGGAACACCTGGAACATCTTTTTTCATCCTTGTATTTTCAATCTGGATGTGTCCCTAGAACTGAAATGTGTCTCTTGTAGATAGCATATATATGGGTTTTATTTTCTGTTCCATTCATCAGTCAATTTTTTTTTTTTGGTTGAAATATTTAGTCCATTTAACTCTAAGGTGTTCTTATTGCATGTTGTTATTTGTTTTGGATTTTTTTCAATATAATGATTTTTTATTTTTTTTCCATTATAACTGGTTTACAGTGTTCTGTAAATTTTCCCTCATGGCTCAGTGGAAATGAAACTGACTAGCATTCATGAGGACCAGATTCAATCCTTGGCCTAGCTCAGTGGGTTAAGGATCCAGCATTGCTGTGGTTATGGTGTAGGTGGGCAGCTACAGCTCCAATTCTACCCCTATCCTAGGAACCTCCATATGACATAGGTGTGACCCAAAAAAGACACCCCCCAAAATTTCTGGACTTGTTTTTGTTGGTATTATATCTTTCTTTCTCTCCTCTTGTGGTTTGATGACTATCTTTTGTGTTGTGTTTAGATTGACTTTTATTATTTGTATGTGTGTCTATTTTAGATTTTTGGTTTGCAGTTACCATGAGGTTTTGATACAAGAATCTATATGTATATGAGATTGTTCTAAGTTGTTGGTCTCTAATTTGCAAATATATCCTCAGTATCCTGCATTTGTACAATCATCTTTTCATGATTGCTGGTTTTGGTATTGCATTTGTGTGTGTATTATTTAATAACTTAACTATATATTTTCCTTTACAGTGAGCCTTTTCACTTGTAATTTTTCTGCTTCTAGTTGTGACCCTTTCTTTTTCAAACATAAGAAATTCCTTTATTATTCGTTGTAAACCTGGTTTAGTGGTGCTGAATTCACTTAGCTTTTGCTTGTCTGTAAATCTTTTGATTTCTCCTTCAAAATGCTTGAGAGCCTTGCTGGATAGAGTACTCTTAGTTGTAAGGTTTTTTCCTTTCATCAATTTAAGTGTACTGTGCCATGACCTTCTGGCCTGCACTTTCTGCTGAAATATCACCTGATAACTTTATCAGGGTTCCTTTGTATGTTATTACTTGCTTTCCTCTAGCTACCTTCGGTATCTTCTCTTTTTCTTTTTCTTTTTGTCTCTTTGATTTGTATGTGTCTTAGGTGCATCTCCTTGGAATTATTCTATACATCATTCATTGTGCATCCTAGATTTGAGTGAGAGATTCCTTTCCCATATTTGGGGAGTTTTAGGGTTTTGTCTCTTCAAATATTTTCTCCGGCCATTCTTCTCTCTCTTCTCCTTCCAGTACTCCTATAATTCCAATGTTTATGCACATAATGTTGTACCAGAGTTCTCATAGACTTCCCCATTTCTAGTCATACTTTCTTCTTTATCCTGTCCCATGTCAATGATTACTACTAGTCGAAGTTTCCACCTCACTTATTCATTCTTCTTCCTCTTATATTCTGTTCTTGCGTCTTTCTAGTGAAGTTTAAAATTTCAGTTATTTTATTTTTCATCTTTTCTTGTTTAAACTTTAAGTTTTCTCTTTCTTTGTTCGGTCTTTCTTGGAATTTATCTGTATTTGCCTCCAGTTTTTTCCAACATCTTGGATCATCTTTATCATTATTACCCTCAAATTTTTACAAGGAAGTTGCTTAAATCAAATCAATATAGCTATCTTCTGTTTTTTGTTTTTTTTTTCTTGTTCCTTATTCTGGCCCAGATTTCTCAACTGTTTCATTTTGTCTAGCTTTCTGTGTGGTCTTATTTTTTCAGGCTAGAGGACTTTAGCCTCTCTTTATTCTGGTGTCTCCCTCCTTGTGGGTGAATTTGAATTAGGGGCTGGTGGCAGGCTTTCTGTTTGGAGGTACTGGTGCTTGACCACTGGTAGGTGGAGCTGAGCCTTGTACCTTTGTGGGTGGGACTTTGCCTCCGGGTGCTTCAGAGGTTGCATAGTCCTAGGAAGACTTTAGGCAGCCTGTGGGTTAATGATTGTGGCTGTTTTCCCATCCTTTTTGTTTGTTTGTTTGTTTTGCCTTGGGATTCTCAGTCCTTATGAGTTGGGCAAGATTTTCCAAAATGGCAGCTTCCAGTAGAGCTCACTGATTATTCCTGGGACCTCTGCATCCAAGTAGGAGATTTTAACACCCCACTGACTTCAATGGAAAATCTTTACCTGTATAAAATCCAAAAGATAATAGAGATCATAAATGACATGATGTAATATTTAGATTTAATTTATATTTTCACACTATTATATAAAAAACCCAGAATACTTCCTTTTCAATGCATATGGGAAATTCTCTGTGATAGCCCATGTACTAGGACACCAAAAAAAATACAAAAAAATATTTAATAGAATGGAAATTATTTCAAGCATATATTCTAGTCACAATGTTATGAAACTAAAATCAAACATGGGGGGATAAATGGAAAGAGAACAAACTCTTGGAGACAAAACAACATGCTACTAAAAAAATAGTCCAAAAATAATTTCAAAGAAATCATAAAATACCTCAACACTAACAAAATTGAAGACAAATCTTACAAGAACTATGAGATGCAACAAAAGGAGTTCTGAGATGGATGATTATAGTGATTCAGAACTTCCTTAAGAAACAGGAAAAATCCCAAATAAACAATATAATCTATCACCTAAAATATTATAAAAATATGAAGAAAACTCAAAGCTAGCAGAAGGAAGGAAATGTTAAAAATTCCAAAGGAAATAAATAAAATAATATAAAAAGACTAGAGTAGACCAAAAAAAACCTGTTTTTTTTTAAAATATAAAAAATACTAATAATTTTTTTAGCCAGGTTCATGAAGAAGAAAAGTGAGAGCACCTAAATTAAAAAAAAATAAGAATGATAGGAAGAAATAGCAATTGATACCACATAAATACAAAAAATATCATAAAAGAATACTATGAACATTTATATGCCAGCACATTTTATGACCTAGAAGAAATGAACAAGTCTCTAGGAACCTGCAGAGTGTAATAATTTAGTTAAGAAAAAACATAATTTGAACAGACCAATTACTATAAGTGAAATTGAATCAATTACTGTAAGTGAAATTAAAAACATAAAAATAAACACAAACAGCTCCTGAAAAGTCCAGGAACAGAGGCATTCGCATACAATTCTACCAAACATGCTAAAACAAACTTATACTGATTATTTTCAAACTCTTCCAAAAGACTGAAAAGGAGGGAACACTCTCAGAGTCTTGCTATGAAACTACAATTACCCTTTTACCAAAACTAGAGAAAAAAAGACCCTACAAAAAAGAAAATTACAGGACAATATCCTTGAGGAATATAGATAAAAAAAGTTTAATGAAAATATTAGCAAACCCCATCCCAAAACATGTAAAAATGATTATACACCATGATAAATTTGAATTCATCTCAATTTCATAAGGACGGTTCATCATAATACAAATCACTCAATTGATACACTCCATCAGCTTAAGAAAAGAAAAAAATAATCTCAAAAGATTTATAAAAACATTTGATAAAATTTAGTATTCATTTTTTATAAGACCTCTTACCAAAGTGAGTATAGAAGGAACATATCTCAACACAATAAAAGATATTTGTGACAACATCACAGCCAATATAATACTCACCAGTGAAAAGCTGAAACCCATTGTGCTAAAATACAAAACAAAGCAAGGATAACCACTCTCACCACTTCTATTCAACGGGACTTGTACTCCTAGCCACATCATTTAAACAACAGGCAAAAAACAAAAATGTGTTCACTTTGGAAGAGAATAGGTAAAACTGTCATTATATGCAAACAATATCATACTCTTTAGAAAACCCTAATGACTATACGTAATCTACTAAAAGATAAATTCATTCAGCAAAATAACAAGATATAAGATTAATAAACAGAAATCGGTTGCTTTCTGTTTATGTGACAATGAAATATCAGAAAAGGAAAGTAAAAAACTTTTTCTATTAAAAGCTTATCAACACAGAATGGGAGAAAATCTTTGCAAATGAATCAAATGACAAGGGATTAATCTCCAAAATCTATAAACACATTCTCTAGCTCAATACCAAAAAAACAAACAACCCCTCAAAAAATGGACGGAAAATCTAAACAGACAATTCTCCAAAGAAGACATACAGATGGCCAAAAAACACATGAAAAGATGTTCCACATCACTCATTATTAGAGAAATGTAAATCAAAACCACTATGAGGTACCACCTTACACCAGCCAGAATGGCCATCATCAAAAAGTCTACACACAATAAGTGCTGGAGAGGGCGAGGAGAAAAAGGAACCCTAGTACACTGTTGGTGGGATTCTAAATTGATGCAACCACTGTGGAAAACATAATGGAGTTTCCTCAGAAAACTAAACATAGAGCTACCATTTTATCCAGCAATCCCTCTCCTGGGCATCTATCCAGAGAAAAGCATGACTCAAAAGACATATGTACTCTGATGTTCATTGCAGCACTATTTGCGATAGCCAAGACATAGAAACAACCTAAATGTCCATTGACAGAGGAGTGGATCAAGAAGAAGTGGTACATATATGCAATGGAATATTACTCAGCCATTAAAAGAATGAAATACTGGCATTTCTAGCAACATCATGCTAAGTGAAATCAGCCATACACTGAGACACCAACATCAAATGCTTTCACTGACATGTGGCATCTGAAAAAACGACAGACTGAATTTCTTTGCAGAACAGATACTGACTCACTGACTTTGAAAAACTTATGGTCTCCAAAGGAGACATTTTGGGGAGTGGAGGATGTGCTGGTGTTGTGGGATGGAAATCCTATAAAATTGGATTGTGATGATCATTGTACAACTACAAATGTAATATATTCATTGAGTAATAAAAAAGCTTATCAAAAATAAAATCCATAGGAATAAGCCTGAGCAAAAGGACTTATAAAGTTTTTTGAAGGAAATGAAGGTTGTTCAAATTAACAGAAATATATTACATGCTCTTGGATTGGAATAATTAATATATATATATATATTTTGTCTTTTGTTGTTGTTGTTGTTGTTGCTATTTCTTGGGCCGCTCCCGCGGCATATGGAGGTTCCCAGGCTAGGGGTCGAATCGGAGCTGTAGCCACCAGCCTACGCCAGAGCCACAGCAACGTGGGATCCGAGCCGCGTCTGCAACCTACACCACAGCTCACGGCAATGCCGGATCGTTAACCCACTGAGCAAGGGCAGGGACCAAACCCGCAACCTCATGGTTCCTAGTCAGATTCGTTAACCACTGCGCCATGACAGGAACTCCTGGAATAATTAATATTTTTAAAATAAGCATTCCCCCAAAGCTATCTACATATTAAATATTATACCTATCAAATTATGCATCACATTTTTCACAGAAATTGACAAATACTCCTAAAATTTATATGCAACAATAGGAGACCCAGAAATCCCAAAGCGATTTCTCTAAAACAAACATAACAAGACAAAACAAAAGCAGCCAAGGCATAACCTTTCTAGACTTCAAACAATACTACAAAGCTACAGTAATCAAAACAATGCAGTATTACCAGAAAAGAGACATGTGCATCAATGGAAACTAATAGAGAGCCCATAATTAAGCCCAAAGACAAATGATCAATTGATCTTTGTCAAATAAGGCAAGAATATACAATAGAAAAATACATTCACTTATGCAAGTGATATTGGGAAACTGGACAGTTCCATGTAAATTAATTAAGTTAGAACTCTTCCTTACAATGCACAAAAATAAACTCAAAATGTCTTGAATACTTAAATATAAGACATGACATTATAAAACTCCTAGAAGAAAAATAGGAAAATATTCTAAGACATAAAATGTAGGAATATTTTCTTAGGTCTGTTTCCTAAGGGAAAGTAAGTAAGAATGAACAAACAAACAAAACCAAATAGAATTTACTCAAGGTCATAATCATTTGACCAGAAAAGAAAACCATAAACAACATGAAAAGACATCAGACAGAATAGGGGGAAACATTTTCCAATGCTGTGACTATCAAAGGCTCAATTTCCAAAATTTATGAGTTGCTTAAAAAACTCAATATCAAAGGAAATAAAAAAATAAAAAATCCAATCAAAAATTGGGAAGAATACCTAAATAGGATTTTCTCCAAAGAAATTTAAATGGCCAATAGGCACATTAAAAAATGTTCAACAATGCTAATTATTAGAGAAATACAAATCAAAATTACCATACCATATTACTTCACCATAGTCACAATGGTTATAATAAGATAGTCTACAAATAATAAATTCTGGAGATGGTGTGGATAAAAGGAAACTTTCCTACACTGCTGGTGGAGTTATCAATTTGTGCAACCACTATGGAAAAGAGCATGGAGGTTCCTCAAAAAAAAAAACTAACATAAAACCCAGCAATACTACTCCTGCACATATATTCAAAGAAAACTCTAACTTAAAAATGATATATGCATTTCAATATTCATATCAGCACTTCTTAAAAGCCAAGACATGGAAGCAAACTAAATACCCATCAGCAAAGGAACGTGAAAAGAAGATGTGGTATGTATGTATGTATATAGGAATACTAATCATCCATAAAAAGAATGAAATACTTATATTCACATACCACTCATCCGTAAAAATAATGAAATAATACCATTAATCACAACACAGATGGAACTAGAGATTTTCATACAAAGTGAAGTAAGTTAAAAGAAAAATACAACATATTATTTTATATAATATATTGTAAATATGTAATATAATATATAAAATGTTACAAATGAACTTATATATAAAACAGAAATATATTTATGTAGGAAATTAAATTATGGTTTTCAAAGAGAAAAAGACTTGTGCAAGAGGGGAGTTCCCATCATGGCTCAGGAGAAACAATTCTGACTAATATTCATGAGGGTGTGGTTTCAATCCCTGGCCTCACTCAGTGGGTCAGGGATCTGGCACTGCTGTCAGCTGCGCTGTTGGTCACAGATGTGGCTCAGATCCTTTGTTGCTGTGGCTGAGGCATAGGCTGGCAGCATAGCTCTGATTTAACCCCAGCCCAGGTATTTCTATATGCTGCAGGTGTGGCCTTAAAAAACAAAACAAAACAAAACAAAACTTAAAACATGTCAAGAGATAAAATAGGAGTTGGGATTAGCCAAACTACTCTATATAAAACAGATTAACATCCAGGTTCTAATGTATAGCATAGCAAACTATATTCAGTATCCTGTGATAAACCATATTGGAGGATAATATGAAAAATTATAAACATGCACACATAAATACATCACATTGATCTACACCAGAAACTAACAACACAACATTTAAATATACTTTAAGCAAAAAGACTACTTTTATTAGATTATAGTTGATTTATAGCTTTGTGTCAATTTCTGCTGTACAGCATAGTAACCAATTAATATATATATATATATATACACATTATATTTCTCATACTCTCTTAGATCATACTCTCTTATATCCAAGAAGTTGGATATAGTTTTCTGTGCTGTACAATAAGACCTTATTTCTCATCCATTCTAAATGTGATACCTTCTATCTACCAAAACCCAAATCCCCATGTCCATCCCACTTCCTCCCCGCTCCCTCTTGGCAACAAGACTCTATGTCTACGGGTCTGTTTCTGTTTTGTAGATAGTTTAGTTTGTGCCATATTCTAGATCCACATAAAAGTGATGTAGATGGTATTTGTCTTTCACTTTCTGACTTACTTGACTTAGTATGAGAATCTCTATTTGCATCTGTGTTGCTGTGAATGGCATTATTGAATTCTTTTTAATAGCTGAATAGTACTCCTTTGTATATGTAAACCACATATTCTTAATCCATTCACCTGCTGATGAACATTTAAGTTGTTTCCATGACTTAGATATTGTGACTAGTGCTGCAATGAACATAGGGGATCAGGTTCATGTAGTTTTTGAATAAAACTTTGACTGGATATGTGCTCAGGAGTGGGATTGCTGGATGATATCATAGTTCTATATTTATTTTATGAGGTACTTCCATACTGTTTTCCATAGGGATTAGGCAAATTTACATTCTCCCCAGGAATGAGTTTCTCCACATTTTTCCAGTATTTATTTGTAGACATAGGTGTGTTGGCACCTCATTACAATTTTATTTTATTTATTTATTTATTTTATTTATTTTTTTTTCTATTTCTTGGGCTGCTCCTGTGGCATATGGAGATTCGCAGGCTAGGGGTCCAATCGGAGCTGTAGCCACCGGCCTACACCAGAGCCACAGCAATGCAGGATCCAAGCCGCGTCTGTGACCTACACCACAGCTCACAGCAATGCTGGATTGTTAACCCAGTGAGCAAGGGCAGGGATCAAACCCGCAACCTCATGGTTCCTAGTCAGATTCGTTAACCACTGCACCATGACTGGAACTCCCTCATTACAATTTTAGTCTGCATTTCTCTAATAATTAGTGATGTAGAGAATTTTTTCATTTGCCTACATCCTATTTGAATGACTCTTTGGAGACATGACTATTTACGTTTTCTGGCCAGTTTTCAATAGCATTGTTTTTTTGTTATTGCTATTGTCTTTTTTTTAATGGTTTATTTTTTTATGCATACAATTTTGAGTTTAATGTTTTCTTTATTTAATGAATTTTATTACTTTTATAGGTGTGCAACAATCATCACAACCAAATTTCACAGCATGCCCATCACAAAACTTCAGTGCATCCCCCAACCCCACAACTGTCTCCTTTGGAAACCATAAGTTTTTCAGTCTGTGAGTCAGTATCTGTTCTGCAAAGTTCATTGTGTCCTTTATTTTAAATAACACATGCAAGTGATAGTATTTGATATTGGTGTCTCATTGTCTGACTAACTTCACTTAGCATCATAATTTCTAAGTCCATACATGTTGATAAAAATGCCAGTATTTCGTTTCTTTTAATGGCTGAGTAATATTCCATTGTGTATATGCACCATGTCTTCTTTATCCACCCCTCTGTTGATGGACATTTAGGTTTTTTCCATATCTTTGCTATTGCAAATAGTGCTGCAATGAACATTAGAGTACATATGTCTTTTGAGTCATGCTTTTCTCTGGATAGATGCCCAGTAGAGAGATTCCTGGATCAAATGGTAGCTCTATTTTTAGTTTTCTGAGGAATCTTCATACTGTTTCCACAGTTGTTCCATCAATTTACATTCCCATCAACAGTGTAGTAGGGTTTCTTTTTCTCACACCCTCTTCAGAACTTATTGTAGAAGTTTTGTAACATCAAAAATTATAGAATTTTTGATGATGGCCATTCTGGCTGTGTAAGGTGGTACCTCATAGTGGTTTTGATTTACATTTCTCTAATCATGAGTGATGTGGAACATCTTTTCATGTGTTTTTTGGCCATCTGTATGTCTTCTTTGGAGAATTGTCTGTTTAGATTTTCTGTCCATTTTTTGAGGGGTTGTTTGTTTTTTTGGTATTGCACTGTAGGAGGTGTTTATAGATTTTGGAGATTAATCCCTTGTCAGTTGATTCATTTGTGAAAATATTCTCCCATTCTGGAGGTTGTCTTTTTGTTTTGTTTAGGGTTTCCTTTGTTGTACAAAAACTATTAAGTTTAATTATGTCCCATTTGTTTATTTTTATTTTTACTGTCATTACTCTAAGAGGTGGATCTGAGAAGATGTTGCTGTCATTTATGTTGGAGAGTTATTGGCCTATGTTTTCCTCTAAGAGTTTTACATTATATGGCCTTATATCTAGGTCTTTAATCCATTTTGAGCTTATTTTTGTGTATGGTGTTAGGAAGTGGTCTAATTTCATTCTTTTACATGTGGCTGTCAGTTTTCCCAGCACCACTTATTGAACAAGCTCTCTTTTCTCCATTGTATGTTCTTGCCTCCTTTGCCATAGATTAGTTGACTGTAGGTGTGTGGGTTTAATTCTGGGCTTTCTATCCTGTTCCAATGATCTATTTTTCTGTTTTTGTGCCAGTACCATATGGTTTTGATGACTGTTGCTTTGTAGGATAGTCTGAAGTCTGGGAGCCTGATTCCTCCAGCTCCATTTTTCTTTTTCAGGATGTCTTTGGCTATTCTGGGTCTTTTGTGTTTCCAAACAAACTTTAAAATATTTTGTTTGTGTTCTTTGAAAAATATCCTTGGCAGTTTGATAAGGATTGCATTGAATCTGTAGATTGCCTTGGGTAGTATAGTCATCTTGATAATATTAACTCTTCCAATCCAAGAACATGGTATGTCTTTCCATCTATATGTGTCATCTTTGATTTCTTTCATCAGTGTCTTATAGTTTTCAGACTACAGGCCTTTTGTCTCTTTAGGTAGGTTCATTCCTAGGTATATTATGATTTTGGAAGCAATGGTAAATGGGATTGCTTCCCTAATTTCTCTTTCTGATCTTTCATTGTTAGTATATAGAAATGAAGTCAATTTCTGTATAATAATTTTGTATCCTGTGACTTTGCCAAAATCATTGATGAGCTCTAACCTCCTATATCAAAACTTCAGGGCAACTGCAAACCAAAAATCTGCAATTGATACACAGACAAATAAGGAATTTAACTCAAATACTACAATAAAGATAGTCATCAAACCACAGGAGGAGAGAACAAGAAAAGAAGGGAATAATAAAGAGCAACAAAAACAAATCCAAAACAGTTAATAAAATGGCAATAAGAACATACATATCAATAATTACCTTAAATGTTATGGAATAAAAGCCCCAACCAAAAGACATAGGCTGGCTCAATGGATATAAAAACAAGACCTATATATACCTATATATATATATATATATATATGCTGTCTTCAAGAGACCCACTTCATTTATAGGGACACATACAAATTGAAAGTGGTAGGATGCAAGAAAATATTTCATGCAAACGGGAATCAAAAGAAAGCTGGAGTAGCAATACTCATATCAGAGAAAATAGACCTTAAAATGAAGAATATTTTAAGAGACAAGGAAGGACACTACATAATGATCAAAGGATGAATCCAAGAAGAAGATATAACAATTTTAATTATCTATGGACCCAAAATATGATCACCACAATATTTATGGCAACTGCTAACAATCTTAAAAGGAGAAATTGACAATAACACAAAAATAGTGGGGGAATTTAACACCCCAGTTATACAAATGGACAGATCATCCAGACAGAAAATCAATAAGGAAACACAGGCCCTAAATGAAGTATTAGATCAAATGGATTTAATAGATATTTATAGGACATTTTGTCCAAAAGCAACAGAATACACATTCTTCTCAAGTGCACATGGAACATTCTCTAAGATGGATCACATCCTGGGCAACAAATCAAGCCTTGATAAATTTAAGAAAAATTAAATCATATCAAGCATCTTTTCCAACCACAATGCCATATGACTAGAAATCAACAAGAAAAAAAAATGCAAAAAACACAAACACGTGGAGACTAAACAACATACAACTAAACAAAAAATGGATCACTGAAGAAATCAAAGAGGAAATTAAAAAATTCCTAGAAGCAAATGACAACAAAGATATGACACTCCAAAACCTATGGGATGCAGCAAAAGCTGTTCTAAGAGGAAAGTTTATAGCAATACAAACCTACTTTAGGAAACAAGAAAAAGCTCAAATCAACAAGATAACTTTATATCTAAAGCAGCTAGGAAGAGAAGAACAGACAATACCTAAAGTTCATAGAAGAAATGAAATCATAAAGATCAGAGCAGAAATTGATGAAATAGAAATGAAGAAAACCATAGAAAGATCAATGAAAAGAAAAGCTGGTTCTTTGAAAAGATCAACAAAATTTATAATCACTTACCCAGACATCTCAAGAAAAAAATAGAGGACTCAAATCAATAAAATAAATGAAAAAGGAGAAGTAACAAGCACATCACAGAAATGCAAAGGATCATGAGATAGTACTGTATGCAACCATACACCAATAAAAGGGAAGCCTTAGAAGAAATGGACAAATTCTTAGAAAAGTACCGTCTTCCAAGACTAAAACAAGATGAAATAGAAAAAAAAAATGAATGGACCACTCACAAGTACTGAAATTGAAATTGTTATTAAAAAACTTCCAACCAACAAAAGTCTAGGACCAGATGGCTTTACAGGCAAATTCTGTCAAATATTTAGAGAAGAGATAACACATATCCTTCTGAAACTATTCCAAAAAATTGCAGAGGAAGGGACACTCCCAAACTCACTCTATGAGGCCAACATCACCCTGATACCAAAACCAAACAAGGATACTACAAAAATACAAAACTACAGGCCAATTTCGCTGATGAATATGGATGCAGAAATCCTCAACAAAATACCAGCAAACTGAAGCCAAAAATACGTTGAAAGGATTGTACATCATGATCAAGTGGGATTTATCCCAGGGATGCAAGTATTCTTCAATATCCACACATCCATCACTGTGATACACCACATTTACATACTGAAGAATAAAAACCATATGATCCTCTCAATCGATGCAGAAAAAGCCTTTGACAAAACCCAACACCGATTTCTGATAAAAACCCTTCAGAAAGAAGGAACCTACCTCAACATAATAAAGGCCATATATAATAAACCTACAGCTAACATCATTCTCAATGGTGAAAAGCTGAAAGAATTCCCACTGAGATCAGGAACAATACAGGATGTCTGCTCTGGCCACTACTACTCAACATAGTTTTGGAAGTCCTAGCCACAGCAATCAGAGAAGTAAAAGAAATCAAAGGAATCCAAATTGGAAAGGAAGAAGTAAAACTATCACTATTTGCAGATGACATGATAGTATACCTAGAGAATCCTAAATATTCTACCATAAAAATGTTAATTATTTGTTGAGTTTAATTTTTTCCCATTGGTTTATTTTTATTTTTAGTGTTCTTATTCTATTAGGTAAACAAGAGGATGCTGTGATTAATGACATAGAATGTTTTGTGTTTTCCTCTAAGAGATTTATATTATCTGGCCTTACATTTATTCATTTAATCCACTTTGAGGTTTTTTTTTTTTGTCATGGTGTTAGAAAATGTTCTAATTTCATTATTTTACATATAGCTGTCCAGTTTTCCCAGCACTACTTATTGAAAGGACTGGCTTTCCTCCGCTGTGTGTTCTTGGCTCTTTATCATATATTAGTTGACAGTAGGTTCTTGGGTTTATTTCTAGGCTTTCTCTCCTGTTCCATTGAACTTTATTTCTGTTTTTGTGTCAGGAATATACTGTTTTGATGACTGTTCCTTTGTAGTATAGTCTGATTTCAGCGAGCATGATTCCTCCAATTTTATTTTTTCTTTTACAATATTTCCCTTGATTTTTA
This sequence comes from Phacochoerus africanus, assembly GCF_016906955.1. NCBI lineage: Eukaryota > Metazoa > Chordata > Mammalia > Artiodactyla > Suidae > Phacochoerus > Phacochoerus africanus. Next base: position 55,997,551 of record NC_062547.1, on the reverse strand, counting down.
TGGACTTTTGTGTTCCCATATACATTTTCATATATTTTGTTGTAGTTCTGAGAATAATATCATTGCTAATATGATAGAGATTTCACTAAATGTATAGATTGCCTTGGCTAGTATAGTCATCTTGACAATATAGATTCTTCCAATTCAAGAGCATGGTATATTTTTCGATCTTTTTTGTCATCTTTGATTTCTTTCATCAGTGTCTTAGAGCTTTCAGAGTACTAGTCATTTGTCTCTCCAGGTAGATTTATTCTAGTTATATTATTCTTTTCGATGCTATGGTAAATGGTATTGTTTTCCTAATTTTTATATGTGATCTTTGATTGTTAGTATATAGAGATGCTATCAATTTCTGTGTTCTAGTAGCATATTTAGGATTTTTTTATAGTATATAGTATAATGTCATTTGTGAGGATGATAGCTTTAGGGCTGTGTTTTCATTTTGGATTCCTTTTATTTCTTCTTTAGTTGCCATGCCTAGGTTTTACAAAAGCATGATAAAAAAAAGTGGTGAGAGTGGACATCCTGTGTTGTTCCTGGGATCTTAGCAGATATGTTTTGCATTTTTCACCATAAAGAATAATGTTAGTTGTGGGTTTATGATATATAGCTTTTATTATGTTGGGCTGGGTTCCCTCTATACCCACTTTATGGAGAGTTTTTATCAGAAATAGGTGCTAAATTTTATCAAAATATATTCAAATGGTAATATTGTTTGATGATGAGGTTTGTTATACAGATTGACTTGCAGATACTGAAGAATACTTGCATCTCTGGGATAAGCCTCCCTTGATCATGGTGTTTGATCTTTTTAATATATAGTTGGATTCAGTTTGATAATTGCTGTTGAGGATATTTGTGTCTAGGTTCATCAGTGATTTTGGCCTGTAATTGTGTGTGTGTGTGTGTGTGTGTGTGTGTGTGTGTGTGTGTGTATGTGGTATCTTGTTCAGTTTTGGTATCAGAGAAATGGTGGCCTCATAAAATGAGCTGTGGATTGTTAGTTCTGAAATTCTTTGGCTGGTTTTCAGAAGAAGAGTTAACTCGTTTCTGCATGTTTAATAGAATTTCCCTGTGTAGCCATCAGGTACTGGACTTTTGTTTTAAGTAAGGTTTTTTTTTTATCATATTTTCAATTTCAGCACTATTCATATTGGTCTATTCATATTTTCTAATTTTTTCTTGGTTCAGTCTTGATAGTTTGTACCTTTGTAAGAATCTGTCCATTTCTTTTAGATTGGCCATTTTATTGGCAAATAGTTGTGCGTAGTAATGTCTTAGGATCCTTTGTATTTCTGTGATGTCAGTTGTAACTTCTTTTTCATTTCTAATTGTATTGATTTGAACCCCCAAAATTTATCAATTTTTTGGTCTTTTCAACTAACCAACTTTTGTCATTTACCTTCTCTACTGTTTTATCTCTATTTTATTTCTTTCTTCTTTGATATTTCTGATTTTTTTCCTTCTACTAATTTTAGGCTTTGTCTGTTCTTTCTCTAGATGTTTTATTTGGATGGTTAGGTTATTTAATTGAGCTTTTTCTTTTTTCCCAAGATAAGTTTAAATTGTTATAAACCTCCGTCCTTGAATGGTTTTTAATGTGTTCTACAGGTTTATTTTTTATTTTATTTTATTTTATTTTATTTTATTTTATTTTATTTTATTTTATTTTATTTTATGTCTTTTTAGGGCTGTACTTGCAGCATATGGAAGTTCCTAGGATAGGGGTCAAATTAGAGATGCAGCTGCTCTCCTATGCCACAGCCACATAAATGTGGGATACAAAACACATCTCTGACCTACACCACAGCTCATGGCAATGGCAAGGATTGAACCTACATCCTCATGGATACTAGTCAGGTTTGTTAACACTGAGCCACGTGGGCACTCCCCATAGGCTTTGGATCAATGTAAATACATTGTCATTTGTTTCTAGGTATATTTTGATTTACTCTTTGATTTCTTCACTGTTAATTTGTTGTTTAGGAACATATCACTCAGCTTCCAGGAGTTTTTTTTTTGTTATTTTTTTTTCTTGTAGTTGATCTCTGGTCTCATAATATTTTGGTCAGAGAAAATGTTGGAAATGATTTTTTTTCCCATTTTTTAAAATTATAGTTGATTTTTAATGTTCCTTCAATTTCTGCTGTACAGCAAAGTGACCTAGCCACACTCACACTTATGTTCTATTTTTTAATAATATCTTCCATCGTGTTCTAACCAAAGAGGCTGGGAGTATTTCACCTATTTAAAATTTATCAAGACTTGATCTGTGGCCCAAGTTGTGATCTATCCTGTAGAATATTCCATCTTCACTTGAGAAGAATGTATATTCTACTGCTGTGGGATGGGATGCTCTGTAAATATCAGTTACATCTATCTGGTCTTGTGTATCATTTAAGGCTGGTGTTTGCATATTGATTTTCCATTTGGATGATCTGGAAGTGGGGCACTAAATTCCGCTACTACTATTTCTTTTTTGTCTTTTTGTCTTTTCTAGGGCTGCTTCCATGGCATATGGAGGTTCCCAGGCTAGGGGTCAAATTGGAGCTGTAGCTGCTGGCCTATGCCAGAGTCACAGCAACACAGGATCCGAGCCGTGTCTGTGACCTATACCACAGCTCACAGCAATGCCAGATCCTTAACCCACTGAGCAAGGCCAGGGATTGAACCCTCAACGTCATAGTTCCTAGTCGGATTTGTTAACCACTGAGCCACAACGGGAACTCCAGTCCCCCACTATTATTGTGTTGCTGTCATAATCCTCCATTAATGGCTCTTAGCATTTGCCTCATTTATATATTGTGGCGCTCCTATGTTGTGTGCATATATGTTTAAAATTTTGATATCTTCTTCTTGGATTGATCTTTTTATCATTATGTGCTGGAGTCCAGCTCCAGCAGCCAGGGATGCGCACCCTATCGGGAATGGACGGGGTCGGTGAATGCACACGGAGACAGCCTCTTTGTCTCTTTTTCAGAGTGCTGGACTGCTCAAATTTTATTGGCATAGATGATTATTTATATAGACAGTTTTTAATTATACCACAATGCTAAAAGTACACCTGAAGGTTAAGTTCTAAAGGTTAACTTTTAGATTATGTTTTCTGATGATATGGTACAGTAGTTATGCATTATGTTCTAAGATCTTTAATTAAAACTAAGATCAATAAGCACAAAACATCATGATTACAAAACATCATATGAAAATAAGAGGATTGAGTATAAAGCATCTTGTGGTTAGCTAACAGTTAAAAAGGCTATAGACATAAGGATTTGGCATTCACAAATCTGGTTTTTAGATTAGTGCTTATCTTCAAAGCATCATGGCAGGAGGACAGAGTGAGAGATATAAATGAATTTTAATTAACTAAAACTTGAAAGTCTCTTAGAAGATCAAAGGCAACTGATTATGTCTTTTTAATCATGAATAATATATGTCTAACCTCTATGAACCTTATTAAAATCCTAACTCTAAAGCTTACTCTAACTAGTTAGTAAATAAACACTATGTTTTTAATTAGATTAGATTTGAATAGGGGAAAATTTCAGGATGAAATTCTAATTATATTATTGTTGTAATTTTGTTAAATCACAAATCACCACAGGAAAGTAAGAATGGAAAATAAGAATAATAAGCAAATAACAGAAAAGACTGAGGAAAAACTGAATAACAAGTAAAACAACAGGAAAGACTAGGTCACCTGAGAAAAAATCCATGTCCTCCGGCTGAAACATGGAAATTGTTTTCCCATGAAAGCTCCAATTCTTCCCCATCAATGTCAACATGAGAGCAGTGAAATTTGAGGCCTACCTTCAGAATTGCACCACACAGGCAGGATTCAGTCTGCCCTCGTTTTTTCACCATACAGGCAGGCTTTTATCCTGACCAGAAGCCCACCTTTGGCTTGCACAGTTCAGGCGAGCTCCCTTCCTTGGTTAGGAACTTGCCTTTGGGTTTTTCTGCCATCAGGCAAGGTCCCTTCCTTGAGTCCCTGCATTTACTCAGCTCCCCACAATTATGTAGTGTGTTTCTTCATCTCTTGTGACCTTTGTTATCTTAAAGTATATTTTGTCTGATATGAGTATTGCAACTCCAGTTTTTCTTTTTTTCTTTTGCATAGAATAACTTCTTCCATCCCCTCACTTTTAGTCTGTGTGTTTACTTAGGCCTGAATTAGATCTTTTGAAAGCAGCATATATATGGAAATTGTTTTTGTATCTATTCATCAGTATGTGTATTTTGGTTGGAGAATGTAATCTGTTTACATTCAATGTCATTATGGATACATACATATTTATTGTCATTTTCTTAATTGTTTGGGATTGTTTCTTTGGGTCTTTCTTCTTTCCTTCCTCTTTTGATTTATTCTCTTGTGATTTGCTGATTACCTTTAGTGTTATATTTGGATTGCATCTTCTTCATCTCTGTGTCTATTATAGGGGATACCATAGCTATTTCCTATCCACTAGTGGGGGAAGCCCAGTCCTAGAACTATAGCTAGACCACTGATGGGCATAACCAGGCTGATGCTGGCCTATTAGTGGGTGGGTTGGGGCCTCCTAAGGTAGACTGTGGAGCTTAGGTTGTCCTAGGTTCTGTTTTCTATCCTCTAGTGGGTGAGTCTGCTTCTGAGACTGAAGGAGGCTTGGTGGTATGTGGGTCTGGGATCCAAAATATCCTGGGGATGGTGCCTGCCTACTGGTGGGTGCAAAGGTGTCATAAAATCTCTGGCTGCAAGGCCCAGGTTAGCCCAGTTCTAGTGCCTGTGTACTATGTGTGAGGTGATGTTTCCTGGAGCAGGTCCTGAGCCATCTGTTGGACAGATCTGTGTCTAGATGTAACTCTTGGTTCAGAGGGTGTTAAGGCAGCATGTCTAGTGCTAGTTGGAGCTCAGTTAATTGCCTGACAGGAAGTATTCCAGTACTGGTACTTTCAGGATGGTGGGCAAGGGTGGCACTAAAATTTAAACAAAGGGTTCCAAAATTTTCTTTGCCAGCATCAGTGTACATTGGGTAGAATAAGTGCCCCAAGATAGCTGATGCTATGTTTCTATCCCCAAGGTGAGTTCCAGTTGCCTCTGCCACTATGGGAGATTATTGAGGATCAGCATTTAAGCTAGATCCAGGCTTCTTTCAAATCGCTGTTTCTTCCCTAAGTCCTAGAACATGTCAGATGTGTCATACACCCTTTAAATATGGAGTCTCTTTTACATAGGTTTCTAGGTCTTCTTAAAATTATCACTGCTGGCCTTCAAAGTTAAATATTCTGAGGGCTCATCTTCCTGGGGCAGGACCACCACCAGGCTGTGGTGCCCAATAAGGGGCTCAGACCCTTACTTTGCTACTTTGGCAGAACCTCCATGATTGTAATTATTCTCCAGTTTGTGGGTCATCCAGTCAGGAATACGTATTTTGGCTATACTATTACTCTGATCTGCCTCCCATCTTCTTATGGTTCCTTCTTTATATCTTTAGATGTAGGAGGTCATTTATCATTTGTTCTGGTCTTTTACATAAATAATTGTCCTATAAATAGCTGTAACTCTGTTATGCCCCTGAGAGAAAGTGAGCTCAGGGTCTTCATACTCCACCTTTTTTGTAACTCTGGTTCCTTCTTTCTTATTTTGCTCTCTTCCCCTGTGACTTGAAGTGTATCCTTATCATGATGTTTGTATTCTTTTTTATTTTTCTGTGTTTGTATCTATTACAGACTTCTAGTTTATAGTTTCCATGTGGGATATATAACTATACATATATAGCTATAATGAACTAATTCTCTGTCTATCAATATATATATGTGTGTATATATATATATATATATACACACACATATATATATTGATAGACAGAGAATTAGTTCATTATATATATATATATATATATATATATATAGTTCATTATATATATATATATATAATTAGTTCATTATATATATATATATATATACACACACACACTCTGTTGAGTCTCTCTCTCTATATATATATGCATATACACACACACACTCACACATATGCTCTACTTAGTATTTCCTTTAGTCTCTAATTAGATTTTTCTTTTCCTAGTTTTTATATTTCTGCTTGCAGCCTTTTCTTTTCTGCTTAGAGAAGAACTGTAACATTTCTTGTAAAGCCAGTTTAATGGAACTTGTCTGTAAAATTCTATCTTTCAAGTCTGAATAACGTATTTGTTAGGTGTAATATCCTTAGTTATAGTTTTTATTTTTTATCACTCAAATACATTGTGATGAGCCATTCTGACCACTGAAGGTTCCATTGTAAAGTCAGTGGAGTGTCTTATGGGAGTTACCCTTTATGTAACTAGTTTTTTCCTTGTTGCTGGTAATATTCCCTATTTTTATTGCATTTTATTTATAATGTGTCTTGGTGAGGGTCTCTTAGAGTTGATCTTTCTGGGGACAGTCTTTGCCTTTTGGGCCTGTATATCTGTATCTTTTACAAGACTGAAAGTTTTCACCTTTTTTTCTCTATCCTTTCTCTCTCTCTCTCTCTCTCTCTCCTCCTTCTGCGGCCCTTGTAATGTGAATGTTAGTATACCAGATGTTGTCCTAGTAATTTTGGATTTTGTTTGTTCTTATTTTTCTAGTTGCTTTAGATATAAGTTTAAGTTGTTTATTTGGGATTTTTTTTGTTTTCTGAGGTGAGTTACATTTCTATAAAATTCTCAAAACTGCTTTTGCTGTGTCCCATAGGGTTTGGATCATCATTATTCATTGTCATTTTTCTTTAGGGATTTTCTGAGTTACTCTTTGATTTCTTCAGTGATCCATTGTTGTTTAGTAGCATACCATTTGTCTTCTATGTGTTGGTGTTTTTTTGAGGTGTTTTTCTTGTGATTGCTTTCTAGTCTCATAGTATGGTGGTTAGAAAAAATGCTTGGTGTTATTTTAATTTGCTTGAATGTACTAAAGCTTGATTTGTTACCCAGGATGTGATCTATCCTGGATAATGTTCTATGTGCACTTGAGAAGAATGTGTATTCTTCTGTTTTCAGATGCAATCATTATATATATATAAATAAGTCTATTTGGTCAAATATGTCATTTAAAGCCTGTGTTTCCTGACTAATTTTTCTGCTTGGATGAACTGTCTATTGATGTAAATGAGGTGTTTCTGTCCCCCATTTTTATTGTCTTAACTGTTGATTTAACCTTTTATATCTGTTAGTAGTTGGCTTATACATTGTGATGTCATATGTTGAGTGCATATGTATTTATAATTATTATGTCTTCTTCTTGGTTGATCCTTTGATCATTGGGTAATGTCCTTCTTTGTCTCTTGTAACATTCTTTATTTAAAAATGTATTTTTCTGATATGAATTTGGTAATACAGCTTTCTTTTGATTTCTATTTTCATGGAATATCTTTTTCATTCCCTCACTTTCGGTCTGTATGGTTACCTAGATCTGAAATGAGTCTTTTGTAAATAGCATATATATATATGCTAAGTTTTTGTTTAGTACTAAGTTTTTGATTAGTACATTTAATCTATTTATATTCAAGGTAATTATTGATATGTATGTACTTATTGTAATTTTCTTAGTTGTTTTGGATTTGCTATTGTTGGAATTTTTCTTTCCTTCCTTTTTTGTAATTTTCCCTTTGATTTGATGACTATTTTTGTGTTGTATTAAAATTGCTTTTTCTTTTTTTCTGAACGTGCTTATTGTAGTTTTTTGTTTTGTGGTTCCCACAATGTTTTGATATAGCAGTCTCTTTACATTCTTTTTTTTTTTTCTTTTTTGTTGCTAGTTTCTTAATTTCAAATCCATTTTCAATATTCTGGGTTCATTCTCTTCTCAGGATTACTGGCTTTGATATCATATTTGTCTGTGGATGATATACTGCTTTATTTTATGTTTCTCTTACTAGAGAGCTTTTCTCCATTCATAATTTTCTTTTCTATTTGCATTTTTTTCATCGACCTAGAGAATTTTTTTTAGCATTTGTAGTAGACCTAGTTTGGTGGTGCTGAATTATTTTAGCTTTTGCTTGTCTATAAATCTTTTGATATTTCCATCAAATATTAATGAGATTTTTGCTGAGTAGAGTGTTCTTGGTTGAATTTTTTATCTTTCATCACTTTAAACATATTATAGCAATTCCTCATGACCTGTTGAGTTTTTGCCGAAAAATTAGCTGATAAACTTATGGGGATTCTCTTGTATGTTCTTTATTGCTTTTAATATTTTTATTGGTGTTTAATTTTTGTCAGTTTGATTAATATATGCCTCAATGTGTTTCTCCTTGTGGTTATCTTGTGTGTACAACTCTCTATGCTTCCTTGACTTGAGAGAATGTTTCCTTTCCCATATTAGGGATATTTTAAGTTACAATATCTTCAAGTATTTTCTCAGCCCCTTTATCTCTTTCTCTTCTCTTTCTTGGACCCCTTTAATGCAAATATTGAACAATTAATGTTGTCTTAGATCTTTCATTGACTGTCCTCTTTTTTCATTTTTTATTATTTTATGTTTCAATGATAACCATTTCTCTATTCTCTACTTATCCATTCTTCTACTTCAGTTATTACCCTGCTATTGATTCCTTTTAGTGCACTTTTTTCATTTCAGATATTGTGTTGTTCATATTTTTTATTTATTCTTTAAATCTCTCAGATCTTTGTTAAGTATTTCCTGTACCTTCTTGATCTGTGCATTTATTTTTCCAATATCTTGGATCATCTTTACTGATATTATGATATATTATTTTTCAGAGGGATTACCTATTTCCTCTTCACTTAGTTGTTTTTATGTGTTTTTTATCTTGTTTCCTTGTCTGAAAAAATTTCTCTGTCATGTCATTTTGTCTGTTTTTTTCTATTTTTTTCTCCTTTCCACAGGCTGCAGATTTCAGTTCCTCTTGCTTCTAGTATCTGCTCTCTAGTGGGTTAGATCATTCCAGGGTTTTATGCAGGCTTCCTAGGTGGAGGGAATGATATCTTCTACTGGTGGTTGAGCTGTGTCTTTTTCCTCCGGTGGTCATGTCCTTCATATCTTTACCATGGTTTGTGTTTAGGGGTGGCTGTCAACTCAGTATGACTTTAGGCAGCCTATCTTGTTTTAATATTTTCTTGTCACAGAGCAGTTTTTAGTTTGGATTCATGCCATTTCTTTCGTCAGTATGTGCAGGCCATTATCCCCGTAACGGAAGATGTGACTGATGTTGTGGTGACTAGAGCCTGAACTGGATATTTTTCTGGGCCCTCTATTTCTCTGTGTTTTTCAAGGCCCTCTTAGGGGCAGGATATGTTCCCTAGTTGATAGATAGAAGCCCACAGATATGTTTCTCAGCTATTTCTGTTCTGCAATGTATTGTAGAAAAGATTGCAGCACTTACCCTGGGAGAGGAGCCTCTGAATATTTCTCCACTGTAGCTGTTCATCTGTGAATATGCTCTGCTGAATCATTGTTCACCCATTGTGCAGGCTCACAAATTACACTGTTGTTGCCACTGTTCTTAGCACCACCTTAACCATGAGTATGTTGGATATTGGCCTTGGTGTTTCTCAGAATTTTTTTCACCTGGATACCAGCACTGATTAACTGAGATCAGGCCCCAGGGATGCAGCATTTGTCCTCATGGGCCTATTGTGGCAGATATGGAATCAGTACTAGCTCTTTCCTTGCCCAACCCCTGATGTGTATGCATGTACAATGCCCACAGCTACTAAAGCTAGTCCATTTTCAGCTGTGGGGAACACTCATTGTCCATTCAGATATTCCACCCATATTGAATTTATAAGGCCAGCAGTGGAGATATAAACGGGTGCTTTGTGCAGCTGAGAGGAGAGGTTTCAGATCTTATTTGTTAATCAAAGAGCCTCAGGACTCAGCTGTGATTTCACCTTCCCCTATATGTATATACAATCAGCATGTAGGTGATTGCTCCTGAGGTAATAGGTGCAAAGGTGGGTGGGGCAGCGAGTGACTGCTTTGGAGGCCACAGACCCATAGCAGGCAGGGCAAGGATGACTGTGCCTGGGGGAATGGGGCATGGCCAAAATTGGCCATGAAAGTGTCTTTTCAGATGGGAGGGATTGAGGCTGTGATAAGGGGGCACAGCCTAGCTCAAGCAGGAACATCTTGAGCTTGTAGAGTCAGGGGCCTCTGTGGCAAAGGAGGCTATAATGGTGGTCCCACATCCCACACATTAGCTAAAAATTGTGCTTAGCCTCTGTGTAGCCTGGGGCTCCTCTCTAAATATACTTTGTTGCAACACTTTGCCTTTCCCCTCCTTCAGTCTGTGTTGCAAAGCCAACAAGCAGTTCTACCCCAGGTCTGTTCTGCAAACTCCATTATCCAGCACTCAGTGTGCCAGATACATCTTGGGTTTGGGAGCACAGGACAGTTGCTCAGACCCTCTGTGCACATTTTATTTTGTCCTGCCTGACACAGGCCAGCTGTTGTTCTTTCCTCTGAGCAACCAAAGCTCCTTTTCTGTCCCAGCTGGTCTCCCTACTGGTGAGAGGATTCCCCCAGGTACAGCTGCCTCTTCTCTCCTTCAGATCCCTCCCTTGTGCACAGGTCCAAAAATGGTTCTGCATCACTGCTTTTTTGCCTTTTTTTATTTTTTATTTTTGGTCTTAAATCCTAACCAGTGTTATACAGATCCTTTTTGTCTTTTCAGGTGTATTACTGGAAGACGTGAAGTCCATGTGCTCCTACTCTGCCATCTTGTTTTGGGAGTGATTGGTTTTTAATATCAGTTCTGTTGGTTGAGCAGGAGTTCCTGAATCTCCTTTTCCATCATTTGGCTTATGTCCCTTTGGGATTGTATTCTTAAGTCCAACACTTTAACTACTTGGCCATTGCCAAGATTTCACCTGACAGCACCTGAGGAAATGCTCAGAAGGGATGAGGGAGAATTCAACACAGATAACATGGGAAGAATCTTCCAGGTAAAGAGAAAAAAATAATCCAAGAAAAGTGTGCTCCTAGGCATGGATATAATGAGATGGAAAGACTCAGAGTTCACAATAAAGAGAGTGTTTATTTATTTTATTATATTTTAGTTGATTTACAGTGTTCTATCAATTTTTTCCATGTAGCATAATGACCCAGTCATATGTGTGTGTGTGTGTGTGTATATATATATTTATATGTTATATATGTTTTATTTTTCTCATTTCATTTTTCCTCATAATCTACCCCAAGTAATTGAACATGATTCCCTGTGCTGTACAGTAAGTCCCCACGGCTCATCTAATAGCAAATGTAATAGTTTGCATCTACCAACCCCAAATTTCTTGTCCATCCCACTACCCTCCACGCCCATGCTCAGCAGGGACAAGTCTCACCCAGGTAATCCACTTCTCTTTTGTATATAGGATCATTTGTGTCATATTTTAGAGTCCGTATATAGGTGATATTGAAAGGTATTTGCCATTCTCTTTCTGACTTACCTCATTATGAAAATCTATAATTTTATTTATGTTGCTGCAATGACATTATTTTGTTCTTTTTACGGCTGTGTCGTATTCCATTGCTTATATGTAACACATCTGAATCAATCCTTCTATTGATGAGTAGTTAGGTTGTTTCCATGACCTTGCTATTGTGAAGAGCTCTCAATGAACACAGGGATGCATGTGATTTTTTGAATGAAAATTTTGTCCATATATATGTCCAGGAGTGGGATTGCTGGATAATATGTTATTTCTATATTTTGTTCTCTCAGAAAACACCATGTTGTAGTCCATAGTGTTTGTAACAGTTTACATTCCCACCAAAGTGTAGGACGGTTCCCTTTTCTCCTTACCCTCTCCAGCATTTGTTATTTGTTGACTTGTTAATGATGGCCATTCTAACTATTGTGAGGTGCTACCTCATTGTAATTTTAATTTGAATTTCTCTAATAATTAGTGATGTTGAGCATTTTTTGCATGTGCCTATTGGCCAATAATATGTCTTCTTTGGAGAAATGTTGATTTAGGTCTTCTGCCCATTTTTCATTTGGGTTGTTTTTTTCTTGCTGTTGAGTTGTATGAGATGTTTGTGTATTTTGGAGATAAGGCCCTTGTCTGTTGCATCATTTGCAAAGATTTTCTCCCATTCCTCCCATTTTTTTAAATGCTTTTCCTTGTTGTATGAAATATTTTGAGTTTAATTATGTTCCAATCATGTGTTTCTGTTTTTATTTTCCTTATTCTAGGAAGCAGATCAAATTAAGTTGTTGCTGCTATTTTCCTCTAAGAGTATCTGGTCTTTAACACATTTTGGGTTTATTTTTTGTGTATGGTGTTAGAAAATGTTGTAATTGCATTATTTTACCTGTAGCTGTCCAGTTTTCCCATCACCACATACTGAAGAGACTCTCTTTCTTCTACTGTATATTCTTGCCTCCTTTGTCATAGATTAGTTGGCCACAGGTGCTTGTGTTTATTTCTGGGCTTTCTATCCTGTTTCTCTGAACTATACTCCTGTTTTTTTGCTAGGAACATACTTTTTTGATGACTGTAGCTTTGTAATATAGTCTGAAGTCTGGGAGCCTGATTCCTCTAGTTCCATTTTTCTTTTTTAAAATTTTGGATATTCTAGGATTTTGGGTTTTCACACATATTTTATTTTTATATTTGTTCTATATTATTATTATTATAGTTTATTTTAAAATTTCAGGTTCCATTGTACTACAAAGAGACTTGATAACACATATTTCCCTGTGTTGTACAGTAGGATCCCAACTCAAAGCTTTTGCACAGCCAAGGAAACCATTAAAAAAAGAAATGACAACCCATAGAATGGGATAAAATATTTGCCAACAGTGGGACAGACAACAGTCTAATATCGAAAATGTACAAAAAACTCATGCAACTCAACAACAAAAATGCAAACAACCCAATTGAAAAATGGGCAGAAGACCTAAATCAACATTTCTCCAAAGAAGACATATTATTTGCCAATAGGCACATGAAAAAAAAAATGCTCAACATCACTAATTATTAGAGAAATTCAAATTAAAATTTCAATGAGGTAGCACCTGACAACAGTTAGAATGGCCATCATTAGAAAGTCAACAAATAGCAAATGCTGGAGAGAGTGTGGAGGAAAAGATACCCTCCTCCACAGTTGGTGGGAATTAAATTTGGTACAACCACTATGGAAAACAGTATTGCGGTACCTCAGGAAACTAAATATAGAGTTACCATATGATCCAGCATTTACACTTCTGGGCATATATCCAGACAAAACTTTCATTAAAAAGATACATGGACCCCTATGTTCATACCAGCACTATTCACAATAGCCAGGACATGTAAACCATCTAAATTTCCATTGACAGAAGAATGCATTAAGAAGATGTGATATATATAGTAGTGTGTGTGTGTGTGTGTGTGTGTGTGTGTGTGTGTGTGTGTAAGTACTAAGTAAAGTAAGCCAGAAAGAGAAAGACAAATACCATATGATATCACTTATCTGTTGAATTTAAAATATGGAACAGATGATCCTATCTAAAAACAACAAAGAAACAAACATAAAACAGAAACAGATCATGGCTAAGAAGAGCAGACTTGGGTTTCAAAAGGGAAAAAGGGGAGGGAGTGGGATGGATTGGCATTTTGGGGGTTTTTTTGGATGCAAATTCTTATATATGGAATGGATGGGCAATGGGATCTTACTATATAGCACAGGGAAATATGTGTGATAGGGTCACTTTTTTATACATTTTTAAATAGTCTGTTTTAGTTCTGTGAATAATGCCCTTGGAAATTTGATAGAGATTGCACTGAATCTGTAGGTTGCCTTGGACACTGTTGTCATTTCAACAATATTGATTCTTCCAATCCAAGAGGGTGCTATATATTTCCATCTGTTTGTGTCATCTTTGATTTTGTTCATCAGTGTCTTATAGTTTTAAGACTACAGATCTTTTGTCTCTTCAGCTAGATTCCTAGGCATTTTATTTTATTTTTTAATTTTATTTTATTACTTTATTTTATTTTATAGATGCAATGGTAAATGTGATGATTTCCCTAATTTCTCTCTCTGGTTTCTCATTGTTACTATATAAAAATGCAATTGATTACTGTGTATTAATTTTGTATCCTGTTATCCTACCAAATTCCTTGATAGGCTCTAACAGTTTTTTAGTAACAGCTTTAGAATTTCCTACATATAGGATTTGTCATCTGCAAAGTGATACTTTAACTTCTTTGCCTATTTAGATGCATTGTATTTCTTTTTCTTCTCTGATTGCTGTGGCTAGAACTTCCAAAACTATGTTGAATAATAGTAGTGAAAATGGACAACCTTGTGGTGTTCTTGATCTTAGCAGAACTGCTTTGAATATTTCAAAATTGAGAATGATGTTAGCAGTGGGTTTGTCATATATGTCATTTATTATGTTGAGGTAGCTACTGTATGTGCACTCTCTGTAGAGTTTTTATCAGAAATGGGTGTTGAATTTTGCTGAGAGCTTTTTCTGCAACTATTGAGATGATCATATATTTATTTTTATTAAAGTATAGTTGGTTTACAATGTTTCTTTATCTTCTATTGTACAGCAAAATGACCCAATCACACGCAGTTCCCTGTGATGTACATAGGTTTTTTTTTTATATTTCATTTTTATATGGCATATAACTCTGATAGATTTGCAGATATTGAAGAATCCTTGCATTCCTGGGATAATTCCCACTTTCTGGGGTAAAACCCTTTTAATATGTATTTGGATTTGGCTTACTAATATTTGCTGAAGATTTTTGTATCTATATTTGTCAGTGATATCAGGCTGTAATTTTCTTTTTTTAATGATATCTTTATCTGGCTTTGGTATGAGCATAATGGGGTTCTCATAAAATGAACTTGGGAGTGTTCTTACCTCCACATCCACCTGTGATTTTAAAAAAAACATTCTATATGTTTAATATTCATACCTGTACAGCATTCAGATACCCTTATAAATTTTACTTCACTTTAATTATACATATATTATTCATGTGGATTTTTTGAAATATTAAAGTAAATAACTAAACCACATTGATAAGTGACATAAAGCCTACGAGAGAAGTATAAATGAAGCATTGTGATATCGCAGATGTGCAGGAAGGTTTTAATGATTGAAGGTGGAGAAAACCTTTGTGCAGTTTTCATTTGACTTGAACATCGAGAAACTATTAGCATTTATACAGAAACCAAAGGAGTAAATTCACAGCAAGAACATAGTATTAGGGAAGGTATGAAGGACACATGTAGAGTCCTGCTTTAGGATAGCTCAATATTTGGGGGGTAATAACATTCAATAGCAGGTAAGCTCCAGTAAATATCTGATTCTGATTCCTGGTGTTAGGGCTTACTTGTGACACATGATCAGATGGATACCTGACTTAGTACTTTTATATACTGAAAAATGTTCAGCATTGTGGTCGGGACCCAGATGGCACTGATAAATGCTAATTCAATTCCCTTTCCATGGCCATTTCCATTCCCAAATTTTATATTCTAAGTTTGATGCAACAAATCTACAAGGGAATTCTCCAAGCTTTTGAAATTAGGGACAAAGGGAAGGAGGATAACACTGTAATAGAGAAAGCTTAAACCATATTTGGACAGTAGAAATATGGATGTCTTGAGATTCACAGAAACATATAAAACAAATAATGCTGCTTCTCTTATTTGATTCTGAGAACCTGACACACAGAGATTTTAGTGACTTAAGATTACACAGTTAGAAGCAAAGATAATGCTCAATTTTGCAACTTTAAGCTAAATCTATTTTTCTATTGTAATATCCTGTCTGTGGGCAGTGGACTCCTATATGCTGTCCATTTCACATGAAAATAGGAAAATGAACATAATCAGAAAGCTGCATTGCTGCTAACATTTCAAATGTATGTTACTTTGAGTTTGAGGGCCATGTTAATGAACTTAGATACACAATTAGGGAACACTTATAAAGTGAATAAACTTTCATATGAACCTCCAAGGGGCTTTTAAATCTTCCATGTGGCATGGATAAAGGATATGAGATGCAGATACAATATCCATCTTTGAGTTTTAATATATCTGTTATAGTATAGAATACCTGAAGCAAACATTGGATGACACACAGAGTCACACACAAACAGCCCTCAACTACAGAACATGTGAGGGGAGGAATATAGTGTAATTTTTTTTCCAGTTTAATAAAGGCAATTTGGGGGAGGAAGGATAAAGAAGCTTTATTCAGCTTGAGCAGTGCACAAAATGGGTTCCCAGTGTTGTGAGCCATGATCATGGGCTTTGTTTGATTTTTGTGTTTGGTAACTCTTTTAGCTGCTCTGAAACATGTTAGTCTTCTCTTGAATGGTTCTATATTTTTAGGAAAATAAATATGAGTTGTGTGACCTTTTAGATTTAGTCCTTTGAAGTCTTGTAAAACCAGACTCAGATGACTAATACATCTCAAGTCAAAAGGCTATTTGCCTTATTATTTGATTTGCTCAATTAATTTATCTTTGTTAATTGTTGCTTATAAACTCACAGTCAGTAAAGTATACACGTGATATAATATATCTGCAGTTACTCATAAGCCCATAAATATTTCAAAATAATTTTTTGGATTTTTTTAAGTAAGCTCATAAATCTGAGATTATTTTTGAGAACATAATATTTAAAATAAATTCTGGGTCAAGTTCTGACTCTGAGGTTTATGTTCCACAACATATTTATTTTCTGAAAGCTAAATTTGTTTTTAAAAAGATAAAACATTTTAAATAAATATCAAATAAGAAGATATAATTTTAAACTGGATAATATATTTTTAAACAACAAATTTACAATATTCTTATTAAAAGGTATATTTCTTTTTAACAGCTGCAGCAACTAAATAGCAAACATGTTCAATTCCCATGTGTACCATGAGTGGAAAGTTACAATTTAACTGGCAAAGACAAATGAAAAGAGAAAATAAAAACAGAAGACAAAATGTTGGATTCTGAGAGTGCCTTTAAAAAAAGTAGAATTCCAGGGAAGTTTTGATTCCAAGTGTGGGCAATATGAATAAATAAGAATATTGAAAATCCCTCTTTGTTTCCCCAGCCATGTTATTTTTTATGTTTGTTCAACACTGCAAAAGCCTGAAGAACATATATTTATCTTAATCCCCTAATGTGAAGACTCTGATGATGTAATTTTCCATTTTTTTTCTCCTGAATTGAAACTTAATTGCTCTGGCTTTGGAATGATAAAAGCAGCTTCACTTCGCTGGTGTGACTCATACTTACTCTCTGAATGGGCAGAGAAGATCTAATGGAAGGTATGGGCTGTGTTTGTCCACTTCTTGGAATATGGCTTTTTAATCTATCTCCTCAGAACTTTATAATGGTGCAAACATAATAAGGAAAAAAAATAGTATGATTTTTGTTGCTGTCTCTAATTTAATTATGACTTTAGATTTTCTGAAGTCACAGATTTTTTCCCCTAGGTACAGTACATTATACTTTGCTTCACATATTCATGGGTTTCAGAAACTATCTGATTTTTCCTCTGAAAATTTCTATAACCTGGTGTGCAGCTACTGACCCAAATTTGTCTTTCATGGAGTCTGAGCTTTCCATAATCTAGAACATAAATCTAACCATAAATTAAATAATTACAGG
This sequence comes from Phacochoerus africanus, assembly GCF_016906955.1. Classification (NCBI taxonomy): domain Eukaryota; kingdom Metazoa; phylum Chordata; class Mammalia; order Artiodactyla; family Suidae; genus Phacochoerus; species Phacochoerus africanus. The sequence continues at coordinate 55,979,951 of NC_062547.1, read as the reverse complement.
AAAATTAGGTCAAGCATAACTCAAGCAATTCAATTTGGGAAATTAAAAAAATTGAAATATTCAGGCCAGGCAGTTGTTAAGAAAACCTGATGATTCATATTTGGGGACAATTTTACTAGTTTTCTAAGAAAACTGATATACAAGACTGGAGACATCACTAGGTTGCATTATAGCTTTGTTTGTGTTTAGCACAACTGCTCCATCCAGTTTGATTAGCTCAAATTACTCATTTATTTACTGTGCATGGAATATCTAATATTCTAGACACTGTTTTGGGAGAATATATGGCATCAGAAAAAGAAAAATATTAATTGTTAATTCATTTCAACTAAATAATGTCCATTAAGGACATCTGCACATTTTGTTTTTGTGATTTCCTGTAAAAATCATATATCTGCATTTTGTACTTTAAGTTTCTTAGACTTTCCTTGAGGGTTGTGAAGGGGACCAAAGAGAACACTCCTGGAGTAAAAACAATAACTTTTTCTTTTTTCTCAGGTGGGAACTGTAACCAAGACCATGTACTCATGGTATCAAAATTCACAGAATCAAACATCAAATGCTGATTTTATCCTTGTGGGGCTCTTTGGTGAAGCCAGACACTCCATCCTCCTCTACACTGTGGTCTTCATCTTCTTCTTGATGGCCCTAGCTGGGAACACCCTCCTCCTCATCCTGATCCATGTGGAGCCCCGCCTGCACACCCCCATGTACTTCTTCATTAGCCAGCTCTCCCTCATGGACCTTATGTACATATCTGTGACTGTGCCCAAGATGCTCATGAGCCAGGTGACAGGAGGTCAGACAATTTCTCCCTCAGGTTGTGGGATCCAGATGTTCTCCTATCTGACTCTCGCTGGAGCAAAGTCTTTCCTCCTCTCCACCATGGCCTATGACCCATATGTTGCCATTTGCAGACCCCTCCATTACCCCCTGCTGAAGAATCAGAGGGTCTGTGAATGTCTTGTATCTGGATGCTGGTTTCTAGGAATGGTTGATGGTTTTTTACTCACCCCCATCACTATGAGCTTCCCCTTTTGTCACTCCAGAAAAATCCTGAGCTTTTTCTGTGAGGCTCCTGCCTTGCTGAAGCTCTCTTGTTCTGACATCTCCCTCTACAAGATGCTCATGTACCTGTGCTGTGTTCTTATGCTTCTCATCCCCACCATGGTAATCTCAAGTTCTGCACCTCATACATAGAATTAATTCGGCCAAGGGCCACAGGAAGGCCTTTGCCACCTGCTCCTCCCACATAATTGTAGTGCTTCTCTTCTTTGGTGCTGGCATCTACACCTATATGCCTCCTGGTTCTTACCATACAGTTGAGAAGGACATGATAGTCTCAGCCTTTTACACAATCATCACCCCTGTACTGAACCCTGTCATTTACAGCCTCCACAATAAAGATGTCACAGGGGCTCTGAGAAGCAGGATGTGATCAGTGCTGAGGATTAGAAGCACTGCCTTATTCTTTTATATTATTTATCTCCTCCCTATTTTTCCTCTTCTGAGTCCAGTCATAATTTTCTTTTGTCTTATGCATGTGGAATTTCTTCTCCATCTTGTTTACACATCATAATTTATTTCCTTATATTTAATGATCTTATAATGTGAGGTGATAGTTGACATAAAGGAAAGTACAGACAGTGCCATTTATTTTATTTCTAATCCCAGGTTTATTGATCATGTTAGTATGAGATATGAGTGTGGGAGTCTTAATCTTAAATGTGACTTATTGAGAAGAGTTTATATTTCAGCATAATAGTGGAGGAACTATTGGTGGTTTTCTTGCTTTTCAATAATTTTTAACTCATAGTTCATATGTGGCAACTACCAAGTTTCAATCAGTGTTATTAAATCACAGTGAGAACAAATGAGTGCATTTTTCCCAAGTGTTGAAAGTGACATTCATAGTGTGAATACTAATGTTTTCAATAACTATTTGACTATCAAAACTACTTGGACCAAATACCAATTCAAATTTAAAGTCCAGAGAAAAAATAGATCCATCTAAGTTCAAAGGTCATACATGTACAAATAAAAGTGACTTCATGCTTAGTTTCTTTATGCCTTAATTTGTTGTAGAAAATGGTCTATCATATTTGGATTAATTTAGGAGTCTTTGAGAAGGGTGAAAATTTAGGAAAGCCTGATATCATAAGATTTTTCCTTTTGAAATTGGGGATTCAACAAAAAGTTTATGGATTATCACCAGCTTTTACTTTTTTCACTGTATAGCATGCTACAAAGATAATGTCTGTGAATCTAGTAGTAGCCTTAAGGCGTTACTATATACATGAACAAAATAATTATAGAATTTGTGGAAGGTAAGAAATTAGAAAAAGTACATTTGCTCTGATTAATGTGCAAAAAGGAGATTTTAATTCTAAATTGTTGAGTCTCTACACTTGCAACAGAATACTGATCTTACCATCAAAGGGCAAATACCAGGTGTCTCAATTCTTGCTGCATGTAAATAAAATGAAAACTTCTTTACCAGGCACATCAACTGAAGATTTTCGCTCTTATTTATGATTCAGTGCACAAAGGGAATGTGTCTGAATTTGGAACTAACTCCAATAGTAAAGAAAAAAAAGCACTACCTGAAAATGAGACATTTTTAGAGGTTGATATAATTTTAGATTTCAAAATTTCTGTGATTAAGTAAATGAAAGAAGCGAAACTGACCAAATAGTTTGTATACAAAAGTCTAATTAAGTAATGTTATTTATCCTTATTATTAACCCTTTGATATCATTAGCTAAGTCTTACATATTATTTTTCCATTGGTTTTGTTTGATCTTAATTAGTGAGTTACCAGTTTGTCATTCAGGAACACAAAGTGCAAAGAAAACTAAAATCTTGATTTTTTTCCTTTTTTTTTTTTTTTTTGCTTTTTAGGACCACACCTACAGCATTGCCATGGTCACAACAATGCTAGATCTGAGCCTCATCTGGGACATACACCACCTTTCATGGCAGTGCTGGATCTTTAGCCATTGTGATTAGATGGGGTAAAGTGAAAATTATTAGTCGAGTTTAGTTTAGGATTTGCCTCTTTAGTTTTCAAGAGTTGTGTGACATTTCTGAGTCTGCTAAAGCCCTCAGAATTGCCTAACACCTCTTATAAATTAAAAAAGTGAAACTTACTATTTAAGATCCACCAGGAATACATAGAAAGCCCATGGTGCCTGTTCCAACTGTGAGTTCTCTTCCCACTTCTGTATTTTCTATACTCCTTGTTTGTAGTAAATGAGTGATTGTGTAGGGTGAATGAGTGATTGTGCAGGGTTAGGGAGAAATCTAGCTAAATTCTAGTTTTGTTACTCCATAGCTCCAATGATCAAATTATCCCCACCCCCACTTTGGTTTCTCTACCGGTTAAGCAGAACTAGCAACATGAACATCATCATGAGGCTTTGAGTATTAAATGAATTTAATTCACTTGTCCAGTTCTGGGATTGGTCTTGGAAGGGTATAGATAACTGTTGCCCCCTCACAAGTGTGAGTGGATAATGGTGGCTTTGCCCATGACTCTGTCCCTGTGTGTCTTCTCTGCTTCTTTATGGATGTGAGGAGGTCTGTGTAGACTCTGTCACATGAGAGGAGCTCATCAGCTCTCTGTTGAATTAAAGAACAGTATTTTCAGACAGGACAGTTTCATGTAAGTATGTGATCAAACTGTGTAAAACATCTTTTTCTCACAAATATATTATTTATCCAACATCTATATTATTAATTTTTTAATTGTTATTTCCCCAATACATTTTTTTCTACTGTACAGCATGGTGACCCAGTTACACATACATGTACACATTATTTTTTCTCCCCTTATCATGCTCCATCATAAGTGACTAAACATAGTTCTCAGTGCTACACAGCAGGATCTCATCGCTAATCTATTCCAAAAGCAATAGTTTGCATCTATTAACCCCAAGCACCCCATCCATCCCACTCCCTCCCCCTCCCCCTTGGCAAACACAAGTCTATTCAATTTAATATAAATATCATCTGCTTATCAAACTCTTTGAAAATGCAAATATTCCTAGATTTTTGTATCATCAATCATTTATTCAATCATTATAGATTTCCTTCTCTTCCACAGATGCTGTGCAGTTCGTGAGGGACACAACAGTGGCCAGAATAGAATCCTTTACCTCAAGGAGTTTGTTTACTAGTGGCGGAGAGAGCTGTGCAGACATGAGATCACAGTCATAATACTATGAAATAACTCCACTCAAAGAGCCTGGTAGCATCTAGAAGGAAACACCAGAGCAGTGATCTTAAAGGAAGATTATAAACATGTAAAGAGATTCAAAAACATTTCAAATAGAGGCTCATTATGTGAACAAATGTGAGTATAAAAGCAGCAGTAGAGATTTCAGGAAGCTATAAATACCAAATTGAGTATACATGTAGTCTATAATGAACAGGGAAGCTGTAAGTACATATTTTTTATATGTTGCAATATTTTATTTGAATACTATAGATTATATACATATATATAATTTCTTATTCAATTTTCAATTACTCTAAACCTCGAGTAAACAATATACAATAAACTTGCTCATTAATAATTCATTTTATTAAATTAAATTTATATTAAGTAGATTAATAAATGAACACTAATTTTATAATATTTACTCAAGAATTAGAGTGATTAGAGATTGCAGGAGGGAAAAGATAGAGGTGATCTCATAGAAAGTGGCTGTATGTTCTCAACGGTCAGGTGTGGGGATACCCTACTTTCATAAACAACCATTTGAAAGATTTTTGAAAGATCTTCCTAAAAATCTCTTCCAATTTTTCTTCCTTTTAATGTTTCAACCTGACATCTGTTTGAGAAATATTATATTTTTATCAAAAACTAAAGAAAACCATCCTAATCTCTGGAAATCTGTATTCTTCCAATCTATTGCATAATTCTTATAATAAAAATTTAGTGTGAAAAATAAAATTGAAAAGGTGCAGACTGTGGTTTCCAGGGCGAGGTGGAAGGAAGTGGGATGGATGGGGAGTTAGGGGCTGGTGGATGCAAACCATTACTTTTGGAATGGATGGGCAGTGGAGTTGTACTCTACAGCACAGGGAACTGTGTGTAATTGGGTCACTTTGCTGTACAAAAGAAATTGAAGAAACATTGCAAATAAAGCATGCCTTAATAAAAAAAAAGTGCAGGTTATGGAATGTTTGGAAAGGGACCATCTATTCCCCATCTCCCAGTAGAAGAAGAAATTTTCTGGTGCCTGGAAGCCCTCACTCTCTTTATTCAACACCTTTTTCTGCTGCAAGATAGCCACTGTCCTGGATTTTATAAAAATGATTTTCTTGTTTTCATTTATAGATTTATTACCTGTTTTTATATACCTAAAATGAAAATTGATTTTCTTTGTATATGAATGGATCATGTTGTTTATACTTTTGTGATTTTAGAATTGCTTACTCTTACATTTTAAAAATGTATCCAAGTTGTTGCATCATGAATTAATTCATTTTCTTTGCCTCAGAGGATTTAGTTTTCTGACTATACTATAATTTATTTATGCAATCTGTTGATCATTACACATGTGTTCAGTGTATAGCCATTACAAAGAAGACTGCCAGGCACATTTCTGTATATATACCCTAGTAGTATGACTTCTTATTATCTAATAGTCAATAAACACTTCACGGAATCAATAAGTATCATATAGTTTTCTGGCATCTCAAGTGATATCTTTGTTTTCATTGCTAATAATGGTTATTTGTGTCTTTTATCTCTTGATCATTTTCAGCAGTTTATCAATATTATTCATCTTTTCAAAAAACTGTCATCTAGCTTTGATGATGCTCCCTACTGTATATTTTGTTTCTATACTCTCCTTGGTTTTCATTTGATGTTATTTTATATATTTTAAAAGGATGATTAAGTCACTGATTTTAAATTTAAAAAAAGTTTAATATACATATATATGCCTCTAAATTTCCTCTCACCTGATGTCTTTGAAGTATCTTTTGATATGTGAATGTTTTTATTTGACTCAAATATTATTCAGAATAATATTTTATAATCTACAAACATATTAGACATTCCTATTTTTGTTGTTGTTTTGTTGGTTTTAAGGTCACACCTGTGGCATTTGGAAGTTCCTGGGATAGGGAATTGAAGCTGGAGCTGCAGGCCTACACCTCAAGCACAGCAACACCATATCGAAGTCACATTTGTGACCTACTCTGCAGCTTGTGGCAATTCCAGATCCTTTATCAACTCCAAAATCAGAGATTGAACTTGCATCCTCAAGGACACTATGTAGGCTCTTAAGACTTTGAACCACAGCAGAAATTCCCATTCTTATCTTTTAATTAAATTCTGAATTTGAAAAATGTGCAAAGATTTAAAAACATTCTAAAATGTTTTGCACCTTAATTTATGGCCCATATGTGATCCATTTTGTGAACATTCTATATGTTCCTTTGTTGTTTAATGTAGTGTTTTTCCTATATTTATTAGAAATTGTGCTCTTCATAGTTTGTTAATCTTCATATATTTCTTCTGGCATTTGTATAGAAGGAAATACATTATGATTTCTTTCTGCTACTTTTTTCTCTTCTTAGTTTATATTTGATGTGGTTTGATGTGCTTTTGGTATATTGCATTAGATTTAGTCTTTCAATATTTTATGTTTAATGATGGTCTTTGTATTTATTAATTCATTTTTCTAATTTTTTCTGATCAATCAACTTTCTTCAGGTTAAGATATTTTATATTCTTTTTTTTACTTCAGAATCTCTCTATACTACATAAAGTACAGCTAGGATTCTATGATACATAAACCCCATTTTTTCACTACAAACTCATGTGCTATTCCTGTCAGATATTTTTATGTCTTTCCTTCTTAACAGGCACATGATCTGTATAGGCATTTTTATAAAAATATGTAGTTAACCAACAGGTTCATGAAATTATATTCAACATCACCAATCATCAAGAAAATGTAAATCAAATTTATAGTTGGTTTCTACCTCACAACAAGCAGAATGGTTTTAAAAAGACAACAAACAACAACTATTGGTGAAGAGTTGGAGAAAAGGCAATGCTCATGCACTAAGGTGGGAAATTAATTGGTACATACGATATAGAAAATAGTTCTTCCCTCTCCCTCTTGGTAACCACTAATTTGTTCTCTATATCTGTGAGTCAGTTTCCATTGTGTGATATACATTCATTTGTATTATTTTTTAGAGGCCACAAAGCATTGATAACATAGAGGTTTTTTGATCTTTTTCTGTTTAAATTATTTCACTAAACATAATATTTTCTAGGTCCATCCACATTATAACAAATGTCAGAATTTCATTTTTATATGGTTGTGTAATTGTCCATTACAGATAGATGGATAGATAGATAGATAGATAGATATAGATGTAGTGATACATATACAGATAGATACATAATAGATAGATAGATAGATTGCATACTATCTAAGGCAGTCTACAGATTCAATTAAATCCCTATCAAAGTCTCAATGATGTTCTTCACAGAACTAGAACAAAAAATAAAATTTGTGTGGAAACACAAAGACCCCAAATAACTAAAATAGTCTTGAGAAAGAACAAAGCTGGAGGACTAAATCTCCATGATTTCAGACTGTTCTACAAAGCTACATTAGTCAAAACAGTGTGGTAATTGCACAGAAGCAGACTCACAGATCAATAGAATAGAATAGAGAGCCTAAAAATTAATTCATACACTAATAGTTAATCCACAACAAAAGATGCAAGACTATACATAGAAAAAAAACTATCTCTTCAATAAGAGGTTCTTGGAAAACTGGACAGATAAATAAATGTGTAGGAATAAAACTGGAGTGTTCTATAACACCATATACAACAATAAACTCAAAATGGATTAAAAACCTAAGTGTAAGACCAAATACCATAAAATTCTCAAAAGAAAACATAGGCAGAAGACACTTTGACATAACTCATAGCAATATTTTTTTAATCTGTCTCCTCAAACAAAAGAAGTAAATTATGCAAATGAGACAATTAAATGTATAAGATTTTGCACAACAAAGGAAAGAAACAATTGACAAAATAAGACAACCTACTGAATGGGAAAAATATTTGCCAATCATATGATTTCATATTCAACACATACGAACAGCTCAATTAAAAAAAAAGCCCAAAGAAACATTGGTCAGAAGAATTGAATAGACATTTTTCCGGAGGACATTCAGTCATTAAATATCTGGGAAGGGATTTTTAAGCAGAAGGAAAAAAAAGAATAGTCCCTAAAACAGAAAACCACTTTCCATATTTGATCAGCTGCAAGAAACTCTGTGTTCCCAGATGTGGTGAGAAAGTTGGATACACATAGAAAATGAGGTTAGGCATAAACACAGGAGACAAGTCTTCCAGGATCCTAAGGGACTTTGGAAGGACCTGGAATGATCGCAACATCAAGATGAGGCACAAAATCAAAATAAAAACTTAAGAGAAAAATAGGACCAATCACAAAATTACTATTCTTAATATATTAACCCTTTTATATTTTTAAAGAAAAAATTCAATATGAAAATGGGCAAAGGATATAAACACATTTTACATAAACATATATAGTAGTATGAACATTTTAGTAATAAAGAAAGTCAGTTTAAGCAATGCTGTGCCTGCCAAACCGACTAGGAAAGAAAAACAGAATAATGCTACTTCAGTTGACATTTGACACTGTAGCATATTTGAAGATGCTTTTAGAAAAGCAACTCAGGGTTCTGTATGAAAAAACTTGAAATGTTTTATATTATCTGGTAAATAATCTTTGGGAAAATTACATTCAGATAATACTTTCTATATGAGCATTTTTATTACAATACAGCTTATAATTTGGAAATGTGAATGCAATGCAATTATTCAATATTATGAGTATTATAATTAATGAATAATTTGAGAGAATATTAAATATTAAACATTAAAGCGTGACTGGACACTCATTATTTAGTGTCTAGTCACAGCTAACACAGTTTGAATTGAAGGGATTTAATGCAGGAGATTGATTGCAGGGACGCTGGTGGGCTGAAGTGAAAGCTAAGGAAGAAGGAAAGGGAGTACTGTCCCCAAAGGAACAGGAGTCCTAACCAAACGCTGGAGCCCCATGTACTTCTCACTACTGAGCTGATGGAGATATTGCATCCTGGGGCTCCTGCTGGGGATCATTCCCTTCTGCAACAGAGAGCTACAGCTGCCAGAGAACTTCACTAGAAGCAAGAAAAAAAGATGCAGTTTCTATCTTTTCCCCATTATACAGTGCCTTCCAGGGCTGGCACTCTCTGAGTCTTACGGAAATTAGATGACAAAAGGGTTAGGGCAAACCATCTGTGGGCTGAAACTCTGGAGGACACAGTAGGTCCCAGCCCGCAGGTGTGGGCCTTAGAAATAGAAATCACTGTCTAGAAAAGAATGCCATGGAAACTGATCAAAACAGTTTGAGAACACATATGTAGGAAAAAATTTCAGAGGAATTTGCCTGCAAGTTCCATGAGGATGAAGTCTATTTTGTTCCCTTGTTTGTCATAGTTGTTTGGTATGTGGTATACACTTTGAAAATATGTGTAGTCTATGGTAAATATCACTGCTAGTATGTGCTTTTTTTCTGGTAGCGTAGATTATGGCCCATTGAAATGTTTTCTTTTTAATGTTTTCTTTTTAATGTTTTCTTTTTAATGTTTTCTTTCTTTATATTTTTCTATAAATAAAATGATGACATTCAAATTTAAAAAATACACTAGTATGCAATGCAACATTAAAGCAACACAGATTGCAACTGAGTTACAAAAGAAAGGGCACAATCAGTAAAATGTTAAAGAGTACTCCAGCTGATAAAAACATCAGTTTTGTCTCAACCACAATACTTATTATTGGTTTTCTCTTTGACACATCAATTAGACTATGAGTTTCAGAGTCTGTATCTGTGAAATATGAGACATACATCAATACTTCACAAAATATTCTTAAAGATTAAATGAGGAGATAGATATATATAAGCACATAAGAAAATATTTTTTCATGTGAAAAGGATAAGGCTATATGTAAGCTAATATCTATTTCATAGATAAGAATGTATTAAGATTTGAGATGATTGTTAATATTGGTTAATATTTCTAATTTAATAATAAAAGGAGATAAAAATCCAAAAGTTGCAACAGAGACATCTATTCCTTATTTTTAGATCTCTTAATTTCATTTTTCTTCCAAGTCCTAGAGGGGATTTATTAACAGATAACTATCAACCACTCCCCTAATGAGTGTAATAAAACCAGGGATGATGTCACTCTCCTATATTTCTTTATACAGGCAACTCTGACTATTTTCCAATAGTTTATCTAGATGAGGATTTCAGCATCATCTGATATTGAGGTCGGTCAGATAGCAAGGCAGAACTAACTACAGGATCAAAGTGTAATTATTATTATTTTTTGGCTTGTTCTTCTGTCATGTTCTATTAATTCTTAATCATATATCTTTATTTTTTCCCTATCATCCATTTCTATGGAGAGAAGCATATGTGTTTTTTTTCTATTGAATCTTTTATATATCATTTATTTACCGCAACATATTAGGATATTCATTTTAATTTCCAATTTACATAGACAAAAGAATCTTTATTCTGCCAGCATATTGTAGGATGAGTTTGTTTGATTGAGACTGAAATTAAAAGGAAGGAAAGGGACTAAACTTACTTTGTGTGGTGATTATTTCTGGAAGTTAGAACACTGAAATAAATATATCAATCATATTTTTGTTTCCCAGATGAAGTCAAGAGTAGGTGGCTGGTACCAAAATTTTAGACTATGGAGGGAAGACTGGGTCCTAAACTTAGGCTGTGGTACAAGCTCTGTGTCCCAACACCTGAGCTAGGATGTGAATCTAGGCAGAATTATTTAATCTGTAAAAGGACAAAGTAAAGTATGTAAGTACCTTATATGCTTTTGAGGAGCTAAAATATGTATAGCAATAAAACAATTGCCAGGAGGCTGCCAGCATCATATACGATTTTATATTATTCTGTCACTATTGTTAATAATTCCTCAAGTTAAATATGCACTAATTTTGAACTCTGGCAATTAGATAGAGAAGAGCAAGAGTAGAGGCAAGCCAAGTGGCTTGTGTGGTATAGGTAGAATTCTCTTGTCTGTCTGGTGTCCTCAGAAGTCTGTCTAGTGTGGCTTGGTAACAGTGGCTCCCATTTATCAAAGTGCAACAGAGATTTGCCCAGTGCCTCTCACTCATACTCCTGTTCTCCCTTCATTTGTTCAGCAAACAGCTCTGAGGGTTTCACATTCCTGGTTACTGCTCTGGTCCTTGCTCCACTTTGACCATAAATAGAGTTTCCTCCACAGGTACATTTTGTATTTATTGTACATTTTTTAAATGTTGCACAGAGCTGAGTTTTCATCTGCAAATGTAGGTAGAATTCAACAGAAATATTATATTTTTAATGCAATGTGTCACAGCTTTGTTAGATATTTATATTAAGGCATTAACTTCATTTTCAGTGTTGTCTACTGACTTATCACCCCAGAATTTGGCACTGTTAATAAATTGAATATTTCAATTAGTCTCTAGGATCATTATAAGAGTAGAAAACATATTTGAAACTTGGAAATTCTTCTTGAACTATTCCTGCATCATAAACACTTCTAAGCTCTTCCACAGAAGGGAAGCCAATATTCTCTTCCTATTGGTAAGTTCTTATAAAATTTAATATTGAACATGTCATAAGTTGAAAAATTACAATGATTTAATATTCCTAAAATAAATTGTAGAATAAGTTATTACTGATTCACTTAAGAAAGGAGAGTTGTATTTTGCCTTCTATTTTTCTTTCTTATTTGTTTTTTTTTAATTTTTTTTGTTGTTGGTTTTTGTTGTTTTGCCATTTCTTGGGCCGTTCCCACAGAATATGGAGATTCCCAGGCTAGGGGTCCAATCGGAGCTGTAGCTGCCAGCCTACGCCAGAGCCACAGCAACACGGGATCCGAGCCGTGTCTGCAACCTACACCACAGCTCACGGCAATGCTGGATCCTTAACCCACTGAGCAAGGCCAGGGATTGAACCCGCAACCTCATGGTTTCTAGTTGGATTCTTTAACCACTGAGCCACAACGGGGAACTCCTCTTTCTTATTTGTTTTGCATCTCTTTTAAAATTATAATTTTAATCACTTCTATACAATATTTCAGTCTATACAATAGACTGACTATGACTTCCTTCAGTGCAACCAACTTTAATTTTTCTTTGATTTGTCTTTAGTGGCCAACAAAGATATAGTCTGTGAGCAGCAAGCGAAAAGACAAAACATTAAATTGGAGGCAGGATCATCTCATTGTTGTTAAATTTTACTCTCTGCACCTCTGTTTCCATGAGAAACTGATTACTATAAACAATCAACTGCAAAATGACAAACTTGTCTTGTAAATCACCTTTAATTAATTAATTTTTTGGATGTTTAATTTCCTTTTATTTCATTTTTAAAGTTTGAAGTATAGTTGATTTACAATATTACAATAATCTCACACTTAAGTGATTCAGTTATAAAAGTAGATACATATCCATTCTTATTCAGAATTGGTGGTGACATCTTAAATGCTAATTCTTTTCCTTGATATTTAGAATGAATTGAGGATCTATAAGGAGATAAATATGCTGATGCATGTACTAGACTAGATGTGATTCTCCATAAAGCTCTGTTTAGCTAGGGTTAAAATAAGAAATATATATTCTATATATATTTATAGTTATATGTCCATGTTTTATAAATATATGCTTATATAGAGCCTGTCCATTTTTATAGAAATTCTTAGACTATATGCATTGTAGTCTTAGATATGGAAATTATGAAATCCAAATTTATATAAGTATGAATATATACATATTAAATCTGAAAGCAATACATCTCATATGATAAAACAATTACAGTAACAGTGATCACTTACATAGAATTCTGCTTAATTACTGCAGTTATTAGAACTTTAAGCTAACAATATATGTGCTTATGCATGCGTAACTGGTAATGTTCTAAGAACGTTCATATTTTGTCTCATATAATACTAACAATATCAGAGGTCAAACATTATTATACTTTTTTAAAAGTAAGAGTGGAGAGAAGAATGGTGGATAAAGGATAATTTGGACCCATAACTACAGCGAATTTGTAGAGTGAACTCCTCAATCACTGCACTTGGGATATCCAAAGGGTTAGTAATTGTTGAGCATTCAACCTGCTCCTGTGGCTTGTTGGTTCCCTGCACACAGCCACAGAGCCTCACACACAGTCTGAACCTACAGGCAAAGTGTGTTCATACCTTTGGTATGGATTTTCCCCAAATTATGTTTTTTACTTTCTAATTTATTCCTATCTGGAATACATTTCCAACAATTCTTAAAATCCTATTGGGGTCTTAAAACAGGGAGGTTGATTAAATTCTGAATTCTATAACAAAAATTATAGAAATAAGGGCATTGATTTACCTTTCAATAATTTAGTTTTGTGTTTGTGATTCTGAAAATTTCTATACTTGATAAAAAAAAATCTTCAGGAAATATAATGACCTTGTACTTTGGCAAAATTAACTATTAGAAAACAACTCTTTGGATCCACTATTATGAATTACCTGTGTTCTAGTAAATTTTTTGTATTACAGACATCTTTTAATCTTCACATTTAAAGTCCCAGAGCATTCCCTTTTATTAGCATAATAGGAATATTGTGCATGTACACACACACACACACGCGTGCGTGCATGCGCGTGAGCTCCAGATGATCATATTCCATGAGTGATTTGTTAATCCAAAAGCTCTCCTTGCTGATCTAGGTGAAACATCATGGGCAACTCCACCTGGTTGGCCAACCGCACTGGGCAAATAGATTTCATCCTACTGGGACTCTGCAGTCAATCGAAGCACCCAATGCTCCTTTGTGCAGTCATTTTTGTGATTTTCCTGATGGCCTTGTCTGGGAATAGCATCTTGATCCTTCTGATTCATTCTACTGCCCATCTCCACACCCCCATGTACTTTTTCATCAGCCAGTTGTCTCTCATGGATGTGATGTACATTTCTGTCACTGTGCCCAAGATGCTCATGGACCAGGTCATGGGCATGAATAAGATCTCAGCCCCTGAATGTGGAATGCAGATGTTTCTCTACTTGACACTTGGAGGTTCAGAATTTTTCCTTCTGGCTGCTATGGCCTATGACCGCTATGTGGCCATATGCCATCCACTCCACTATTCTATTCTCATGAATCATAAGGTATTGGTCCTCTTGGTGTCTTGTTGCTGGTTCCTGGGATCAATGGATGGCTTTATGCTCACACCCATCACCATGACTTTCCCCTTTTGCAGATCCTGGGAAATCCATCATTTCTTCTGTGAGGTCCCTGCTGTAATGAAGCTTTCCTGTTCAGACACATCCCTCTTTGAGACACTCATGTACATATGCTGTGTCCTCATGCTCCTCATCCCTTTCACAATAATTTCAAGCTCCTATTATTTCATCCTCCTCACCATCCACAGAATGAACTCAGCAGAGGGCCGGAAGAAGGCCTTCACCACATGTTCTTCCCACATGACCATAGTTATTCTCTTCTATGGGGCTCCTGTCTACACCTACATGCTCCCTAGCTCCTACCACACCCCTGGGAAGGACATGGTTGTATCTGTCTTTTACACCATACTCACTCCTTTGATAAACCCTTTGATATATAGCCTTAGGAATAAGGATGTCACAGGGGCACTAAGCAAAATGTTTAATGTGGAATCTCCCAGAAAACTGTAAATTAAATCTTTTTGTACTAGTTGTTTATTTTCCTTCATTCTACATATCAAAAATGTATAGTCTTATGCCAGTGTTATTCTTTGGATTCTCATTACAATGGTATATTTTCCCACATTTATCCCTTCTGGTAGGTGCTTCCTTTTACTGGAAAGTTCTTCAGTTTTATATTCCTGCCTTCAAATTATTTTTTTCCTACCATTTACTTTTTTATTTATTTATTTTTATTTATTTTTTATTTATTTTTTCCACTTTATAGCATAGGGGCCTAGTTACACATACATGTGTACATAATTTTTCCTCCAATTGTTGTGTTGCAATGTAAGTATCTACACATAGTTTTCAGTGCTGCACAGCAGGATCTCATTGTAAATCCTTCCAAAAGCAATAGTTTGCATCCATTAACCCCAAGCTCCCAATCCACCCCACTCCCTCCCCTTCCCCCTGGGCAACCACAAGTCTATTCTCCAAGTCCATGATCTTTTCTGTGGAAAGGTTCATTTGTGCTGCACACTAGATATAAGTAATATCATATGGTATTTGTCTTTCTCTTTCTGACTTATTTCACTCAGTATGAGAGCCTCTAGTTCCATCCATGTTGCTGCAAATGGCCTCCTGCGCTGTTGGTGGGAATGTAAGCTGGTACAGCTACTGTGGAGAACAGTATGGAGGTACCTTAGAAAACTATACATAGAACTACCACATGACCCAGCAGTCCCACTCTTGGGCATATATCCATACAAAACTTTCCTTAAAAAAGACACATGCACCCGCATGTTCATTGCAGCTCTATTCACAACAGCAGAGGCATGGAAACAACATAAATGTCCATCGACAGATGATTGAATTAGGAAGATGTGTTATATATACACAATGGAATGCTACTCAGCCATAAAAAAGAACCAAAATTATTTATTAATTTTCATTGTACCCATGTTATACTTTTCTGAAGTTGATAACTTCACCGTGATTATGCGAGAAGATATTTATATTGGGAAATATGTAATAAAATAGTTATAGGAAAAAGACCATACAGTGTGCAACTGAAGAGAGTGTAAGAGGCGATGAAGCAAAAGGGTTACATGTTATCAAGTAAACCTAGGTAATTGTATTATTATTTATACTACTTGTTAATAATACTTGAAATTATTTCAAAATAAAAGGTAAATTATCAGATTTTTCTCCTTTTTTTCTTTAAGATGTTATGCTTGGTGGCAGTGTAAGTGATGTATTTTAGAAATGCCTATGTTACATTGCTGATCTTTACTGAAACAATCCAGTCTTCTGCCTACTTTTATATAGGGCTACTTTGTTTTTCATATACCAATGCTGCAAGCATGAACTGGGTGATATCTCTCTAAAATCATTAATACCTTATGGTAGATTGGGAATACAAAACCACATAAAGCATTGTGTGAAAATTAGTAATCCCATGTGGAAGGAGGGTTTAGCAAAAATTCACTGCTGACCTTTGAAGTACTTAACTTATTATATAAGCAAGTAGAGGAAGAACATCAAATATTTAATCATTCATTTTTTTCAATGAACATTGCTTATGCTAGTAATTTAAGAATAGCTAAAGTTAGTTTTAAATCTCAAATGAAACATGGCTCTTATACCTATGTGACAAGACCTGCTTGTCAACCCAGTTCCCAAAGTCAGCAGTGCTGCAGATTTAAGAGAGAATAGACAAAGAAATAGAGTGGGGATCAGGGGGCTACCGCCTTCAAGAGGCAATAGCAACCCTCTGAGCCAAGTCATGATTTTTATTTGCTATTTTCTACTTCCTCGTATGTACAGAATCACATATGTCATTTACAATTTACCAATCAAGGCTACAGATATGCAAGGCACAAACCCTTTGTATTCACAGATGATATAAATGATTAACCCTCCAGAGGAAGATTATATTGTTTATGCTTAAGGCTATTATGCACTTTCCTCCAACTCCTTTAGGGTTCTGGTCATGAGAACAAGAATGTCAATGGCTTTCCATTGACAACATCTGGAGTATTTGGCAACTTGCTTTCAAGTAGCCACTCGTATGATGTACATTTACCATCTTACTGCCCTTCCCCCAGGGGTCTGGAAAAGTCTTATATATTTTGCAAGCCTAGATTAGCATCATTCTTCAAGTGCCATCTAGTTTCTTTGATTCACTATTGCCTGTATACATGCATATCTGGCAAGCCTCCAACTCCTAAGAAATTTGAGAGCTGTAGGTATGCTCTGTGAAAAGAATTGTAATAAAACTTTCAAATTGTTTTGATGTTCATGGAGAAAGCATACAGGTCACCAAGGACACATGAGTTCCACCTCTGACATGTTAGTTCAGCCAAATAAAGGGGGACTGAGAAAAAGCTTGGGAACTCAGTATTGAAAGATAACTAGGATGTTAATCTCATATTAGTGCAAGAGGTTGGGGCAGGGGGACCTGCACAGGGAACTGATGCATGGAAAAAGAAGAACATGAGTAAAAGTCAGGTAGTTGGCCAAGAAGACAAGGTCAATATTTGAATATTTCCATTCCTGTTTCATTTCATAGTCTCATTTCTTGTCTTTGTGAACTAGATTTGAAAAAATCAGTAGTAAAATGATTTTATTTGCATTTTAAAATTGTTAAAACTGTGGTAATTAATGAGAAAAGTGCAAGACTAGATGTAGAGGTGAATGAGGATCATGAGCTGAATGGTGCCAATCTACTACAAACAGGAGGAATGGTGCTGGGTATTTGTGGTACGTCAGGCCTTCTTGAATCTGTTCCATAAAATCACAAACTAATTGGCTTGTATATCAATTTTCAATAGACACTGTCAATTTGTGTATCATCAGATGGTTTGAAAAATACAGATTCCCATTTCCTTTTCTCTTTTCCTTATTTGCATACCGACCTGTAACATAAAGTTCTTGAAGGATTTGGGGAAACAAAGTCGGAACATAAGTTTAATATTTTTGTTGTAGTCAAAGGAAATGAATAGAATATGTACATACTTTAACATTTAAGGGACTCTAGAAATGTATGTAATCACCATTCAATTTTCTGGACCATAATAGTCCACACATTTAATGGTTCCATTGAAAACACCCTAGTCATTGTAACAAGCAAAAAAAAACAAAAAAAAAAACCAAAAAAAAAACACAGAACAAAACAGAAAAAAATATGATAAGAAAGCATATTCTTTAAAAAAGACTTGTTTTGGAGTTCCCGTCGTGGCGCAGTGGTTAACGAATCCGACTAGGAACCATGAGGTTGCGGGCTCAGTCCCTGCCCTTGCTCAGTGGGTTAAGGATCTGGTGTTGCCATGAGCTGTGGTGTAGGTTGCAGACGTGGCTCGGATCCTGCGTTGCTGTGGCTCTGGCGTAGGCCAGTGGCTACAGCTCTGATTCGACCCCTAGCCTGGGAACCTCCGTATGCCGCCGGAGCAGCCCAAAGAAATAGCAAAAAGACAAAAAAAAAAAAGACTTGGTTTACTCCATCTCAAGCAAAAATAAATATTTATACTAAAATATCTTTAGAATAATAAAATATTAAAAATAAAATGTTCAAAATATTTATTTAGATCTTCTGCCCATTTCTTTCTTTTTTTGTCTTTTTTAGGGCCACACCTGGGACATATGAAAATTTCAAGGCTAAGGGTTGAATCAGAGCTGTAGCCTCTGGCCTATGCTACAGCCATAGCAATGTGGGATCTAAGCCAGATCTGCAACCTACAACACAGTTCATGGCAACACCAAATCTTTAAATGATGGTACAAGGCCAGGGATCAAACCCACATCCTCATGGATACTAGTTGGTTTCATTACCACTGTACTACCATGGGAACTTCCTTTTGCCCGTTTTTTATTGTGTAAATTTTTTATGCTTTTTATTTTTTTCTATTATAGTTGATTTACAAAGTTCTGTCAATTTCTGCTGTATAGTGAAATGACCCAGACATTCATATATATGTATATAAGTATACACATTCTTTTTCTCACAGTATCTTCTACTATATTTCATCACAAGTCACTAGATATAATTCCTGTGCTATACAGCAGGTCTCATTGCTTATCTACCTCATATGCAATAGTTTGCTTCTACTAACCCCAAACTCCCAGTACATCCCACTCCGTTCCCCTCTGCCTTGGCAATGCAAGTCTGTTCTACAAGTCCATCAGTTTGTTTCTTTTCCATAGGTAGCTTTATTTGTGCCATATAGTAGATTCCAGATATGTGATATCATATTGTATTTGCCTTTCTCTTTCTGACTTATTTCACTTAGTATGACAGTCTCTAGTTCCATCCATGCTGCTGCAAATGGCATTATTTTGTTCTTTTTATGGCTGAGTTGTATTCCCCTGTGTATTCCACATCTTCTTAATCCATTCGTCTTTCAAAGGACATTTAGGTTGTTTCCATGTCTTGGCTATTGTCAATAGTGCTTCATTGAATATATGGGTGCATGCATCTTTTTCAAAGAAATTTTTTTCCAGATATATGACAAACAGTGGAATTGCTGGATCATATGTTTAGTTTCCTGAGGTAACTCCACAGAGTTTTCCATAGAGGTTATTTTGATTTACATTCCCAAAAACAGTGGAGGAGGGACTATTTTTCATAGCACCCTATCCAGCACTTGTTATATATTGATTTGTTAAAGATGGCCATTCAAACTGGTGTGAGGTAGTACTACCTCATTATAGTTTTGATTGGCATTTCTCTAAAAATTATTGATGTTGAGCATTTTTTCATGTGCCTTTTGGCCATCTGTATATCTCTTTGGAGAAATGTCTGTTCAGGTGTTCTGCCAATTTTTTCATTGGATTGCTGGTTTTTTGGCTATTGAATTGTATAAGTTGTTTCTGTATTTTAGAGGTTAAGATCCTTGTCAGTTGCATCTTTTGAAACTATTTTCTGCCATTCTGCAGGTTGTCTTATTTACAGTTTCCTTTGCTATGCAAAAGCTTGTAAGTTTGATTAGGTCCCATTGGCTTAATTTTTGTTTTTATTTCTGTGGCCTTGGGAGACTGTCCTAAGGAAACATTTGTAATGTTGATGCCAGAGAATGTTTTGTCTATGTTCTCTTCTAGGAGTTTGATGGTGTCTTGTCTTACATTTAAGTCTTTAAGCCATTTTGAGTTTATTTTTTAAGTGGCATGAGGATGTGTTCTAGTTTCATTGATTTACATGTGGCTGTCAGTTTTTCCATCCCCACTTGCTGAAGAGGCCCTTTTTCTCATGCTTACTCTTGCATCCTTTGTTGAAGATTAATTGACCATAGATGTTTGGGCTTATTTCTGGGTTCTCTATTCTATTACTTTGGTATGTATATCTGTTTTTGTGCCAGTACCATACTCTCTTGATTACTGTAACTAATCTGGGAGAGTTATGCCTCAGGTTTTGTTTTTGTTCCTCAGGATTGCTTTGGCAATGCTGGATCTTTTATGGTTTCATATACATTTTTGATTGTTTTATCTAGTTCTGTGAAAAATATCATGGGTAATTTGATAGAGATTGCATTGAATCTGTATATTCTTTAGGTAGTATGGCCATTTTTACAATATAAATTCTTTCAATGCAGGATCATGGAATATATTTCCATTTCTGTGAATCCTCTTTAATTTCCTTGATTAATGTTTTACAGTTTTCAGCATATAAGTCTTTCACCTCTTTGTTCAGGTTTATTCCTATGTATTTAATTTTTTGGGGGGTGTAATTTTAAAAGGTATTTTATTTTTATATTCCTTTCTAATATTTCATTGTTATTATGCAGAAATGCAGCTAATTCCTGAATGTTCATCTTGTATCCTGATGCTTTGCTGAATTCATTAATCATTTCAAGTAGTATTTATGTGGAGTTCTTAGGGTCTTTTATAGTATCATGCCATCTGCATACAGTGACAATATTACCTCTTCTCTACCAATTTTGATAGCTTTTATTTCTTTTGTTTGTCTTATTGCTGCAGCTAGGACTTCCAATACTATGTTGAATAACAGTGGTGAGATTGGGCATCCTTGTCTTGTTCCAGATTTTAGTCAGAAGGCTTTCAGTTTCTCTCTGTTGAGTATTACATTGTCTGTAGGTTTGCCATAAATGGATTTGATTATGTTAAAGTATATTCCCTCTATACCCACTTTGGTAAGCGTTTTCATCATGAATGCATGTTGGATTTTGTCAAATGTTTTTTTTCTGCATCTATTGAGATGATTGTGTGGTTTTTGACTTTTCCTTTGTTGATGTGGTGTATGACAGTGATTGATTTGCATATGTTGAACATGGGATGAATCCAGTGTGGTCGTGGATATGATCTTTTTTAAAATGTTGGATTGAGTTGCTAAATATTTTTTTGAGAATTTCTGGGTCTATAGTCATCAAAAATATTGCCCTATAATTTTTATTTTTGGTAACATCTTTGTCTGGTTTTGGTATTAGGGTGATGGTGGCTTCATAGAATGTCTTCAGAGTGTTCCTCCTTTAACATTTTGTAAATGTTTAAAAAGAATGTGTTTAAGTTTTCATTGTATGTTTGGTAGAATTCACCTGTGAGGCTATCTGGTCCTGGACTCTTTTTTTTTTTTTTTTTTTTTTGTAGAGAGTGTTTTTACAACATCTTCACTTTCATTTATAATGATAGGTCTGTTCGATTGATCTATTTCTTGATTCAGTTTTGGTGGGTTGTAAGTCTCTAGGAAGGTGTCTATTTCTTCTAGGTTGTCAAATTTGTTGGCATATAGTTTTTCATAATATCCTCTGATTTTTTTGTTCTGCATTATCTCTTGGGATTTCTCATTTTTCATTTCTTATTTTGTTTATTTGGGTTTTTTCTCCTCTTCTTTGTTAGTCTGGCCAGAGGTTTTACAATTTTGTTTCTCTTTCAAAATACTAGCTCTTGAATTTATTGATTTTGTCTATTGTTTTTTGAATATCTATTTTATTGATTTCCTCACTGATCTTTATGATTTCCTTCCTTCTATTTATTGAACTCCTAAGTTTTATTTTATTTTTCTTTTTTTATTCTTTTGTATTACTCAAGTGAATTTATCACATCTGTAGTTGTATAATGATCATAACAATCTGATTTCACAGGATTTCCATCCCATAGCCCAAGCACATCCCCCAACTGTCTCCTCTGGAGACCGTAAGTTTTTCAATGTCTGTGAGGCAGCATCTGTTCTGCAAAGAAGTTCAGTCTGTCATTTGTTCAGATTCCACATGTCAGTGAAAGCATTTGATGTGGGTCTCATTGCATGGCTGACTTCACTTAGCATGATAATATCTAGGTCCATCCATGTTGCTAAGAATGCTGGTATTTCGTTCCGTTTAATGGCTGAGTAATACTCCATTGTGTATATGTACCACATCTTCTTGATCCACTCCTCTGTCGATAGACATTTAGGTTGTTTCCATGACTTGGCTATTGTAAATAGTGCTGCAATGAACATTGGAGTACACGTGTCTTTGCGAGTCGTGGTTTTCTCTGGATAGATGCCCAGGTGTGGGATTGCTGGGTCAAATGGTAGTTCTATGTTTAGTTTTCTGGGGAATCTCCATACTGCTTTCCACAGTTGTTGCACCAATTTACAATCCCACCAACAATGTAATAGGATCCCTTTTTCTCCACACCCTCTCCAGCACTTATTGTTTGTAGACTTTTTGATGATGGCCATTCCAGCTGGTATAAGGTGGTACCTCAGAGTGGTTTTGATTTTCATTTCTCTAATAATGAGTGATGCTGAACACCTTTTCATGTGTTTCTTGGCCATCTGTATGTCTTCTTTGGAGAACTGTCTGTTTAGATTTTTGGCCCCTTTTTTGATGGGGTTGTTTGTTTTTTTGGTATGGAGCTGCAGAAGGTGTTTAGAAATTTGGGGGATTAATCCCTTGTCAGTCGATTCACTTGCAAAGATTTTCTCCCATTCTGTGGGTTGTCTTTTCTGTGTTTTTGTTTAGGGTTTCCTTTGCTGTGCAGAAACTTTGAAGTTTGATGAGGTCCCCTTTGTTTATTTTTGTTTTTGTTGTCAATACTCTGAGAGGTAGATCTGAGAAGATGTTGCTGTCGTTTATGTCAGAGAGTGTTTGGCCTACGTTTTCCTCTAAGAGTTTGATAGTGTCTGGTCTCATATCTAGGTCTTTAATCCATTTGGAGTTTATTTTTGTTTATGGTGCTAGGGAGTGTTCTAATTTCCTTCTTTTCCATGTGGCTGTCCAGTTTTCCCAGCACCACTTATTGAACAAGCTGTCCTTTCTCCATTGTATAGTCTTGCCTCCTTTGTCATAGATGAGTTGGCTCTAGGTGCGTGGGTTGAATTCTGGGCTTTCTATCCTGTTCCACTGATCTCTATTTCTGTCTTTGTGCCAGTACCATGCAGTTTTGATGACTGTTGCTTTGTAATAGAGTCTGACATCCGGGAGCCTGATTCCTCCAGCTCCATTTTCTTTTTCAGGATGTATTTGGCTATTCTGGGTCTGTTGTGCTTCCAAACAAACTTTAAACTATTTTGTTTGAGTTCTGTGAAAAATGTCCTTGATAATTTGATAGGGATTGCACTGAATCTCTAGGTTGCCTTGGGTAGTATAGTCATTTTGATAATATTGACTCTTCCAATCCAAGGGCATGGTATGTCTTTCCATTTATTTGTGTCATCTTTGATTTCTTTCATCAGTGGCTTGTAGTTTTCAGAGTACAGGTCTTTTGTTTCTTTAGGTATGTTTACTCCTAGGTATTTTATTCTTTTGGATGTGATGGTAAACAGGATTGCTTCCCTAATTTTTTTTTCTGCTCTTTCATTGTTATTATATAGAAATGCCATTGATTTCTGTGTATTGGTTTTGTATCCTGTGACTTTGCCAAATTCGTGGATGAGCTCTAACAGTTTTCTGGTAGAGTCTTTAGGATTCTCTAGGTATAGTATCACGTCATCTGCAAATAGTGATAGTTTTACTTCTTTCTTTCCAATATGGATTCCTATTATTTCTTTTAATTCTCTGATTGCTATGGCTAGGACTTCCAAAACTATGTTGAAGAGTGATGGTGAGAGCAGACATCCTTGTCTTGTTCCTGATCTCAGTGGGAATTCTTTCAGCTTTTCACCATTGAGAATGATGTTTGCTGTGGGTTTGTCATATATGGCCTTTATCATGTTGAGGTTGGTTTCCACTATGCCCACTTTCTGAAGGGTTTTTATCAGACATGGGTGTTGGATTTTGTCAAAGGCTTTTTCTGTGTCTATTGAGACGATCATATTTTTTTTTATTTTTCAGTTTGTTAATGTGGTGTATCACACTGATGGATTTGTGGATATTGAAGAATATCTTTTTTTCATGCTCATTTTTTTTTTTTTTGCTTCTTACTGCCACACCTTTGGCATAAGGAAGTTTCCAGGCTATGGGTTAATTGGAGATATAGCTGCCTGCCTATGCCACAGCCACTGAAACGTGGGATCCAAGCTGTGTCTGCAACCTACTCCACAGCTCATGGCAACACTGGATCCCTAACCCACTGAATGAGGCCACGGATTGAACCAGTGGCCTCATTGGTCCTGGTAGGGTTCATTAACCACCTAGCCAAGAAGGAAACTCCTACTCACTATTTAAATTTTTTTTTCTGATTTGAGTATTTCAAATCCCACTTTCTTGTTTTTTTAATTTTCACAAAATATCTTTTTCTATCCCCACTTTCTATTTACAAGTGTCCTTTGTCTTAAGATGAGTCTCTTGTAGACAACATATTGTAGGCTTTTGCTTTTTTATCCAATCTGCCACAGTATGTATTTTTATTGGGGCATTTGACCACTGACATTTAAGGTGATTATTGATAGATTGGTATTTATTGCCATTTTAAACCTTTTTTTTTCCAGTTCATTGTATGTTTCTCCTTTGTCCCTTCCTTTTTTTTTTAGACAATTTCCTTTTATTTATGCTTGTGTCCTCTTCTTTTTAGTTTTTTTGAAGTTAACCCCTTCCTATATCTGTTTTAATGCAATAGTCATATAGTCTCAAACACATTCTAAAAAAGAGTCTATATTTTCTTACTTTCTTTCCCTTCATTTTAAGATTTTGAAGTTCTTTTTTAACATTTTCATGTTTGTCCTTTTGCTGTTCCTTGTTCACCACTTTTACAATAAATATATAGGTATTTTTTGCTGTTCCTTGTTCACCACTTTTACAATAAATATATAGGTATTTTTTTCCTTTTGGATCTATATATGGGCTTATTTACGTGATTGCTTTCCAGTTGTGTTTTCTGTGATCCTATTTATTCTTACTTCTTTTTTATTTAGAGAAGTCCTTTCAGTATTTCTCTTAGAATGGGTTTAGTGTTGCTTTACACTTTTAGTTTTTGTTTGTTGGAGAAATCTTTATTTATCCTTCTATTTTAAATGATATTCTTGATAGGTAGAGTGTTCTAGGCTATATTTTTTCCCCTGTTATAACTTGGAATATATCTCACCTCTCTCTTCTGTCCTTTAGTGCCTGTAGAGAAATAAGCTGATAAGCTTATTGGGGTTGCCTTGTAATTAATGCTTTGTTTTACTCTTGCTGCTTTTAGAACCCTCTCTTTAACTTTCGATATTTTTATTATACTATGTCTTGGTGTGTGCCTGTTTGGGTTCAACTTGTTTGGGGCCCTCTGTGCTTCCTGTACCTTAATATCTATTTCTTTATATTTGGAAAGAAATTATGATTTCTTCAAATATATTTTCAATCCACTTTTCTTCTTCTTCTCCTCCTGGAATCCCCATTAAGCATAGATTGTCCCTCTTTATATTATCCCTTAGATTTTTATATTGCTTTTATTTTTTTATTTGGTTTTCTTTCTTCTATTCTGATTAGGTGATTTCCATTATTCTATATTCCAAGTCATTGATTTGTTCCTCTGCATTATTCAGTCTGCTCTTTAGTGCTTTTAAATCAGTGTGCATCTCTGCAAATGAATTTCTAATTTTTCTTGGCTCCTCCTTTTATTTTCTATCCACTCTTACTTTCTTCATATTCACCATTAATTCCTTCAATATTTTCACTATCTCCTTTTTTAACTCATTGTCTATTAGATGACAGAGATCTATTATTACATTGTTTGCTGCTTCAGGTGAATTTTCCCATTCTTTTACCTGGGAATGGTTCCTGAACCTCTACAATTTATATTTTTCTTATTCTGTGAGTTTAAGAAAACCAGCTACTGTATTCTTGGAGGCCTATTTCTATGCAAGAGTATCCCTTTATATTTTGTGGAGGTTTATTCTTTATTTATGGAGTGGGAATTTTGGTATTTGCCATCTCTTTCCTCAGTTTGATCAGGCTGTTTTCTCCTTGATAGAGTGCTTCTTGTGTTTCCAGGGAAAAGGAGGTAATGGGAAGTTAGTAGTCAGTGCTTAATTGCAGGGCTCTTGATAGTAACTAGGACCCTTTGGAAGGTGGTACAGGCTGATCTTATTTGCAGTGCCCTGGGATGTGGTAAAAGCCTCAGGCAGATTTCAGCTCTGCCTGGAGCAGTTCACAGTGGCAGATGTATGGTGTCTGAGTTCCCAGGGGAGTGAGAGCAACAACAGGTGGTGTTCAGTAACAACACCCTCCTCTGCAGTGCCCTCTGAGGTGATTGGGGCCACAAGTGGTGCCTGTTCATTGAGCACTAGTGGTGGTGGGCCACCCACCCCACCTCTGGATTAAGAGATAACTGCAGTGGTTTGCCCCTGCCACCTATAGACCTTGCAAAAAGCACCCCATCTCGCTTAGCCCACACAGTATGTGCTGCACAGGCTGCTTCTGGTTGCAGGGTCCTGGGAAGTGACAGTGATCAGGCATGCGTAGGCAGTACCAAGAGCATTTGGCAGTGGAAGCAGCAGGGTGGGTGTGTTTGCAGGGGAGTGAGAGCAATAATGGGTGGTTCCCCATTGCAGTGCCCTCTTCTTTGCTGAACTCTGTGGTGACTGGGGGCCACAGGTGGAGCATGTCCAGAGACCCCTACCGGTGGTTGGCCAAGTCCACCTCTGCTTCAGAGATGACTGCTGTTTCTGAGATGGTTGCTGTTATCTGTCCCCACTGCCTGAGATCATGCAAGAGGTGCTGCATCAGGCTTTTACACCTGCTGCCCTTAGCCCACAGAAGAGATACCCAGTCTCCCATAGCCTGAGCAAATGGTGCCTGTGCCAGAGGCACCTGTCCTCTGAGTTTCTGCATGCATGTGCAGAGAAAGATTCCTATGGCAGTCTGTCCCTGTCCTCTCACCCTCCCCAACAATGGCACCTTGCTTATCCTGGGCACCCAGAACTCCTTCCAGATTCCCTCAGCTGTGACATTCCCTTCCCAGCCCATGATGCACCACTCCCTAGCCCCTCAGTCTGTCACCACACAGCCAACCCTAGTCCTCTCCCTGGAACTGACCTCCATATCCTGATTCTCAGCCCCCTGCCCCTGCCCAAGTTTATTAGTCTATGGTGCTTAGGGTGGTGGTGCAAATGATCTGTGCAGCTCTCATTCTGCTTTGCCCTCCTCAAACCAGCTGCTGTGCTTTTCTCAGAGACTTTGAGGTCCCTCCGTCTTGGCTGATCTCCCTGTCAGTTAGGTGTCTTCCCAGGGCATGGGTTCCTTTCCTCTTTAACAGCTCCCTCTCAGTGTTGCTAGTCCATCCTGATTCCTTTTCTCTCTCTCTTTTTTCCTTTTGTTCTACCTTGTCTTATGGATGGTTTCTTGCCCTTTTTGGAGGTTTAAGGTCTTCTGCCAGCATTCAATAGTTGTTCTGTGTGAATTGCTCTACATGTAATTTTTTTAGGGCCCATCTCTCGGCATATGGAGATTCCCAGGCTAGGGATTCAACTTGGGCTATGGCTGCTGGCCTACACCAAGCCACAGCAATGCAGGATCTGAGCCACATCTGTGACCTACACCACAGCTCACAGCAATGCCAGAGCCTTAACCCACTGAGTGAGGTCAGGGATCAAACCCACAAACTCATGGCTCCTAGTTGGATTTATTTCTGCTCTGCCACAATGGGAACTCCTAGATTTATTTTTAATATGTTTGTGGGAAAAGGTGAGCATGACAACTTACTCCTCTATCATCTCTATCCTCTCTCCCCAGCATTCTTTTTAATGGCTAAAATCTGAACACAATATATATACTCTTCAACAGATTGCATAAATTAATTATAGCATAGTCAGAAAACTATATACTATATAGCACAGAAAATGAATAAATCCATGATGCAGCAACTTGGATACATTTTTAAAATGTAAAGTAAGCATTTCTAAAAGAAAGTTCCAAAAATATAAATGATATTATCCATCCGTAATTAAACCAAATCATTTGGCATTGTTAGGTATGTGCAAACCAGTAATAAACCTATAAATAAAAACAAAAAAAATATTTTTATAAAATTCAGGACAATGCCTACCTGAAAGGCAGGAAGTGATGCTGAATAAACAGGTTGATGGCTTCAAGGCACCAGAAGAGTTCTACTTCTACATGTGGGAGATGCATTTGCTCTGATTAGTGTACAAGGAGGTTTGAATTATAAATTGTTGAGTTATTACCACCTGCAACAGATATCTGATCTTACCATCAAGGGTAAACATCAGGTATTCCCATAACTGTTGCATGTCAATAGACCAGAAAGAGCTTTCTTTACATGGTACATTTTTGTTTCTTTTTAAATGACCTTTCAGTGAACAAATGGAATGTGTCTGAATTTGGCAATAATTCCAACAATCAGGAAAAAAGGAAATACTTGAAAATAAGTGACATTTTCTAGAGGCAGATGAATTTTAGTTTTAGAAATTGCTGTGATTAGAGTACATAAATGAAAGAAGCTAAAATTTGAATTATTCTTAAGTATTTTCTATCATCTTGTATCTCCATTAATTTTTCTTCCCTTGCTTAACATTTCAATCTATTTAACCATTCCCTGCACAATGAAGCTTCTTAAGCAGAACCATCATGAGCATCAGAGCAGAGAGTGTCCATCCTATCTGTGGATATAAGCTCAGGGTGAAAAGCTGGTGCAGATGGAGGGCAAGAGTGGTACAGACCTTGTACAATATGGGAATTAGAAAATGTACATAACTGGTGTTCAAACAAAAATATTTAGGGTGGAGACCTCCTAAAGGGAAAAGGGAGCTCAGGGTACAGAACTGGTGTAGGCTAGCAGTTCAGGAGTGTGATATTTGGTTCCCTTCACAAACCCAGAGTAAAGCCTAAGATGTTTAATGTAGTAAATGCAGAAAAAATATTTTTATAAGAAAATTTTAAAAAAGCTACAGATGTCCTGAATAGCAATTATTTATTTGGAAATGAATTAAATTATATTTTTTCATTTTTCTGATGCCATCTATTCTCCCAAAAGTGTCTAAAATAGTGGATATTCCATGCACAGTGGAAGAATACTTAATGGGAGTTAATGGACTCAATGGAGCAGTTGGGTTAGCCATACACAAAGCTGCAAGCCGAACCTAGTGATCTCTCCAAGCCTGTATCTCAGTTTTATTAGAAAACTAGTAAAATTCTTTCAATCTATAAATCATTAGTTCTGCTCAACAAGTACCTTGCCTGAATATTTCAATTTTTAAACTCTTGATTGAATTTCTTGAGTTATACTTGACATACTTTCCCCACCATTATTTAAGTTAAGGTTAGATGTAAGTTCTAGATTATGGAAAGGTCAGACTCCATTAAAGTTTTGATGAGTTTCATAGTAGCTGCACACCAAGTTAGAGAAATTTTCAGAGGAAAAATCATAAAGTTTCTGAAACACATGTATATTTGAAGGAACAGATAATGTAGTGTACCTAGGGGGAAATGTAATCTATGACTTTAGGAAATCTAAAGTCATGATTACATTAATGATAGCAAAAAAAATCAGATTTTTTTTTTTCTTTTTAGGGCTGTGCCTGTGGAATATGGAATTTCCCAGGCTAGGGGTCAAATTGGAGCTGCAACTGCTGGCCTACATCACAGCCACACCAACATAGGATCTGAGACACATCTGTGACCTACAGGTTAAGGCAATGCCAGATCCTTTAACCCACTGAGCAAGGCCATACCTAAGTCCTATCATGTATTTCTTCTCTCTCAATATTCCAATGACATTTCAGAGCAAGGATATACTGAGAGCTAAAAAAGCAAAAGATCTGGGGCCTCTGGTTTTTGTGAGATATGGAAATTTTGGGAGTCATAGCATATATAATGGGGAGGGGAATCCAGGCTACAATTAGGATACAAGATAAGGTAGGCATTTCTGGTAAGCTGTTCAGAGATGTTAAAAGATCCAAAAATATTGCTGCATTTATATCAATGAGGATTCAAGCTCATTGTTTTCCTCTAGGAATTTTATAGTATCTGGTCTTACATTTAGGTCTTTAATCCATGTTGATTTTAATTTTGTATATGGTGTTAGAGAACACTTCTGATTTCATTCTTTTACAGGTAGCTGTCCAGTTTTCCCAGCACCATGTATTGAAGAGAATTTATTTTCTCCATTGAATATTTTTGTCTCCTTTGCCATAGATTAGTTGACCATAAATGTGTGGGATTACTCCTGGGAATATCATGTCTTGTTCCATTGATCTATATTTCTGTTTATGTGCCAGTGCCATACTGTTTTGATTACGGAAGCTTTGTGGTATAGTCTGAAGTCAGGCAGCATGGTTCCTCTATGACAAATCTTAAGATTGTTTTGGCTATTGGGGTCATTTTTACTTCCAAATTTAAAAAATGTTCTAGTTCTGTGAAAAATGCCATTGTTGATTTGATAGGTATTGCATTTAATCTGTAGATTGCTTTGGATAATAGAGGTCATTTCAATAACATTGATTTTACGAATCCAAGAACACAGTATATCTTCCCATCTGTTTGCATCATCTTCATTTTCTTTCATAGGTGTCTTAGAGTTTTTAGAGTATAGGTCTTTAACCTCTTTAGGTAAATTTATTCCAAATATTTACACAGCAAAGGAAACCATAAACAAAATGAGAATATAGCCTACAAATTGGGAGCCAATATTTGTAAAAGCTGCTACTGACAAGCGATTAATTACTGAAATATACAAACAAATCATGCAGCTCAAATCAAAACAAACAACACATTCAAAAATAATCAGAAGATCTAAATAGACATTTCTCCAAAGAAGATATGCAGATGGCCATCACATACATGAATGAATTATCTCAGTATCCATAATTATTAGAGAAATGCAATTCAAAACTAAAATAAAGTGCCACATCACATCAATCAGAATGGACATGATTAAAATGGCTACAACTAATAAATGCTGGAGAGTGTGTGGAGGAAAAGGAACCTTCATACAATGTTGAAGTGTATGTAAACGGGTACAACCAACATGGAGAACAGAATAGAGTTTCCTTAAAAAACAAGAGTTACCAAGTTACCATATGATCTTGCAAAACCATTGTGGGAATATATCCAGAGAAAATTCTAATTCCCCCCCAAAAAATCACCTCTATGTTCATAGAAGCATTATTTACAATAGTCAAAACATAGAAGAAACATAAGTGTTTGTCTTCTGATGAATGGATAAAGAAGATATCGTATATAACATAATATAACATAATATTACCCAGCCACACCCACACAAAAAAATGAAATAGGAAGTTCCCTTTGTGGTTCAGTGGAAACAAACCCAATTACTGACTAGTATCCATGAGGATGCAGGTTTCATCCCTAGCCTTACTTAATGTGTTAAGGATCCAGTGTTGTCATGAACTATGATGCAAGTCTGTAGCTCTGACTGGACCACTAGCCTGGGAACTTCCACATGCCATGGATGCATCCCTAAAAAGCAATAATAATAATAATAATAATAATAATAATAATAATAATGATGATGATGATGATGAAATAATATCATTTTGTGGAAACATGAATGGACCTAGAGAGTGTCGGGTTTTTTTGTTTGTTTTTGTTTGTTCTTGTCTTTTTCTTTTGAAATTTTATATTTTATTACAGAATAAGATACATATATTTAAACACAATTACATTAACACAGATTATTATATCATGGATCTTAAGAATGAGATTAAGTGACTCCATCTGGAGAAGTGGAATGGAAAATATGCTGAGACAAATAGGAAATTTATTCTATAATTTATCCCATTTTGTATGGCTTTCATCTTTACTATTTAGTATCATCTATTACATTTTAATTTTTCTTTAAAAATTAGCACTGTATTAAAATTGTGTCTATTATGCAACTAAAATTTATAAAGAAGAAAGACTTATATACCATTAAATATTTTATATAGCATAATAAAAGGAATAACTGAACTGGGAAGAATAACAAAATAATATATGCTCTGAAAATAAGTAAAATATAAAATGCATAAATTGGTTAAAAAACAGTGTAACTATATAAGTATGTCCTCACAATTTATTACATCTTCTTGATCCTTCAATATAGGCATTACACCATTCTAGGTGATGTGATAAACAAGACATTATACACCTTACATTGTACCATGGAGAGAAATGGTTATTAATAATACAATTGTAGAACTGTATTATTTAATTGTACAGTTTTGTAGAACTGTATTGTTTAATTCTACAGTTGCATTATTTAATTATAATTATCATAAATTCTTTGCTGGAGAGGAAATCAGAATCAGATGTAAGAAGACTTCAGCATTCCAAGAAGGATGTCAAATGACCCCCTTCATGGTGGATTATGCAATTATTTACTATGAGATATATTTCTTCTCCAGATATTCCTTGTTTGTTATCAATTGTAGATTTTTGGTTTGCAGTTATTCTGAAGTTTTGATGTAAGAGTCTATATGTATATGAGATTGTTTTAAGTTGTTGTTCTCTTAATTGCAAGTTCATCTCCAGTGTCCTGCATTTGTACCCACCTCTTCTCATGATTTCTGATTTTGGTGGTATAAATGTGCATGGATGATTTCGTATCTTTACTGTATATTTATCTTTACCGGTGAGCCTTGTCATTTGTAGAAATTTTGTTTCCTGTTGCAACCTTTTCTTTTCTGCCTAGAGAAGTTCCTTTAGTATTTGTTGTAAGCCTGGTTTAGTGTTGCTGAATTCTCTCAGCTTTTGCTTATCTGAGAAGATTTTGATTTCTCCTTCAAATCTGAATGAGAGCCTTGCTGGGTAGAGTAATCTTGGTTGGAGGTTTTTTCCTTTCATCACATTAAGTATATCATGCCACTCCCTTCTGGTCTGCAGAGTTTCTGCTGAAAAATCTGCTGATAACCTTATTGGGGTTCCCTTGTGTGTTACTTGTTTCTTTTCCCTAGCTGCTTTCAAGATCTTCTCTTTGTCTTTAATTTTGGTCCGTTTGATTAATATGTGTCTCGGGGTGTTCCTCCTTGGGTTTATTTTATATGGTACTCGTTGTGCTTCCTGGATTTGAGTGAGTGGTTCCTTTCCTATGTTAGGGATGTTTTTGGCTATTATCTCTTGGAATATTTTTTTCTCTCCCCTTCTCTCTCTCTTCTCCTTCTGGCACCCCTTTAATATGGATGTTGGTGCATTTAACGTTGTCCCAGAGTTCTCTGAGACTCTCTTCATTCGTTTTCAGTCTTTTTTCTCTTTTCTGCTCCACATCCATGATTTCCACTAATCTGTCCTCCACCTCACTTATTCATTCTTCTGCCTTCTGTATTCTGCTGTTAGCTGCTCCTAGTGAGTTTTTTATTTGTTATTGTATTTTGCATCTCTTCTTGTTCAAGTTTTATATCTTGTATCTCTTTGGTTAGTGTTTCCTGTAAGTTATCCATCGTTGCCTCCAGTTTATTTCCAATGTCTTGCATCATCTTCAGCATCAACAGTCTAAAGTCTTTTTCCTGGAGGCTGAGAATCTCCTCACTTAGGTGATTTTCTGGGCTTTTTCCTTTCTCCCTCATCTGAGTTATAGTTCTCTGTCTTTTCATTTTTATAGGTTTTATTATTAGATACCAGATATGAGTGATATCATATAGTATTTGTCTTTCTCTTTCTGACTTATTTCACTCAGTATGAGAGTCTCTAGTTCCACCCATGTTGCTGCAAATGGAATTATTTTGTTCTTTCTTATGTCTGAGTTGTATTCCTTTGTGTATATATACAACATCTGCCTAATCCAATCATCTGTTGATGGACATTTGGGTTGTTCCCATGTCTTGGCTATTGCAAATAATTCTGCAGTAAACATGCAGGTGCATCTGTCTTTTTTAAGGAAAATTTTGTCTGGATATTTGCCTATGAGTGGGATTGCTGGGTCATATGGTAGTTCTATGTATAGTTTTCTAAGGCACCTCTGTACTGTTCTCCATAATGGTTGTACCAGCTTACATTCCCACCAACAGTTCAGGAAGGTTCCCTTTTCTCCACAAGCCCTCTAGCACTTGTTAATTGTGAACATATTAATGAAGGCCATTCTAACTGGTGTGAGGTGGTATCTCATGGTAGTTTTGAATTACATTTCTACAATAATCAGGGATGTTGAGCATTTTTTCATGTGCTTGTTGGCCATCTGTGTATCTTCCTTGGAGAAATGTCTATTCAGGTCTTTTGCCCATTTTTCCATTGGGTTGTTAGATTCTTGGTGTTGAGTTGTATAAGCTGTGAATTATTTTTTAAAAACACACACTTATGGTCTCTGGAGGAGACAGTTTGGGGGGTGGGGGGATGTGCTTGGTCTGGGATGGAAATCCTGTGAAATCAGATTGTTATGATCATTATACAACTACAGATGTGATAAATTCATTTGAGTAATAAAAAAATGAAAAAAATAAAAAATAAAAAAATAAAAACACACACACATCTACTTTAAGTGTTATTGAAGTCATCGAAATGGTGAAGATTACAAAATAAATAGTAAACCAACACCTGTGTATAATTTTTCAAAGTAAAAATGATTATATACATTTTCCATTTTGTTTCAGCCTCTCCGAACACTTTTTTAAAAGCAGAAGTTGAAACCTTTTCAGTTACCTGGAACATAAAATACGTATTATACTTTGAAAAACTCTTTAAGGAGTTCCCATCGTGGCATAGTGGTTGACGAATCTGACTAGGAACCATGAGGTTGTGGGTTACATCCCTGGCCTTGCTCAGTGGGTTGAGGATCTGGCATTGCTATGAGCTGTGGTGCAGGTCACAAATGTGGCTTGGATCCTGCATTGCTGTGGCTCTGGTGTAGGCCAGCTGGCTACAGCTCCAATTAGACCCCTAGTCTGGGAACCTCCATATGCCGGGAGAGTGGCCCAAGAAATGGCACAAAGGCAAAAAAATAAAAAAAATAACAACTCTTTAAAAAATGGTGGAGGAGTTCCCTGATGGCTCAGTGAGTTAAGGATCTGTCATTGTCACTACTGTGGCTCAGTGTGCTGCTGTGGTGTAAGTTTCATCCCTGGCCATGGAACTTTCACATGCTTTGGGTGTGGCCAAAAGAAGAAAAAAAAAGAAAGAAAGAAACACTCTTAAAAGCAGTATCATCTAAATAATGGTTAACTCACAAATGGGAATGCGACAACCATAACAGACCTCAAGGCCATTCATGCATGTCAGAGTCATAAAATTCAAGGCAGAACCTCAGCCACGGGTCTGACAGTTAAATGACAATAAGGAGTAGGGATGCAGCACTGGTGCTTTCTTGTGGTGGAACAAAGTCAAAACCAAATTGGCTCTCCTTGCAGAATCCAAGGTCTACTTTAAAACCAGCTCTCTTAAACACCTGAATCTTTTCTGACTCCCTCCTCATCATTTGAAAACAGACAATACAAAGGCTTCATACAGACATTTACTGAAACTGTATTTTACACCTATGCTCTAACAACTAGTTTAGCAGAAAGAACTACAAAATGCAAATTTCCAAAATGTTTCCTTATTAGTGGGACTATAAGATAATGCTAGGAGCCAATTTGTTTCCTAAAAATAAAATAATTCATATGTCATATAATGCAGTTTAAATTAGAAATCAGTGGTCAACACTATTTTTAAAGGCCTTGAAAAGAAAGTAAAGCCATATTTCACCTGGAATATAGATAAATCATTCATATAAAAGTTCTTTTATCTATATAAATTGATATTTTCAAATACTTAAAATAATTTATCTATTTAAATTATTATTTTAAGCAATAAAAAGCAAAGATGAGGGATACCTACTGAGCTATACACTTACACATGATTGATATGGTAAGTATGTATTTTACCACAGTTAAAAATAAATAAAAGAAGCATATTTCTGGATAATATGTGGTAGTAAGAAATGTGTAACTTAGTAATCAGACTGGTTTTAGTAAGATAATAAGTTAGTTTTCTCTCCTTTGTACTCTGAACTTCAAAGGTACAGTATCAAATCCCTAAACCTCCAAAAACAGTAGCAAATAAAAATTGCCTAACCCTTAAATAAAACCACTCTTCATGCTGAAACCCTTGACTTTGGACAGACTCAGGTGAGAGAATTGTTCAAGGAGTTGTAAAAAGAAAACCCCAGAGCTTTACAGGAGAACATTTTTTTTAAATTTATTGTGTGTGTGTATTTAATGGAATGAGTTGGCCTATATTTATAGAAAAAAGGTAATTTCTTAAGCATTTGGTAATAAGGAAAAACCTTCATAACTTTCTGGACATTGTTTTCACTCTCAGTTAGGATTATTGCCACCTCCCTGGAATACCCTGACCCTCTATAAATAAATACATCACAATACTGTACAAAACACATACAAAAGCCAGTTTCTTGACAGACTTGCCCCAGAGATTGCTGAAGCAACTGGGCAGAAACATCAGATCTGCAGTGGTGTCTGGGTTGTACCTCAAGATCATATTGACCAAGCCCTCTGGCATTTGAAGAAGCAGGGGTGTTCTCTTTCTGGCTGCTGTCCCATCTGGAAGAGCTCTTTGATCTTGGCTAATCCACTACAATGCCTCTCTCTCAGTGACAGGATGTGGTAGTTGTTTGTCACTCTGTGTTCACACTTGCACTTCCCTAACTTGTACTGGTAGAGAGGGAAAAATTGTTGCCCTCTTTCTCTTTGAATCTGTAATGTAATTCCACTTACAGCCAACATCCCCCATACTGCCAAGATAATAAAGTAATTCATCTGAAAAGGCACATTTATGAAAGTTCTGTTGAAATCCACGTGGTTACATTCAAAGTGATGTAAGAAATGCTCCTGTACAAGTAGCTGTCAATGGCCAAGACCACCAAGTAGGAGCTAATGAATCCACAAGTCAGTGTATTCAGTGTTCTTAGGCCGCTCATGAAAACCACTGGAATGAGAACAGCTATGCAAAAGAAGGTCACCCAGAACACAGCATCAATGGCATTGCTCCTCTCATCAGTGATTTTCTTCACTCTGCTGGGAAATCTAAAGATTTCTCATGATGATGCTTTGTACCTCTTTTAAAAAACAATTTCCTTAAATTTATCCTGATCATCCCAGATCCTTCTACAGTACCTCAAGATCCTGGAGGACTTGCTGCTTTGGGTTTATCTCTAACCTCCATTTTTATGTGTCCCCATCTCTCTCTCTCACCACCTCTGGGGGCATAGAATTTCTTGCAGCTGATCAAGCATGGAAAGTGATTTTCTGTTTCAGGTCCTTTATCCTTTTTTTTTCCTATATGATATCACTCATATCTGGAATCTAATATATGGCAAAAATGAAACTTTCCACAGAAAAGAAAATCAAGGACTTGGAGAATAGACTTGTGGTTGCCAAGGGGGAGAGGAAGGGAGTGTGATTGATTGGGAGCTTTGGTTTAATAGATGCAGACTCTTGCCTTTGGAAAGGATTAGCAATGAGATCCTGCTGTGTAGCACTGGAAACTGCATCTAGTCACTTACGATGGAGCATGATAATGTGAGAAAATAGAATGTATACATGTATGTGTAACTGGGTCACCATGAAGTACAGTAGAAAAAAATAAATAAAAGTAAAAAAAAAATCCCTTCCCCTAAATATATTTAATGGCTGGCTCCCTGTTTCATCCATGCATCTGATGAAATTTCTGAAAAAAGTCTTCACCAGTCAGTATTAAAGAGATATCCTCATGATTCTCATCCTTTCACACTGCCTTAATATTTATCCACCAAAGTTATGAACAAATATCATTACTTCTTTAGTAGTTTATTGCCTACTAGAATGTGAGCTCTAGAAGGGCAGACACTTTGTTTTCAACTCTCATGTATCCAGAATAGAGGTTGACATATACGTGGCAGTGAATAAACACATTTGGTATGAGTAAATGAAAGACTCATCTACATGAGTCTTTAATTAACCTCTACAAGAAAATAATAATGTTATAAATGCATTCTATGATGCACCCCCAATAAATTATTGCTGTATTAGAAGTTAGCTGTAAAAAGATATTCTCATGTTCATTCCTTAAAAAATATAAACGTGAATATTTTAATTATAACCAAATGGGAGGATTTTCTAAATAGAAAAGTCCTACAAGAAATTATTAAATTTCATATATTAAATTCAACACTTTGGAGATCCAATTGTGGCTCAGTGGTTAATGAATCTGACTAGCATCCATGAGGACACAGGTTTGATCTCTGGCCTTGCTCAGTGGATTAAGTTTCTGGCATTGCCATGAGCTGTGGTGTAGGTTACAGAAGCAGCTCAGATCCTGTGTTGCTGTAGCTGTGGTGTAGGCCAGCAGGTGCAGGTCCAATTAGACCCCTAGCCTGGGAACCTCCATATACTTCAGGTGTGGCCCTAACCCCCCCCCCAAAAAAAGATAAATTCAATACTTTAAAAAATTCTGATGAGATACAATATCAAAATAAAACAAGAAAAATAGTACTAATAACAAATATTTACTATTCCTAATATATAAATAATTTTATATTAAAGTAATTACAATATAGATATTTATATTTTTTTTGAATCTTTATTTTATTGACTTCCTCTATGCTCTTTATGATTTCCTTCCTTCTGCTGACTTTTGTTTTTTTTTTTTGTTCTTTTTTCCTAATTAATTTAGGTGGTGGGTTAAGTTGTCAATTTGAGATTTTTTTTCATTTTTGAGAAAGGCCTGTATTGCTAAGAATTTCCCTCTCAGCACTGCTTTTGTGACATTCCATAGATTTTGAGTGGTTGTGTCTTCATTATCATTTGTCTTGAGGTATTTTTTTAATTTCCTTCTTGATTTCCTTATTGACCCATTGGTTTTTTTAGTAGCATGTTGTTTAGTCTCCATGTAGTAGGTTTTTTCTCATTTTTTTCCCATGGTTGATTTCTAGGTTCATGCCGTCGTGGTCAGAGGAGAAATTTGAAATAATTTCTATACTCTTCAATTTGCTGAGGTTAGCATTGTGCCCCAATATGTGATCAATTATTGAGAATGTTCCATGTGCACTTGAGAATAATGTGTATTCTTATTTTTTTGGATGTAATGTCCCAAAAATGTCAATGAAGTCTAACTTTTCTCTTGTTTCCTTTAGGATCTCTGTTGCTTTATTGATTTTCTGTCTAGAGGATCTGTCCATCGATGTGAGTGGGGTGTTAAAGTCTCCTGCTATGATTGTATTCCCCTCAATTTCTCCTTTTATGTCTGTTAGTACTTGTTGGAGGTGTCTGGGTGCTCCTATATCAGGGGCATATATATTGGTGATTGTAATACCCTATTCTTGAATGGATCCTTTTACCATTAAATAGTGTCCTTCTTTGTCTTTCTTTATGGCCTTCATTTTAAAATCTATTTTATCTGATATGAGGATTGCATCTCCTGCTCTCCTGTCTTGTGCATTGGCATGAAATAACTTTTCCCATCCCCTCACTTTCAATCTATTTGTGTCCCTTGTCCCAAGGTGAGTTTCTTGTAGGCAGCAGATTGTAGGTTTTTGCTTTTTTACTGAATCAACCACTCTGTGTCTTTTGATTGGAGCATTCAGTCTATTGACATTTAAGGTGATAATTTATAGATATTTATTGCCATTTTCAGCCTTGTTTTCCAGTTGACTCTATGTTTCTCATTTCTTCTTGTATTTTATGGGTTGGATGGTCTCCATTTATTTTCTGCTTGAGTACTTTTCTTTTTTCGTGTGAATGTAATGTTTGGTTTTGATTTGGGGTTTCCCTGTTTTTTTAAGTATGTTAATATCTTCCTATATCTGCTTGCTTTATCCTGATAGTCATATAGGCTCAAACACATCATTAAGATAAAAAATAAATCTATTTCTTCTTACTTCCCTTACCCACATTGCATGATTTGATGTCTCATTTTTTTTTTTTTTTAACATCTTCATTTTTGGATCTGTGTGCTGGGTTATTTAAGTGACTGTTTTCCAATTGTGATTTCCTCCATCCTAATTCTTCTTTTTTTTAATTTAGAGAAACCCTTTCAGTATTTCTTTTAGAATGGGTTTCGTCTCACTGTACTCTTTCAGCTTTTGTTTGTTGGAGAAATTCTTTATTTCCCCTTCTATTTTAAATGATATTCTTGCTGGGTAGAGTATTCTAGGTTGCGTATTTTTTTCCTTTCAGCACCTTAAATATCTCTTGCCATTCCCTCCTGGTCTGTAGAGTTTCTGTAGAAATATCAGCTGATAGACTTATTGGGGGTTCCCTCATAATTGACATTTTGCTTTTCTCTTGTTGCCTTTTGAATCCTCTCTTTATCTTTAACCTTTGCCATTTTTATTATAATATTTCTTGGTGTGGGCCTCTTTGGGTTCAACTTGTTTGGGGCCCTCTGTGTTTCCCACATCTTGATATTGGTATCCTTTAGATTTGGAAAGTTTCCAGCAATAATTTCTTCAAATATATTTTAAATCCCCTCTTATTTTTCTTCTCCTTCTGGAATTCCTATTATACATAGATTAACCCACTTTATAGTATCTAATAGTTTTCTTATATTGCTTTCATGTTTTTTCATTTGGTTTTGTTTCTACTTTCCTGATTGGGTGATTTCCATTATTTTATCTTCCATGTCACTAATTCATTCCTCTGCATTATTCATTTTGGTTTTTAATGCCCTTAGTTCAGTTTGTATCTCTGCAAATGAATTTTCTAGTTTTTCCTGGCTCCTCCTTATATTTTCTAGTTCCTTTCTGAGGGAGTCTGCATTACTGTTCATATCTGCTCCTAATTCCTTCAGTGTTTTCCCTATCTCCCTTTTGAACTCCAATTCTCTCACACTGAATAGCTTTTTTCATTGTTAACTGCTTTAGGTGAGTTCTCCTGTTGATTTAACTGGGAATGGTTTCTGAGCTTCTTCATCTTGCCTGTGTTTTTCTTTTTCATGGTGGAGGTTCACTCCCCGTGGCTGGGTAGGGATTGCCCTGGTGCTGCTACAGAGTGCTTCCTGAGGGCAGGTGGTGTTTGTTGGTCTGTTTTGAGACAGTGGGCTGTTTCCTGTGGGCAGGCAGGGATAGCCAAGAGACTCTGAGGCAGCTAAGCACTTCCCGAGTGTGGGCAGTGCTGGCCGGCTTTCTCTGCAGGAGCGGGGCCCTTTCCAAGGGCAGGCAGGACTTGCAGGTGTGCACCACAGTGGAGGTGAACTTTCTGTGGCTGGGCAGAGCTTGCCCTTGTGCTCCTTGGCAGCAGAGCACTTCACAAGGGCGGGTGGTGCTGATCAGCTTGCTCCACAATGGAGGGTGCTTCCTGACCATGGAAGGGGTTGGTTAGCACTCACCATGTTGGAGTTGTGCTTCCCACAGCAGGCAAGGCTTGTCCTCAGCTTCCTGAAGTTGGGTGATTCTGGCCAGCCTTCTCCGTGGCAGTGGGGCACTTCCCTAGGGAAGGAGGGGCTAGCTGGGTCACTCTGCAGCAGAGGGCACTTCCCAAGAGTACTAGCCAGCTCATTCCAAGGCAAAGGAGCACTTCCAGAGGGCCAACAGTGTTGGCCAGCTTGCTCTGCAGGGATAAGGTGCTTCTCAAGGATGGGTGGGGCTAGCCAGCTCACTGGGAGACAAAGGAGCACTTCCTGAAGGCAGGCAGTACTGGCCGACTTGATCCACAGGAGTGGGGCACTTCATTTGTATGGGCAGGCCAGGTTGGGGAAAGCAGTGGTGGTGGTTGGCATTCTGTGGGTGGTGGGGCCAGTCTTCTGGGATGGAAGGTGGCTTCTGGACAGGCCCTAGTGGGGTGGGGGAAGGGGGATGTGCTGGGAAGCTCTGCTCTCTGCTAGGTGGCGGGCAAGCACACATGCTGGGGTGCAAGGAGTATTCTATGGCATCCCACCACTCCTCCTCTCCCCTTCCCTCTCCAACACTGGCACCTTGTCTCTCATGCAGGTCTAGACCTTCACCTGGGTTCCCTCTGTTGTGGCTTTCCACTCCCAGCCCTTAGTGTATTGCTCCCTCCACCTGCAATGCACTGCTTCCTAGTTGCTTAGGCTGTCTCCACACTACCAACCCCAGCCTGCTCCCAGGGACTAACCTCTGGAGCCTATGTCTCAGTGCCCAGCCCCCATCCGAGTGTCTCAGTCTTTGGTGTCTGTGTCAGTGGTTCAGACGATCTGTGTGGCTCTCACTCTGCTTTTCAGTTTTCAGACCTGCTGCTGTGCTTTTCTCAGTGTCTGGAGATCCCTCCTACTTGGTTGATCTTTCCTTAGGTTAGATGACTTTCCAGGGTGTGGGTTCACTTTCTCCTTCACAGTTCCCTCTTGGGAGTGCCAGTTTAGTCCTGATTCCCTCCTCTTCTCTCTCCTGTTTTCTCTTGTTTTACCCAGTTATGTCAAGAGATTCTTGCCATTTTTGGAGGTTTAAGTTCTTCCAGCATTCAGTAGCTGTTCTCTGTGAGTTGCTTTACATGTAGATTTTGTTGTTGTTGTTGTTGTGTTTGTGGGAGAGGGTGAGTGCATACCCCTATTCGTTAACCATCTTGCCCAAGTTTATTTTCCTTTGGGCTTATTAGCCAATTCTTGTATTTTGTCCAATTCAAGGATGATAAGAATAATAATTTCACTTTAAGTTTTCTAAAATACCTTTTTTGGGTAATATTGATTCTGGGTATAGAATTCTTATTTTCTATGATTTTTCACTTTAAAAATGTTACTCCATTGATCACTACCTTTTTTTTTTTTTTTGCTTTCTAGTGTCACACCTGTGGCATATGGAATTTTCCAGTCTAGCTGTCAAAATGGGCCTGAAGTTGCCAGCCTATGTCACAACAGTGGCACCCCAGGATCTGAGACCTATGCCACAGCTTCTGGCAATGCAGGATTCTTACCCACTGAACAAGGCCTGGGACTGAATCATATCCACATAGATACTAGTAAGCTTCTTAAACTGCTGAGCCATAATAGGAATTTTTGTTGATCTCTATGTTATGTTTCTGTGTCAATAATTAGCATTTTCTAGCTTATCTGGCATCTGTATTCTCTAAAATCTTTTATATTCTCTTTGGTCTTTAGACCAGAGTGATTTTCATTATTTCATTATTTCCTGTGTATTTTCTTCACTTAATGAATGTTGAGTTAATTACATCTCTAGCTGATGT
Source organism: Phacochoerus africanus (assembly GCF_016906955.1). NCBI lineage: Eukaryota > Metazoa > Chordata > Mammalia > Artiodactyla > Suidae > Phacochoerus > Phacochoerus africanus. The sequence continues at coordinate 55,936,756 of NC_062547.1, read as the reverse complement.
ATTTCATCAGTTTGGAACAGGCTTACATTTAATTTTGCTTGTGATATAAATTCATTCTCAATTTCCCTCTATGTTCCTTTTAATCGCAACACACTTTTCTTTTAACTGTCTTCTAAGTGTTCCGATATTGTTAGCACTGTGCTTTTGTCAGGATATTTATTCCTGAACAATATTTCAGTTGTAATACAGGTTTTGCTGGAATCAACACTTGAGTAATCACTTAAACGCTTAATTTCTCTTCAGACCTAAGCATGATACATAGGTTCATTTTAAAAGAAAAAATAAATCAGTTTCACTAAGAGGAGATTTTTTTCCTTTTGATATAATTAAACTCAATTAGATAATAAAACATTTTCCTTCATATTAAGCTATATTAGGAATCAAAATAACCTGGTAAGACAGAGGGAGTGGAAAATGAGTGGGAAAAAAAATTGAGTTACATACATCTGGTCATCTACATCAAGAAAAATTACAGAAATGTAGTAATTCTGTCATGAATCAAAATGCTAAAACCATGCTTGAAAATTGGGTCAAATTCTACAGTAGACAACCCATAAAAAAGGGTAAAAAACACTTTCTGTAACTCTCTCTTACCTCAGTAAATCACATAAAATGTTGATACAGACCAAATTAAAACTTTGGTCTTTTAACATAATGTTAAAACAATATTTCAAATCTCAGAATAAAGAACAGGATATAATATATCTTGTGCTTCATTCTATGTTTACTATATCTCAGAATGATAATATTTAAAATTTTTGATTAAATGAAGAGCAATTTTAAAAATCTTCTCTATTGTTTTTACTTTCTTTAATGCATGTTTCACAAAATTTGAAATTCCATAGGTCACAATGTTCTATTTCTACTGTTGGCTGGATAAAATCCTGAGCGATGGTTCATTTTATGCATAAGCTTGGCTGGGATAAGAGATATTCAAAGACCTGGTTAAGCACTATTGCTGGGCATATTCTTTATTTTATTTTTTTTATTATATTTGATTTACAATATTCTGTCAATTTCTGCTGTACAGCAAAGTGACCCACTCATACATATATACACATAGTTTTTCTCACATTATCCTCCTTCAAATTCCATCACAAGTGATTAGATATATAGTTACTTGTATCATACAGCAGTATCCCATTACCCATCCACTCCAAATAGAAGAGTTTTCATCTACTAACCCCAGATTTCCAATCTATCCCACCTCCTCCCCCTGCCCCCTGGCAAACTCAAGTCTGCCCTTACATGTCCATGATCTTTTCCCTTTTCTAGATAGATGATTTTGTGCCATATTTTAGATTCCACATATAAGTGATATCATATGTTATCTCTCTCTTTCTGACTTACTTCACTCAGCATGAGACTCTAATTCCATCCATGTTGCTACCAATGGCAGTATGCTGTCCTTTTTATGGCTGAGTAGTATTCCACTGTATATATGTACCACATCTTCATAATCCATTCATCTGTTGCTGGGCATTTAGGTTGTTTCCATGTTTTGACTATTGTGAGTAGGACCACAATAAATATATGGTGCATGTATCTTTTTCAGTAAAATTTTTGTCTGGATGTATGCACAGGAATAGGATTGCTAGTTCTATATTTAATTTTCTGAGATATTTCCATACTGTTTTCCATAGTGGTTGTACCAATTTACATGCCCACCAACAGTGTAGGAAGGTTCACTTTTCTCCACACCCTTTCCAGCATTTGTTATTTATTGACTTGTTAATGATGGCCATCTAACTGGTATGAGGTAGTAACTCATTATAATTTTGAGTTGCATTTCTCTAATAATTAGTGATGTTGAGCATTTTTTCATGTGCCTTCTGGCCATTTGTATTTATTCTTTTGTGAGAATTTTTTTAGGTCTTCTGTCCATTTTCCAAGTGGGTTGTTTTTTGTTTGTTTGTTTGTTTGTTTTTTATACTTGAGTTGTATGTGTTATTTGTATATTTTGGAGATTAAACCTTTGTCCGTTGAGTCATTGGCAAAATTTTTCTACTATTCTCTGGGTTGTCTTTTCATTTTTTAATGGTTTCCTTTGCTGCGAAGAAGCTTTTCAGTTTAATTATGCTCCATTGGTTTATTTTTTGGCTTTATTGTCTTTATTCTAGGAGGTGGATGAAATAAGATGTTGCTGTGATTTATGTCAAAAAACATTCTACCTATGTTTTCCTCTAGGAGTTTTAAAGTGCTTGGCATTACAGTTAGGTCTTTAGTCAATTTTGAGTTTATTTTTGTGTATGATGTTAGACAATGTTCTAGTTTCATTCTCTGACATGCAGTTGTCAAGTTTTCCCAGCACCATTTATTGAAGAGACTATCTTTCCTCCACTGTATGTTCTTGCCTCCTTTATCATTGATTAATTGAACATAGATGTGGGGATTTATTTCTGGGCTTTCTGTCCTGTTCCACTGATTTATATTTCTGGTTTTTTGTTCCACTGTTATAACATCTTGATGATAATTTGATAAGGATCACATAGAATCTGTAGATTGCCTTTAGTATTGTCCTTTGTACTATATTGATCCTTCCAATCCAAGAGTATGTTAGATTTACCTCTATTTTTGTCTTCTTTGATTTCTTACAATAGTGTCAGAGTTTTCAGCATGCAGCTCTTTTGTCTCTTTAGGTAGATTTATTCCTAGGTATTTTATTCATTTTGGTGCTGTGGTAAATAGGATTATTTCCCTAATTGCAATTTCTGATCTTTCATTGTAAAGTAGAAATGCAATCAATTTTGGTGTATTAATTTTCTATTGTGCAACTTTACCAACTTCATTGATGAGCTCTAATTGTTTTCTGGTAGTGACTTTAGGATTTTCTAGATATAGAATCATGTCTTCTGCAAACAGTGATAGCTTTACTTTTCCAATTTGGATTCATTTTCTTTTTATTCTCTGATTGCCATGGCTATTTCTTCTAAGAATATGTTGAATAACATTGGTAAAAGAGGACATCCTTGTCTTGTACCTGATCTTAGTGGAAAGGCTTTCAGTTTTTCACCATTGAGAATGATGTTAGCTGTGGGTTTGTCATAAATGACTTTTATTATATTAAGGTAGTTCCCCTCTATGCCCTCTCTCTGGAGAGTCTTTATCAAGAATGAGTGTTGAATTTTGTAAAAAGCTTTTTATGCATCTATTGAGATGATCATATGGTTTTTATTTTTCAGTTTGTGGAGGTGATGTATCACATTGATAGGATTGCAGACATTGAAAAATCCTTGCATCCCTGGGATAAAACCTACTGGATCATGATGTATGATCTTTTTAATGTATATTTCTATGTGGTTTGCTGATGTTTTGTTGGGATTTTTGCATCTATGTTCATCAGTGATATTGGCCTGTAATTCTATTTTTTTTTTTTTTTTAGTGGTATCTTCGTCTGGTTTTTGTATCAGGGTAATGGTAGCTTCATAGAATGAGCATGGGAGAGTTCCTTCCTCCTCAATTTTCTGGAAAAGTTTCAGAAGAAAAGGTGATAATTCTTTGAATGTTTGGTGGAACTCAGCTGTGAAGCCATCAGGTCCTGGACTTTTGTTTTTTTGGAAGTTTTTAAATTTCATTTTTAATTCCAGTACTTGTGATTGTTCTACTCATAGTTTCAATTTCTTCCTGGTTTGGTCATTTTTTTCTGTGTTGCTCATTTTATTGGCATACCATTGCTCATAATCCTTAGTATTTCTGCAGTGTTGGTTGTAACTTCTCCTTTTTCATTTCTCATTTTAATGATTTGAACTCTCTCTCTTTTTTTCTTGGTGTGTCTGGGTAACAGTTTATCAATTTTGTTGATCTTTTCAAAGAACCAACCTTTGGTTTCATTGATATTCTCATTTTCTTTGACTCTATGTTATCAATTTCTGCTCTAATCTTTATGATTTATTTCCTTCTAATAATGTTGGGCTTTGTCTGTTTTTCCTTCTCTAGATGTTTAAGGTGCAAGGTTAGGTTGTTAATTTCCATTTTTTTCTTCTTTCCTGAGATAGGACTTTATTTCTATAAACTTCCATCTCACAACTGCTTTTGTTGTGTCCCATAGGTTTTTGATTGTTTTATATTCATTGTAATTTTTCTTTATGTATCTTTTAATTTCCTCTTTGATTTTTTCAATGATCCATTGATTGATTAGTAGCATAATGTTTAGCTTCCAAGAATTTGTGTTTTTGCTGTTTTTTCTTTTATTTTATTTCTAGCTCATAGCATTTTGATCAGAAAAAATATTTGAAATAATTTCATTTAAAAAATTACCAAGCTTTATCTGTGGCTTAAGATGCAATTTATCCTGGAGAATGTTCCATGAGCACTTGAAAAGAATGCTGCTTTGGAGTGAAATGTTCTGTATATATCAGTTAAGTCTATTTAGTCTAGTGTATCATTTAAGGCCTATGTTTTCCTACTGATTTCCTGTCTGGATGATCTATCCATTGGTATAAGTGGGGTGTTATAGTCCCCCACTATTATTGTTAGTAGTTGCCTTATATGTTGTGCTGCTCCTATGTTGGGTGCATTTATGTTTAAAATTACTATTTCTTCTTGCATTGATCTTTTGATCATTATGTAATGTCCTTTTTGTCTCTTGCGGCCTTTTTAATTTTTTTATTTTTTTTTTTAATTTTCCCACTGTACAGCAAGGGGGTCAGGTTATCCTTACATGTATACATTACAATTACATTTTCCCCCCACCCTTTCTTCTGTTGCAACATGAGTATCTAGACAAAGTTCTCAATGCTATTCAGCAGGATCTCCTTGTAAATCTATTCTAAGTTGCCTCTGATAAGCCCAAGCTCCCGAGCCCTCCCACTCCCTCCCCCTCCCATCAGGAAGCCACAAGTCTCTTCTCCAAGTCCATGATTTTCTTTTCTGAGGAGATGTTCATTTGTGCTGGATATTAGATTCCAGTTATAAGTGATATCATATGGTATTTGTCTTTGTCTTTCTGGCTCCTTTCACTCAGGATGAGAGTCTCTAGTTCCATCCATGTTGCTGCAAATGGCATTATGTCATTCTTTTTTATGGCTGAGTAGTATTCCATTGTGTATAAATAGCACATCTTCCAAATCCAATCCTCTGTCGATGGACATTTGGGTTGTTTCCATGTCCTGGCTATTGTGAATAGTGCTGCAATGAACACGTGGGTGCATGTGTCTCTTTTAAGCAGAGTTTTCTCCGGATAGATGCCCAAGAGTGGGATTGCAGGGTCATATGGAAGTTCTGTGTATAGCTTTCTAAGGTATCTACAAACTGTTCTCCATAGTGGCTGTACCAGTTTACATTCCCACCAACAGTGCAGGAGGATTCCCTTTTCTCCACACCCCCACAGCACTGGTTATTTGTGGATTTATTAATGATGGCCATTCTGACTGGTGTGAGGTGATATCTCATGGTAGTTTTGATTTGCATTTCTCTTATAACCAGCGATGTTGAGCATTTTTTCATGTGTTTGCTGGCCATCTGTATATCTTCTTTGGAGAAATGTCTATTCAGGTCTTTTGCCCATTTTTCCATTGATTGATTGGCTTTTTTGCTGTTGGGTTGTATAAGTTGCTTATATATTCTAGAGATTAAGCCCTTGTCCATTGCATCATTTGAAACGATTTTCTCCCATTCTGTAAGTTGTCTTTTTGGTTTCTTTTGGGTTTCCTTTGCTGTGCAAAAGCTTTTCAGTTTGATGAGGTCCCATGGGTTTATGTTTGCTCTAATTTCTATTGCTTTGGGAGACTGACCTGAGAAAATATTCATGAGGTTGGTGTCAGAGAGTGTTTTGCCTATGTTCTCTTCCAGGAGTTTGGTGGTGTCTTGTCCTATATTTAAGTCTTTCAGCCATTTTGAGTTTATTTTTGTGCATGGTGTGAGGGTGTGTTCTCGTTTCATTGCTTTGCATGCAGCTGTCCAGGTTTCTCAGCAATGCTTGCTGAATAGACTTTCTTTTTCCCATTTGATGTTCTTGCCTCCCTTGTCAAAGATTAATTGACCCTAGGTGTCAGGGTTTATTTCCGGGTTCTCTATTCTGTTCCATTGCTCTGTCTGTCTGTTTTGATCCCAGTACCACACTGTTTTGATGACTGTGGCTTTGTAGTATTTCTTGAAGTCTGGGAGAGTGATGCCTCCTGCTTGGTTTGTGTTTCTCAGGATTGCTTTGGCGATTCTGGGTCTTTTGTTGTTCCATATAAATGTTTGGATTGTTTGTTCTAGCTCTGTGAAAAATGTCCTGGGTCATTTGATAGGGATTGCATGGAATCTGTAGATTGCTTTGGGTAGTATGGCCATTTTTACAATATTGATTTTTCCAATCCAGGAACATGGAATATCTTTCCATTTCTTTACATCTTCTTTGATTTCTTTGATTAAAGTTTTATAGTTCTCGGCATAGAGGTCCTTTACCTCCTTGGTCAGGTGTATTCCGAGGTATTTGATTTTGTGAGGTGCAATTTTAAAAGGTATTGTATTTTTGTACTCCTTTTCTAATATTTCATTGCTGGTATACAGAAATGCAACTGACTTCTGAATGTTGATCTTATATCCTGCTACTTTGCTGAATTTCTTCATCAGTTCAGGAGTTTGGGGTTGAGTCCTTAGGGTTTTCTATGTATAGTATCATGTCATCTGCATACAGTGACAGTTTGATCTCTTCTCTTCCTATAAGGATGCCTTTTATTTCTTTTGATTGTCTAATTGCTGTGGCTAGGACTTCCAAAACTCTGTTGAAGAGCAGTGGTGAGAGTGGGCATCCCTGTCTTGTTCCAGATTGGAGTGAGAAGGCTTTCAGTTTTTCCCCACTGAGTATTATATTTGCTGTGGGTTTATCATAAATGGCTTTGATTATATTCAGGAATGTTCCCTCTATACCCACTTTGGCGAGGGTCTTGATCATGAATGGATGTTGGACTTTGTCAAATGCTTTTTCTGCGTCTATTGAGATGATCCTATGATTTTTGACTTTTCTTTTGTTAATGTGGTATATGATGCTGATTGATTTGCGTATGTTGAACCATCCTTGTGAACCTGGGATGAACCCCACCTGGTCATGGTGTATAATTTTTTTGATATGTTGTTGGATTCGGTTGGCTAAGATTTTGTTGAGAATTTTTGCCTCTATATTCATCAATGGTATTGGGCGATAGTTTTCTTTTTTGGTGGTATCTCTGTCTGGTTTTGGAATGAGGGTGATGGTGGCATCATAGAATGTCTTTGGGAGTATTCCTTCTTCTTCAACCTTTTGAAAGAGTTTCAGGAGGATGGGCACCAATTCCTCTTTCTATGTTTGATAAAATTCGCCTGTGAAGCCATCTGGTCCTGGACTTTTATTTGTAGGGAGTGATTTTATGACCTCTTCCATTTCATTTCTAGTGATTGGTCTGTTCAGTTGGTCTGTTTCTACTTGATTCAGTTTTGGCAGGCTGTAAGATTCTAGAAAATTGTCCATTTCTTCCAGATTGTCCAACTTGTTGGCATCTAGTTGTTCATAGTATTCTCTTATAGTTTTTTGTATTTCTGCTGTATCCGTTGTGATTTCTCCTTTTTCACTTATAATTTTGGTTCTTTGGGTTCTTTCTCTCCTCTTTTTAGTGAGTCTGGCCAGGGGTTTGTCAATTTTGTTCACCTTTTCAAAGAACCAGCTCTTGGTTTTATTCATTTTCTCTATTGTTTTTTGAGTCTCTATTTTATTGATTTCTTCTTTGATCTTTATAATGTCCTTCCTTCTGCTGACTTTAGGACTTTTTGTTCTTCTTTTTCTAATTCACTTAGGTGGAGGGTTAAGTTGTCAATTTGGGATCTTTCTTCTTTTTTGAGAAAGGCCTGTGTTGCTATAAATTTCCCTCTGAGCACTGCTTTCGCAGCATCCCATAGATTTTGAGCGGTTGTGTCTTCATTATCATTTGTTTCAAGATAGTTTTTAATTTCCTTCTTGATTTCCTCATTGACCCATTGGTTTTTGAGTAGCATGTTGTTTAGTCTCCATGTAGTAGGTTATTTCTCTTTCCTTTTCCCATGGTTGATTTCTAATTTCATGGCATTGTGGTCAGAGAAGATACTTGAGATAATTTCTATGCTCCTAAATTTATTGAGATTCGCTTTGTGTCCCAATATGTGGTCGATTCTTGAGAATGTTCCATGAGCATTTGAGAAGAATGTGTATTCTGCTTTTTTTGGATGTAGTGTCCTGAAGATATCAATTACGTCTAACTTTTCTATTGTTTCCTTTAGGATCTCTGTTGCTTTATTGGTTTTCTGTCTAGAGGATCTGTCCATTGATGTGAGGGGGGGTATTAAGGTCTCCTACTCTGATTGTATTCTCATCAATATCTCCCTTTATGTCTGTTAATACTTGGTGTATGTATCTGGGTGCTCCTATATTTGGGGCATATATGTTGATGATGGTAACATCCTCTCCTTGGATGGATCCCTTAATCATTAAGTAGTGTCCTTTGTCTTTCTTTATGCCTTTTGTTTTAAAGTCTATTTTGTCTGATATGAGCATTGCGACTCCTGCTTTTCTGTCATGTCTATTGGCGTGAAATATTTTTCCTACCCTTTCACTTTCAATCTATATGTATCCTTTGTCCTAAGGTGAGTTTCTTGTAGGCAGCATTTTGAAGGTTTTTGCCTTTTTATCCACTCAGCCACTCTGTGTCTTTTGATTGGGGCATTCAGTCCATTGACATTTAAGGTGATGATTGATAGATGATTACTTATTGCCATTTTGAACCTCGTGTTCTAGTTGGTTCTATGGTTCCCATTCTTCCTTTCTTTTTTTTTTTTTTTTTTTGCTTGGATGGTGTCCTGTTATTATATGCTTGAGTGTATTTTTTTTTCATTTTTTGCAAATGCCATATTTGGTTTTGGCTTGTGGTTGCCCTGTTTTTTAAGTATGCTAACCCCTTCCCATAATTGTGTGTTTTAGCCTGATGGTCCTGTAAGTTCAAACACTTCATGACTATATTAAAATTAAGAAGAGAAACATACAAACAAACAAAAAGGGTTATTTACTTCCTAACATCCCTTGCCCACATTTTATGGTTTTGATGACTCTTTTTTATTTTTTTCTTTTTAATTTTATTTTGTTTGAGGCCTGTTCATGATTAAATCTGTATGCTGGCTTATTTGAGTGACTGCTCTCTGATTGCGGTTTCCTCAGTCCTAGTTCTTCCTCTTCTTCTTTTTTTTTTTCTTTTCTTTTTTCTTCCCTTTCCTTCCTTTCTTTTTGGTTTAGAGAAGCCCTTTCAATATTTCCTTTAACCTGGGTTTTGTGTTGCAGTATTCTTTAAGTTTTTGTTTGTTGGAAAAAATTTTTATTTCCCCTTCTATTTTAAATGATATTCTTGCTGGATAGAGTATTCTAGGTTGCATATTTTTTCCTTTGAGCACTTTAAATATCTCTTGCCATTCCCTCCTGGCCTGTAGTGTCTCTGTAGAGAAGTCAGCTGATAATCTTATGGGGGTTCCCTTGTAGGTAACATTCTGTTTTTCTCTTGCTGCTTTTAGGATCCTCTCTTTATCACTAACTTTTGCCATTTTTATTATGATGTGTCTTGGTGTGGGTCTATTTGGGTTCAACTTGTTTGGGGCCCTCTCTGCTTCCTGTATCTTAAACTCAGCATCCTTTAGATTTGGGAAGTTTCCAGCGATAATTTCTTCAAATATATTTTCCATCCCCTTATCTTTCTCTACTCCTTCTGGAATTCCTATTATGCGTAGATTGGCCCACTTTATATTATCCCATAGGTCTCTTATATTGCTTTCCAGTTTTTGGATTCAGTTTTCTGTCTGTTGACCGGATTGAGTGATTTCCATTATTCTATCTTCCATATCACTGATTCGTTCTTCTGCATTATTCATTCTGGTTTTTACTGCCCTTAGTTCAGTTTGCATCTCTGCAAATGAATGTTCTAGTTTTTCTTGGCTCCTCCTTCTATTTTCTAGTTCCTTTCTGAGGGTATCTGCATTACTGTTCATATCTTCTCTTAATTCCTTCAGTATTTTCACTATTTCTCTTTTGAACTCCAGGTCTGTCAGACTGCAGGGATCTGTTTCATTGTTGACTGTTTTAGGTGAGTTCTCTTGTTGGTTTGACTGGGGGTGGTTTCTCTGCTTCTTCTTCTTGCTTGTTTTCTTTCTCCTGAGGGATTTGTACTCTCCGTGGCTGGGCAGTGTTTGTCTTGTCACTGCCGTGGAATATTTCCTGAGGGCTGGCATTGTTGGTCAATCTTTTTTGAGGCAGTGTGGCTTTTCTGGAGTGTTGATGGGGCTAACAGTGTTTCTTTGAAGCAAAGGAGGACTTCCTGATAGCAGACAGGACTGGGAGGTCCACACCACGATAGTAGCAGATTTCACTTGGTTATGCAGAGCTTTCTCTGGTGTTTTTAGGCTGTGGGGTTCTTGCAGGGGGTTGGAGGTGTTGGGCAGCTGTTCCTCAGGAGTGCAGCACCCCCTGGGGGCTGGAGCAGCTATCTGGGTCACTGAGAACCTAAGAGGCTCTTCCCTAGGGCAGCCCAACTCAGAAGGATGGCCTGTGAATGTAGGCGGATCTTTTCACAGTCTGGCCAAGCTTGTTGCAGCTTTTCTGGGCTGCAGGGGCTCTTCTAGGGGGCTGGTGGTGCTGAGCAGCTATTCTGTGGGAGTGGGGCACCCCCTAGGGGCTTGGCGGGTAGCAGGGCCACTGGAAACTGAAGAGGCTCCTCCCCAGGGCAGCCCGACTCAGAAAGACCATCTGAGATCTTTTCCCAGCTTGGCCAGGCTTGTTGCAGCTTTTCTGGGCTGTAGGGGGTCCTGCCTGGAGCTGGCAGTCCTATAGAGCTGATCCACTAGGGCACCCCCTGGGGGCTAGGGCGGGTAGCAGGGCCATTGGAAACCGAAGAGGCTCCTCCCCGGGGCAGCCTGACTCAGAAAAACTGCCTGAGATCTTTTCCCAACTCGGCCAGGCTTGTTGCAGCTTTTCTGGGCTGCAGGGGGTCCTGCCTGGAGCTGGCAGTCCTATGCAGCTGATCCACTAGGGCACCCCCTGGGGGCTAGGGCAGGTAGCAGGGCCGTTGGAGACCCAAGAGGCTCCTCCCTGGGGCAGCCCGACTCAGAAAAACTGTCCGGGAATTAGGCAGATCTATTCACTGCCTGGCTAGGCTTGTTCTAGCTTTTCTGGGCTGCAGGCCTTTTCTTGGGGGCTGGTGGTGTTTGGTGCTACTCTGTGGAAGTGTAGTCCCTCCAAAGGGCAAGCAGGCCTGTGCAGGGACAGCCCCTGTGGTGGTAGGCTTCAGGTAATTGTTGAGGCCAGCCCTCCTGGATGGCAGGCAGCCCCAGGTTCGGTGAGAGTGTAGCGGGTGGTGGGGGTGGGGGGAGGGGATGCACTGGGAAGCTCAGCTTTCAGCTAGCTAGCAGGCCTGTAAGCTTGCTCTGGTGTGGGGGGTATTCTATGGGGACCCACCTCTTCTTCTCTCCCCTCCCCAGGCTCTTTTCCCAGGTTCCCTCTGATGCGGCTTTCCACTTCCCCGCCCCTAGAGTATTGCTCCCTTCCTCTGAGACAGCTTTGTTTTCTAGTCTCCCAGGCAGTCTCTGCCCCATCAAATGGTTTCTAGACCTCCCAGGCAGTTTCCGCTCCGCCCGGCCCCCCCAGCCCGGGGACTAACCTCTGGAGCCCAGGTCTCGGTGCCCAGCCTCCACCCAGGCGTCCCCTGACCCTTTCTCGGTGACCAACCTTTGGAGGCGAGGACTTGGTGCCCAGCCCCGACCCAGGCGTCTCAATTTTTGGTGACTGTGCCCGTAGTTCAGATGGTCTGTTTGGTTCTTGATCGGCTTTTCCGTACTCCAACTTACTGCTACACTCTTCTCTGCATCTGGAGATTCCTCCGGTTTGTTTGATCTTTCCCCCATGTAGGTGACTTTCCAGGGTGCGGGATCCCTTTCTCCTCTGCAGTTCCCTTCCGGGAGTGCCCGTCCCGCTCGGATTCACCTTCTCTCACTCTCCTCTTTTCTCCCGTTCTGCCCAGTAATGTCACGAACTTCTTGCTGTTATTGGAGTTTAGGTTCTTCTGACAGTGATTGGTTGCTGTTCTGTGCGAGTCATTTATTCTGTAGATGTGCTTTTTTTGTTGTGTTTGTGGGAGAGGGCGAGCATGTCCCCCTACTCCTCTGCCATCTTGTCCTTCTATCCTCGCCTTTTTATTTTAAAATCTATTTTTGTCTGATATAAGTATTGCTATGCCTGTTTTCTATAAGTTCCATTTACATGTAATATTTTCTTCCATTCCCTCACTTTAATTCTGTATGTGTCCTTAGATCTAAAGTGGGTCTCCTGTATACAGCATATATACGTCTTACATTTTAATACATTAAGCTAGTCTTTTTCTTTTACTTGGAACATTCAATTCATTTACAATCAATATAATTATGGATAAGAATGTACTTATTGTCACAATTTTTTCTTTGAATTGGCATTCTTTTCCTTCCTCTTTTTATTGTCTTCTCTTGAGGCTTTGAAAACCATCTTCAAGGTTATGTTTATTTTTTTTCCTCCTTTTTATGTGTGTGACTATTATAGTTATTTGATTTGTGGTCCCTCTAAATTTTGATATGTCCATCTGTATGTGTGCAGAATTGTTTCTGCTTGCTAGTCTCTTAATCTCAAATGCATTTTCAATGTTCTGCATTTGTCCTCTCCTTGTCTTATGCTTGCTAGGATAGATATATTTGTTAATGGGTGATTTCCTACCTTTAAATTATCTTGCCTTTACCAGTGATTTTTTTGGTAATATTCTTGTTTCTAATTGTGGCTTTTCCTATTCTGATTAGAGATATTTCTTTAGTAGTTGATGGGGAGATGGTTTGATTGCACTAAATTATCTTAGCTTTTGCTTGTCTGTGAAGCTTTTGTTCTCTCCATCAAATCTGAATGAGAACTTTGCTGGGTAGAGTATTCTTGTTTCTAGGTTCCTCCTCTTCATTATCTCCAATATATTTTGCCACTCTCTTCTGGCTCATATAGTTTATACGGAAAAATCAGCTGTTATCCTTTATGGGTATTCCCTTATATGTGATTTGTTTCTTCTCCCTCATAGCTCTTAATTTTTTTAACTTAATTTTTGTCAGTTTATTATATGGGTCTTGCTGTATTTCTTCTGGGGTTCATTTTGTATGGAATTCTCCATGCTTCTTCCACTTGAGTTAGTTTTTCCATATTGGGGAAATTTTCTGTTATAATCTCTTTAAATATTTTCCCTGGCCCTTTTTCTCTTTCTTCTCTTTCTAGAACCACTATGATGAGAATGTTTGTATATTTAATGTTTTCCCAAGTGTCTCTTAGGCGCTTCTGTTTTTTTCCATTCTTCTTTCTTTATTCTTTTCTGTAACAGTGATTTCCACCACTCTTCCTTCCACCTCCCTTATATGTTCTGCCTTCATTAACCTACTTTTTTTTTCTTCCTTCTAGATTATTTTCATTTCAGCTATGGCACTGTTAACCTTTCTATTTTTTAAACAGTTTTTTAAGTTGTCCATCTCTGTCTCCATTCTTTTTCCAAGATGTTGGATCATTTTTGCAATAAATAATCACTCTGAATTCTTTTTCAGGTAAATTGCCTATATCTTCATCATTTAGTGATTTTTGTGTGTTTTTATCTTGTTCCTTTATCTGAAAGCTGCTTTTTTTGTCTCCTCATAGTGTCTACCTTTCTGTTTATTGCCCCTTGAGAGTTGGTATGTAGATGTTAAAGCAGGTGCCCTATCCTGCTTTTCTTAGTCCTGGTAGTGGTTCATGTGTATCGAGAGAATGTGTTGGGAGTAATGGTATCACACTTCTCCTGTAGCTGGGTGGCTGATAGGGATAGGAATAGGGTCTGTGAGGAAAGTGACAGTATTTAACCATTCACAGGATTGCTTTTGTAGCTTGCAGGGGTAGCAGTGTCCCTTACAGGACCTTGTGGTAGCGGGTAGCTTTCAGGGCTATTTTTCATAGCTTGCAATTTCAACAATTTCTCCTGCCACTTCTCCCTTTGCCAGGTAGCCTCTAGGGACTGCTCTCTATAGACATAGGAGAAGGTGCCACTGTTCTGTTGGCACTCCCCTTGCTTGGCCACTTTAGGAATCTCTCTGTAAAGCCTCATGGGTGGGAGCGATTCTCCCTAAGTGTTGCTCACAGGCTTTCTCTGTAGCTGCAGGATGTGTGTTTCTGGTGATACCTCCTCCTGCCTTGCTGCTGGTAGGAGTGCTCTTTTTAGCTTAGTGAATCTGAATGTGGTTAATGAGTCTCCCCAGGCTCCCTTGGTATGAAATGAGTGAGCCTTCAAAGGGCCACTGGCAGGAGCCCTGTATCTTTTTCTTTTATCTGTTCAGGCAGATGACAGCTCCATCAGGGAGAGGGCACTGGTGGCCTTCTTTCAGAAATGGGTGCTACTGCTAGCAGCTCTTCTGGTGCTGATCAGGCACCACTTGCATGAGCCTCTGTAGATTCTTTGGGCAGAGCCAGGGAACCTGTGTTTTCCCTCATCCACAAGGAGTGGTCACCCATGGCCTACTCATGGGAATGGGCAGTGCCACCAGAAGCTCTTCTGGTGCTACCCCACTGGCACAAGCCTCTGCAGATTCTATGGGTGGAGCTAAGATGCCTGTGTTTTCCCTGCTCAAACAGATCACTGCTCTCTCAGGGAATGGGTGCTGATACTGGCAGCTCTTCCAGCACTGACCCACTGGCTCAAATCTCTGCAGATTCTCTGGGTGGAGCCAAGGCATCTGTGCTTTCCCTGATCAACAGGGAGTAGGCACCAGTGACTTTCTTGCAGCAATGAACACTGTCACTGGTAGCTCTTCTGGCACTGATCAGGTGCTCCTCTACAGATTTTCTGGGCAGAGCCAAGATGCCTGTGTATTCCCTGATCTCTGCTGGTGCAGGTTGTGTTCCATTCAAGTGGGACTTCTACTGGAAGGATCCAGGAATTTGTGTTATTCCTCCAAGCATTTATTCCTGTTATTCCACCCCACCTGACCCAAGAAGTCTGTAGCCCTATGGGCAGGACTGCTTCCCAGCTATTGCTAGGCAGCTGCTATGGCCAATCAATACCCTGAGCTGAAGTAGGCAGTGCCCTGCAGCTTAAGAAAGTGGGCATAAGGAACAAGGCTGTAGTGGTGGATCCTACTGCTTCTTTCCAGGACCCCTAAAATGGTGTCTAGTTTCTAAGCCCCACTGGGTTGCCTACACTTAGATGCTTTCCATTGTGGTTGCCCTATACTCTAGTTCTAGTCCCTCCAGGCTGTTTAAGCATGGCCAACTCGGCTTTTTTTTTTCCTCCCTATGTAGCCAGCCTCAGCTCCCTCTTTGGGTCTGATCTCTAGGACTTAAGTTTTAATTCTCAACATCTGCTGGCACCTGCCTATGATTGTCCATCACCCATAGCACTGACCATTGTGGAGAATGATCTCCTTTCTAACTGCTTCACAGCATTTGTCTAGCATTTCTCCTCCATTTTTGGCTGATCTCATTGCTGGTGGAGGAACTTCCTGGGGTGCAGGAACTATCTCTTTCCAGCTCCCTCCTGAGAAAGCAGATCCCATCTCATTTCCTTTTTTCTTCTTTTTCTCTTTTCATTTTTTTTTCTTTTTCTTATGTCCTACCTGCCTTTGTAATGTTTTTCTTGCATTGTCATAATCTTGAGGTCTTTTGTCAGTTTTCCACAAATTTTCTTTGCAAATAGTTCCACACGTAGTTGTATTTTCAATATATTTTTGGAATTAGGTGAACCTTACACCTTGCTACTCCACCATCTTAGATCTCCTCTTGCTGGCTGTATTCTTGAGGGTGTTTCTGGAACATATTAACACTTGATTCCATAGATTGAGTGAAGAGATCCATTCTGACCGGTGTGGGCAGGTATCACTCCATCTGCTGAAGACCCAAAAGAAAAAGGAAAGAAGTGTGAATCCTCTGTCTTCCTGAGGTGAAACATCTATCTTCTCCTGCTCTTGAACATCAGAGTTCCTGGTTCTTGGGTCTTCATATTCAGACTGAATTATGCCATGGCTTTTCTGCTTCTCCATCTTGGAGATGGCAGATTTGGGGATTTATCAGTTTCATAGTTATGTGAGTCAATTCTTATGATAATTCTCCTCTTGTATGAAGTTAAATATTATACCATTTATTTCAGAGAAACCTGACCAATACAGGTGGATAAAAAAGTCCACGAAATTGCACAGGGAGGGAATTTTCCATAGCATAGGATCTTTGCCCACCTCCTTATAAAGATGCAATTATTCAACACTGGCAGCCCATGTGCCTACACACACAGGCACACACATATACCCTAAACTTCAAAGGGTACTTGTGCTCAAACTCTCTCTCTCTGCCTTGCTGTTCATCACAGAAGTTATTTCTTATATAACATGTTTTAAGATTAACTTCAACAGTGGCAGTGTGTCTGTTTAGCTGTTTTTTTTCCCTACATCACAATTTTCACACCAGAGTTTTCACATAATATGTACTCTATATAAAGGGACAGTAAATAATTTTACCTCTAAACTAGAGCTTACAGGGGAAGGAAAAGGGTAGTGATAATAATTATGATAAGACAACAGGGTAAATATCTGCTGAAAACAGAAATTAAGGATTAAAAGTAAGTTGAAGGGGATTTCCCACTGTGGTGCAAATGATTAAGGATCCAGTGTTGTCTCTCTGTATATGGGGCAGCTAGTGCCCAGTCCTGGAGTTTTTAGCATTGGTAGCAGTTCATGTGTACCAAGAGCAAGTGATAGGAGCATCAGTATCATGCTACTTTTTCTGGGGCTGGGTGGTTGCTAAAAATGGGGTCTGTGAGAGAGGTGGCAGTGGTTCATGATTCATGGGAATGCTTTGTTTTGGGGGGTGTACTGTAGCTCCCATTACCCTCCCAGTACCAGGCAGCTCTCAGAGCATTTCCTATAGCTGGTGGCATCAGCCACTACTCTGGAAGCCCCTCCCTTTTTTTTTTTCCAGGAAGGCTCTCATGACTGCTCTTTCTAGCTGTGGGGAAAGACCCCATTTCTGTAGTTACTCCTATCTTTGGCCACTCCAGAGAGCACTCTCTATAGCCCCAAGGATGGGAAATGTTTCTTAGCTGTTGCTAGAAGGCACTCTCTGTAGACTCGGGATGTTCACTGTCCCCATAGTCACTCTATGTGCTTGGCAGCTCATGGGATCACTTGCTGCAGTTGCTGGAGCTTGTTATATTTCCACTGTCAATTTGCTGTGCCACAGAATGTGCACAGATTGCACTTTTCCTGAGGTTACTGATGGAACTTGTGCCATTCCTGGGTTCCCTTACTGGGCCACTGGCAGGAATGCTCTCTGTAGCCATGAAGCTTTCACTCTTTCCCTGGTCAATCTGCCTTCCCTGCATTCTCTGTAGCCATAAGATCTGGGCCTGTTCTCCAGCTTTTGCTAGGGAGTAAAGGCTTCAGGGTGACTCCTGGAGATAGAGCAGGTGGTGTCCATCAGCCTGAGAGTAGACTTGGGAACAAGGCTGTATTGGTGGATCCTGGCCCTTATCTCCAACATCCCTAAACAAGGGAGTCTGGTCTCCAAATCCATGCAGGTTTCCTCAGCTTACACTCTCAAATGTGATCACCCTAGACTCTAGTCCCTTCAGGCTGTTTCCATGTGTGGAGTTTCCATGTGTCTATGTATTCCCATCTATCCAGCCTCATGTCTCTCTCTAAGTCTGATCTCAAAAGCCAGAGTTTTAGTCCCGGACCCCTGCCTGTACCAGCAGACTCTTGGGAAGTCTGGATCAGTAGCACTGACCATTTGTGGAGGAATGTTTCCATTTTAAGTGCTTCATAATGATTGCTTTGTTCTCCTCAAATACTCCTCCTGTATCCTGGATAACCTCCTGGATGGTGGGGGAACTTCAGAGGATGCAGGAACATTTCCTCTTTCCAGCTTTTTCCAAGGAATGCAGGTCCTGTCCCACTACCTTTTTAATTTTTTCTCTTTTTCTTCTTCATTCTATCTTTTGCCCTGGTTGGTTTAAGGAAAATATTCATGATCTATCAGAATCATAATGTCTATTGCTAGTGTTCAGCAAATTTTCTGGACAAATGTTTTCAGATATACATGTGTTCTGAATGTATTTCATTTTGAAATGTTCTGAATGTATTTCGTTTTGAAATGTTTTTCATTGGTGTTTCATTCTCACATGATCAATTTGACAATTTGGTTAACTTATTAGGTGCTGCTTTTTATGTCTTTAACATGAGAAATTCATGGAATTCTTGAAAGGATCTATATTAATTTTATGGTCACAAGTCTATGCTATTAAGCATATATAAATATTTTATTTATTTTTCATTTATAATGATTTTTATTTTTTCCATTATAGGTAGTTTACAGTGTTTTGTCAATATTTTTCTGTACAGCAGGGTGACCCATTTACACATACATGTATACATTTTTTTCCTCACATTATCATGCTCCATCATAAGTGACTAGACATAGTTCCCAGTGCTATACATTAAGAACATTCTTAATGTAGTTGTGGGAGTATGTGAACCTTACCACCTACTATTCTGAAATTTATTTCTTCTCCCCCCTGCCAAGTATTCATGTCTTTAAATGATTTTCTAGTGGTCTCTGTAAACTGTATATATTTTTGTCCACAGTTTTCAATATTTTAATATTTTTAAAAAAACACTATTTGTTTTGAGAGACTGATTTTCCTCAGTGAAGAAGTGTCCAAAATGCAAAGAGAAAGAAAGAAGCGCTTGGAGGGCTAGGAGTGTTTAGCTAAGTTGTATTTCTATAAGAATTTTTTTCCACACAGCAACTTAATAAGCATTATTTTAGATATCCATGAAATTGAGTGTGTGTATGGGGACAGAGGTAGGATGGATGAGGATAGGTTGGGGCGGGTAGTATTGCTTACTGAGCACCTACTCTATGTACCAGGCCCTGTATTAGAAACATTAAGTGGATATACTTTTTCCTATTTTACAGATGGAGAGTGTTGACAAAAATTCAATTAACAATCAAGCTAATATGGAAAACCGAGAATTTTATTTTACCCAACCTGAAGATCATGACACAGGAGACAGACTCTAAGAAAGCTCTGAGAATGTTCCACCTATTATAAGTTGAAGGAAGCATAGTGCCAGAATGCACATATAAAGTAAATAGCAAGTCACCATGAACCCTTAGTCAGTTTGGAAAAATGCTAATCTTTCAAGAAATTTCACTGCAAGCACCAGAAGAAAGAGGAAAAATTAATATTTACAGTCAAGGAGGCATTCTCACCTTAGAGGAGGTCTGACTAATTCAGAGTGACAAGAACCTATGTGTTAGAGAAAATTTTCAAAATTATATAAAAATTCTTCCATTTCCCTTTGAGTTGCTTTAAATTCAGGGATGGCAAACTACGGCCCATAGACAGGATCAGGCCCACTATCTGATTTTATAATATTTATTTTTCTTTGCTTTAGTTCACTTAGGATAATGTCCTCCAGTCCCATCAATGCTGTTGCAGTGATTTCATTCTGATACTGGTGGAGATAAACATTGAATGCACACTTAGGTCTTCACAATGTCTCTCCCTCACCTAAAAAAAAACAGGGTGGGGGAGGACAACTCTGAATATAACACAAAAATTTTGTTACCATTAGGTTTTTTTTCAGGTTCCCAATGTAATTTTAAATTACTTATATAAGTACATGATTTAAATTAATAGTCTTGGTGGAGAAGATACAGCATTCAACACAAGTTAGGTTTTAGTTAAATATAGTAAATATAAAGATAGCATTTTTTTTTCTTTTTAGGGCCTCTCCTGCAGCATATGGAAGTTCCTGGGCTAAGAGTGAAATCAGAGCTGTAGCTGCTGGCCTACACCACAGCCACAACAATGCAGGATCCAAGCCATGTCTGTGACCTACACCACAGCTCAGGACAATGCAGGATCTCTAACCCACTGAGCAAGGCCAGAGATCAAACCTGTATCTTCGTGGATACTAGTCAGCTTCTTAACCAGCTGAGCAACAATGAGAACTCTGAAGATAGTCTTATTTTGCTAACTGGCATCCTTTGCTACTCTTTAGTGGTGCAAAATATAGTTGAAATTATACACCCTTTGGTATTACAACTTAAAACATCCTTGGTGTGAAACTAAAAACTTTGAAAATCTGGTGACAAACTGCATATCAGTTTTAAGATTATTAAAATGTAACTTTTGAAAATAATAAGATGATGCTTTATATTTAAATAAGGTTTTCCAGAAAAAATACTAAATACTTTAGTATATAAAAGTAGTTGCCCCTTTTCAAAGCAATAATGAAAATGAGATTAAAAAATCCACATTACGAGGTAGAGTAAAATTACCTCTGTTTGCAGTTAATATAATTTCATACAGATAAATTCCTAAAGATTATACAGATAAACATAAACTTACATGTAAAGTTCCCTGGTAAAAAGTACAGGTGAAAAACATGTTTGGCCAACATCTTCCACTCTAGCTGCCAGAGATTTCATCAGATCCAGGGGACAGCAAGGCTCTGGAAACTATCCTGTCCTGACACTGGAGTATTTCTCCCCTAGACAATTATTTTGCTTCTTGCAATTATCTGAGAGGTGTTGCACCCATAAGAACAGTATCAGAAATGGGAGTTAGAAACCAATATCTCAGCATGATACCGGTGGTACCCAAAGTTATCATAGGACCCAAAATACCTAAAGGTCCCTGAACCTCCCTCAAGTAACCATCAAGAATATTTTACGATCCACATTTCCATTCTCACCCGTACTTAGGCCTATCTGATCATTGTCTAAAGCATTGGTCTCCAGAACAATCCAGGAAATAGACATCCATTATCCAATTTCAAATCAGTTTGTCAAGTGATAAAGTATAAATTCACACAAATTTACCCCTAACCTATTCCCTAAATTGATGCCTTGTTCCAAGGCCAATGAATGATTCATTACTCAGCAGACTCTGACACCAAACTACTACACGTTCCAGTATCTTCCGTTTAAAATAACCCTTTCTGGAGTTCCCACTGTTGCTCAGCAGTTTAAGTACTCAATATAGCATTAATGTCTTAAGAATCCAGCATTGCTGCAAACTGTGGTGTAGGTTGAAGATGTGGCTTTAGGTCCAGTGTTGCTGTGGCTGTGGTATAGGCCTACAGCTGCAGTTCCAATTTGACTCTTAGCCCAGGAAATTCCACATGTCACAGATATGGCTTTAAAAAAAATAATAAACTTCCTTTCCTAAACCCAAAGGATTTCTTCAAAGCTGTTTTCCTATTTCTTTACTAATCTCCAAGGCAAACATTTGCAAGGATTTTTAGTGTTCAAATATTCCTCCACCCCAACCCCCATTTTTTCTCTCACTGTTTCAATCAGGTCTGTTCCAATGATGTCACTGATATGCTTTCAAAGATATCAATATTAAGCCAAACTCGAGTCATTTTTTTACTCCTCATTTTATTTCACTGTGCAGCATTATTTGACCCTGATGACTATTTTGTCCTTAAGGCACTGCGTTCTGAGTGTTTTAATTTCCCTAATTTCTCTGTATTATCTCTATCTCACATCATTCTCTCTTGAACATATATATTGCAGTCCCTTTATTTTACTCACCTTTAAATGTCTGGTACTTTTTTTCATGATTAGTTCTTTTGGTTCCTTCTGAAATTTTTTTTTAATTCTGCCTCAGACAAGATATTTGACATCTAAAGTTTTGTTTTACCATCTACTTTTACATCTAAATTCCACAGTGAATTTTCTTTTATGTACATTATGAAATAGGAGTTACACTTAATTTTGAGTGTAATTATCTTATTATGGAGTACTACTTATTAAAAATGATTGTGCCCTGTCTACTTGGTTCCATTTATTGGCATGTGTGTTTACATACTTTATATTCTGTTCTGTCTTTTCTATGTTTGCACAATGACACACAGTTGTAACTGTTGTAACTTTTTGGTAAGTATGTATATTTGGCAGTATACATGTATATTTGGCAGTATTCATTCTCCAAATTACTTAAAGAACAGTTTGGATATTATTGAAACTTTTCACTTCCGTATAAATTGTACTTGTTTATAAGACATCAGTTTTTTTCCTTCAACTTGCTTTGGGTTTATAGTGCTTTTTTTCCCCACTTTTTTCTTTCTTTTTTGGCTGCACTGGTGGCATACAGAATTTCCAGAATCAAGGACTGAGTCCAAGCCACTTCTGTGACCTATGCCACAGCTGCAGGAACACTGGATCTAACCAACTGTGCAGGACCGGGAATCAAACCGATGCAGCCACAGGGAAAATGCCAAACATCAACCCAAGATAACTCTTGCACTAACTTCTCTTTTTTTTAACATAAGATAGTATTTTATTAATGTTAATTCTTAGATATGTGTGATAAATAGTGCTATGACAATATAGGAGCATATCTTATAAAATTTTGTGGTTTTTGTTTAAAAGTATTTATACAATTTTCAAGGTTACTTTCCATTTATAGCCATTATAAAACATTGGCTATATTCTCCCTGTTGTACATCACTGACTTTGATTACTGATTTGAGCCTTTTTCTGTTTTCTAATACAAGCATTTAGTATTGTAAAAATTTCTCATTACTGTATTACCAGTATCTCACAAATTTTAATGTTTCATTTTCATCAGATCCATTTATTTTTATGTCCCTTGGGAATCCCATTCTAAACCGCGGAGAGTTTATAAATGTGTAAATTTCCAATTGTTTGGTAATTTTTCAAACAAAATTGATTTGAGATATCATCAGAGAACATGGTCTATTTTATTTTATTTTATTTATTTATTTTTTTTGTCTTTTTGCCTTTTCGATGGCCGCTTCCCACAACATATGGAGGTTCCCAGGCTAGGGGTCGAATCAGAGCGGTAGTCACCGGCCTGCACCAGAGGCACAGCAACGTGGGATCCAAGCCGCTTCTGCAGCCTGCACCACAGCTCATGGCAACGCCAGATCCTTAACCCATTGGGCAAGGCCAGGGATCGAACCCACAACCTCATGGTTCCTAGTCGGATTTGTTAACCACTGTGCCACGACGGAAACTCCTCTATATAATTTTAATTCCTTTAAACTTATATAGGTTTATTTCATGATACCAAATGTAGTCCATCTTAGTTAATATTCCGTGGGAGCTTGATTAGAATATGCATTCTGGTGGTGATGGGTGGAGTGTCCTATATATGTCAATTGAGTATCTTATAAAAGTTGGTTGGTCCCTTTTTTTTTTGTCTTTTTGTCTTTTTGCTATTTCTTGGGCCACTCCTGTGGCATATGGAGGTTTCCAGGCTAGGGGTTGAATCGGAGCTGTTGCCTCCAGCCTACGCCAGAGCCACAGCAACGCGGGATCTGAGCCACGTCTGCAACCTATACACCACAGCTCATGGCAACGCCGGATCCTTAACCCACTGAGCAATGCCAGGGATTGAATCCGCAACTTCATGGTTCCTAGTCGGATTCGTTAACCACTGCGCCATGACAGGAACTCCAAAAGTCGGTTGATTCTATTGTTTGATATCATTGTTCAGTACTTATATATTCTAGTTTTGTCTAATAACATCATCACCTGCTGAGGGAGGTGTTGAGAGGGGTGTGAGGGTTCCCATCTATAATTTTGGATTTGTCCATTTATCCTGTCGAGGAATATCAATTTTTGATGCATGTGTATCAATGCTCTCTTGTAACTACTGCCTCCTTTGTGGATTGGCCATTTTTTCAAGATTCAATGTCCCTCTTTGTCACTACTCATTTTCTTTGTTTTGAAACGCACTGTATTTGACATTAATATAGAAATGTGGCTTTTTTAAAAATGTTTGCAGGGTAAAAGTTTTCCTCCTACTTTCTATACATAAGAGAAGCCTCAGCCTATACCACACTCCACTCTAACTTCATATGTGACACATATTCCTCCAACAAACAGCTACCCACTCACAGCACCATCCCCAGACAGCTACCATTCATTGGGTCAGGAACCACCCACAACCTGGTACCCACCCACTACCCACATTTCAGCTAGTCCCCACTCAGGAGTCAATCCAGTCCCAGCAGGTGACCCATTCCATAACCCAAATTTGTACAAACAACAAATAAAAATGCCCTGACCAGAGCCAGGGGTGGGAGTCTGGCCTCAGACTCAGCAGGAAGACTAGGTACCAATCCCCACAGTGCAAGCCTAAAACTCCAAGAATGGAAGCAGAAGAGATGAGGCAGAGGGTGAAATCCAGGGAAGGAAGCTGACAGAAGGAACGTGGTCTTACCCAGGGCTGAGAGTCCAGTCTAGGCAGAACTTCCAGGCCAAATAAGGCATGAGGAGCAAGATTTGGTGAGCAGAGACCTGGCAGAGGGGGTGCTGTCTGTAAGTGTCCAGGGAGGGATATAGGGCATGCACAGCCCCCAGTGAGCTGGTCTAGAGCCTCCAGTCCTCCCCTGGAGCCTTAGGTCATTTCTTCAGGTCAAGGAAGCTATTGTTTTCACCCAGATCATGTCCCAGGTGCCTGTTCCTCGGAGTCAGCTGCATCATCATCTTCTCTGGGCCATTCTGCTCCCCCATCTACACCCCAGGGTACTTTTGTACACATCTGAAGATACTTTGGATTGTCACAAGTTGGGAGGAAGAGAGAGATCTTCTAGCATCTGGGGGGTGGAGTCCAGGGATAGTATTCAACCTCCCACAAAGCATAATTCCACCCCCACAGGCAAGGGATTTTCCACATTTTTGTGTCAGTAATGCCCATCTTGGCGAATGCTAATCAAGGGTCCTAAAATCTCTAGTCCTGAATGAACTGTGGGAATTGCTTGCAATTCAGCTCAGTCAGTTATAGGGATCCTAAGATCCATGTTTAAAGAGTCTAAAGTCAACATAAAATCTCTATCCAAACAGGTGAATTGAGTGAGTCAAATGTAAACAGTGTGAAGCTATTTCCTCACTCTCAGAGAATATATGGCTTGATAAAAAAAATAAAAAATAAAAAATAAAGCCTTAACCAAAAAGTTTATTCAGTATTTATGCAATAAAAGGTGAACGGAGTGGTCTTTATATCCAATAACTATTACTCCCAGTAAAAAGCCCCCAAAGCAATATTGGTATATTTTTTCCAGACAATGAAAACATGTTAATTTTGTGTTGAAAACTGCCTCAATTTCTACCTGTCCACATTAATCTGTGGATTTCTTTGTGACCATGTGTGTGCTGAGTGCAATTTATAACAACAGATTCTATTAATAATTCAGGTTCTTGGACTCTTTAATCAATTGGAATTGATAACAGGTCAGATGAGGAATTTAGGCAAGGCTTTATTGGGACTGCTGCATAAAGAGCGAAAACAAGTAACAGTTTCCTTTCCTTGTTCTATGAGGGGGAATGAGCTTGTCCCTTAAATGTGATGAGGGTAGGGATGGATTGATAAGTCCATCTGGAGGGGTGTCTGCCCACTCCCTTGATGGTGTTCTCTGCAGCATCATGCTTGGTATTCTGCTTTTGGTCCTGGTACCTCAGAAGTGGCAACTGAGTTTTGCCATTTATATATCTTATTGTTCACAATTTTCCCCAACTGTTCTTGCATGCAGTTATTTTTAGTCCCTTATATTTTCTTTTTATTCTGTTGTTCAAGGAGATGTTTGTCTAAGTGCAAGACCTGAAGCAAAGGGATCCAGATCCCAGCCTTTCTTATCTCCAGCAGCCTCATCTCTGCAGAACTATTAATGGGCCTTCCTGTGATCAGGTTGTAAACATAAGGGGTCAGTAAGTTTCACAAGTAAAAAAATTAAATAACTCAGTTTTCTTATAATATAATAAAATATTTAATTTTTTGATTAAAATGTATGTTTACATTTGGAAATCTTATCATCACCCATTCTCCTTCCATTCTAGTCTCCTTCCCTTAGCCATTTTTAGGTTGTTGACTTAGGCATTCTTATGCTTCCAGGTTTAAATGCAATGTCCCCTTTACTTACACAAAACATTATGGTACAATATGAATTTTTATTTGCCTTATTTTCCCCCCACTGTTTTATACTTCTGTTTTTGTACAAGTACCATACTGTTTTGAAATAACCATATACCATGCTATGCAGCAGAAAAAATATACATATATATAAATTATAAAAAATAAAAAAAGACAGTGTAAAATGATATAAAGCCCAGAAATTAACCCAAGTACCTAGAATCAAGTTATCTATTACAAAGGAGGCAAGAACGTACATTAGAGGAAAGACATTCTCTTCAATAAGTGGTGTTGGGAAAACTAGACAGCTACATGTAAAAGAATGAAATTAGAACATTCTTTAACAACATACATAAAAATAAAGGCAAAATGAATTAAGGACCTAAATGTAAGGCCAGATACTATAAAACCATTAGAGGAAAACATAGGCAGACCAGTATTTTACATCAATTGCAGGAATATCTTATTTGATGCACCTCCTAGTATAGTGAAAATAAAAATAAACAAGTAAAAAAATATGGGGCCTAATTAAATTCAAATGCTTTTGCACAGCAAAAGGAACTACAGAAAACTAAATTATATGAAAACGTAACCTACAGAATTGTAGAACATATTTGCAAACAAATCAGCTGACACAGGGTTAATCTCCAAAATATACAAACATCTCATGGATTTTTATATAAAAAACAAAAAAAAATAAAAAAAATGGGAAGAAGATATAAATCTACATGCCTAGAAAGAAGATAACTGGCTAAAAAACACACAAAAAGATGTTCAATATCACTAATTATTAGAGAAATGCAAATTAAAACTACAATGAGGTATTACCTCATACCAGTCAGGATGGCCCCATCATCAAAAATTCAGCAAACAATAAATGGTGCAGAGGGTTTGGAGAAATGTTAGTTGGAATTTAAATGGTACAATCACTATGGAGAACAGTATGGGAATCCTAAAAACCTAATAGTAGAACTATCATCTAGGTGCAGAAAATCATAATTAAAATATGCATTTACCCCAATGTTCACTGAGGCGTTATTTACAATAGTCAAGACATGGAAGCAATCTAAATGTCCATCAACAGAGGATGGATAAAGAAGATGTGTTGCACATATGCAATGGTGTGGCCCTAAAAAGCAAAAAAAAAAAGGAAAAAAAAATAAAAGAACAAAATAATGCCATTTAAAGCAACAGGGATAAACCTATAGATTATCATACTAAGTAAAGCCATTCAGGCAGAGAATGAAAAATGTCACATGAAATAACATATGCAGAGTCTAATAAAATTATACAAATGAAATTATCCATAAAAAAACTCACAGATTTCAAAATCAATTTTATGGTTACCATAGGTTAAATCATTGAGGGGAGGGAAGAATTAAAAAATGTAGGGATAACATATACACACAAATGTATAAAAATTGCTTAACAAGAACCTAATGTATAGCACAGAAAAATCTATTCATTAGTCTGTAGTAACCTATATGGGAATAAAATAATGGATATATTTGGGTGTATTACTGATTTACTTGGCTGTACACTTGAGACCAATACAACATTGTAAGTCATATATACTCCAATAAAATTAAGTAATTTAAAAGAATTCAAACTCCTGACACATGCTACCATGTGGGAAAATCTTGAAAATATTATGCTATGTGAAAAAAAACAGGCTATGAAAGATAAGTACAGAATGGTTCTAATTATATAAAATAGTCATAGTAGTAAAAGTCATAGACTATGGAGGAGAGGGTAAACAGGGTAATTTTTCCATGGAAACAGAGACTGTTAGTTTTAGGAGTTCTGCGGATGGATAGCAGATACAGTTGAACAGCAATAGATATAGACTTAATGTCCTTGAATTGTACTCATAAGAATGGTTAAAATTGTAAATTTTATATTATGTATATTTAACCACCATATAGACAGGCCAAAAGAATGATTGAATGCATGATGAGAAACTATTGCAAAATGACAACTTTGTGAAAATCCTAAGTTAAAATTTTTATTAAAAATAGGTAAGAGGTGGAATTATTATTGGTGATTATATGTTTTTATTACCAGTGTGGTTGGAAATGTGTCTCTCTTGGCAAAAAGCAAAATGCAGAATTAAAGCAACAAATGGGCCTCCCTTCTTGTGGAATTTTTCACAAACCTGAACTGCAACTCTGGCTAAACAGATTTAGATGTCTGGAAGAGAAAAAGAGAGTCATTGGTTATAATTTTGCACATTTTAATTGCTATTAGAGAATATCTACATTTGTCCTAGAGAAATAAAGGGCATTCCACTTCTATTACACCATTATGTCTCCTACACATCACTATTCTTTTGCTAAAATTCAGACATATTAGGTTTATGTTTCCACTTTCTTATATATTTACAGACAAACTGTTACAAATTATTTCACCACTTTTTAAAAATAAATTACCAGCAATATATCTTGTTTTTCTCTTATTTGCCACCTCACCCAAAATTCTATTAATGCAGGTACTCATATGATCAAGATGCTGAGATTTTTTATGCAGAAAAACATTTTACTTTCCTCTCGTACTTGGATGCTTCAAATGCTAAGGGCTCTAGGTTAAAGAACTTAATGATGTGAAAAGCACACACACTACTAAAAGTATCTTTGTAAAAATAAATATGAAATATGAGGATATGGAATATGAGGGAATATATGAAATGCAGATATTCATTAATGTTTTGGGCTGGCTCATGTTCTAAGTGTTAACAGGTTTTCAGAAAATTATTTTTAAATCAACTAAAATTCTGCCCTGGACATTACTTCTTCTTCCTCCTCCTTTTTTTTTTAAAGGATTTGAGCTGCAAAAGTTCTCAGTCTAGTGGTCAAATCAGAACTGCAGCTGCTGGCCTATACCACAGCCACAGAAATGCAGGATCCAAGCTACATCTGTGACCTATCCCACAGCTTACCACAATGACAGATTCTCAACCCACTAAATGAGACCAGGGATTGGAATTACAGCCTCATGGATACTAGTTGCATTTGTAACCCCTAAGCAACAACAAGAACTCTGCTTCCTCCTTTTTAAATAAATTTTATTGGAGTATAGTTGACTTAGAAATTTTGTGCCTTGCAAAAAACAAACAAAAAGAGTTCCTATTTTCCTGCTGTGGCTCAGTATAAAAGAACCCAACAAGTATATATGAGGATGCAGGTTTGCTTCTTGGCCTGCTCAGTGGGATGGGGATCCAGTAATGCCATGACCTGCAGTGTAGTTTGCAGACATGGCTCAGATCCCACATTTCTGTGGCTGTGGCATAGGCTGGCATGTGTAGATCCAATTTGACTCCTAGCCTGGAAACTTCCATATGCTGTGGATACAGCCCTAAAAATAAAACAAACAAACAAAAATTGTGCACTGCATTTCTCAACTGGGGGAAAATTAGGAAATCAAAGTTGATGCTTTGAAACCCTATTGAGAATGAAGTTTGATAATCAACTAATAGGCAAGTAACCAAGGGAACATATAAATGGAATCTACAAATAGATAGTTGATATCCATAATCTACTTGTATTTATCTAAACATAAGACTGACACATGCAGTATATAAATAAGCCACAGGATATCTAATATATTCATTACTTTTATTCATTACATTCACACAAATGCTGCATGAACAAATAATTAAAAATAGCTGCCTAAACAAAACTGCTCCTTCTAGAAATTGTCTCAGAATGTGCGTATAATTACATAGTATAAAGTCAAGATGTTTTATTCAAAGAGGGAATTTAGTGATCAGTTATATGGGTGCGCACTTCATCTCATATGAGAATTTTCCTCTAATATTTTTACAATGTATACATCTAATGTTGAAAAGATATCTATTTGAATACAATAGGCCATTCTATCATCACCTCATTGATCACAAAGCATTGATCATATGGATCATTGGAGCAAGACTCCACTTAAACCAGGAGCCCAAGATGAATTGGAAAACTCACGCTGTTCAAGATTTCATACTGAACTATGTGGTTTCTTTTCTCATATAATGACATGTGCTCCCAGGAGTGTTTCTATATTGGATTTTATCTGGGAATGGGTGAAGCTAGAGTAGAAAAATATTGAAAAATGAAAGGTGCATTTAAATTTCAGATGGAAGTCACATATTTACAAAGAAAGCATCCTTTCCCATCCTCTCAGTCTCAAGATTGTTAGTAAAAGCTTAATTTTGTTCCAGTGTTGACCATCTCTTGGGCTCTAGTGACATAAACATTTCCTCTCATTCTGAAAACAAAGAGATAAAGAATTGAATACAATCATGACACTGTTCAAAATATGGCTTATTCATAGGTTTTGGTACAACTATGACTCATAAAGTTTTGGGGGGACTTCTGGAAGGAAATGCCTGTATTCTGAATCAGTACAGAATGAAAATTTTACTTTTGCATTTTTGGCCAAGAATATGATTGTTGAAAAAGGAGGAAGAACTCTCCATATGAAAAAAAAAAAACCTTAAAATCTACTATTTGTAGAGTATTAATGAAACTGTTGATTTAGATTCTTAATCCTTGAGCCCAGGATCTTTGACATCCTGTTTTGGGAGATAATAAATCTACATATTTTTAAGAGTAAGATAAAATTCACATAACATATAACTCACAATTTTGAATAGTACAATTCATTGGGTTTTAATACATGAAAAATATTGTGCAAGCATTTCCACTGCTTCATGCTAGAACATTTTCATCACCCCAGAGGAAACCCCATACTAATTAAAAATTATCTTCCCATGCCCCTTAAACCTAGTCTCTGGGACTGACTAATTTATGTTGTATTTTATATATAGGCCTCTACTGGACTTTTCGTATAAAAAGAAGCATACAACATTGCTCCTTTTGTGTATGGCTTCTTTCAATTAGTTTAATATTTTCAGAGGTTATACAAGTATCTTTAATTCACTTCCAGTAGTGGCTACCTCTTCTTCCATTGCATGCATATACCATGTTTGTCTCTTCCATTTATCAGAGATGAATATTGGGATTGGTACTGCTTTTGTCTATTATGTACACTGCTGATATAAATATTCGTATACAAATTTTCCCTTAAATACCAGTGTCCAGTTTTGGAGACTATCTATCTAGGAGTGAAAATACTTTATAATAAAAAAGATTCTATGTATTTTTTGTAAATTTTGTTTTCTTAAGGTTGAAATAAAACACAGAAGAAAATGGACAATTAAATTGTCAGTATCCATGCCCATTGATTATTTACCAACCATGAAACAGAAACATTCAACATGAATGATAAAATGCTTATGAAGATATATTTTCAAAAAGAAACATGTATTGCAATCACCAGGTAGAGTTTGACTAGTAATCCCTGAGGGTTCCTCAGGGAACATTTCTATTAATTTAATTTTCCTAAGTATGAGCCATTCCTTCTTGTATATTTACAGATCATATTTTTAAATCTTAATATTTTGACTACCAGTTCACAATTTAATATGACAACTATGGAAATCAGGTTCTATCCCACACCCAGCTATTGGAGTCACTGCTTATTTTGACAGTGTATGTAGGTTTGTTTAGTTTTATTTTTTTTCTAATCCAATCTTATGAATTCCATATTCTTTATGTATGCTAACTGAAACCTTTGTTCCATTAGCCCAATGATCAACTAGTGACTGAACAGAGATTTTCTTAAATACCAAATACAAAACACAATTTTTTAAAATATTTATTTCCCTGTCCTGTAAGTGCATTTTCATGTAGGTTGGAAAAAGCCTTTAACATTCAGCCTTCACTTCCTGCTAGAATGAGGCTGAAGGTCAGTCAGAGGGAGGAAATAGGTCATTATCAGGAATATTTTTAGTGATTATAGGTCAAGAACTTTGCATGACCTTTTAGATTCTATGGGCCAAGTGAGAGCTTTTTGAAGTTTTTTTATTACCCAAAACATCTCTTTCTCAGTTACCTAAATTAAAGTGTTTACCTCCAATACTTTGAAGTTGTTCTTTTTTTAATCATATATTTGGCTATTTATTGAACTTCTAAGTTTTATTTTATTTTTCTTAATTTATTTTTTCCACTGTACAGCATGGGGACCAAGTTACACATACATGTATGCATATTTTTTCCTCCCACTGTTGTCCCAGCTGTTATCTCTGAGCCCAGGCAGTGCCTAAGATATACACTTTCAAAAAGCATGCTTCAGTTTACAACCTCTACCTGAGGAAAGTTCAAGAAAGTTGAAATAAAGGTATATCTTAAATTAGTCTTTTAGAGAGACACCAGGTAGATCAAGACAAAGATCAATATTCTGTCATTTTTTTTTTTGATTTTTAAAAATTTTTTGTCCATGCCTGTGGCCTGTGAACATTCCTGGGCCATGGATCAACCTATGCCACAGCAGCAACCTGAGCCACAGCAGTGACAATGCCAGATTTTAATCTGCTGCATACCTTAAGAACTACAGAACTATAATCTGTAATAATAAATTTCATCTAGCTCTTTCTGACACTAGTAACATGCACTACAATTATGTAGCATTGTTTAAAAGGTCTCTGTTAAGCTAGGTATTAAAGAGGCTAACAGAGTAAATTAAAACAGCATTGATTTCTATGGCAAAATTCAATCTATTTATCTTCCTTCATCTGATTGAAAGCTTTTTCTAGATGTCAGAATTTTGAAACAAATATTTTTGATATTTTTTGGCCAGTTTATTTAACAATTTTTTTGGAAATGCATGCATGACATTCTCTACTTTGCATTTTTGCTGACATCCTGTCTTTATTGGTTAAACTATGGTTGTTTAAATTTTTAATCACTTGTGATAGAAGCATCCTAAATATATCAGCATTCCTTCTTTGGAAATCACCTTTGAAAGGCCAAATATTTTTCTAAGAGCAGCACACAATGTGATCTAAGTTGTCTATTAAATATTATTATTAATAAGCATAATCAGATAGAATGTTAACATTGTGACATTAATTTTACATGTATGTATTTGCTTTAAATTTGTATTAAATTATATTAATTTTATTTGATTTATTTATTTGCTATAATCAAAAATTTAATCAAATTTATTTGTACCTTGAGTATAAGGAAAGAAATTCCTAAATATAATCTGAATAGGAGTTGTTGATTCACAAATTCCTGGGTTATAATTCAGATAAATGCACTTATAGTAGAGGAAGATACACTGAGTTGTTATAAACATCAATGTTCTTACACACTGCGGGTGGGACACATCATATGGAGTTCCAACCATCTGTTCTCCACCAGAGTAGCCAGGTCTGAGGGTACGGCCAGTGGGTGGTGTGCCATGCACTGTTCGGCAGCCATGGAAATATAAAATAGAGGTCTGTGGAGATTAAGGGACTTGCCTAAGTACTCATACGTAGAAATTAAATCTTTTTGAGACTTAAATGTTGAGGACATTCCAGAAAATATGGTAGAATAGAAGAACTTGAGCTCACCTCTTTTAACACAAACACACACACACACACACACACACACAAAATTTATGACTAATTATTAAAGAATCATCAATAAAACACACTGGATGCTATCAAAAATATATATCCCACAACCAAATACAAAGAATAAGCCACAATATGATGACAGCAGGGGCATTTTTGCGATGTATATGTCATACATACTAGATGGGCAACACCCAAATGTGAAAATAACTATATCAGAGAGGTTCTCTCACAAGAGTGACAGTTCTGAGGCCCACATCAGTCTCCTCAGCCTGGGAGTCTGACCTTGGGAATAATAGCCCCCAGACCATTTGGCATTGAAGGCGCACCACCAGACTGATGGCCACACACAAGTGTTCATGTACACTGGGTCTGAGGGCAAAGAAGGGACTCAAAAAGAATTTGGGCAAGAACTATGAGTGGATTTTGATGGTCTCCTGGGAGGAAGGGGTCAGCTTCATTCCACTGTTGGGGAAGAACAATGGATGTGGAGGTCCTATGGAGTAATCCTCATCATGAGAACCCTTGGAAACTGCCATGTTGGAAAAATCTACTCCACCAAACAGTGCAAACAGTGTTCTGGCACAATCACTGAGAAGCCACAGGCTGAACAACAAACAGTGTGGGGACACAGATCCACCCTCAGCAAATAGGTTGTATAAACTCATCCCTGGCACACAGACACCTCTAATCACGCTCAATGACATGGACCCAGAGGGATAAGACTCAGTCCACATACCAGTAAGCAGGCACCAGTCCCCTCCATCAAGAAACCTGCCATTTGCCCCATTATCAACTTCACCCGTGAGTGGGCAGAAACCAGAAGCAAGAGAGACTACAACTATTAAGCCTGCAGAAAGGAAACCACAAATGCAAAAATCTAGACAAAATGAAATAGCTGAGAAATATGCTCCAGATGAAGAAATGAGACAAAACCCCAGAAGAACAACTAAGTTAATGGAGATAAGCAACATACATGGAAATGACTTTAGAGTAATGATGGTAAGGAGGATTCAAAGTATGGGGGGGGGGAAGTGCTGGATGTAAAGTTGGAGAAATTACAAGAAATGATTTTAAAAAGTAGAAGACTTACAGAACAAGCAAGCAGAAATAAAAACACAATAACCACAATGAAAAATTCCTTGATAGGACTGAACAGCAGAATATAGGAGGAAGAATGAGTTAGCAACATGGCAGAGAGACTAGTGGAAATCACGGATATGGAACATAATACAGAAAAAAAAAATTAGAATGAAGGCAGCCTAAGAGAACACTGGGATAACATTAAATTCATCAGCATTCCCATTATAAAGGTGTCAGAAGGAGAAGAGTGAGAGATAAATGAATTAGAGAGAAAGAAAACAATAGAAAAGATCAATGATACTAATTTTTTTTGCTTTGAAAGATCAGCAAAATGGATAAGAACTTAGCCAGACTCATCAAGAAAAAAGAAAAATGGTTCAAATCCATAAAATTAGAAATGAAAAAGAAGATTTCACAGAAATGCAAAGTATCATAAGAGAATACTACAAGAAAATATGTGCCAATAAAATGGACATCCAAGAAGAATAGACAAATTCTCAGAAAGATACAGTTTTCCAAGATGAAACCAGAAAGAAAATGAAAATACAAATGAGCCAATCAGGAGTATTAAAATTGAAAATGTGATTTAAAAACGTCCAAAAACAAAAGGCCAGGACTCTTTTGCTTCACCGAGGAATTCTATCAAACAGTCAGAGAAGTGTTTACACCCATCATTGTGAAACTCTTCCCCCAAAAATTGCAGAGTAAAGAACACTTCCAAGCAAATTCTACCAACACCCTCATACCAAAATCAGAGAAAGATATCACAAAAATGAAAACTATATGCCAATAGCACTGATGAATATAGATGCAATTATCCTCAACAAAATACTAGGAAATTGCATCCAACAATACATTAGAAGGATCATATATCATGATCAAGTGAGATTTATCCCAGGGTTGCAAATATTCTTCAGTATCTGCAAATCAATCAGGGTGATACAACCATCAAGAAACTGAAGAATAAAAACCATATGATCATCGCAGGTAGATGCAGAAAAAGCGTTTAACAGAATTCAACACCTATTTATGATAAAAAAAAAATACATAAAGTGGGCATAGAAGGAACATACCTTAACATAATAAAGGTCATATACAACAAATCCACAGCTTACATCACACTCAATGCTGAAAAGCTTAAAGGATTTCCACTAAGATTAAGAAAAATACAGGGTTATCCACTCTTACCCCAGTTAATCAAAATAGTGGAAGTTCTAGCCATGGCAATAATGAAGAAAAAGAAATAATAGGAATCCAAATAGGAAAAGAAGAAGCAAAACTCTCACTCTTTGCAGATGACATGATACTATACAACAAATATCTGAAATATACCATCAGAAAATTAGAGCTCAACAATGAATTTGGATAAAGTTGCAGGATACAAAAATAATATATGGAAACATTTTGCATTCCTATACAGCAAAAACAAAATATCAGAAAGTTAAATTAAGGAAATAGTCTCATTTACCTTCACATCAAAATATGAAACATCTAGGAATAAGCCTATCTGAGAAAAAATACATGTACTGTGAAAAATTTTAAAGATGCTGATGAAAGAAAAAACATGACAGAAAGAGATGGAAAGATATAAAATGTTTTTGGATTGGAAAAATATATATTCTCATAAAGATTGATTATCCTAGATATTCCACAGATTCAATGTAATCCCTATTAAGTTACCAATGACATTCTTCACAGAATTAGAACAAAAAAAATGAAATTTGTATGTAAACACAAAAGAACTCAAATTGCCATACTAATCCTGAGAAGGAAAAACGGAGCTACAGGAATAGTAAATCTTAAATGTAATATACTTCAGATTATATTTATACTTCAGATTATACTAAAAAGCTATAGTAATCAAAACTCTATGGTACTAGCACAAAACCAGAAATATATGTCATTGGAAAATGAATGGAAGTCTAAAAAATAAAGGTATGCACCTATGGTTAAGTAATCTCCAAAAAAGGAGGGAAGAATATACGAAGGGAAAAAAATAATTTTCTTTAATAAGTAGCACCTAGAAAACTGTACAGTTAAATGTAAAAAAATGAAACTAGAACACTTTCAAAAATCATATAAAATGATGTTAGAATCAGTTGTAAATTCAAAATGGATTAAAGATATTTATATGTCTGGATACTA
Source organism: Phacochoerus africanus (assembly GCF_016906955.1). Classification (NCBI taxonomy): domain Eukaryota; kingdom Metazoa; phylum Chordata; class Mammalia; order Artiodactyla; family Suidae; genus Phacochoerus; species Phacochoerus africanus. The sequence goes on along the minus strand of NC_062547.1, from coordinate 55,900,150 downwards.
TAAAATTCCTAGAGAAAAACATAGAAGAGTCTCTGACATAAACCACAGTAACATATTTTGGGATCTACCTCCTAGAGTAATGAAAACAAACAAACAAACAAAAGAAACAAATAGGCCCTAATTAATCTTAAAAGATTTTGCATAGCAAAAGACTCTCTAAAGAAAATGAAAAGACAACCCAGATAATTCAAGAAAATATTTGGAAATGAAATGTCAGACAAAGGATTAATCTCCAAAATATAGAGACAACTCAGGCAGATTAATATAAAAGAATCAAAAAGCCCAATCAAAAATGCAAGGGTATCGAAATAGACATTTATCCAAAAGAAGACAGATGGATGTCCAAAATAATCCTTGAAAACATGCTCAACATTACTAATATTAATTATTAGATACATACTATTCAAAACTATAATGATTCATCACCTTACACCATCCAGAATGGCCATCATCTGAAAATCTACAACGAAAAATGCTGGGGTGTGTTTGGAAAAAGGGAAGCCTCCTACAGTGTTGTTGGGTCTGTAAAAGGATACAACCCCTATGGAAAACAGTATGCAGTTTCCTCAAAAAACTAAAGTTAGAACTATCATATGATCTAGCAATCCTAATCCTGAGCATTTATTCAGAGAAAACCATAATTTAAAAATTTATTTGCACCCAAATGCCATTGCAACACAATTTACAATAGCCATGACATGGAAACAAGCTAAATGTCCATTCATGGAGGCTTGAATAAAGTTAATGTAGGACATATATGAAATGGGATATCACTCAGTCAAAACAAATGAAATAATACCATTTATAGCAACACAGATGGACCTAGATATTATCATACTAAGTGAAGTAAGTCAGATAAAGAAAGACTATGATATTGCTTGTATGTGGATTCTAAAAGATAAAATTAAATTTATTTTCAGAACAGAAACAGACCCATAGACTTTGAAAACATATTTATGGTTACCAAAGAGGACAGGTGGTCTGTGGATGGACTGGGGGTTTGAGGTTAACATATGCACACTGTGATATGTGGAATGGTTGGTCAATGGCAACCTGCTCTATAGCACAGGGAAGTCTACCCAATATTCTGTGATAATCTACATAAGAAAATAATCTGAAAAAAAGAATGGATGTTTGTATATGTATACCTGAATGGCTTTGTTGCGCAGCAGAAATTAAAACAAAATTGTAAATCAACCATATTTCAATAAAACTCTAAAAAGCAAACAGTATAAAAAGTAAAAATAAATCAAATAAAAATGGTTACCATCATTGTTTCCATGATTGATTTCAAGTGTTATAGGAATTGTTATGTGTGAATACAATTAATTTTTCAGGGTTAATCTGGGATATCAGGTAGGCTCCATTTCTTTTTTCAGGAAAATTATTTCATGGAGCCCTTGGAACACAGCATATGCAGCACTATAAATGAAATAGTTGGAATCATAAAGGTAATTATGCCAAGATTTTCTGACTATTGGTTATATTCTAAGGAAATACATCTATTTTACTAATTTTTGGTTCTCATATATTTGGTTAAGACTTATCTGGCTGTTTTACTGCATTACATCCTACATGAGTAAATTTTTTTCTAGAATAACTTCTAATACAAATAGAAAAGAAAGCCTCCCACCCACCAGGCAGAATTATCCAAATAGACCTAAGAAGTATAGATACATATATAACCAATGTGAAATAACTCTCCAAATACTGTGGATTAAATCCTTTGGATCTTTAGGCAAAAATATGGTCATGTTTCTATATCTCAATAAAATAAAACCAGATACCATACGGTTGTCTATTCATGACCTTCATCTGAAGGACATTTACCTTTCAGGGAGAAGCATGAATTTGTCTGCACCTCCTGGTCATTCCATTTCTCTTACCACTGAAAGCATTTCATGGAATGCATGGGCCAAAGCATAGATGGCATTGTAGAGGACATAGATATATTCAGACAAGATCATAATATCATTAGTTATTGGCATAAAATATGAGGAAGTGCTCCATGGGCAGTCACTCATTTTCCCATTATATGATCTAGGAAGTGAACAATGAAAAATTTGAAGCCACACCCTGCTGAAGTAAAAGTCTTCAGGGTATTGAGAGGGATTAACTGTCTTAAGAAAGTGTATAAAACCTGGGATTTCCTTCCTCTGGTGTGAAAAGGAGAGACATCCATAGAAAGAGTTCTGCATGCTGTTTAACTCACTAAAAATAAAATCCCCATCTGCTACCATAATCCACCATCTATTTGCCTAGAATATGTAGGATTCCACATCGCCATGTATTATACACACATTTGCAGATGAAATATTGAGGCTAGTCATAAAATGTACCTAATTTACTTGATATGGTTTCCTAGTAGTAGTAATCTTTTTTGTGAAGGCCATCCATATATACCTGTAGCATCTCCACTTTCAGGTCCCAGAGGAACTGATCTCCTTCCCTATCTTCAGAGAAAAATAGTGCAACTGACGTCCAGTCAACATGCAGCAATAGCTAGATAATACCATGGATGAGATAGTTGTCTTTGCTGGACATCTGATAAAGAGATGGAGATTGGTTTTTATCACTCAGGACAGGATCAAAAAGACCATATGTGACCTGAGTAAAAGAAAAACAAGATTCTGAGTCTACTGGATCTGGGGATGTCTTCTCTGGGAAAAGGGTGTCCTGAGTCCCTATGTGAATAAAGAATGACCAGAACATTTGATGAAATGAAAGAGATTTCAGTGGACAGTCTATAGTTCTCATTTTCATTCTGGAAACACAAAAGACTATTTTTTCTAGCCGTTTTGATTTTAGATAGGGCATATATGTTCTTCTGACCAATGGTATCACTTCCAAGCAAAGAAAAGAAGATATGTAATATTCCTATGTTCTTATTATCTCCTTTGACGGTAGTTGAAGAAGACGTGTATGTTAGATGGTGAACCAATGTAATGGTGGCAGCTCTATCAGCCTTGCCTTCTGTGAGTTTAAAAAAGAGTTATTCATTTGTGGCATATATTAGATTCCAGATATAAGTGATATTATATAGTATTTGTCTTTCTCTTTCTGACTTAACTTCACTCAGTATGAGAGTCTCTAGTTCCATCCATGTTTCTGCATATGTCATATTTCATTCTTTTTATGGCCAAGTAGTATTCCATTGTGTATATATAACGCAGAAAAGAAAATCATTGACTTGGAAAATAGACTTGTGATTGCCAAGGGGGAGAAGGAGGGAGTGAGATCAATTGGGAACTTGGGGTTAATAGATTCAGACCATTGCCTTTGGAATTGATTAGCAATGAGATCCTGTTGTGTAGCCCTGGGAACTATGTCTAGTCACTTTTATGATAGAGCATGATAATGTGAAAAATAAGAATGTATACATGTATTTGTAACTGGGTCACCATGCTGTGCTGACATAACATTGTAAACCAGCTATAATAGAAAAACTATAAATCATTATATATAATAAAATGTATTCTCACAGTAGCAAACAACGATTTATTGTAAACACTAAAGAAATAAATCTTAGTAATAACTAAATAAATTTACTACACTTATAGCTGTACAATGATCATCACAACCCAATTTTATAGCGTTTACATTCCAAATCCACAGCACATCCCCACACCCCAACCTGTCTCCTTTGGAAACCACAAGTTTTTCATAGTCTTGAGTCAGTATCTTTTCTGCAAAGACATTCGGTCTGTCCTTTTTTCAGATTCCACATGTCAGTGATAGCATTTGATGTTGGGGTGTCTCATTGTCTGACTGACTTCACTTAGCATGATAATATCTAGGTCTATCCATGTTGCTAAAAATGCCCTTATTTCCTTCATTTTGATGGCTAAGTAATATTCCCTTGTGTATATGTACCACATCTTCTTGATCCACTCCTCTGTTGATGGACATTTAGGTTGTTTCCATGTCTTGGCTATTGAAAATAGTGCTGCAATGAACATTGGAGTACATGTGTTTTTGCGAGTCATGTTTTTCTCTGGTTAGATGCTCAGGAGTGGGATTGCTGGATCAAATGGTAGTTCTATGTTTAGTTTTCTGAGGAATCTCCATACTGTTTTCCACAGTGGTTGCACCAATTTACAATCCCTCCAACAGTGTACTAGGGTTCCTTTTTCTCCACACCCTCTCCAGCACTTATTGTTTGTAGACTTTTAGATGATGGCCATTCTGGCTGGTGAAAGGTGATATCTCAAAGTGGTTTTGATTTTCATTTCTCTAATAATGAGTGATGTTGAATATCTTTTCATGTTTTTTGGCCATCTGTACGTCTTTTTTGGAGAACTGTCTGTTTAGATCTTCTGCCCATTTTTTTGATGGGGTTGTTTGTTTTTTTGGTATTGAAGGGTAGGAGGTGTTTATAAATTTTGCAGATTAATCCCTTGTCAGTCAATTCATTTGAAAATATTTTCTCCCATTCTGTGCATTGTCTTTTTGGTTTGTTTAGGGTTTCCTTTGCTGTGAAGAAACTTTGAAGTTTGATTAGGTTCCATTTGTTTATTTTTGTTTTTATTGTCATTACTCTAAGAGGTGTACCTGAGAAGGTATTTCTGTCATTTATGTCAGAGAGTATTTGGCCTATGTTTTCCTCTAAGAGTTTTATAGTGTCTGGTCTTATATCTATGTCTTTAATCCATTTGGAGTTTATTTTTGTTTATGGTGTTAGGAAGAGTTCTAATTTCATTTTTTTTTCTATGTGGCTGTCCAGCTTTCCCAGAATCACTTATTGAAGGGACTGTCTTTTCTCCATTGTATATTCTGCCTCCTTGGTCATAGATTAATTAGCCATAGGTGCATGGGTTTAATTCTGGGCTTTCTATCCTGTTCCACTGATCTCTATTTCTGTCTTTGTTCCAGTACCATACATTTTTGATGTTGTCTGAAGTCCAGGAGCATGATTCCTCCAGCTCCATTTTTCTTTTTCTGGATGTCTTTGTCTATTCTGGGTCTTTTGTGCTTCCAAACAAATTTTAAAATATTTTGTTTGAGTTCTGTGAAAAATGTCCTTGGTAATTTGATAGGGATTGCACTGAATCTCTAGATTGCCTTGGGTAGTATAGTCATTTTGATAATATTGATTCTTCCAATCCCAGAGCATGCTATGTCTTTCTATCTATTTGTGTCATCTTTGATTTCTTTCATCAGTGACTTAGAGTTTTCAGAGTACAGGTCTTTTGTCTCTTTAGGTAGGTTTATTCCTAGGTGTTTTATTCTTTTGGATGTGATGGTAAACAGGATTGCTTCCCTAATCTATCTTTCTGATCTTTCATTGTTAGTATATAGAAATGTTGTAGATTTCTGTGTATTAATTTTGTATCCTGCAACTTTGCCATATTCACTGATGAGCTCTAACAGTTTTCTGGTAGAGTCTTTAGTATTCTCTAGGTATAGTGTCATGTCATCTGCAAATAGTGATAGTTTTATTTCTTTTCCGATTTGGATTCCTTTTATTTCTGTTTCTTCTCTGATTGCTCTGCCAAGGACTTCTGAAACTATGTCAAATAGTAATGGTGAGAGTAGACATCCTTTTCTTGTTCCTGATATCAGCAGGAATTCTTTCAGATTTTCACCATTGAGAATGATGTTAACTGTGGGTTTGTCATATATGTCCTTTATTTTGTTGAGGTAGGTTCCCACTTTCTGAAGGGTTTTTATCATAAATGGGTGTTGGACTTTGTCAAAGGTTTTTTCTGCATCTATTGAGAGGATGATATGGATTTATTCATCAGTTAGTTAATGTGGTATATCACATTGATTTATGGATATTGAAGAATCCTTGCATCCCTGGGATAAATCCCACTTGATCATGATGTACAATCCTTTTAATGTATTGTTGGATGCCGTTTGGTATTTTTAGTTGGAGATTTTTGCATCTATGTTCATCAGTGAAATTGAGCTGAAGTTTTCTTTTATGTGGTATCTTTGTCTGGTTTTGGTATCAGGGTGATGGTGTCCTCATAGAATGAATTTGGGAGTGTTTCTCCCTCTGCAATTTTTTGGAATAGTTTCAGAAGGATAGGTGTTAGCTCTTCTCTAAATATATGATAGAATTTATTTGTAAAGCCATCTGGTCCTGGACTTTTATTTGTTGGAAGTTTTTTCATCACGGTTTCAATTTCAGTACTTGTGAGTGGTGCATTCATCTTTTCTATTTCACCTAGTTTTAGTCTTAGAAGATCAGAATTTTCTAAGTTGCCCATTTCCTCTAGGTATTCTGTTTTATTGGTGTATTTGTTGAGGTTAGTCTTGTACCTTAGTGGGTGGTTAATCCTAGAGAATGTTCCATGTGCAAGTGAAAAGAATGTGTATTATGGAGCTTTTTAGATATAATGTCTTAGACATATCAACTAAGTCTAAATGTTCTGTAGAGTCATTTGGGATCTCTGTCACATTATCGGTTTTCTATCTAGAAGGTTTTTTCACTGAAATAAGTGGGGTGTTAATGTCTCCTCTTGTTATTTTGTTTTGATAAATTTATTCTATCATATTTTTTATAATTTTCTTATGAATTTGAATGTTCCTATATAAGGGCCATAAATGTTGACAAGTGTAATATCATCTTCTTGAATTGATCATTTTAATCATTAAAAAGTGTCTTTTTAGCTTTCTTTATGGCCTTTGTTTTAAAGACTATTTGGTATAATATGGGTGCTGGAACTCCTGCTTTCTTGTCATTTCCAGTTGTGTAAAATATCTTTTTTTCCAACACCTTACTTGAAATCCACGTGTATCATTTGCCCTAAGGTGGGTGTCTAATAGGCAGCGTTGTAGGCTTTTTGGTTTTTAATTCAGTCTAACACTCTATATCTTTTGATTGGAGCCCTCATTTCATTGACATTTAAGGTTGTTATTGATAGATATGTATTTATTACCATTTTAAACATTGTTCGCTGTTTGATTTTATGTTACTTCTTTGTTCCTTTCATTTTTTTCCTTTTTTGGTTGGGTGATTTACTTTTATTTTATGCTTGTGTCCTCTTCTTTTTGGTTTTTCTCGGTGTAGGTTTTGGTTTTCATTTGTTGTTGCCCTGTTTTTCAAGTATGTGAAGCCCTTCCTTTATATGCTTCCATAAGACAGATAGTCATATAGGCTCAAACACTTTCTAAAACAAAGCAAGGAGTCCCCATCGTGGCTCAGTGGTAACAAATCCAACTAGTGTGCATGAGGATATGGGTTCAATCCCTGACCTCACTCAGTGGTTTAAGTATCTCACATTGCCATTATCTGTGGTATAGGTCAAGGACATGGCTCAGATCCTGTTTTGTTATGGCTGTGGCATAGACTGGCAGCTATAGCTCTGATTTGACCCCTTAATGTCCATATGCCACAAGTGTATCCCTAAAACATAATAATAATAATAATACAAAACAAACAAAATAACCCAGATTTTCTTTCTCTCCTACCCATATCTACCTGAATTTTATGATCTTGATGTTCTTTTTTCAGCTTATTTTTTTTGACTTTTTAGGGCTGCACCTGCAGCATATGGAGGTTACCAGTCTAGGGGTCAAGTTGGAGCTGTAGCTGCTGGCCTATGCCAGAGCCACAGCAACTCAGGATTTGAGCCATGTCTGCAACATACACCACAGCTCACAGCAATGGCAGACCATTAACCCACTGAGTAAGGCCGGAGATTGAACCTTCATCCTCATGGATGCTAGTCAGGTTTGTTAGCTGCTGACTCATGATAGGAGCTCCCACTTTTTTTTATTGAAAGTAAAGTTGATTTACAATGTTGTGGCAATTTATGCTGTATGGCAAACTGACTCAGTTTTACTTATACGTACATTCTCTTTTTTCAACATTCTTTTCCATCATTGTATAACCCCAGAGATTGCATATATTTCCTTGATTTATACAGTAGGACCTTATGGTTTATGCATTTTAAATGGAGCACTTTGTGTCTACTAACCACAAATTAAGTCTATTCCTCTCCTCCCTCCGCCTTTGCAACCATATGTATGTTTATGTGTGTGAGTCTATTTTGTAAATTAATTCTATATTTTATTCCACATATAATTGACATTAAATTGTCTTTATTTTCCTGACTTACTTCACTTAGTATAAGAATCTCTAGTTACATGCATGTTATTGAAAATGGCATTATTTCATTCTTTTTTTATGGCTGAATAATATTCAATTGTATATATGTACCACATCTTCTTAATCCATTCATCTGTCAATGGGCATTTAAGTTGTTTCCATGTCTTGGCTGTTATGACTTGTACTACAATAAATACAAGGCTACATGTAACTTTTTGAATTACAGTTTTTTTCCACATATATGCCCAGGAGTGGGGTTGATGGATCATATGGAGGTTCCATACTTTGCTTTATAAGGAAATTCCATACTATTTTCCATAGTGGTTGTGCCAATTTACATTCTCAACAGTGTAGGAGGGTTCCATTTTCTCCACACCCTCTCTAGCATTTGTCATTTGAAGACTTATTACTGATGGACATTCTGACCAGTGTGAAGTGGCACTTCATTGTAGTTTTAATTTGCATTTCTCTAAAAATTAGCAATGTTCAGCATCTTTCCATGTGCCTACTGGCCATCCATATTTTTGTTTATAAATAATATTTACTATTAAAATTAATTGAATATGTTCTTATTATAATTGTACTCTGAGTACTTAGGTCAGTTGGATGGTAAAACTATTTTTACATAAGAAGTGATTTTAGGACTATTAATTTCCATTGACTTTCTGAGTTTAATTGGTAGATTGAGAATCATAGTCCCTGTGGTGTTACTAGTATAAACAAGCCATATTCTAAATATGGGCACTTTATCCCTAAGGGATAAACCTGTCCTCCTTCATTTATTTTCAGATTTACTTGTTGTTTTAGATTCAAAATATTATATTTATTGTCATTCTGTAGTTTTAATCTCCTGACCACAAAATAATCAATAATTCAGGGAAAGCAAGCCAAGATCCAAACTCTTGCCTCTTCTAACTTTTCTTTCTTAATTGGCAATTTTACATTATTTTTTTCCTCATCAAATTTAAAATTTGCTATCTGGATTATCCAAGATTATAACCAGAATCACACAAAAATACTAAGCCAGTAGGAACCATCCAAGAAGAGGATTGGATCATCCACAGTATCTGGTATTGCAAAAAATGCTGTATGAATTATAATTGTTTAAAGGAAAAAAAATCACAGCACCTTGCATGTAGCAATACCCACATAATTTTAAAACTATTCCTAGAAATAGAAAGTTGAACTGAGATTGAGATTTAAACTTGCTTATTGCAGCCAGAAATTACAGTATAGTTTAAATATGTCCCTAATTTTGACCCCTATCTTATGCAAATTAATCTGTGTTTATGGCCATTATAGGCTTTGAAGCACTGAAATATAATTTTCTTTTCTAAATGTTATCTAAATGCCATTATAGGTTAGAACCATATCAAAAAGATTGGACCACAATTATTCTTTATTTTAAAGAGCAGACTTTGGTAAGCATAAAAGTAGCAAAAAATGGAATGATCTATCAATCAATTGTTTTTACTAGATATAAGTATTTTCATAAAAAGAGGAAATACAATACCAGAACCATCCCTTTCATGTCCTATCTCATTGCATTATAAAAAGAGCCTTGGCATTATTCAGGTAGTTATTTGCTATTGCAAGTTTCAACAGTGATGTGACATTTAAACCTTTTGTTTCCATGTTTGTTATTGCATATAATTTTTATCATCATATTATCTCCAGCACTAAACTCAGTACCTGGCTAATAGTGGATTTTGATAATTGGAATTTATGTGAAGAAATAAGGTTATTTCACTCTACAGGATGCCAGAGGAAACTATTTTTGTCATCAATAAATTGGGTATTCTTATAAGTTCACCCTTAGATGGCAGGCTTAATCTTTGAAAATACCTGACTGCAAACAAAGTGAAGTCTAGTAGATTAGAGGTTGTGAGATTCATGAATAAAGAGTGATGACATTTTAGGATTCTTCTCATCTTAGAATTATTCTATCTAGGCATTCTCTTTGTGGTGCAGTGGAAAATAATCTGAATAGTTTCCATGAGGATGCTGGTTTGATCCCTGGTCTCACTCAGTGGGTGGGACATCTGGCCTCGTCATCAGCTGTAATGTAGGTCACAGACAAGGCTCAGATCCTGAGTTGCTGTGCTGAGGCATAGGCTGGCAGCTGCAGCTCTGATTCCATCCTGGGAACTCCCATTTGCTGCACGTATGGCCCGAAAAAAGCAAAAAAGAATTCTTCTACCTATACATATACATAGTACATGATAACCATTCAGCATGGTTTTGCACCAAACTTGTACCAAGCTTAAGGAAATAATAAAGTTCTTTAATGGTGGGGAGAGAGGAAGGGGTTGGAATGTGAGGAAATAGATTCTTGTAATTTCAAGTGTGTTTATTAAATTTTACTGTGGGCAAATGTTATAGGCTTGACATTATATGAAATATAAAATAGCTGTAAATAAGAATGTTTATTTTTAGGAATACTATTTAAATAAAAATTTAACATATATGCATTTTAAAGACAAATAAAGAAAATGTACCCATGAAGTGAAGCAACATGTCTCTTACCTGAAAAATATACAGACACAGGACATAAAAGCATCCATCCATGTGTTAAAAATATGTTATATAGAACTTTATGCAAGATATGTTTAGTGTTTATGATTTTATAAGCACTAAGACTGGAAAGAATACATTTATATTTTATATTTTATTTCCTCTTTATTTAATTAGGAAACATTTTTTGGGGGGGAGGAAAAGGGAAAGAGGGAGAGAAAGAGAGAGACAAACATTAAGTACAGAGAGAGATGTTGTATGAATGGGTATGGGGCATTTCTTTTTAAAGACATTATTCTATATGATTTGCTGATGTGGCACAGTAGGTTAGAGAGCTAGCATTGTCTCTGAGGTGGTGTGTGCTTGATCCCCAGCCCTGTGCAGTGGGCTAAGTATCTGGCATTGCATAGGTTACTGCTGAGGCTTGGATTCAGTCCTGGCCCAGGAGCTTCCATATGCCATAGGTGCAACCGAAAAAGAAGAAAGCAAGAAAGGGTAAGGACAGTTTATGCAATATCTGGAGATCTAATTTCTTAATATAAAATGGAGGAATTATCACTTCTCAGCCTTTTGGCTAAGATCAAGTGTAAAAGGGAGGAATTATTTTACATCACTTTTAAAAATAATATACAGAAATATATACTATATATAATTCAAAATGATTATTTGAAAGCTTAAGATTATTTGAAAGTTTAAGAAAATTAAACAAATAGGTTTAAGTCACCTGAGAGATTAATTTCCCTGGAAGTTTAAATTTCTGACCAATATTGAGTACACCTTCTTTTAGTTATCATTCTGTAAGTATTAAGAATTCATAGTTTTAACACTCTTGTTTGGCCCAGTCTCTCTTCCCAATAAAATTTTTCCTCTTAAAACTGTGTTTTCTTTTTCTTTCTTTCTTTCTTTCTTTCTTTTTGCTTTTGTTTGTTTGTTTGTTTTTGCTTTTTTTAGGGCCACATCCCTGGCACATGGAAGTTTCCAGGCTAGGGGTCGAATTGGAGCTACAGCTGCCTGCCTACACCACAGCCACAGCAATGCGGGATGCAGCAGCATCTGAGACCTACACCACAGCTCAGGGCAATGCCCAATCCCTGACCCACTGAGCAAAGCCAGGGATCAAACCCTTATCATGGATACTAGTCGAATCTTTTTCCACTGCACCATGAAGGGAATTCCAGAAACTGTGTTTTCTTTATCCTATAAATGTTGGTGTATTTTATCTCCATTTTTTCCCTGAAAAATCTTTTGATCTCTCTTTTGATTATTTCTTTGCCTGCTTGGTTGTTCAGGAATATTTTGTTTAATTTCTACATATTTGTAATTTTTCAATTTTTTCCTTGTTTTTAATTTTAATTTTTATTGTGGTCAGAAAAAAATAGTTGATATGAGTTCCATCTTCATCAGTTTGTTAAGACTTGTATGCTCCATAGAATCAATTACCAGAACAATTTGTTTTTTTATAATTACTCAGTGAATTTTATTACATTTATAGTTGTACAATGATCATCACAACCCAATTTTATAGCATTTCCATCCCAAATCCTCAAAGCATCCCCCCACACCACAACCTGTCTCATTTGGAAATCATAAGTTTTTCAAAGTCTGAGTCATTATCTGTTCTGCAAGGAAGTTCATTGTGTCCTTTTTAAAGATTCCACATGTAAGCGATAGCATATGATATCAGTGTCTCACTGTCTGACTGACTTCACTTAGCATGGTAATTTCTAGGTCCATCCATGTTGCTACAAATGTTGTTATTTCTTTCCTTTTAATGGCTCATATTTCATTGTGTATATGTACCACATCTTCCTTATCCACTCCTCTATTGATATATTTAGGTGGTTTCCATGTTTTGGCTATTGTATATTGTGCTGCAATGAACATTGGAGTACATGTATCTTTTCTAGTCAAGGTTTTCTCTGGATAGATACCCAGGAGTGGGTATGAGAACAATTTGTGTGTACTTCAGAAAAATGCGTATGCCTCTGCTATTGGATGGAATGTTCTGTATATATCTGCCATAAGACCCATTTGGTATTGTTCAAGTCAATATTTTCTTTATTGATTTTCTCTCTGGATTATTATTAGAATTGTTGAAAATGGGATATTGATGTCCTCTATTATTATCATATTGGTGTATATTACTCTCTTCAGACCTATTAATGGCTGCTTGATACATTTATCTGTTCCAGTACTGGGTCATATATAATATCTACAATATAGGAATTACGATAGTGGCTCCACAGTAACAAACTCACCTAGTATCCAAGAGGACACTTTCAATCCCTGGCCTCGCTCAGTGGGTTAAAGATCCAGCATTGCCTTGAGCTGTGGTGTAGGTTGCAGATGTGGTTTGGATCTGGATATTGCTACAGCAAAAGACAGAGGCTGCAGCTCTGATTCAACTCTTAGCCTGGGAACTTACATACGCCATAGGAGTGACCCTAAAAAAATGAATAAATAAAACATTTTCAATATAATAATCAATTAATCATCTTGAATAGTTGACCTTCTTTATCATTAAGCAACATTTTTTTTATTTTTGTGAGTTATTGTGATGAGTCTAATTTGCCTGATATAAATAAAGCCGTCTCTGCTGTCTTTGGTTATCATTTTCATGGGATGTCTTTTTCTATTCCTTCAACTTCAGCTCATGTTTGTCCTTAAAGCTAAAGTAAATCCTTTAGGCAGCTTATAGTTTGATACCCTTTGTTTGTCCTTTCAGCCACTCTATGTCTTTGATCTAATTTAGTCAATTTGTATTGAAAATGATTATTTATATGTAGGGACTTACCACTGCCATGTCATTAAATGTTTTCTAACTCTTATAATTCCCTTGTTTCTTCTTCCTTCTTTGCTGCCTTTCTTTGTGATGTGATCACTTTTGTAGGGGTGTGCTTTGTTTATTTTCTTTTTATATTTTTGTATCTACTGCAAATACATTAAACATATTACAGCTATAACACACTACTTCAGGTCAATTACAACAATTTAACTTGACCAAATACAAAGAGTTTATTACTTACTTCTTCCTCCTCACATTTGATGTTAGTGTTGTTACAGTTTAGATCTTTTACATTCTGTATCCATTATGAGATTATTATAAAGTTATCTTAATATCCATCCCTTAGTTTTGTACTAAATTTAAAAGGTTATATTTTTGTTATTTATTTATTTATTTTTAGGGCTGCACTTACAGTATATCAAAGTTCCCAGACTAGGGGTCAAATCGGAGCTGCAGTTGCTGGCCTCCACCACAACCACAGTAATACCAGATCCAAGCTGCATCATCAACCTGCACCATAGCTCACGGAAACACTGGGTCTTAATCCACTGAGCAAGGCCAGGGATCAAATCTGTGTCCTCATGGATACTAGTCAGGCTCATTACCCCTGAACCAAAACAAGAACTCCTAAATTTCAGTTTTTATGCATTCTTGGGAGTTCCTGTTGTGGCTCAGTGGAAACAAATCTATTTTTCATGGGATGCAGGTTCAAGCCCTGGCCTTGCTCAGTGTGTTAAGGATCTGGCATTGCCGTGAGCTGTGGTGTAGGTCACAGACATGGTTTGGATCTGGCATTTCTGTGGCTATGGCATATGCTGGCAGCTGTAGCTCCAATTAGATCCCTAGCCTGAGAATATCAATATGTCACAGCTGTGTCCCTAAGAATCCAAAAAAAGTAGTTTTTATGCAACCTAATTACAATATCAAAGAATTCTGAATTTGATAACATATTTACCATTTCTAGTGAGGTTATATATTAAAATATTTTTATACTATTTACATCTTTTTGTTATGGACTGAAGGATTACCTTTAGCATTTCTTATAGTGCAGTTCTATTAATGAGGAACTCCACTTTTTTTCAGGTGGAGAGGATTGTTTTAAATTTTTTTTTATATTTGTCGTTACTTATTAATTCCTACCTGAAGGAATGTGTCATATATATTAAACTTATAATTTCATTATTGTGAAAGAAAAATATATATCTTACATACTTTTTTAACTAAATGAATTTTATAACATTTATAATTATACAAGGATCATCACAACCCAATTTTATAGCATTTCCATCCCAAACCCCCAGCCCATCTGCCCCTAACTCCCCAATCTGTCTCCTTTGGTAACCATAAGTTTTCAAAGTCTGTGAATCAGTTTCTGTTCTTCAAAGAAGTCCATTGAGTCCTTTTTTAGATTCCACATGTAAGTGAGCATATGATCATTGGTGTCTCACTGACTAACTTCACTTATCATGATAATCTCTACACGTATCCATTATTTCCTTATGTTTTAGGGCTAATATTCCATTGAGTATTTGTACCACATCTTGTTTATTTATTCCTCTGTTGATGGACAATGGGGGGGGGTTAATTCTCTTTCACTTCTGAAGGACAATTTGTCCTGTATTCTTTGTTGGTATTTTCTTTGTCTCAGTATTTTGAATATATCATCCCATTCTCTCCTGGTCTTCATGGCCCCTGCTGAGAAATCTGCAAATAGGTTTATAGGGAGTCTCTTCTCTGTGATGACTCTTTTTTTCTCCTGTTGCTTTCAGGATTTTATCTTTTCTTTGTCTTCTTTCATCCAAATATTGTGTCTCAGTGAAATCCTCTTTAAGTTGAGTCTTTTTAGAGACTTTTGAACTTTTTGTACCTCGATCCCATTGTTTTCATGATCCTTGTATCCTTAAGTTGCTGTCTATCCATTTGAAAAATGGCTCCTTTCTTCCATTCTTTACAGATTAATTTCAGCAAATATCAAAAGAACTTTACCAGTTACCCCAACCTTGTGTTCTAGCCAAGCTAGCTTATAATATACATAAGGAAGTGGGTAATTTTGCCAAAGTCTCTGGTTGGCTGAAACAAATGCCTGGACTTTGAGGTCAGCTAGGACCTCTGCAAGAGCTCTAATTTGTTGATATCTGCAATATGGCAGTTCCACTGTTTGGGCTCAATGACAAGGTGGGTTCTCTGTCTCGGCACTTTATGTGGGTGGGCCCACTGTCTCTTCTCCCTAATCATGTGAGTTCTCTGGTTGGGCTCTGAAATAGGGAGCAGCAGCTGAATTGGCATTATATTCAAGTGGAACCATTGAGTAGTTTTCCTTGAATGGAATGCATGTAATTCCTCACCAGGCAGTGCCACTGGCTAGATTCTGAAACTGGATGAGACTTCAGGCTGAGCTCTGTAATTAGGCAATTTTGCTGGCTTAATTCTGTGATCATGCTGAACAGTAGCCTGCAATCACCCTGATTGGTTGATTCCACAAGCTATGCTCATTGGCCAGAAGATGCCACTGTCTGGACTGTTTTCAAAAGGGCTGTACACTGTACTCCACATTTGAACAGAGGACAACTTGGATTCAATTAGCAGGTAAATCCACAGGCTGTGCTTGGTTGGGTGAAATCACTGAATGGAGTCCCAGGTAGGATGGTGTCTCAGGCTATGCCCCACATTTGAATAGGTCTACAAGTTGGGATAGGTTTTTGAGAAGGGTTCATCTCTCTGCTCTAAAGTCAGGTGGGATTGTAGGCTTGGCTCCATGGCCAGGCAGGACCACTGCTTAAGGACCTTAAGCATGAAGAACTCTTGACTGTTTACTAGCCATATGGGGTTGCAGTTGTGCTCCACACATGCATGAAGCTACTGACTTGGCTTCCTGGTCAGGTATTATTGTCAAGAAGAATATGGTGTTACAATCAAGATCTTTGCTCTGGTAGGTAAGCCTCACCCCATTTTTTTGTTCCAGTTTGACCCTAGGTGGTCCTGCTCTGCTAATTTCTTCAGTGCTCTCCATTACCCAAAACTGAAGTGGGCTTCCTAGGAAGTGCCCCAGAATTCTGGGGAAGTGGAATGTATGCCTTGGGCTCTCTTTTCCCCACTGAAAAATCCATAGGTCAATGGGTCCCTCTCAGGGTAGTGTTTTGCTACATGGAGATGTGGGTGATTCATTAAAAGTGAAATAACTCCTTCTATCCTTCTATCTAATATAGTTTATTTTGAATTTTGTGCTCTAGGGAAGTGCTTTGGCCTCACCACCAACATTTGGATTTTTCACAAAGGTATTCTTGTCTATAGATAGTAGTTAATTTGTATTTTTGTGAGGGAGAATAAAGTCAAGGATAAACTATTCTACCAACTTGCTGATTCCACTCCTACATGATTTAGTGAACTCTTTAATAAAACAATGATTTTTAAATATCTACATTGGAGTAGAAACTGCATTAGAAATTGGGGAGACACCTGTGATAATATAGAATAATATGTCATAACTCCTGGATTTACAGTCTATTATAGAAGAGAGAGAGAATAAAAAAATTATTGTAAAAAATGATGAGTAGTTAATGTTGTGAATAAAAGAAAACAGGGTAAGGAACATATGATTATTTAATACTGACTTGTCAGTTTTTTCTGGTAATCAAATTGTGGAAAAGATACCTGAATGAATTGAAATAGGCCACAACTTATCTGGGGATATAGATTTCCAGGTAGGGAAAATATTTTTCCCTTAATAAGTATGTCACACCCAATTATATTTTTTGATATGTCTATTATATTCTCTTGAATTATATATGATTTTATAATATCTTCATGTCTATTTTAAAAAGTCATTCACTATGTGCCCTACTATTTTTCCACTTACCAAAATTTGTATCTTTGTTCATTAATTTTTAACAATACTTTTATAGTTCATTGATCTTTTAACAATATTTGTATAGAGTATAAGAGATACTTTAGGAGTACCCCCTATGGCACAGTGGAAACCAATCTGACTAGGAACCATGAGGTTGTGGGTTTGATCCCTGGCCTTGATCAGTGGATTAAGGATCTGGCATTGCCGTGAGCTATAGTGTGGGTCACAGACATGGGTTGCATCCCACATTGCTGTGGCTGTGGTGTAGGCCGGCAGCTACAGCTCTGATTGGACCCCTAACCTGGGAACTTCCATATGACACTGGTGTGGCCCTAAAAAAAAGACAAAATGCAAAAAATAAAAAAGAGATACTTTATAGAGAGTAAAATACCCTTTGTCTTCTTTCTCTGTATATAGTGTCTACTGATTCCCTAACATAATCAAGAATGAGGACTTGCTAGAATATTTCCCTATCTTCCCTTTCTTCATTATCTAGTCTTAGTTAATTTTTCCTTCTGTTTATTACTGTATCTTTAAATATGGTTTATCACTCACTACTTGATTAATCAACTTTAAATATTATTTATTGCCATAAGCAAATCATGAAGTAATCATTCCACTTAATATCTATCATTGTCTTCAAATTTCCTCCTGACTTAAGTCAATTCCTATTTCATATCTTTCTGTTTTCTGAAAATTTTGACTGCAACTGTGGCATATGGAAGTTCCTGGGCCAAGGATCAAATCCCAGCTGCAGCTGTGAACTTCACCATAGCTCCAAC
Organism: Phacochoerus africanus; assembly: GCF_016906955.1. Classification (NCBI taxonomy): domain Eukaryota; kingdom Metazoa; phylum Chordata; class Mammalia; order Artiodactyla; family Suidae; genus Phacochoerus; species Phacochoerus africanus. The sequence goes on along the minus strand of NC_062547.1, from coordinate 55,882,163 downwards.
AATGCCAGCCCCTCAGCTCTCTGTGCCACAGTGGGAATCTGCTATTGCCACCACTTTACTGGTTATAAAATCTCTGAATTACTGTGTGTCTGTCTCATGATGTTCTTTCATAGATAAAAGTGGTTTATTAAGAATTTTTATTGTAAATTAAGTTTGAACATTGCATCATGATCTTGATCTGCTCTATGACAAAACTTTTCAGGTCAATTTACCTATTCTGTGAAGAAATTTTTTGCTTATTTTTGTTTTCTTTTATCTATAGCATTTTTGTAATGGCACTGCATTTTTATGTTATTTTTAAGGCTTTAATTTTCTTTTCCAATTATTACTAGTTAGATTCTATGGGGTTGCAATTACTGGGGAATTGTCCTGGTTTCTCAGGCTCTATTGCTTTGTTGGTTTTATATTTACACTCTTCTCTCTGCCCCACTTCTTTTCACTTTCTCATCTTCTTCCAGAACCGGGATGGTAATCCCCTCAGTTTAGACAATCCTGCTTTGTTAGCTCTATCACATTCCCAGGATCTTTTCAAACGTTTCTCAATACCTTTTCTGATTGCCCCCCTGCCTCCTTACCTATTAGATTTGTGCACAGCTGTTCACACTACTGGTAGGAACCTATCACTGAAAGGAAGCTATTTTTGATATTTTGTGGGGGTTGCCACTACCAGTGGCCTTGAAAACTCCTCTTCCTCTCTTCATGGCCTCCTGGTCCCATTCTGAGTTTTCTGCAAAAATTCTGATGAGTCTCAGTCCCTTTCATCTCCATTACATGTAATTTGATGAAGCTTTGTTTATTTGTTTGTCTCCTGGTAATAATGAATGTGTGTTTTCTTTTGTTATTCATCTTCCTGGATGTTTAATATATATTCTCAGAATAAAAGTAGAAATATTAAGATCAGAATTCTACCAGCTTCCAGGTGTGTATCAGATCCCAGAACATCCTTATTTATGTTTGGAAAAGTTTTGCTTTGTTTGCCCCTATGAGGAAGGAGAGGCTTGGGGCAAGGATGCAAAGGATTTTCAGTTAGAGGGCTCTATTAGAGGTCCGGGTTGTAGACAGGGCCATGGTGGAGAAGGTAATAAAGGGATATTGGCACACAAACCCATACCCCTAACACACATATTTGTATATATGTATGTAATTTATAGAAAAAAATTTCTGTTTATGACTAATTAGAATGTATATAGATAATTTGGCCTGGAAATTCTCTTTTAGACTATTCTTTATTAGCAAAACAAATAACTAATACTATAAAGTTCTTCTAGAACCAAAGACTTTTTTTTCCTTTTTTCTTTTACATTATTCTAGCTTAAACAAAAACCGTAACAGTATAGTGCTTTGATTGCTGAGGGAATTTGTACTATTTTGTTTCTACTTTACATTAAGGAAAATCTTAAAATTCCACAGACTCTAAACTCAGAGTAACTTATATGTTACTTTGATAAGACAGTACCCATGAACATTTAATATGCATGTAACATATATAAAATATAATTTATACATTATATATATATTAATGTATGTATACCATATATATATATAGTATATTTATACTAGATATTTATAGCAAACTCTTCTAGGAGTAGCTCACAAAATTGATAGAATAGGTCTCACAAATGGACATCACTTAATTTCCTCAACGAGGAAGACTGAAAAGCAGATGACACACTCCTGGATTAGGAATGAAAAGAAAATGATACTGTGATGGTTTTTGTATTAAAGTTCCTCCAATTGGAAAGAGTAAAATCTGCTTTAAGGAATCAATGGAGAGGTATTTTCTGTCAAAGGATGTAACTTGAAGAAAGTGTTACCATTTTCACATCACAGCTGAATGTTATCAAAGAAAGGTAGTCATAATGGAAACAGTCACAGTTTACTAATGTTCACCTCATCACTTTCTATCTCCAGAATATAAATTATTTTATGATTTGAAACCTGCAGGATAATGGAGGAAAGCAACAACAGCTCTGAAAAGGGATTTCTTCTTCTTGGATTTTCTGATAGGCCCCAGCTAGAGAGAATCCTTTTTGTTATAATTTTGTTCTTCTACATCCTAGGCCTCCTGGGGAACACTGCCTTCATTTTGGTGTCTTGCCTTGACCCCAAACTCCACAAGCCCATGTACTTTTTCCTCAGAAACCTCTCTTGCATAGACATCTGCTTCACCGTAAGTGTTGCCCCACAGTTGCTGGTTACCATGAATAAGAAATACAAGAACATGAGCTATGGTGGATGTGTGGCCCAGTTTTATGTGGCCATGGGGTGGTGTCCTCTGGGTGTATTCTCCTGGCAGTCATGGCTTATGATTGCTATGCTGTTGTCTGTTGGCCTCTGTAATACACAACCATTATGCATCCTCAGCTCTGTGTATCCTCGGCCAGCATAGCATGGCTCAGTGGCCTCATCACTTCCCTTATTCAGTGACCACAAACTGGACCACATTTTTTGTGAGGTGCCAGTGCTTATCAAACTTACCTGTGTGGATACAACTTTCAATGAGGTAGAAAACTTTGTGGCCAGTGTAATCTTTCTAATTGTCCCTGTGTCACTCATCTTAGTCTCCTATGGCTTTATTTTTTTATTTTTATTTTTATTTTTATTTTTTTTTGTCTTTTTGCCATTTCTTGGGCTGCTCCCGCGGCATATGGAGGTTCCCAGGCTAGGGGTCTAATCAGAGCTGTAGCTGCCAGCCTATGCCAGAGCCACAGCAACGCAGGATCCGAGCCACGTCTGCGACCTACACCACAGCTCACGGCAACGCCGGATCGTTAACCCACTGAGCAAGGGCAGGGATCGAACCTGCAACCTCATGGTTCCTAGTCAGATTTGTTAACCACTGCGCCACAACGGGAACTCCTCCTATGGCTTCATAACAAAGCTGTGTTGAGTATAAAATCAGCTAGAGGGCACCAAAAGGCCTTTGGGACTTGCTCATTCCATCTGATTGTGGTCATCATTTTCAATGGGACCATCATTTTCATGTATGTTCATCCAGCTAAAAGTAGCTCCAAAAACTAGGGAAAGTTTTTCTCTCTTCTACGCCATAGTCACCCCCCTCTTAAATCCCATTTTCTATACGCTGAGAAACAAAGATGTGAAATTAGCCATGAGGACACTGGTAATGGGAAATACTTTGTGTTCAGAATTGGTATGAGCTGTAGGTATAATCTTATTGGGTTGTTTTGAGTTTACAGATTATTTGCTTTAAGTACTATTTTCTTGTTCAATGTTTTAAGGAGTAATTAAGGACACAGGACTATCTAATTAACTAACATGACTAAGTACAATAGTTTCACTCTTTCCAAACATCTTTCTCATGAAGTCCAAGATTCTATGCTCTATATACAGTAAATTCTTTGCTCTTCCTCAACCATGTCATCAACTTTCACACACACAAATTATTTTACCCTGGAATAGTACTCTATACGATAAATCTCTACTTTCCCCTAAAATCTCAAAATGTTACCTATACTCTTGAATTTTCTTGAGACATGATCTATCTCACTCTCTGGGTAAAAGTAATTATTTCAAAATATATATTTCCTGAGAGCATGAAACATACTCACTCTCTCTGTATGTATATAAACTTGGAAATAATATATTTGACCATTCTCCAACAAGGTAAATTTAAATGGAGAGTGGACAACCTTCACTGTATTGGCTCATTTATATGATGAAAAACACAAATATAGGACAAAATTGTGATACATTGATAACATTTGTGATGTAAATTTTTACTTTCTTATTTTATTAAACAAGTAAGCTTTTATGAAACATATAAATCCATGTATTACTTAGATTAATTCCCTTTTTCTTTAAAGGCATTAGAAATTGAATGAAAGTGACAGTGTCATTTTCTCTGCCTCTGATCTTAATTTTACTTCCATCTTTCATTAAATACCCACAAGTGAAAAACAAACAAATGAATGAACATGAAAATACCAGTGGAAACAGTCAAATTCTTATGTGACTTAGAATTATGACAACCAAAAACCGAGACTCATTTAAATTCAATTTGTACAAGAATATTACTGTCAGTCTATAAATGTTAAAGATAATGTTTAGACCTATCTCTATGCCAAATACCAGATTGAAGGCAAAACAGCTGCACACATAGGGAAAAAAAAAAGTATCAGAAAAATTTTTTGAGTGAATCAGGCATGCCTCTCCAAACCTATTAAACATCTTTAAAACAATTGTAATGATGACTATTTAATTTAATATAAAGAGGAACCATAAAAAACTTATTTTGTCTTCTAGAATTTTCTTATGTGAATTTCCCACTCAATAATGGGATGAAGAGTTGTAAACCTCACTGACTATGCTTAGAAATGCATGCTTTCATTTATAATAACCAAGGAGAGAAGTTCTACAGGAAACCTCACAGTTATAAATACATCACTTCTTTATACTCAGAAAAGCATGAAATAGGAAAGGACATAACATATGTCAGAATCTAAATCACTTTAAATTAAATAAAGTCTCTATGAGAGAAAACACCATAATTAATTTAAAACAAAACAAAACAAAACAGGTAAATCTTCTCCAGGATATCTAGTACTCTGAAATGCCAGCTGCCTAGAGATACCTATGTGCTCAGCTCCCCTGGGGAGGAGAGAGATGTCACCCATGAGATTCTTAACAAGGCCTACAAAAAATTCTGGCCAGGTGTCTTCCAGGAAATATCTGTAGATCCTTGTCGCCAAGGGTCTGCTTAAAAACCTAGGTGCCGGAGGCCAGCTCCAGCAGCCAGGGAGTGTACACATTTTCCCGATTGGAGATGGATGGCGTCAGCGGAAATGTACAGTATGGAGACAGCCTCTTTGTCCCTTCTTTCAGGGTGCTGGACTGCTCAAACTTTATTGGCAACAGTGGTTGATTATATAGACAGTTTTTCACTACAGATTATATCACAGTGTTAAAAGTACATTGGTTAACTATTACATGGTATAGCAGCTATACATCATGTTTTAAGATCTCTATCTTAACAAAACTTAGTGAGTATTTTGAAGAGGCCATAGACACAAGAATTTGGCATTCACAAACTTTTTTTGTAGACTGGTGCTTATCTTCAAAGTGTTATGGCAGGGAGATAGTGTAAGTTAAAATAAACCAACTTAATTAAACTAGCTATCACTTAAAAGCTTTTAAAATCAAGGACAAAACTCACAGCTAGGCTTTTTGGATAATATATGTCTAACTTTTATGAACCTCATTAAGATCCTAACTCTAAAGTTTACTATATAACTGGTTAATAGATAAACACTATGTTTTAACTAGGTTGGATTAAAATAGGGGAAAGTCCTTCAGGATGAAATTCTTGTTATATTATTGTTGTAATTTTGTTAAATCACAAATCGCCACAGGAAAATAAGAATGGGAAATAAGAATAATAAGTAAATAATCAGGAAAGACTGAGGAAAACTGAATAGCAAGCGAATAACAGAAAAAACTAAGTTATCCATGGAACAATCCCCACTCAGCAACACAAAATGGAAATTATTTCCTGGGAAGTTTAGTTTTACACCTATGTCAGCAGGCGAGCCTTATTGTCTTCTGGGCCTGTCCTCAGAATTGTGCCATACAGGCAGGCATCCCCTTGTTTAGGGACCTGCCCTTAAAATTGTACCATTCAGACAGGCCCCTTTTCCTGATTAGGAGCTTGTCCTCAGAACTGCAACGTTCAGGCAGGCCACTTTTTCTGATTAGGAACCTGCCCTCAGAATTGCACTGTTCAGGCAAGCTCCCTCCTTGGCTTCTTGTATCTTCTCAGCTCCCTGCACCTAGGGTGGTGGCAGAGTGGTGGATGACTCAGAACTCCTCTTCAAGTGCCACCTGGATGGATCTTAGGGGACAGTCACTGTCACTACCAGAAACAAATGACCATAAAGAAATAATTGGTGAGTATCCTAGGTCAATTTTTTAAATGATTGAAAAATAAGAAAAATCAACTAAAAACAAAAACAGGATATGAAGTAAAGGAAACAAAACAATCTGAAGAGGAGTTCCCATCATGGCTCAGTGGTTAATGAATCCAACTAGGAACCATGAGGTTGTGGGTTTGATCCCTGGCCTTGCTTAGTGGTTTAAGGATCTGGCATTGCTGTAAGCTGTTATGTAGGTTGCAAACGCAGCTCTCATCCCACATTGCTGTGGCTGTAGGCTGGCAGATACATCTCTGATTAGATGCCTAGCCTGGGAACCTCCATATGCCATGGGTGTGGCCTAGGAAATAAAAAGACCAAAAAAAAAAAACAATATGAAGAAAAATCTATGATAAGAGACTCCCCCCAAAAAAGAACAAAATAAAAACCTAGTTAGAGCTAATATGAAAAAGTTTTAATTGGAAAAAAATTTATTATCGTACACAACAATTTAAATGCTAACATAAAACAGGAGAAAAGAGTTGGTAGAATAAAATAAAGATAAATATGCTATTCTATACAATAACACAAAATATAGGTATATCCCTTCAAAAAGATGACAATAATTAATATAAGAGGAGCAGCAAATATGGAAAACAAGCTGAATGAAAAGACTTAGATGATGTAAACATATTCGGGAAAATATGTTACTATTTTTTTTCTGTATTTAATGATATTTTCTCTATGATAACATCGTTTTTTTTGTTTGGTATTTTTTTGTCTTTTTTCTATTTCTTTGGGCCGCTTCTGAGGCATATGGAGGTTCCCAGGCTAGGGGTCTAATCAGAGCTGTAGCCACCGGCCTACGCCAGAGCCACACAACGTGGGATCCGAGCTGCGTCTGTAACCTACACCACAGGTCACGGCAACGCCGGATCGTTAACCCACTGAGCAAGGGCAGGGACCAAACCTGCAACCTCATGGTTCCTAGTCAGATTCGTTAACCACTGCGCCACGACAGGAACTCCTGATGACATCGTTTTTGCAATTATAGTGCATGTACAAGACCATACTACCTTTTTTATTTATAGTATTCTGAGTTTTCTGTTGTGATTGTGTAATTTCTAAAAATATACACTATTTATTTTTTAAATTTCCTCCAGTTGGATACTCTGTTCACATTTTTTGTTATTTAATAACCTCATTAAACATATATACATGTTTGTAGTCTATATCTATTACAATATATTTATAAGGTATTTTTAAAATTATAATCAGTAAAGCAAAAACAGGGATATATATGTCAATTTACACACATTATCAATTTGCTTTCCAAACATTTTTCCATTTTATCCCCATGGAAGGGGCAATCTTGCCTATTTGTGTGATTATTCAACATTGTAATGGTTTTTAACCTGTACAATTAAAATAGTGCATGTAATGTATAAATGTTTACACCATTCCCTCCATGGAATGGCAGAAATGAATGTCTCAAAATAATAATAAAAACTATAATAAAGTACTTAAAAACTTCTATATATATGTATATATGTATATATATATATAGAAGAATTCAAAGAAAATAATTTTTTATTATTTTATTAAACTATAATAAAATAATAAAAACATATATATAGAAGAATTCAAAGAAAAGAGAAAACATATAATATTTTATTTTAAACATTTAATATTTTATTACATGTAGAATTTTTATTAAATAAAAAATTTAATATTTTATTACATATAGAATTTTTTATTATTTTATTTTATTATTATTTTTATATTTATATATATCTACACACACACACATATATAGAAGAATTCAAAGGTAAGAGAAAACATAATATTTTAGAAAAAAAACTGAGGGAACCCACAGCACAAAGTCTAGCTCAAATGGTAAGTAAAAAAAATGGAAACATTTTGAAGTTTATAGATATAGATATGGGAATTAGAAAGAGATTCATTCAGGATAATTTGTTGAGTTGGCTGAGGATGATGATTCTCATCCCTAATATGTAACAAGAAAAGATATTCAATCCAAGAGGAAAATGAAAGGAAAAAATCACCATAATGCTCAGAAGATAATAGTCATAAGATAAATTATAGTCATGTCTCCATTGATACAGGGAGTCTCAAAAAATAATGCATTCAAGAAAATACATACTCAAGTATAAAAAAAAATAGTGGATGATTTCCTCAAATTCAAAAAAGAAATCCTCTAAGTAAAAAAACAATAAAAGGAGGAAGGTAAAAGAAAAAGAATTCCTAAATGCTAAGTAATGTTTTTAAATAAAGTGAGAGGAAATTTTAAAATTCCTTCAAAAATAGTGGGAAGTATAAATACAGCTGGAAATATGTAACCTTTAACAAATATTATATTTAGAAGAAAAAAGAATTATTTTTAATTGAACACAGATGGAAAAATGTTTATCAAATGAAAGATTGAGTCTGGAATTGTGCCCTGAATATTGTGAAAAAGGAAAAAAAATACACATATATATAAACACTAAAATATATGAATTTAGATAATGCATATTGTATAATATATAAATTGTATAAATACAGTATATATGCATACATAATGCATATTGTACATGCATATTATTATATGATTATTATATGATATCTATTAAATAAAATAACAGTCGAGAAAGCAGTAATGTTACTCATCTTTCTCTCAAAACTAAACCAAACAAACAAAAAAACCCCACTAATTCATATAATGTAGTGTTTGAGAAGGCATTATTTTTGTGGAATCATAAAGTAAATAATAGACTTGTAAATATTGGTGGGAGAAGTAATCCAGGAAAGGGAAGCAGCAATTGCTAGGTTTCTAAAACAAACAAACAAAACAATAATATAGAAATTTTCTCAAATAGAAAGAACTACAATAGCACTAGAAGCCCAAAGAGTTCAATGGAGAAAGTCAAAGATATATTTGGAGAGGTAAACTAGGTTACACACTAGAGGTCTTAGTTCAGACAAAAACCACATCTATTATATAGGGTTGTTAAAAGCATTAAATGAGAAGTCTCCCATAAAACCTCATAACAGGAAAAACAAAGTCAATTAAAAAAAATAGTCAGATTTAGTGAGGTGCTTAGTGATTAACATTAATCGGTATCTTCTCATTGGGTCTAAAACAACCAATTACAAAATAGAATAAAAAGACAGCCCATCTAAAATGCAAACTTTGGAAATGTAAAAATGTTTAGAAAAAAGATCCATAAAATGTGCAATGTTAATAATGAAGCATTTCACAATCCACAAATGAGGATAAAAGAAGCCAGAAGGAAATATGGAGAATGGTGATTTCAAAAAATTGACAAGCTTAAAATAATTCAGTATGATTTTTATTGACCCGTGCTGAATTTTTTTTGTTCTTGTTTTAATGGTTCTACTGTTCCTGCCTCTGAGTTCTATGGAAAATGCAATGCTTTGCAGGAAAAAGAAAAAAAAGTCCCATGTTCACAGAAAAATGCCAAACAAGACAGTCTCCACATTTCCACCATTTTAATCTCACGTGCACCTGGTTAGTAGAACCTAAATCACAGGTAAAATCTCAGATACAATGGAGTATGTATTTTTAAAATTTTACCTTTCCAGCTCTAACAGTGAATAAAAATATAATTGAAGGATGTGGAAAGGAAGATAAGTAAACTAATAACAATAGCCATTAATGAAACATTTGTTATTGAAACATAAATTTAGATTTCGCCACTCAATATATTATCCTTTTTTTCTTCTTTTTTTAAATGTCCACACCTGAAGAATAAGAAAACCACTGAGCTAGGTTTTGAGTCAAAACTTCAGCTGCAGCCCACATCACAGCCTTGACAACAATAGATCTGAGCTGCATCTGTGACTTTCGCTGCAGCTTGCAGCAATGCTAGATCCTTAACTCACCGAGGGAATGCAAGGGATTGAACCCATATCTCACAGGATAATGTTATGTCCTTAATCCCTTGAATCACAGTGGAAACTCTGTCTTTTCTTTTTTAAATAGCTGTTCCTATTACATTTTTATTCAAGTACAGTGCAAATATCATTTGGTTTCCTTTCATATATTTATTTCTATGGTTCTTCCTTCATTTTTAACTTACTTTGTTTACCTTTTCAAACTATGTTTGAAACTCAGTTTTTCATTTCTTTTGAATACTGTGGTAGTTCAAATATTATATTTAAATATCTACTTCTTCAGTATTTCTACAGCATCTGTGTATCACTTAAGAAAAAAAAAGACATTTATTTTGTTACCATCTCCCCCATGTTGCACCAGGTTTGTTGTTTAGTTATTGATATTAAAAACATTAAGAATATCCTTATATATATAGAATTATTTTGATCAAATAGTCATAGCTATAATATCTCCAATATTAATTGATTCATCAGCTTTACATCATGAATTAGTTACCATGCAAAGAAAGCTATTGCTTTTGTGAAGATGTAAAGGAACAGGACTCGTATATATTGGTGGAAGTAGTTCTTCCTATTCCCACATCCATTATATGAATATCTGGATCGTGTTTCTTACATTAATTCTGTGTTGTAGTGATTTCTGTCATTTCTATTTTGGTTTTAGTGATATCATCATTTATCCAGTCAAATATATTCATATTTTCTCATGTATTACAATGAAATGATTTTGTCTCATCATGAATCATTTCCCACATATTTTCCCACATGTTACTTAGTGGGCTAAGATTTTTTTCTCGGCCAATTTTATTATGAAGTACATATTGATGCTCTATCTCCTAAAGTATCTCCTATTTGAAATTTCTTTTCCATTTTCTTAAAACATAAAGAAAATGTTTACTATTTAAAAGATATTCCACTTGTAGGTTTGTAAATATTTTCCATTTTTCTATTATTTATTATTATGAAATAAAGAGGTAATGAGGTAAATAAAGAAATAAAGAGGTAAATAAAATGGTAATGATATTTGCAACTGCATAAAGCAACAGGAAGTTTTTCCGCAGATTTCTAAGGATTTCTCTACACTTATAGCTCAATATTTTTTCAGATGTAGTAAAGGCTATCTCATATTGTAAAACATGCATTTGGATATTTGTTTTCATTCTTTTTAGTATGGTTATATTTTTACCTGTAAAATTGTTTTTTCTTTGAAAATATTATTGGTTTCCAAAGCTATCATTACCTTTAAAATCTTTTAAATTTTAAAATATTTTCCCAGTAATTTTAAGCCTTTTTTTTCCTTTAGTTCTTAACTGTTTTCAGCTACTTCTAATCTTATTTTGTTTTTAAAATTGTTTTCTTTTTAATTTGTTTATTTTATTAATTACCTTTGTTGGCTGAATAGTATTCTCTATTTTTACTTTATACTTACTCTGTAATTATCTCATATATAGAATTTGAATTCTATTGTACAGAATAGTTTAATTTTTATTTCAAGACTAATGTTTTTGTTTCAAGACTTACATTTTTATTTCAAGACTAAAAACTTTTTATAATTTTCATGGATATCAGGAGTTCCCACCATGGCTCAGTGGTTAACGAATCCAACTGGGAACCATGAGGTTGTGTGTTCTATCTCTGGCCTCATTCAGTGGGTTGAGGATCCAGCACTGCTGTGAGCTGTGGTGTGGGTCACAGAAGTGGCTCAGATCGGGCATTGGTGTGGCACTGGTATAGGCTGGTGGCTACAGCTCCAATTGGACCCCTAGCCTGGGAAACTCCTTATGCCATGAGTGCAGCCCTAGACAAGACAAAAAAATAAAAGATAAATAAAAAAATATAATTTTCATGGATATCACATCATAACTTTTCTATTATGTAACTTCCCTTTTGTTTCTGATATATGATGTTGCCTAGAAACATTTCATATTTAAAGTAATTTGTTTCTATTCCTAGGTATCAATGTATTTTATACAAAAATTGGTTTTTAAAATGTGTTTAGAACCTGTTAGATCTTTTAAATATTTTACAAAGCTTTCATTGAACAGTATTCGGTAAAATGTTCTATAGTCTTGCAGAGAGGTTTTATTACCCATCATTGTTGCCAGACATAAATCTTTATGTTTTCATCTTATATTTTATCCTTAAGCACCCCAAACTCAGTTTTATTATTTATTTTCTCCTGTGTAAACATTGCTTTGAACTGTTCAATCCTTTCTGACTATATCTAGTCATGTAAAAGTGTATGCAATCAGTTTCAGACTAATAAAGAATATCATCTTAATTATTTCTGTATTGTTTTTCAACCTGTAATGTCTAATGACTAGCATAAAGATGGTCACATAATTCACTAAATGAACTTTGTGGAGTCAGTAAGTATATCTGGGATCACATGGGACCGAGGACCCTTTGCTGCGGTACTTGCTCCTGAAAAACATCTCCAAGAGCAACAGAATACAAAGAAACTTGTAGTTTCTAAAATACGCTAAAAATAACTGCATTCAGTTGGGACAAATAATGAACAAGATACAAAAAGACCAAAAATCCAACTGCTACTTCTGAGACATCCAAAGCAAAAGCAGGGAAATGTGCATGCCCAAAGACATAGGCAGACCACCCAAGCCACCTATTTGGCCTGACTTCTAGGCCCTCCCCAACCCTCACCCCATAAAGAATTTTCCCTCCCACCCCCAAGGAGCAAACAAGGGAAGTTAATACTTTTTTTCATGCTCTCATTCTGCACCATGAGTGATTCCAGATAAAAATCTTGACAGAATTTCTCGTCTGGCATCTTATCAATTTCTCTTGTAAAAGGAGTCCAAGAACAGTTGTTGGTAACAAACCAGTGACTATGGGAAATTTTAACACACATAATCAGTAGATCAAATTTTTAAATTATGTTAATGAGGAATCAATTGAAAACCATCAGAAGTGGTAGCTCAGTTAATTTATTGAAAATAAGGGAAGCATTTGAAAAAATTCTGTATTTTTTAACCACATTTCAGACTGGCAGCTAATTACCTATAAACAGAAACCCAAGGGGCCTCCTGAGAAGCTCATTTCCTTCTGTGCTCTTTTTATTTCCTTTAACAGAGAAAAAATACTCTCACTTTTCTTGACACTTTCTAATGACTACACAATGCTCTGTGTTTAAGACAGGAGTCACTAAGAATGGAGATCCCTAATATAAGGGCTCAGGGCAGGGAAATGTGAGGGCAGCCCCTCAGATAATTTATTTGTTTTCATCTCTTCCACTGAGCTGCTTTCCAACTAGATATGCTACTCAGATTTCTAAGATAGAAAAGTTAGAAAAAAGAAAGAGAAGATCAGACTTACATAAATTCTGAGTGTATAACATTTCCCTAAATTTTAAGGATACTTATGCTATGTGCTGTGAAAGTTAGTGGGACAGGTTGTAGTTTAAGACACACAAATCATCACTATATTCCTCCCAGACTCAATGATTTTGTGCTGTGAATTTATTATGTTGCAGGACTTGTACAGTGAGACAGGACACCAAGGCCTTTTTGCCAGGAAGCAGCATTTATTTGGGCTGGCACTGGCTCGGCAGACTCATATACAATGGCTGATCCCTGAACGCAGCAGGGCACTGTCTTATATACCCTCTGTTATTTTTTCTTTCACATTTTGGTCCTTTTGTCCCTCTTATAAGGTAACATGCAATCTGTAAATTCTGGTTGGAAGGTCTATGCTACAAAGCTGCACATGGATACTAATTATGTCACACTGCCACAAAGTTGCACATATGAGCACAGATGCTGGTTGTGCATGTTGCCTTCCCTTTGTTCTGGGAGTGCCCCTACCACATTCCCCCATTTGATTCTCAGACTCCACTTTGGGGGCTCAAAGAGCATCATCTTGGTTTAGGTGTTTATATTTCCATAGCATCATTACATGTGTTCTGTTTTTCTTTGACCATGCCTTCAATGAGGCTGGAGACACACCTCATAACTGGGCGGTGCTAGACATGGTAGGATTAGACAAGCCCCCAAAATAAAAACACAACAATTATGAGGGTTTTAAATCCCCCCAAAGTTGAAAACCATCCACTAAACAAATTTTTTAACAACTGCCTGTAACCTGATAATGCAGTTTAACATATAGATGGGAGTACGGTATCCATAGGATCTGTCCTCTGCCCAGGTGGCTGGACTGTAGTAATGGATATATGCTTAGGCAGCCCTTTGTCATCTTTTCAGTTGCCAATTTGTAGGGCATGTCATTTTATCTGGTTCTCCCAGTACTCATACACTTGGACTCCCAAATGTTCCCCTCTGGCAAGAAAAAAGATGGGTAGATCAACCCCAACACACAAAATCCTGACCAGTTTTGGGGAAGTACAGTATAGGCTGTTATCGCACATATCCAGTATAGTCCACTTGGGGCCCTCCATTTGATATCTGTGTTGACCTCATCCCAGGCCTTTTGTCACATTTCCAGTCAGCTGGGGCAGTTTTCACCAACCCTATGGCAAAGATTAGGGTGAAGAGCACATCAACAGACAGGGACAAGTGTGACAGTGCATTACAGTAAGAGGATGGAAATAGAAAAGAAAACCAGTGTATTTATCCTTTCAGGTACCTAATTCCTCAAGCTTCTGCCATGTGTAGATTAGTCAGCTTCTGGAGTGACTAAAACAGGGCTGCAGTCCTCAAGGGTCTCTGCGGTTGCAATCTGTTTCCTCTGGATGGTCAGCTTGCATGGTGTTGATAGATCAGAAGTGTTTTCCCAGCCCTAGAAAGCAAGTTTTACTCTGCTGTGGTGAATCCAAAGAGCCACTTCTGTCACCTGTACTGCAGTAGGGGTGGATAAAATGACAGTAAATGGGTCCCTCCAAAGAGGTTTTAATGTCTGGATAGTCTTTTTTTTTTTTTTTTTTTTCCCATAGAGCCTCCTCTGGTCTGAAGGGGTAAGTGTCTGTGGTTAGTCTTACAGGCAACCGTTCCCTGACCCGCTGATGGAGGGTGGCCAGGGTGGAACCTAGCACCTGCATCTGTTACTCAGGGTAAGGTTTGCTAATTCCTTCAAGACCCCCTTATACCCTTAATGAGAGGAGGGGGATTCCCATAGATAATTTTATAAGGGGAAAACCCTGTCTATGTAGTGGGGCTGGACCTAATTCTTAGCAAGTCTACTGGCAAGAGCTCATCCCAATGTAAGTGAGTCTCCTGGCAGTTTGCTTAATTGCAGTTTCAGAGTCCAATTCATCTGTTCCACCTTCCCAGAGCTTTGGGGCCGATAGGCCATGTGTAACTTCCAGGTGATTTTCAATACCTTTGCCACCAACTGTACCACCTCAGCTGCAAATGCTGGTCTGTTTTCTGATCCAATAGTAATAGGTATCCCAAATCAGGGAAAGATTTCTTTTAAGAGAAATTGGGCCACCTCATGTGCCTTGTCCATGAAAGTAGGGAAAGCCTCTACACAACCTGAGAATGTACATATGAAGACTAACAGATATTTATAGCCTCAGACATGGGTAAGCTCAGTGAAGTCCACAACTGTATTTTTGCATGGGGCCCTGCCAACACTCTATCCAGGGGCAGCCCTAAGCCCCTGATGTTGGTTATTTCTCTCACAAGTTTCACATTTTTCACATATTACTTAGGATATGCTGGAAAGCCAAAGGATGTAGAAGTGTAGGTGCAATGTGGTCTCGAGAGCTGTTCGGCCAAGGTGAGTCTCCTGGTAAAATTGTTTGACGAAGGCTGGGGCTAAGCCTACAGGATTGCTATTTGGCTGTCTTCAAATTTCCACTATCCACCCAGGAAGTAGTTTCCATTTTCAGTTTTGAACCAGGTGTTTTCATGCTGTGAGTAGTTTCAATCTCATTCTGCAAATGGACTAGGGAGGAGTGCAGTGATCAGGGCCACTGATTTTATTATCCCCTTGGAGGCTGTGAGTTTTGCTTCTTGTTCTGCTTTATGGTTTCCCCTAGTGACTGTGGTATTCCACCTTTGGTGTCCCTGACTGTATGACCGCCACCATCATAGGGGCCCACACTGCATCTAAGAGTCCAAGGATTTCTTTGCCATATTTTATGTCCTTTTCTCTTGAGCTGATTAGGCCCTTTTCTTTATGTAAAGCCCCATGTACATACTTGGAGTCTGTGTATATATTGACATGTATTCCTCCTGCCAGTTGGAAGACTCAGGTTAGAGTGATGAGTTCTACTTTTTTGTGTGGAAGTCCCTTTTGGTAGAGCTTTTGTTTCATTGGTGGAATGTAGGGTCGCCACAGAATAGCCAGCAAGGCATTTTCCCTCTTTTACAAAGTTGTGACCATAAGTGAAATATTTGGCATCTAGGCCTTCAAGGGGCTGGTCTGTTAAATCTGGTCGACTGGATAATACTTTATCCATGACTTTGACACAAGCATAATCTGGCTGGTCCAGCCTGATATGTAGTAAGGTTACAGGATTTAGGGTCCTTATTACTGCTTGATGAATGCATGGATTTTCACATAACATGCCCTGATATTTGAATATCTGGGTGTTAGTTAGCCAGTATTGTGCCTTATACTCCATTAATGTTAGTACCAAGTGTAGTGCTCAGACTGTTAATTCTTGTCCCATAATCAATTTATCAGCCTCTGACACTAAGATATCTGTGGCTGTAAGTTCCCATAGGCAGGATGGCCATCCTTGGGCACTGGAGTCAAGTGGCTTGGAAAGTATGACACTGGATGTTGCCATGAATCCATCATCCGAGTTAAGACCCCTACTATGACAACAGTGCACTTGTGCACTTGTGTACCTACAAGAAGGGCTTGGCCATGTCCAGGAGCCTTAGGCCAGGTACATTGGTGAGGGTCCACTTAATCTCTTCAAAGGTCTTTTGTTGTGTTTTATCCTACATAGAAGTTCTTATTTTCCTCCCTTTATGGCCTCATAAAGGGGTTTTGCCAAGACAGAAAAGTTAGGTATCCAGATTCTACAGAAACCTGTGGCCCCAAGGAATTCTTGACCTAGTATTGGGTGGATGGAACCAGGTTTGAACAGATAGTCTGTTTTCTTTCTGGGCCCAGTTGACATTGTCCCTGGGATAGGTAAAAACCAAGGTATTTGACTGTTTTCGCAACAAAATTGGGCTTTCATCCTTGAAATTTTATAGCAAGACCAGAGAAGTCCATACTTTAGGAGCCTTTCTAGGTGCCTTTGAATTCCTATCTGGGCCTTAGGAGGCTTGAAATATTGCTTTTGTCAGATGGGCCCCACCCTAGGAGTTGAAAGTTATCTGACTGTGGGAGTTGAAAGTTATCTGGGCCTGTAGATTTCCCAATAAGTCCCAATGCATAAAAACAACAGGACAATTGGGGAGGTATATAAATTCATGAATAATTTCATGTACCCATAAGTTGCATCATCTAGGCAGCAAGAAGGGGTTCTGTGTTTGGTTGCCTGTGGCCCCTACTATGATGGTTTGCCTCTAAGAGAGAAGGCCCACAGACTGAGTTTCCACTGAGTATTCTGCTCCAGTAGCTACCATGAAGTCAATGGCTTGGCCCCCAATGTTCATTTGGACCATAGGCTTTTGGGGGCCTAGCAAAATAGAGCCCTGTTGGAACTAGTCTTTCTTATAGTCTTCCCAACAAAATCATTTTGGGGGGGCCCCATGTGGCTGTTGGTCCAGCTGATATCAGCCCCAGACAACCTGGCCTCTTCACCTCAGCTTGGAACACAATTGGGGATCATCTGACAATTGGGGGCACTCATTTTTTCAGTGGCCTTTCTGGTGACAGTAAGCACATTAATTTCATCACAGTTTTGGCCCTGGGTGAGATGGTCCCCCTTGTTGCTCCTTTTTCTGGCCTTGGCCTCAGTCCTGTGGGGCATCTTTTGTTTGCTTCACCAAGACATCAGTCAGTAGGCTTGCCTTTTTTTGGATTTTTTGTTTTCAACTTTTAATGTTGCCTGGTCATGATTGACAAACATTTTAGTTTCTATCTCCAGCAACTGCCTGGCATTCATGCCTGCAAACCCCTTTAATTTCTGAAGCTTGCATTGGATGTCCCCTAGTGCCTGGCTCATGAAAGCTGCATTGACCATCTGCTGGTTTTCACTTGCTTCTGGGTAAAAGGGGGTATAGAGGTAGAATGCCTCACATAGCCTCTCATAGAATTGGCTTGTGCTCTCATCAGGACCCTCTGAGGTTTTGCTCATGTTTATAGCCTTTTTTCTTCCCTCCTTCATGTTGTTTAAAGGAGCCTCTTGGTAATGCTTGAGCATTTGAAATCCTCAGGCATTATTAGGGTCCCAGTGAGGATCTTCCACAGGGAATTAGCTCTGGGAGTAAGCCGTGCATTTATGCCAGCTGGGGCATGTATTTCTAGCCATTTTAAAGCAGTCTGAGTGATTTGGTGACATTCCTCAATTTTGAGTAGGGTCAGGAATAGTTGGCAACAATCAGCCCAAATGGGCCTGTGGGTCTGGATGATGGATTTCATTAGATCAATCATCACTTGGGGCTTCTTTTTGTAGGAGCAGGTATGATTTTTCCAATTAGGAGATCAATGGTGGTGAAGTGTTGGTACACAAAAATACATTTGCTTCCTTGAATTTGGCCTTCTTGATCAAAATAAACAGGCCCTCTGTTATCTCTCAGTGGCATCTGCAGGGCCCCTGGCACTATGGTGAAGAGGGGCTCTCACTGCTGGCCTGAATTTCCTATTGCCTTCCTAACGCTTTGCTAACTAGTTCTTTTTCTAGTGATCCCTTGGAAGGCCAACCCAAACTGAATGAAGGCCAATCTATCTCAGAGAACATTCAGAGTTTTCCAGGAGTCAACTTAATACTGTAATCTCCCTCTTGAATTTATTTATTTTTTTAAATAATACACTCTAAGGGGGTATATTTACAGTTTCCTCACCCTAATAGACGACAGTCACACACAAGAAGGGAAAGGGAAGCAGTATCTCCTCCATCTCTGGCTGCTCTCCTGGAGGAGATATTTCAGGTGCCTCTTAGCATTGGTGGGACTGTATAAACCCCAATGTCAGGAACTCTCTGAAGACAGCCACCATAAGCCATATGAGGATCACCACAGAACAGTGGTTGTGTCAGAACTGTCCTGTCGTCTGTCTCATTCACTCATATTCATACTACATCTCCAACCCCACCTTAGAGTTGTGGTTTCATCTCCTGTGAGACTACCTGGGCAACTCTGTGAGGTGATCAGGTTCCCTTCTGCCTCTTAGGGGCAGGCCAAAAAATTGAACCTGTGTTCTTACCAGTCTGATGGGCAGCACTCCCTTGGCTGGTTCCTGGGCCTCACCAGGTTCTGCTGTGCTCCCGAGGTCCTCACCCAGGCATACTGAGAGGGCTAGTCAACTATAGATCAATGGGTCCACTGGTGTCAGGCAAGATCATCTCTCCTGGTGTCCTGGGATTTGCACTCCAAACAAAGGAAGTGAAATCACTGTCTCTGAATCTGGACTAGCCCCCAATAAATGTTGCAGGACTTATGTACAGGGAGATAGGACACAGGCCTTTTTGCTAGGGAGAAGTGTTTATTTGTGCTGGCAAGATTCAGCAGATTCATATCCAAAGGCTGAGCCCCAAATGCAGCAGAGTGCTTCTTATATACCCTCCATTATTTTTTCTTTTACACTTTGGTCCATTTGTCCCCCTTATAATGTAACATACATTCTGTAAATTCTGGTTGGAAGGTATATGCTACAAAGTTGCACATGGATACTGATTATGTCATACTGCCACAAAGTTGCATGTATGAGCACAGATGCTGGTTGTGCAGTTGCCTTCCCTTTGTTCTGGGAGGGCCCATACCACATTTGTAGCTTTTTAAAAATTACTTACATTTTTTAGGCCACAGCTGCAACATATGGAAGATCCCAGGCTATGTTAAATTGGAACTATGGCTGCAAGCCTATGCCACAGCCACAACACCACCAGATCTGAGCCACATCTGTGATCCTCACCACAGATTATGGAAACCCCAGATCATTAACCCATTAAGTGGAGCCAGGGATTGAACACACACCCTCACAGATAATAGTTTTGTTTCTGCTGAGCCACAATAGAACTCCTATTGTAGAATTTGTAAGTTAACATACACACATATACACATACATATATATACATATATATATATATGTTAAATATTTAATATGTTAAATTTTAGATTAGCAAAAATTTCAAAAAAAAATTTGTGTCCAATATCTCCTTATCCTTATATCCTCTGATCTATAGTCTACAGTTCCTGGAAAATTAATACTCCAGGAAAATGTCACCTAACCCAAGTCCCTAAACTAGTGTTACTTATCTAATGCCTCTGCATCATATTTTGCTCTTGCACATGAAGAAAACATATAATCACATACTTTATAAATTTGTTGTTTTGATTTATGTCTATTTTCCTACATTTTAAATTTTATTGAAGTATAGTTGACTTACAATGTTGTGTTAGTTTCACATATACAGCAAAGTGAATCAATTATACATATACACATATCCATTCCTTTTCATATTCTTTTCACATATGGTCCATACAGAATACTGAGTAGTTTTCCCTGTGCTATAGAGTATGTCCTTGTTACTCATTGATTCCTCATATAGTAGTGTGAATATTTCAGTCCCAACTTTCAAATTTATCCCTATCCCCATCATTTCCTCTTTGATAATCATTAAGTTTTGTCTCAAATTCCCTGAATCTGTTTGTTTGTGAATAAATTCTTTTAGATCATTTTTATTAGATTCCATGTATAAGTGATGTCATATGATATTTGTCTTTCTCTGATTTACTTCAATTAGTTTAGTAGTTTTTAGGTCATCCATATTGTTACAAATTGCATTATTTAATTTTTTGAATGCTGAGTTTATACCATTATATATATGTACCATATCTTCTTCATCCACTCCTCTGTTGGGTGTCATTTATTTTGCTTCCACATCTTTGGTATTGTAAATAATGCTGCCACAAATATTGGTGTGTATGTATTTTTTGATTTATGATTTTCTCTGGATTTATTCTCCAGAGTGGGATTGCTGGATCATATGGTAGTTCTTTATTTAGATTTTTAATGAATCTTCACTAATTCTCCATAGTATCTGCTTGAATTTACATTTCCAAGAAGAGTGGGGTAATGTCCCCTTTCTTCCACACCTACTTCAGCATTTATTTTTTGTAGATATTTTGACGATAGCTATACTGCCTGGTGTGAGGTGATACCTCATTGTAGTATTTATTTGCATTTCTGCAATAACTAGCAATATTGAGCATCTTTTCACGTGCTTTTTGGCCACTGTCTTTGGAAAAATATCTATTTAGGAGTTCCTGTCTTGACGCAGAGGAAATGAATCTGACTAGGAATCATGAGGTTGTGGGTTAATCCCTGGCCTCACTCAGTGGGTTAAGGATCTTGCATTTCCATGAGCTGTGGTGTTAGGTCATGGAAGCGGCTCAGATCTGGGGTTGTTGTAGATCTGGTGCAGGCTGGCAGCAACAGCTATGATTAGACACCTAGCCTGGGAACCTGCATATGCTGTGGCTGCAGCCCTAAAAAGACCAAAAAAAAAAAAAAGTCTATTTAGATCTTCTGCCCATCTTTGGATTGGAGATATATATACATACATGTATATATGTAACTGTATGAGATGTTTGTATATTTGGAGATTAATCTCTATTGGTCCTTGGTTTGCAAAGATTTTCTCACATTCTCTGGGTTGGTATTTTCATTTTGTTTATTGTTTATTTTGCTCTGTAAGAGCTTTTACATTTAATTAGGTCTCATTTATTTATTTTATGTTTTTAGATCCATTACTCAAGGAGATAGATCCAAAAAGTGATTTATATCAAATAGTGTTCTAGGTTTACCTTTAGGAGTATAATAGTATCTGGACTTACATTTAGGGCTTTAATCCATTTTGAGTTTATTTTTATGTATGGTGTTAGAAAGTGTTCTAATTTCATTTTTTACAGGTAATGGTCCAGTTTTCCCAGCACCACTTATTGAAGAGTTTTTCTTTTCTCCATTGTGTATTTTTGTCTTTTTTGTCATATTAATTGACCATATGTACATGGATTTATTTCTGGGATATCTTGAACCACTGATCTATATTTCTGTTTTTGTGCCAGTATCAGACTGTGGGATTAAATTTGCTAACAATTTTTAAGAATTTCTGTGTCTGTATTTATCAAGGATATAGGATGGTAATTTTGAGTGTGTGTGTGTGTTATTTTTGTCTGGTTTTGGAATTACAGTGATGGTAGCCTTATAGAATGAGTTTTGGAGTGTTCCTTCCTCTGCATCTTTTTAGAAGATTTTCAGAATGTTGGAATTTAACTTTTCTCTGAATGTTCAATATAATTTGTCTGTGAAGCCATCTGGTTCTAGACTTTTGTTTATTGTAAGTTTTAAATCATACTATCAATTTCAGTACTAGTGATTGTCTATTCATATTTGCTATTTCTTCCTGGTTCTGTTTTGAGAGTTTGTACATTTGTAAGAATTTGTTCATTTCTTGTATTTTGTCCATTTTATTGGCATATATTTAGTTATAACTAGTCTCATATGACACTTTGTATTTCTGTGGTGCTAGTTGTAATTTCTCCTTTTTCTTTCATTATTTTATTAATTTGATACCTCCCACTTTTTTTTCCTTGATGACTCTAGATAAAGGCTTTATCAATTTATTTTTTATCCTTTCAAAGAACCAACTTTTGGTTTTGTGGATATCTTTTTTTTTTTCTTCTTCTCAACTATTTTTTTCTGCTTTCATCTTCATAATTACTTTCTTTCTACTAACTTTGAATTTAATTTGTTCTTTTATTTTCTAGTTCCTTTAGGAGTAAACTTATTTTTTTTTTCTGAGGTAAAATTAATGCTGTATACTTCCCCTCAGAACTGCTTTTGCTTTGCCCTGTAGGTTTTCATTGTCATTTATCTATAGATATATTTTGATTTCCTCTTAGTTGTTTTCAGTGATCCATTGGTTCTTTAGCCTCAAGTTATTTGCGGGTTTTTTTTTTTTTGCAATTTTTTTTCTTGTGATTCATTTCTAGTCTCATAGTGTTGCAGTCAGAACAAAACTATTTGTGTGATTTCAATTTTCTTAAATTTTCTGAGGTGTGATATGGCCCAATATGTTATTTCTATTGGCTAATGTGTTTCATGTGAACTTGAGAAGAATATATGTTCTGCTGCTTTGGGATGGAATATTCTATAAATATCAATTAAGTCTATCTTGTCTAATGTGTCATTTAAAGCTTCTATTCCTCCCTTTTCTTTTCTTCCTTTTATTTATTTATTTATTTATTTATTTATTTATTTATTTATTTATTTATTGTCTTTTTCCTGTTCCCTTTTGCTTTTTAGGGCTGTAACTTTAGCATATGGAATTTCCTAGCCTAGGGGTCAAATCAGAGCTGTAGCCACCAGCCTACATCACAGCCACATTAAAGCTTGATACAAGTCACATCTGTAACCTACACCACAGCTCATGGCAATGTCAGATCCTTCACCCACTGAGCAAGGCCAGGGATTGTACCCATGTCCTCATGGGTACTACTCATGTTTGTTTCCACTGAATCACAACAGGAACTCCCAGCATATGTTTCTTTATTGATTTTTTGTCTTGATGATTTATCCATTGATGTAAGAGGGTTGTTATAGTCCTCCAATGTTATTGTATTGCTGTTGATTTCCCATTTTATGGCTTTTAGAAGTTGCCTTATATATTGAGGTTCAAATTTATTGGGGGAATATATATTTACAATTGTTATATCTCCCTCTTGTAAGGTTTTATCCCTTGATCATTAGCCAGTGTCTTTTTTTGTCTCATAATATTCTTTATTTAAAAGCCATTTTTTTCCTGATATGGTTATTGCTACTTTAGCTTTATTTTGATTTCAATTTGCATGGAATACCTTCTTTCCTACATTCACTTTCAGTCACTATGTGTCCCTAGATCTGAAGTGAGTCTCTTGTAGACAGCATATATATAAGTCTTATTTTTGTATCCATTTAGCCAGTCTATGTTTCTGCTTGAAGAATTTAATCCATTTACATTCAAGATAATTATGATATGTATGCTTTCATTATCATTTTCTTAATTGATTTGCATTTATTGTTGGACTTTTTTCTTGCCTCTCTCTTTTGTTCACTTCTCTTGTGATGTGATGACTCTTTATTGTTGTATTTGGATTGATTTTTCTTTATGTGTGTGTATGTATGGTTCCTATGGGGTTTTCCTATAGCATTCTACATAAATACAAAATTGTTTTACTTTGATGGGCTCTTATTTTCATATGCATTTTTGAAATTCTACACTTGATTTCTCCTCTTCTCCAGATTGCTGGTTTTTGGTATAGTATTTGTCTGTGAATGATATTTTACTTTCATTTCATATATGCCTTTACTGGAGACCTTCTCCATTTTGTAATTTTCCTGTTTCTTGATGTAGCCTTTTTTTCTACTTAGAAAAGTTCCTTTTGGATTTGTTGTAAAGCTGGTGATGTTGAATTTTAGTTTTTGCTTGTCAATAATTTTTTTTTTAATTTCTCTGTCAAACCTGAATTAGAGCCATGCTGAGTAGATTATTCATATTCTTGGTTGATTTTTTTTCCCCCTTTAAAATTACCATGCCACTGCCTTCTGGCTTACAGATTTTCTGCTGAAAAATCAGCTTGTAACCTTTTGGCGATTTCCTTGTATCTATTTTTTGCTTTTCCCTTGTTGCTTTTTAATATTTTTTCTTTATTTTTAATTTTGTCAGTTTGATAACATGTGTCTCCAGGTATTCCCCCTTACTTTCCTGGGATTCTCTGAGCTACCTCCACTTGAGTGACTGTTTCCTTTCTTATATTAGGTGATTCTGGGCTATAATCTTGTCAAATATTTTCTCAGGTCATTTCTCTAACTCTTCTAGCTTTTGTGAACTCTATGATGCAAATGCTGGTTCATTTAAAGCTGTCCAAGAAGCCTATAAGACCTTCATCTCTTTTCAGTTTTTTTTTTTTCTTCCCATGGTAGTGATTTCCACTACTGTCTTCCACTTAACTTTTTCATTCTTCTGCCTCTGTAAATTCTTCCATTTACTCCTTATAGTGTATTTTTCATTTCAGTTATTGTATTGTTCATCTTTGCTTTCTCTGTAAATCTTCCAGCTCTTGGATTATTCTTGGATTATATCTTGGATTATTCTTACCATCTTCACTCTGAATTATTTTTTTCAGATAAATCACCTATCTCCTCTTCATTTAGTTGTTTTTGTGGGTTTTTATCATAGTTCCCTGTCTGAAACATGTTCCTCTATAACATCATTTTGTCTAAATTTCTCTGGTCTTTCTATATGAGGCTTCTGGGGTTTTAGTTCCTCTTGTTTCTGATGTCTACCTTCTTCTAGGTAAATTTAATCCAGGTGCTTGTGCAGAATTCCTTGTTGGAGAGACTGGTGCCTGCCCACTTGCTTGTGGAGCTGGGTCTTGTTCCTCTGGTGGAAAGGGCCATGTAAAGTGGTTTAGATTGCTTACTTATTTATTTATCAGTGTAAGAGCTGTTTTTAGTTTGGATGACTGCCACAACTTTCATCAGTCTGTGATGGCCATTTTTCCATTGATAGGAGATGTTACTAAAGTTGTGGTAACCAGGGCATATACTAGATATTGAGCAAGGCCTCCTATTAGCTTTGTGGTTGTCTCAGCCTTGTAAAAGGCAATGTCTAGTTGCTATTTGTTGTAATATAACTTCCAGATCTGATTCTGAGCTGTGTTTCTTATCTATGGTGTCAGATATGATGGATTGTGGCTGGAGATGATCACCTGTGAGTGTGCTCAGTTGTGTCACTTTTCACCCATGGTGCAGGCTCACAAACTACATTGTTATTGGCACTGCTATACATCCCACTTTAACAAAGGTGTCTTTCAGGTATTGTTTTCACCTAGCCAGTAGTGCAGTTTCATTTAGGTCAGGACCTAAAGCTATAGTATCCATGTACCTGGACCCACTATGGGAGTTAAGGAGGGAGGTCAGATTCTTGCCTCCTCCAATCCCCACATGTATACAGACACAAAGCCCATAGATGCTAAAGCTAGACCCCTTTCAGCTGTGGGAGCACCCATTGTCCATTTGGATGGTCTCCAGTACTGAATTTATAAGGCTGTAAATGGAGGTGTGAATCTGTGATTTGTGAAGCTAGGAGGAGATAATTCAGTTCTTCTTTCTGAGTGCAGTACAGCTGAGATTGGAGCCTCTCTCATACACAACATATGCAGGGCCTGGGTGGAGAAGGCAGTTATAATGGAATCACCACCCCTCACATGCCACCTAACAATGGCTCTTGACCTCTGTGGTGACTCAGGCCTCCTCTGTGAATATTCTTGGTTGCAGAATTCAACCCTCCTACTCCTCCAGGCTGTCTTGCATAATGAACAGCAATCTGATCCCCAGGTCTGTTCTCCAAGCCCCAAACTCCAGCACCTGTTGTGAGACATGTTTCTACAATATTTTCTTAGCCTCTTTGCTGAAAACTCCATCTCATCCTGCTTTACTTTAGCCCATGTTCTTGCTTGAAAAATAGTCACAGTGCTGGTAAATGACTTAAGCTTAAGAACAAAGACCTAAAGGCATAAGTTATTCATAGGGTCAGCTGAATGGAGACATATTGCATTGGTCTAGGCACACTGGACCTGTGCAGATTGGCACACCATTTGCACAGCATGTTACATCCTCTTAAGAATAAAAGAAAGAGGAGCCTCATGGTCCCAAGGGATTTATGAGGGGCTTGTTAGCAGGATATGCATTAGCAAGAAGAACCAAAGTGAAAAACCTAGGCATGCTGGGTTGCTGCAGATAGGCAGGCCATCTGCAGAGGCACAATGGTGATTCTCTAGAATGCTATGCTTAGATAGCTGACACCAAGCTTCCTCAAATGCTAATGATTGTTAAATGCCTAAAGATCAGAATAAAAGCTTAATCAACAACCAGCTATGTGACTTTTAAAATAACATAAAAACCCCTATATCCTGCACCTACAACCCCCTCCTCACTTGACATAATCCTCAAGAGCACAATAAAAGCAGTGTGGTTTCTTGAGGTGGTGTTCTTGGTCCCTGAGACCTTGAGTCCCCTGGTTCCCACCTTTACTTAAGATAAATGTCTCTGTGTCTTGTTTTATGTTAATTTTTTTCCTTAAGTTCCACAGCACCTGTTCTTCAGCCCCATCCTGCTGAGCTGGTCTCAGCAAGCACTCAGTTCCCAACTCTATCTGTGGATATGTGTCTCAGACTTGGAATGCATGGCATTTGCATTGACTATTGGTGTATGTCTCATTCTGTCCTGCTTGACACAAACAAGCTGTTGTGCTTTCCTCTGATCCTTTAAAGTTCCTTTCCTGTCCCAGGTGACCCCTCTATTGGTGAAGGGACTCCCCCAGGTGTGGCAACCCCTCCTCTCCTTCAGATCCCTCCAAGGAGCATGGGTTTCAAGCTGCTTCTACATCCTTTTTTTCCCCTTTCATTCTACTCAGTTACATGGAGATTCCTCTTATAATTTCATGTGATTTAGTCCTTCCAGTGTTCAGTAGGTGTCCTGTGAGGATTACTCCATTTGTAGATATATCCTTATGTATATCTTGGAAGAAGTGAACTCCACATCCCTCTACTCCACCATCATGATCCCTCCATCTATCTCTGTTATTAAATTAGATTTCTTGGTTTAAATTTGTTTATCATGCTTAAGTGTGTTTTGATGGAAAAATTATGAAATTTTGTGTGGTAAAAATTAGCATTTATAACATTTTTATTTTCAACATTTTATTATAACCAGTAGTCAGATAAGAATAATAACCCCAAACTGGGGATTAAGAGGGTCGAATAGAAGGACTGGAGCTCAACTTCTCTCCTAAAAACAACAAAATTCACAACTAAAGGCTGA
Organism: Phacochoerus africanus; assembly: GCF_016906955.1. Classification (NCBI taxonomy): domain Eukaryota; kingdom Metazoa; phylum Chordata; class Mammalia; order Artiodactyla; family Suidae; genus Phacochoerus; species Phacochoerus africanus. The sequence continues at coordinate 55,854,471 of NC_062547.1, read as the reverse complement.
ACAATCTTCACTCAAATGGACTAGAAACCTTAAAAAAGAGATCCTACCCCAGAAGAAAAAGAGGAGGCCACATCAAGGGGTGGGAGGGTTGACTTCATGCTATAAACAACCCCATACCTCCTGGGTGGGAAGTCCCACAGACTGGAAACTAACTGGTTCACAGAGGCTCACCTACAGGAGTGAGAGTTCTGAGCCCCACATCAAAAACTCACATGTAGGGATCTGGCACTGGGAGAAAGAGCCCCTGCAGCATCTTGCATTGAAGGCAAGTGGGGCTTGTGTGCAGGAGCTCCATGGGACTGGGGAAATGGAGACCCCATTCTTAAAAGGTGCACACGGAAATTCACATGCACTGGGTCCCAGGGCAAAGCAAAGTCTCCATGGGAATCTGAGTCAAACCTGACTACAATTCTTAGAGGACATCCTGGGAAAACAGGTGAACGTGGCTTGTTGTGAGGGAAGGACATTGGAAGTAAAGCTCTCTGGAATATTCAGCAGAAGTGCCTTTCTCTGGAGGTGGCCATTTTGGGAAAATCTGGCCCCACCTTTCAGTCAGCTGCTGAGAAGCTCTAGGACAAACAACAATCCAGGTGGGATCACAGCCCCACCCCTCAGTAAACAGGCTACCTAAAGACCCCTCAGGCACACAGCTGCCTCTAATCCCATCCAGAGGCTAAGCCCCACCTACCAGAGGGATTAGAATCAGCTTCACCTACCAGGGGGCAGGCATCAGCCCCTCCCATCAGGAAGCCTACTGCAAGCCCCCATATTGACTTAAGCCACAGGGGTCAGACAGCAGAAGTAAGAGAGACTACAATTCTATTATCTGTAAAAAGGTCACCACACCAAAAACCTATAAAAATGAAAAGACAGAGAACTATAACTCATATGAGGGAGAAAGGAAAAAGCCCAGAAAATCAGCTAAGTGAGGAGGAGATTCTTAGCCTCCAGGAAAAAGACTTTAGGCTGTTGATGCTAAAGATGATGCAAGACATTGGGAATAAACTGGAGGCAAAGATGGACCACTTACAGGAAACACTGACCAAAGAGATACAAGATATAAAACTTAAACAAGAAGATATGCAAAATACAATAACTGAAATAAAAAATTCACTAGAAGCAGCTAACAGCAGAATAAAGGAGGCAGAAGAATGAATAAGCGAGGTGGAGGACAGATTAAAAGAAATTACGAATACAGAACAGAAAAGAGAAAAAAGACTGAAAACGAATGAAGAGAGTCTCAGAGAAATCTGGGACAACCTCTGTATTATAGGGGTTCCAGAAAGAGAACAGAGAGAGAAGGGGACAGAAAAAATATTCCAAGTTATAATAGCCAAAAACTTCCCTGACATGGGAAAGGAACCACTCACTCAAATCCAGGAAGCACAACGAGTACCATATAAAATAAACCCAAGGAGGAACACCCCGAGACACATATTAATCAAACTGACCAAAATGAAAGACAAAAAGAAAATTTTGAGAGCAGCTAGGGAAAAGAAACAAGTAACATACAAGGCAACCCCAATAAGTTTATCAGCAGATTTTTCAGCAGAAACTATGCAGGCCAGAAGGGACTGGCACCATATACTTAACGTGATGAAGGGAAAAAACTCCAACCAAGATTACTCTACCCAACAAGGCTCTCATTCAGATTTGAAGGAGAAATCAAAACCTTCTCAGATAAGCAAAAGCTGAGAGAATTCAGCAACACTAAACCAGGCTTACAACAAATACTAAAGGAACTTCTCTAGGCAGAAAAGAAAAGGTTGCAACAGGAAATAAAATTTCCACAAATGACAAGGCTCACCAGTAAAGGTGTATATACAGTAAAGATATGAAATCATCCATGCACATTTATACCACCAAAATCAGAAATCATGGGAAGAGGTGGGTACAAATTCAGGACACTGGAGATGAACTTTCAATTAAGAGAACAACAACTTAAAACAATCTCATATACATATAGACCCTTACATCAAAACTTCAGAATAACTGCAAACCAAAAATCTACAATTGATACACAAACAAGGAATCTCTGAAGATGAAACATATCTCATAGTACGTAAGTGCATAATCCACCATGAAGGGGGTCATTTGACATCCTTCTTGGAATGCTGAAGTCTTCTTACATCTGATTCTGATTTCCTCTCCATCAAAGAACTTATGATAATTATAATTAAATAATACAACTGTATAATTAAATAATGTAGGTCTACAATTGTATTATTAATAACCATTTCTCTCCATGGTACAATGTAAAGTCTATAATGTCTTTTCACATCACCTAGAATGGTGTAATGCCTTTATTGAAGAACTAATGAGATGTAACAAATTGTGAGGACATATTTATATAGTTACACTGTTTTTTCACCAATTTATGCATTTTATATTTTACTTATTTTAAGAGGGTATATTGTTTTTGTTATGCTTGCCAGTTAAGTTATTCTTTTTATTATGCTATATAAAATATTTAATGGTATATAAGGCTTTCTTTATAAATTTTAGTTGCATAATACACACAATTTTAATATAATGCTAATTTTAAAGAAAAATTGAAATGTAATAGATACTACTAAATAGTAAAGATGAAAGCCATACAAAATGGGATAAAGTATAGAATAAATTTCCTATTTGTCTCAGCATATTTTCCATTCCACTTCTCCAGTGGGAGTCACTTAATCTGTTTCTTAAGATCCATGATATAATAATCTGTGTTAATGTAATTGTGTTTAAATATACGTATTTTATTTTGTAAAAAAAAAAAAATTAAAGAACAGTCATTCTTCCTAAACCATGCAAACCAATCACTAGATATTATTGAACATGAAAAGAAAATTGTATACAGTGATGAATATATTTGCTTTGGAATTAGTTAACTAGCTAAGAGGTATGAAGATACAGCTGAGGGGTTAGATTTAAAATGTTCTTTAATTACTGTATGATAGTTGTTACTTACCACTATGCACTCAGAATTGTCAGTTCAAACTGTTTCCAATTTGAATTCTACCAAGTTTTCTTAATTAGTTTCTAACAAGATTTGCTTCATTAATGGAGTATTTATTATTATTGTAATTAAAAATAATAATGGAAAAAATAAATTAAAACAAACAAACAAACAAACAAACAAAACCCAAAAGAAACCTGGAATCTAACTTAGTTTCATAGGAATACACAGAATGGTGAGAATCAAAATCTTTTTTTCACCATGCCGCAACAGATTTTTTTCCTTTCTAAGTTATTAGATTAGAACTTAATTCAACCATAATTGTTACAAATTAGATTTTTTATAATTATAAGGAATATTTTCAAGAAATAATCTAAATTTTATGTTCATAGAATAAGCTACATTTAACTTTGCTATGTGCCTTGCATAGTTTTGTCTGCTCAGAGAATTTCCAAGTCCAGTTTCCTTACTGCACTTAATTTTAATAATGTGGACAGGAGTTGGTGCATTCTGTAGACCTTTGATTATGTATTAATCCTTTAGCCAGCATGTGTCCACAGTCTGTAACATTCACAGATTGTTCTCAACTTCCCCTCTTCCTTTAAGTGAAAGTGGAGGGCTACAAGGGGTTGGACTTTAGTTTTTTCCTTTCCCTTAGATTGGCTACACTGTGTAAAACATAAATAGATTAAACTCTGGTAAATAGTCTTTTATTGAGAACAGGCTTTTGATAGGGGAAAAAAGAGCTCTGAGCATATTTCAAATGATTAATTTTCTCTTCTCAAAACCATAAGAGAATTTTTCACTCTTTATTATAGTGAAAACATGCTGGAACTCCAGGATGTGAAAATCATACTTGTGTGGAAAGTGATACCCTTGAAATTGGTCCACGAGAGTTTGGTTTCTCAAGTTATTCTTGAGAATACCTTGAGGCTCCAGAAATTTGTCAATCCAGTTTGTGTCCCCCTAGAACTGGTTCCATCTGGTGGTGCATGTCTCTAGATTAGAGACTTGTAGTTAACTACAATCCCCAGAGAGTTATTCTAAACACCACAGTAAATTCCTCTCTTTCATTATGGAATTCACCATAAACCCAACATAAACTCCAAAACTTATCATTTGATGTCCTGAAAACAGAGATATAAACAGAGGCTAGTTGGTAACACATTCCCTAAAGATGCCTGGCATAAAATAAAGAACATTGATGATAAAATAAAACATTTTTTTCTGACTTTCCATAAAGAATGTAAACGTCACTGTGAATAAGTGAATAAACAAACTTAAAGAAGTGTAAATCTTGTGGCATTTATTTAAATTGTTGTTAGATATACTGATTTCTGTTTATTTAATAAATTGCATCAATGCCATAGTAAAATTTACATCTCAAAAAAACAAAATAATATATCTCTCACTCTCACACTCTCTCTTTTCCCACCCTCCTTTGTTTCTCTGTGTCTCTTAGTCTCTCTAAATCCCTCTTTCTTTTCTGTCTCTGTCTCTCAAAGCACATATATGCATATGTGCATTCAGAGAACTCTAAGTGCTGATTCAGAGAATTGTATAATTGTTATCTGTTGCATGTATTATATATTATAAATATATAGAGTCAGATTATTCTTTGTGAGTTAAGGTCTATCTTTCAATTTATTTTAAATTTATTCAATAATTTTAATCCTATTTGCTTAAAATTACGAAAAAGATTTTCAGTACAAAACTTTTGTGATTCCCAGAATTTGGAAAAAAAAAAGAATAAGAAGTTACCAATTTTAACCAATGGAAATTAGAAATAATTGAAAAGCATAACCTTGTGTGAATGATACTGTGAAGACAGATAGTCATCTACTCTTTGGCACTCCTATGATTTTTTTTTAATTACTCAATGAGTTTTATTGCATTTATAGTTGTGCATTGATCATCACAGCCCAATTTTATAGCATTTCCATCCCAAACCCCCAGCCCATCCCACCACCCCCGAACCTGTCTCCTTTGGAAACTATAAGTTTTTCAAAGTCTGTGTGTCAATATCTGTACTGAAAAGAAGTTCATTGTTTCATTTTTTTAGAATCCACATGTAAGTGATGGCATATGATATTGGTGTCTCACTGTCTGACTCACTTCACTTAGCATAATTTCAAAGTGCATCCATGTTGCTGCAAATATTGGTATATTTCCTTTTAATGGTTGAGCAATATTCTTTGTGTATACATACAACGTCTTCTTGATCCACTCCTCTGTCAATGGCCATTTAGGTTGTTTCCATGTCTCGGCTATTGCAAAGAGTGCTGCAATGAACATCAGAGTACATGTGTCTTTGTGACTCATGGTTTTCTCTGGATAGATGTCCAGGAGTTGGATTGCTGGATCAAATGGTAATTCTATTTTCAGCTTTCTGAGAAATATCCATACAGTTTTCCACAGTGGTTGTACAAACTTACATTCCCACCAACAGTGTAACAGTGTTCCCTTTTCTCCACACCCTCTCCAGCACTTACTGTTTGTAGACTTTTTGATGCTGGCCATTCTGGCTGGTGTAAGGTGGTTCATCATAGTGGCTTTGATTTGCATTTCTCTAATAATGAGTGATGTTGAACATCTTTTCATATATTTTGTGCCATCATATGTCTTCTTTGGAGAACTGTCTGTTTAGATCATCTGCCCATTTTTTGATGAGGTTGTTTGATTTTTTGGTATCGAACTGCAGGATGTGTTTACAAATTTTGGAGATTAATCCTTTGCAAGCCAATTCATTTGCAAATATGTTTTCCTATTCTGTGGGTTTTCTTTTTGTTTTGTTTAGGGTTTACTTTTCTGTGCAGAAACTTTTAAGTCCCATTTGTTTATTTTTTGTTTTTATTGTCATTACTCTAGGAGGCGGATCTGAGAAGTTATTGCTGTGGTTTATGTGACACCTATGACTTTTTGTCTATATTCTAACAAGGGAATAAAGAGAACATTTAAAATGTTCAATTAAAATGTTCATTTGTAAATTTAAGTCATGTAAAAATGATACTCTATCCATATTTTCACTGCTCATTGTTACTAATTTTTAAATTTATCTTAATCCATCATCAAAGTATTTGAACTGCATCCCTACAAATATTGCCTAGCACTTGTTTCCATAATAAGTATTAGCTAAGATATTATTTAGATAACAATTCTTTGTCAACAGCCTTCAAATAATCACTGGTAGTAATGGAGAAAGAAATTTTTTTTTTGATTGAGAATTCCATCATATATATAGTGTGTTTCAAAGTGCAGATTCAGAGATTAGAGTTCTTAAAATTTGACCCAAGGTTGGAGATAAAAAGAAAAGGTGGGAATAAGGAGAAATTGGTTTGCAATATAGACATTATAGGGACCTTCTCTGGACTCAAGGACAGTTCTTATTTAGGTGATCCTTCAGAATTTTCCCAAATTGAGATGACTGGAAGAGGTCTTATAATCCCATACAATCATGCAATGCACATTGCACCCAGGAAGTGGGGGTGACCTTGGATGAAGCCATTCTCTACATCTGATGTCAATTCCTTAGAGAAGGCCAACAGCTATAAATGAGATGCTAGCAGAATTCTCAAGCACTGAGGAAATCATTTCATTAGTTCTCCAAAAATGATGTGCATGGCACATCAAAATTTATGCCACTTGGATACACTTACATGTATATTTTTGGAGAATCTATCTTCTAATAATGTAATTTTAGAAATGTAAATAGTAAAATACTAACTAACATATCAGAATAATACATTGTCAGGGAGAGGTCCAGAATTCATTCACTAGAAAAACTTTAAAAGGAAGGATGATGGAACAATTTGATGAGGTATCCAACCAATGAGCAGATAGTCTATGTGGTAGTGTGACTGAGAATCTTATTCTTACATCTGGTACACTTACAGATTTGTTGACATAATTGAACAAAAAGGTGCCAAGAGATACCCAAGCAGATCACCTGAGTATCAAACAAATTAATCACTGCATTCTTTGTAAAACTTCTCCCTAACACCTCCCAATGAGAAGGGTAGTTACTACATACATATAGGATGGTGATTTCTATCATTTTTGGCTTGTTATTTAGCATGAGGAACATAAATTCCCAGGGGGAATTTAAAATTTAAATTTCCCAGGGGTAGTTTAAAATTCAATGGAACTTTTATGGTACTTGGTGGTAGTTTTATAAATACCCTGGTGGTATTTTTCCCCTAATGGGAAATAATTATTTTTAACCAGCAGAACCCAAAAGAAGAGGAAACAGTATGACACACTCTCCAAGTTGTCACTAGGGGTAACTTTAAATTTGTCATACCTCTGTTTCTTTATAACAAGGCCCATATGTTCAAGAAAATAGAGAACTCTATTATGTTTATCTATTTAGAATAGATGCTGTATCCTGGAGTATGGCATCCCATCCTCCTGTAGTATCATTTCAACCAGTCACCTCAACTGTGTTTTCAACAGGCTGTTTCATTGCACATTTGGACTGGCAGGTCTTGGGCAGTTGAGTGTTCAATACAAAAGTGGATCTCATGGTTATATATATTCACTAAACATCTTGTGCTGTGGTGTAAAACAGTTGGTCAGATTAATTTTATATGGGGTTCCATATTGATTGATTAAATGCATTGAAAGCTCTTAGTGGTTCTGGCTAGTAACTTGGGAGCAGTAAATATAATCCCATTTCTAGAAATTTTTTCTAGAATTTTGTAGAACATTCAGTCAAAATGAGTATCTTCCAGGAGGAATTGGCCCAGTATAATTAACTTTCCACCAGTTGGCCAATTGGTTTTTCCCAGGGATTATTCCCTATCAGGGTAATTGTTTCTGTTAATGACATGTTGAAAAATTCATAGTAACTCTATATAGAACAACCTTGGTGAGTAGAAGTCCATAATGTGGGATAAATGCACAAACCCCTACTCTGTAACATGAGTACTGCATTATTATGTAACTATTACCAGCTCATAATATATACTGATGGACATCAACTAGAAGAATTATTTTTCTATGAATTTGTTTAATATTTCATCTGTGTTGTGTTCTCTTTGGTAGGCATTATAATACATCATCTAAATATTCTCATTCAGTGTCCACTTCTATGTCCCTCAAAACCTTCTATTCCCCAATATTTTAATTATTCTTCATTGGGACCCTTGACCTAACTGCCAATTCGTTTGCTGCTGCATATGTGTTGGCATATACTAGAACTTTGGAGCATCTATACTTCCATATAAAGTAAATAATAAGGTGTATTACCCAAAACTCTGACTCTTGGACTTAAATCTCAAACACCTATTGTCTTTCGGTCACCTCATGCGAAGTTATATCATCCAGAATTCAAACTTGCATTTGTTTATTTGTTTATTTTTTTATTCTTCACCTCCTAATTATAAGGAATCTCTCCTTTGGGCATAAGAATGGGTTCATGAAATATATATATATATTCATCAAGTGACTATAATCAGATACTCCATTTCTACCTAAGTGCAAAATCATGCCCGATATTTCTGTATATCATATTGTTTCCATGAATATATTATTTTTTCCAAAAGCATAGATGTCTCCATCGTGGTTCTCTTACTGTTGTTCACCAGAAACTGCACTTGGAATCTCTTCCCACCAATGACTACTAAACACTGGCAAAAACATCAGGGCTACTAGCAATTCAGTCAAGACTTGTTGCACAGAGATTTCCTTCTTGGCCCCATCATATATGTCACATTCTATGACACTTACATTATCAGCAGAAGTACTCCTAGAGGTGGAAAATGTTGCCTCCAAGTCAAAGAGGGCTATTCGGTATTATTCTTTCTTCTTCATGATGAGAATTACAAGATACAATATTTTGTTCCCTGCCTTATAGAAAATATCCTAGAATATTCTGGGACATTTGTTCCAAAACTTTAAATTTTAGTCATCCACTTAATTTTCTAGGTAAAATGTTTGCCAAATTTATTTTTTTTCCAAAAAACTGCTCTTAGTTGTATTAATCATTTCTATTATTTTTCTGATCTCTATTTTATTTCTGTTTTAATACTTATTTCCTTCATTTATAGGAAATAATATTTCCTATTAATTTTGAGCTTAGTTTTTTCATTCTCTGATTTTTCTGTGGTGTAAATTTAGATTGTTTAATTTAATTATTTATTTTTTACTTACACAGGTGTTATTACTAAAATTTTCCAGTTTTCCTTCTATTATCAATTTCTAGTTTTATGTCATTGTGATTGGAAAATATACTTGGTCTGATTTCAGTTTTCTTAAACGTGTAAGACTTTTTGGGTGACCAAGCTAATGACCTATGAAAATGTGTATTCTGTTGCTGTTTGATGGAATGCACTTCATATGCCTATAAGTTTTTTTGGTGTACAGAATAGTTCAAGTCTAAAGTTTTCTTGTGGATTTTCTGTCCAGATGATATCCACTATTAAATTGTGGTGCTAGAGTCCTCTATAATTATTTCATTGTTGTCCATTTATCCCCTAAGTGTTATTTATTTGCCTAATATATTAACGGCATATATATTTATGACTGTTACTTCTTGATGAGTTAATCATCTTTATCGTTATAAGTAGACCTTAGCTTTAATTAACACTTTGGGATGAAAGTCTATTTTATCTAACATAAGTAGGACTACTCTTACTGTTTTTGTTTCTTTTTTGTATGGAATATATTTTTTTCATCCATTAACTTTGGAATTTCACGTGTTCCTAAACCTTTAGTGCATCTCTGATAAATAGCATAGATTTTTTTTCCCCCAATCTCTCTACCTATTCAATGCCTACTGTTTGGAGAATTCAATCAACTTAAACTTATTGTAATAATTGATACATAAAGACTTACTAATGACATCTTATTGACTATTTTCTAGATGTTTTGTAGTTTCCTCATTCCTTTTTTCCTCTATTAATGCCTTCCTTTGTATTAATGCCTTCCTTTCTGTAGTGGTACACTTTGATTCCTTTATCTTTTGCACATCTTTGGTAGATTTTTCCTTTGTGGTTACTATTAGGCCTTCATAACGCATCTTACAGATGTAAGATTATATTTTACATTGATAAGGACAACTTATTTTGTTTAATTTTTATTGAAGTATAGTTAACCTATGAGTCTGTGCTAATTTCTGCTGTACAACATAGTGATCCAGTCATATGTACAAACATATCCATTCTCTCTCAGATTCTTTTACCACATAGACTATCAAAGAATACTAGTAGATGCTCTGTGCTATACAACAGGTCTCCACTGGCCAATTGTTTCATATACCTCAGTGTGCATATGCTAATCACAAAACCCTGATCCTTCCCTCCCACACTTCAACCTGTCCCTTTTGTTAACCATAGGTTTTTCAAAATCTACGACACTGTTTCTGTGCTGCAAATAAGTTCATTTGTATACTTTTTTAAGGATTACACGTATGGGTGATATCAAATGATGTTTGTTTTCTGTCTAACTTCACATAGTATGATAGTTTCTAGGTCCCTCGATATTGCTTGCAAATGGCATTATTTCATTTGTTTTTATGGCTGAGTAATATTACATTGCATATATGTACCACATCTTCTTTACATTCCTTTGTTGAGGGACATTTAGGTTGTTTCATGTCTTGGTTATTGCAAATAGTGCTTCAGTGAAAATTGGGGTGACTGTACCTTTCCAAATTGGTTTTTCTCTGGATAGATGCCCCAGAGTGGGATTGCAGTATTGTATGTGAGTTCTATTTTAAGTTTTTTGAGGATATTTTATACTGTTTTCTATAGTGGTCACACCAATGTACATTCCCACCAATAGTGTAAGAGGGTTTCATTTTCCCCACACACTCTCCAGTATTTAGTATTTATAGACAATTTGATGATAGCCATTCTGGCTGTAAGGTATTAACTCATATTGGTTTTGATTTGCATTGCTCTAATAATTGGTAATGTTGAACATCTTTTCATGTTTTTTTTTTATACTAAGCTGAAGAAGTTTATTATATATATTGGAGATTAATCCCTTGTCAGTCACTTCATTTACAAATATTTTCTCCAATTCCGTGTGTAGTCATTTTGTTTATGGTTTCCTTTACTGTGAAATGTTTCTGAGTATAATTAGTTCCCATTGGTTTACTTTTCTTTGTATTGTCATTATTTGAAGAGGTGAATAAAATAACTGATTTATGTCAAAGAGTGTTTTGCCTATGTTTTCCTCTGGATGTTTTATAGTAATTGGCCTTATGTTTAAGTGTTTAATTCATTGAGTTTATTTTGTGTATAGAGTTTGAAAATGTTCTAATTCCATTTTTTATATGTACCTGTCCAACTTTCCCAGTACCATTTATTGAAGTTATAGTCTTTTCTCCACTGTATGCTCCTGCCTCCCTTGTCATATATTAGTTGACCATAGGTGCTTGGGTTTATTTCTGGGATTTCTATCACATTTGCTAGTATTTTTTTGAGGATTTTTACATTTATTTTCATCAGTAATATTGTTCTATAATTGTCTTTGTGTGTGTGTGTGTGTGTGTGCGCTACCTTTGTCTGGTTTTGGTATTGGGGTGATAGTGGCCTCATAAAATGACTCTGGGAACATGCCTTCCTCAGAATTTTTTTGGAATAGTCTCAGAAGTGTACTGTTGACACTTTAAATTTTTAATATATTTGCCTGTGAAGCCATCTGGTCCTGGATTTTTGATTGTTGGAAATTTTTTAATCAATTTCAAATTCAGTATTTGCTATTGGTCCATTTATCTTTTTTTTAAATTATTTCTTCCTGGATTAGTCTTAGAAGATTGTACCTTTCTAAAAATTTGTCCATTTCTTTTTGGTTGTCCAAGTCATAGGCATAACAGTTGCTTGCAATAGTCTCTTATGATTCTTTGTATTTCTGTGATGTCTGTTGTAACTTCTCACCTTTCATTTCTAATTTGATTGATTTGAATCCCTTTCTTTCTTTATGAGTCTGGTTAAGTTTTTTATCAATTTTGTTGATCTTTTCAAGGAACCATCTTTTAATTTTATTGATCTTTTCTATGTTTTTTTTTTGTTTGTTTCTTTTTCATTTATATCTGCTCTGGTATTTTATTATTGCTTTCTTTCTGCTAACTTTGGGTTTTGTTTGTTCTTTCTCTAGTTGCTTTAGGTGCAAAGTTAGGTTGTGTATTTGAGATTTTTCTTGTTTTCTGAGGTAGCCTTGTATTACTATGAACTTCCCTCTTAATACTGCTTTTGGGAAGTTCCCATCAGGGTGCAGCAGAAACGAATCTGAATAGGAACCATGAGGCTGTAGGTTCCATCCCTGGGCTCGCTCAGAGGGTTAAGGATCTGGCATTGCTCTGAGCTGTGGTGTAGTTTGCAGATGCTACTTGGATCTGGCATTGCTGAAGCTGTGGCATAGGCCAGCAGCTACAGTTCTGATTAGACCCCTAGCCTGGGAACCTCCATATACTGTGGGTGTTGCCCTAAAAAGACAAAAAATAAAAAATAAATAAAACCGCTTTTGATGCATCCCATTGTTTTTGGATCATTGTATCTTTTTTGCCATTTACTTCTAGGTATTTTTAATTTCCACTTTGATTTCTTCAGTGATCCAATGGTTGTATAGTAAGTAGCATGTTGTTTAGTTTCCACACATTCATGGTTTTTGAAGCTTTTTTTTTATTCTTGTTGTTGATTTCTAGTCTTATAGCATTGTGGTCAGAAAAGATGCTTGATGTGATATCAATATTTTTTAAAAATTTAGTGAGGCTTGATTTGTTTCCCAGAATATGATCTATCCTAGAGAATGTTCCATGTGCACTTGAGAAGAATGTGTATTCTGCTGCTTTTGGATGGAATATACTATAAATATCTATTAAGTCTATCTGGTCTAATGCATCATTAAGGGCTGTGTTTCCTTGTTGATTTTACCTCTGGAGGAGCTGTCTATTGCTCTAAGTGTGGTGTTAAATTCCCCCACTATTATTGTGCAATTGTTGAGTTCTCCTTTTAAGGCTGTTAGCAGTTGCCTTATATAATTGAGGTGATCCTATGTTGGATAAATATATATTTATATTTTTACATATTTTTCTTAGATTGATCCTTTGATCATTATGTACTCACCTTCTTGGTCTCTTTTAACAGTCTTTATTTTAATGTCTATTTTCTCTAATATGAATATTTCTACTCTAGTTTTCCTGATTTCCATTTGCATGGAATATTTTCTTCCATCCTCTCACTTTAAGGTTTTATGTATCCTTAGAGCTGAAGTGGGTTTCCTGTAGACAGAGTATATATTGCTCTTGTTTTTGTATCCATTTGGCTAGTCTATTCTTTTGTTTGCAATATTTTGTCCATTTACATTTAAAGTTATTATTGATATGTAAGTTCTTTTGCCATTTTGTTGATTGCTTTGGATTTATTTTTTGTTGGTCTTTTTTCTTTCCTTCTTCTCTTGTTCTTTTCTTTTCTGGTTTGATGACTCCCTTTAGAGTTGCATATTTTTTGCTTTTTCTTATTTCTGTGTGTATCTATTGAAGGTTTTTGTTTTGCCTTTATTATGAGGTTTTGATATAGGAGTTATTCTCTCTCTCTCTCTCTATCTATCTATTTATCTATCTATATCTATACATACAATATTGATTTAAGTTGCTGGTTTCTTAATTGCAAATGCATCTCCAGTATCATGTATGTGTATCCACCTCTTCTCACAATTGCCAATTTTTATTTCATATTTGTGTATGGCTGATATCCTGTCTTTATTATACGTTTGCCTTTACTGGTGAGCCTTCTCATTTTTAATGTTCTTGCTTCTGGTTGTGGCTTTTCTTCTACAGCTAGAGAAGTCCTGTAGTATTTTCTGTAAAGATGGTTTAGTGGTGTTGAATTCTCTTAGCTTTTTCTTGTCTGTAAAGCTTTTTATTTCTTATTAAAATCTGAATGAGAGCCTGGGCAGAATATTCTTGTTTGGAGGTTTCTTCCCTTTCATGACTTTATGTGTATCAGGCTACTCCCTTCTGGCCTTTAGGGTTTCTACTGAAAAATCAGCTGACAACCTGACTGGGGTTACCTTGTATGCTATTTATTGTTCTTCCATAATTGCTTTCAATATTTTCTCTTTGTCAATAATTTTGGTCAATTTGATTAATATGTGTCTAGGGGTGTTCCTCAATGTGTTTATTTTATATGGTATTTTTTCTGCTTCCTGTATTTGAGTGAATTATTTATTTCCCATGTTAGAGAAGTGTTTGGCTATTAACTTTTCATATATTTTATCTGGGCCTTTCTATCTTTTTTCTGACACCCCTATAGTGTGAATATTTGTACATTTAAGGTTACTCAGAGTTCCCTTAGATGCTCCTCATTTTCTTTTCTTTCTTTTTTTCCCTTTACACTTTTTCACATCAGTGTTTTCCACCAGTCTATCTCCCACCTTGCTTATTTTGCCTTCTATAATCTGCTATTGGTTTCTTCTAGTGATTTTTTTTATTTTGGTTTTTGAAATTTGGATCTTTGCTTACTTAATCTTTAAATCTATTTCTTTGTTAAAAGTTTCTTGTGATTAATTAATCTTTGCCTCCATTTTTTTCCAAGATATTCTATCATTTCTACTATCATTACTATAAAGTCTTTTTCATGCATGAGTTCACTCTTTTTCTGAGTGTTTCTCTAATTCCCTCATCTGGTTTATATTCCTCTGACTTTTCTTTTTGTCTGGTCTCATTTTTGCAGGCTAGAGGGTTGTAACCTCTCTCGTTGTCTGCCTCCTTATGGGGGAGATTGATAAATGGGCTTGCTTCAGCCTTCAGATCAGAGGGTTGGTACCTGCCCACTGATAGGTAGAGCTGAGTCTTCCCCCTCTAGTGGATGGGGCTATGTATCTGTATGTGATTAGGGGCAGCTGTATGCTTAGGAGGACTTTAGGCAGTTTGTTGGCTGATGGGTGGGCCTGTGATCCAACCTCATTTGTTGTTTGGCCTGGGCCTTCAGAGCCCTGGTGGGTGGTGCCAGATTTTTCCAAAATGGCAGACTCCAGGGGAGTTCACACTGATGAATATTTCTGGGACCTCTGCCTCCAATGCTGTGCCCCCACAATGAGCCACAGCTGTCCCTACTTTCCCAGGATACACTTCAAGAACTGTAGGTAGGTCTGACCCAGATTTTTATGGAGTCTCTGCTTCACCCTGGGACCCAATGCACATGAAATCCTCTGTGCACCCTCCAAAAGTGGAATTTCTGTTTCTCCCACTTCTGTGGAGCCCTTGCACACATCCTTACTGGCATTCAATGCCAAATACTGTGGGGGCTCCTCCTTCCAATGCCAGACCCCCTGGCTGGGGAAACTGATATTGGGTTCAGAACGCTCACTCCTGTGGGAGAGCCTTTGTAATATAGGTTTTTTTACCCCAGTCTATGGGTCATACACCAAGCAGGTATGGGACTGCTTATATTGTGAAAGTTCCCCTCCTATTGTCTTGATGTTTCCTCCTCTTTGTCTTTGGGCATAGAATATCTTTTTTAGTAGTTTCCAGTCTATTTTATTGATGGTTGTTCAATGGTTGGCTATAATTTTAGTGTTTTCATGACAGAGTGTGAGTTTAAGTATTTCTACCTGCCATCTTGTCCCAATCTCTGATAACAACTTAAATAGCCTACAAAAAACTACTACTCTCCCTTATTTTATGTTTTCATTGTTTTTATTAATAAATTATTTAACCTGTAGTCATTTTTAATAGTCTGTTACTTTATTTATTTATATATTTATTTATTTATTTGTCTTTTTCCAATTATTGGGCTGTCCTGTAGCATATGGAAGTTCCCAGGCCAGGGGTCCAATTGGAGCTGTACCACTGGCCTATGCCAGAGCCACAGCAATGTGGGATCTGAGCCTCATCTGCAACCTATGCCACAGCTCACAGCAATGCTGGATCCTTAACCCATGGAGCAAGGCCAGGGACTGAACCTGCAACTTCATGGTTCCTAGTCAGATTCGTTAACCACTGAACCATGATGGGAACTCCTAATACTCTGTTATTTTAACCTGTATACTAGAATTAGGTTGTTAATAATCACCATGTTACAGTATTATAGTGTTTTGATTTGGCTAAATACCTTTACCAGTGTGTTGTATTCTTCATATGTGTTCATATTGCTAATTAACTTTATTTAATTTGGATTTGAAGGACTCCTTTCAGTATTTTTTCTAAAGGAAGTCTAATGTTGAAGGATTCCCTCCTTTTTTGTTTGTCTGTCATAATTTTATCTTAATTTCTGAAGTACAGCTTTACTTTATTTTGGTTTATTAGACTGAATATATTATACTAGTCTTTTTGACCTGTAAGAAATCCATCCATTTATATTTGAATGGGAACTCCCTTATATGTTATAAATTTATATTCTTTTGCATCATTGAAGATTCTTTGTCTTGGATGTTTTACAGTTTTATTTTAATATGTTTTAGAGAGAATACCTATATAAGTATTTGGTAACCTAAGAGCTTCATGAATTTGCATACCTGTATCTTTCCCCAGATTTGGAAAGCTCTAAGCCATTACCTTTTAAAATAAAATTTCTCTTACCTTCTTACTCTCTTCTATTTCTGGAGCTCCAATGATTCAAAATTTGAACCTTTACTTGTAATCCATAGACAATGTTGCCTTTATCCTTTCAATATTTTTCCTTTTTTTAAACTGATTTTCTTTGTTCTATTATAATAAGTAATTTCAAATTTCTTATACTAAAGCTTACCATTTTTTTCTACTTGACCAAGTCACCTGATCATTGTATTCTTCAACTCCAAGATTTTTAAAGATTTCTGTTTTCTTTGTTAAACTTCTTATTTTGGTCATGCATTGTTTCCCTTACATTAATGAGCTCTCTTTCTCTATTCTCTTGTAACTCACTGAGTTTCCTTATGCTAGCTGTTTTCAATTATTTATCTGATAAATTGAAGATCTCAATATATTTGTGTTTGATTAACTAAGTGATTACTGTGATACTTTGCTGGAATATGTTGCCTTTAAATTGTTCATATTCCTTAGAATTTTGCTTTGGTACTTTTGAATTTAAAGTAGTGCTTTCCTCTTCTGGTTTTTACTACTCTCCTTCAGGGGAGAAATATTTTGAGTTATACAGTGTCTGAAGCTTTCTCAAGCTTCTATGGATATACCAGCTCCATACTGCTTTTATTTATTTATTCATTTTTATTAACATATAGTTGATTTGCAGAGCTGTTCCAATTTCTTCTGTACAGCAGAGTCACCCAGTCATACATATATATTTATATACTTTTTCTCATACTATCTTCCATCATGTTCTATTCCAAGAGATTGGATATAGTTCCCTGCGCAGTTTGACCCATATGATATCACTTATTTGTGGAATCTAAAATACGGCACAAATAAACCTACCTATAAGATAGAAACAGAGTTACAGACACAGAAAACAGAGTTGTGGTTGTCAATGGAGAGGGGAGAGGGAGTGGGATGGATGTGGAGTTGGGGTTGGTAGATGTTCCAATCTTCTTGCTTCTTATTGGGGCAGAGCTTCTAAACTTGTGTACCTTCTCTGGATCCTACAACTCACCAAGTTGCGTGCTGACATTTCTCTTTTGTTTTCCAAAATATAACTCTATAGCTCATATTTATAATCTTTCCCTGGCCTCCAGATTTAGCCAATGTTCTTTATGTACTCACCAGGTATCTGCCAAAGCCTACTTATACCACATTTGTGAGTGCATACAGGGAAATGCCTATAAGGTGGAGGAAATATATGGGTAAGAAACACAGAGTGCTGACAAACACATAGGCCAGATATGAAAATAAAAAGATGACACACTCCCAGTGACCTGTGAGAAGATGTCTCATTAGAATTTGTGATGTAGTTAGAATCCATGTCTCTTTAATGCCTTCTGACATTCCTGGTCACTGCTTTCTCATAGTTTCCAACACAAAATTGTGGAGCTCCTAGTTTAGTTCTCTTAAAACGTTAAGACAAATGCCTCTTTGGCATGTCCAATATATGTGAGGAAGTCAGGTGCTCACTCACATACTCTTTACTCTCAGGATAAATTAAAGTCAAATATCTTTCTTAGACATGCCACCTTGAGTAAATGAAACTGTCCTTTTACCCATTCTAATCTATCCATTTATTTTTCTTTTATTTAGCTTTAGTGAGGTGCCAGAACCCTCTGAAAACCTTGACATCAACAAAGGATCTCTTATGTAGGTTATTGCCCTAGATGTGTTTTCCAGGGCATCCTAAAATACAGTGGAGAATTCCTGAGCCTGGTTCATTGGTTGCTGCAGCATCCACAGTCAGAACCGAATTATGCCTGCCTATTACCCAATGTGTAAATGGGTTAGACCCTTCCAATATTCCCTTCCATAGGGAAGTGAAAACATTTTTTATCAAAAACATTTTTGTTCATGAATGGGTATTATATTTTTTGTTTGGGGGATCAAAATTGCCAACATAACATTGCATGTAAACTCCTGCTTTTTCTTTCTTGATATATCACATTTTTTTCCTTTTAGATGTTGTCTAAATTTTATGCTGTTATAGGTTTCTATTTCATCTATTGATATAAATTATTCAAAATTTGATTTTGAAATATATTTTAAAATTGACAGAACACTAAACCAGCTCTGATGGAAAAATAAAAATCATTAAAAAATAAAATAAGAAATGAACAGGCATAAAAAAAAGAGAAAGTCACATGACACTTGGTTCCCAGGACTTGAAAAAAATGAAAATTACATTTTAAGAAGGAAATACCTATTGTATCTCCGTTAAAGTCCCCACGTAGTTTTATTGTTTCTTAAAAGGATTACATTCACAGTATAATGGTCTTGTTATATAATTTTTTAAAATAAATACACTGATTAGATCAATTTCAAAATTTAAACCAGTCGGAACATTCAGATTCTAATTAGGCGTCAGGTTACTCTGTGTTTATGCACAGGAGTGTGGGTATTTATATGTAACGGGATATCATATACATATATCTATAAATATCTATAACACAGCTATTTATGATCTGATAATCATACCAGCAAATATAGATACTGGACTAGACTTAGCTAATCATTTTATCCATTTCCTTTGTATGCCAATTTACTGTATGATGCCAATTGGACTTAATATAATATAAATCTCATATAGATGTGCTAATAAATAATGTACATAATATAAAAGTCCTTATTTAATTTATGAACTGAGCAGAAATTTAACGGTTGTCAATGGGCTATTTTTAAATGGTCCCCCAATATTAAGTAATTAATTTATTATGTATGCTAAGATTCATAAAGCATTGGTATTCAACTCATAAATGTTCATTAAATGCCCAGTTTTTCGCCTATACCTATATTAATCTTTGGAAACATAATAGAGATGAAGGAAAATCAGAACGCATTAAAACAAAACTTTTTATAAGTTAAAATCAATTGCATATGTTAGAGGATATTGGATATTTCAAAGTAGTATTTACACAAGAGGAAAGAAAAAAAAATTAGAGACTAAAGATTAAGTAGAAGATGAAAATAACACAGTTTTATCTTAGGCATGCAATGATAGGTAATGGAAGTATACACTGGATTGTTTAATACTTCGTTAACTGTTGTACCAGGAAACGTAATATGTATAATAGATCTGAAAGTCTTTAAAACAATATCTATGGTTGCTGGTATGATTATCAGATCATAAATAGCTGTGTTATAGATATTTATAGATATATGTATATGATATCCCGTTACATATAAATACCCACACTCCTGTGCATAAACACAGAGTAACCTGACGCCTAATTAGAATCTGAATGTTCCGACTGGTTTAAATTTTGAAATTGATCTAATCAGTGTATTTATTTTAAAAAATTATATAACAAGACCATTATACTGTGAATGTAATCCTTTTAAGAAACAATAAAACTACGTGGGGACTTTAACGGAGATACAATAGGTATTTCCTTCTTAAAATGTAATTTTCATTTTTTTCAAGTCCTGGGAACCAAGTGTCATGTGACTTTCTCTTTTTTTTATGCCTGTTCATTTCTTATTTTATTTTTTAATGATTTTTATTTTTCCATCAGAGCTGGTTTACAGTGTTCTGTCAATGTTCTACTGTACAGCAAAATAACATACATGCATTCTTTTTCTCACATTATCATGCTCCATCATAAGTAGGATTTTTTTTAAATATAGATTTTTGAAATTCTCTGGGTTAGCAACTAATTGCCAGCAGTGATCATGCCCCAGAGACCTCCTGAGTAGCCCTGTTCCCTCTATGCAGCTTATGCTTTTTTTTCTCAAAAGAATGAAAATGTTCAGCCCTTTTGTCACATCTTCTAATGACTACACAGTTCCATATATTTAACTGGGGAGTCACTGACAGCGGGTGTGTCTTTGATGAGAACTCAAAGCAAGGAAGACTTCTGGATGGCTTTCAGAAAGTCTGTCTTAGATATTCCAGATTCTGCCACTGACCTGTTTTCCAACCCAGGTAAGCTACTTACACATCTGAGGTGGAACAGTTAGAAATTAAGAAAAATCACCATACTTATGTAAATTTGACAGTTATGAGATATTCTTGGCCTCTAAGGGAAAACAGGCAAATATATGGAGAATGATATATTTTAATATAATGAGATTATCATTGTGCTCTTTTCAACCTCAACAATTCCGTGTTGTAAATTATGTAGAGACTGTATGTTAAAACATTCCTACATTTAGATGTATAACTGATTTGTTTCAATGCTTTTTGGCAGATATTTTACTGTATGCTATTTTTTTATCTTGTTATAGTAGTACATTTTAAAACTCCCTCATATTAAAAGGGGTACAGGATTAAATAGTGCATTGTTTAGTATAATTTAAAATAAACCCTAGAGTTTAATGATTTCATGTCTTTAGACACTCTACATGTAATAATATGAAACAAATCATCCTTAAGAAATGTACAGATTGCATAATAAAAATTAAAATCTACATAGAAATATATTTATTAGGTATAACTAGTGCCATCACAAAAAGTTTCCAACGTCATAATCTGATAAAAATAAAACAGAACTTTGAACCATAATCAATAATGAGGCTGCACAGAAGAAAGAGATTTATTTGGGGTCTGAAGAATTGCATTTCAGGAGCCACATATCTGAGCAAAACTGAGTGTGCTGAAGAAAAGAAAGAGCTGGGGTTAATAAAGGTAAAAGCCAGGAAGCTGTATTCTGACAAAAGAAATATTTGTCCTTCAGGGTTAGGTTGTCATGGTTGTTTTAGGTTAAGGGTCGGATAAGTATCTTGAGTTTCTGACAGATGTTCTGGAAGCCTTTATTAGAATAATAAGTATTCAAAAGATCAGATCCCATTGAGGCCGAGATGTGCTTATGTCTAACTTCCTCAATTGTCTCCCAGCTCCATTTTGGATAAATCTTTTAGCAATGCTAACTCCATTTTTATGTTCCTTTGACAAAAGAGAAAAGAAGAAGAAGAAGGAAGAAAGAAAAAGAGAAAGAGTTCTCCTAACACATTGGTTAATTTTGGGCCATATCAGTGACAATAGAATATGTGGCCCCCAACCATGATTATAGCTGATCTCTTGGCAAACAAATGCAGCAAAATTGTCATTTGACTCAGTGAGCTGAAAAATGAATCTTTAATAAAATATTCTGATGATATAGTAATCAATTAGAAATAAAATTTAGATATGTTTCATATTTAAAAATTAAGTTGATTAAAGATTTAGATCTAAATATCTTTTTAGATATAAATATTTAAAACAGCATGGCAATTGTATATGAAAAATTTTACATAAACTATAAACAAATAAAACTTTAAAGTATTATGGAAAGTAAAATAGGATTTGGAAAAAAAAATAGGTTTCCTGTTCTGGAGCAGTGGTTATGAATCTGACTTCTGTGGGACTCAATACCTGGCCTAGAAAATTCTATATGCTGTGAATATGGCCATAAAAAAACAAAAACAAAAACAAAACTCTGAGAAAGATATAAACTATATTAAAATATTTAAAATTGTAGAATTTATGTGGACATATATCAAAAGCTAAAAGTAAGGTGTATTAATCTTTGGCATATTTAGTAGAAAAAGGTAAATATATCAAGTTAAAATTTCATAAACATTTTGGTGAAGAATTATCAGGAACAAATGAACATATGATAACAAAAACACAAGTTCAATCCGCAACAGAGACCCACTCTTTTGCTTGCTAAATGTCAGGTTGGGAAAAAGGATGATTATTACTGATCATGATGGAAAGAGAGAGTCTCATACTGATTGAAGTAAGTCAGAAAGAGAAAGAAAATTACCATATGATATCACTTATATCTGGAATCTAATATATGGCACAAATGAAACTTTCCACAGAAAAGAAATTCATGGACTTGGAGAACAGATTTGTGTTTGCCAAGGTGAAGGGGGAGGGGGAAGGAGTGGGATGAACTGGGAATTTGGGGTTCATAGATACAAACTATTGCCTTTGGAATGGATAAGTAATGAAATCCTGATGTATAGCATTGGAAACTATATCTAGTTACTTACAATGGAGCATGATAATATGATAAAAAAGAATGTATAGATGTTTGTGTGACTGGGTCACTTTGCTTTACAGTAGAAAATTGACAGAACACTGGAAACCAGATATAATGGAAAAAACAAAAATTATAAAAAATAAATAAGATAAAATTAAGAAAAAAGAGTAAATTACCAAGACTGCTTTCTGTGGTAGATCAGGGAAAATCATGTAAAGGAACCTGAATATGAAAGAGTCAATTTTTCCTTAATAAAAATATATTCTTAGGCAGGATAAAGAATATTTTCTTAGCCACTTCGGTGTTTTTTTAGGTTACCAAAAAATTCAAAAGAATTTGCATTTAAAATAATAGAATATTTTATATAAAATCAGTTACTAAAATAAAATACTATGGAGTAGAGATTTAAATTATACTTAAAGGGGTTACATTTCTAAAATAGTTAAAGCCATGAGGTTATATAAACAATTATAATAACATAGGTAAATATAGAGATATACATATTTTAATTATATTCTGTAGGTATATATTTTATATACTATGTCAATATATCTATGCAAATCATTTACTGAAATATATATTTAAAAGAAGAAAACAAACTTTTACAGAATTTTCTTTTGTTTGATGGATTAGAAGGGACTTTATTTCTTTTTTGTTTCATAAAATATGTTAAATTATCTATAGTGCTCATAACATGAAATATATGCATTCAATTTCTTTGAAATATTTTAAAGTAAAAAAATCTTTAAAAGTAATTCAAGGAAATTTTAGTAAAAAAATACCATTTATCTAAATCTATTTTTATTTAAAGACAAACGAGCCCATAGTATCATTTTAAACAAATTCCAAATGAACTAGAACATTCTTGTCTAAATGCTAATTATGATGCATCTGAGCCAAGTAAAGGTAAGTACATGAAATAAAACTATGAATAGTAAGAGAACTGAGGAAGTGATACAGTCTGATGTAACGTAGATACTCTACACTTCACTCAGGAATCCCTGGAGAGAAAAAAATGGGGTCAGTTCAGGATAAAATCATGAGAGTTTAGCATAGAGAAGCTGAGTTCAGCGGACATATCTGACCACATCCAACACACCTGGTTCTCATATTTCCTCAGCCAGTTGGACCTCTTGTAGTGGACACAGTTCCTTAGCACTAGACTGCTTACTTGTCCTGTTTCCCCTGAATAAAAAGATGCTCTTCCGTTCTTGCATCCTCCATTTTTATCCTCAACCATAATACCCCAATTTTTAAAGTATTTTTTTATTAATTATCTTTAAAACAGTTGAATACTTATGATTTACTTGCTTGTTTTTTCACTTTCTATCCCTTTATCCTATGGTATTTCTTGTAAATCAGGGATTTTACCTCTTTGTTTCAGAGTATATTCCCATGTTATAACACAGCTCCTGGCATATGCAAAGTTTTAATAAATACACATAAAATTGTTACCAAATAGAAGGGGACCACTGTAATTTTCCTCAGATTTCTGCATTGTTTGGCCACCAAAAATTTAATATTTATAATCTAGATATCAGTTTTATATACCTAACAGCATTTTTTGTTCCCAATGCCACTCATTCTTGTTATCCTCTGAATAGTTCTAAAGTTTCTAGATAATGGAATATTAATATTCGAGGACAGCTATTCCCAAATATAATGCCCTAGGTTACTATTGTTTAGCGAATGCCTCTGCATCATCTTTCATTTTTTTTCTGCCCATGATTTAAAGCTTTAAAATATATATTTTTATAATTTTATCACTTTGATTTTTCTATTGTTAAATTCTAGCTCTATATAAACACTGTTATGTCCAAGAGGCTATTGAGGAGAACAATAGTGAACATTTATGAAGCAAGAATCAGAGAATACTTTTTGTTTTGTTTTTGTTTTTTGGCCATGCCCATAACATTTGGAAGTTCCTCGGCTAGGGATTAAACCTGAGCCGCAGCAGTGACTCAGGCTACAGCAGTGATAATGCCAGATTCTTAGCCACTAGGAATTCCCAGAGAATATTTTTAATATTTTCATTTCACTACTTCTATAATGCTTAACATTTTGTTGTACAGGCGCTATTGTAAAATTATTCACATAATTTGGGCCTTATTCACCTGTAGGGTTTATTATAGCCATTTCTTATGTAAGAATATTAGCTCATATTTTTATTTATTTAAATAAATTTAAACATATTTGGAAAATAATATCCAACCAAGTTTTGCCTCATTTAAAACTGGTGTTTCAAATACCAATATTCTCTTCTTCAGACACTAGAAAATTATTTATGGCCAAGGCCTTACACTTTCAAATCTACAATGGGAACTGAAAAGCCCTGTTACCGGGGAATAAATCTCCATTTCACACCTTCCTATTAACCACACCAAACAATATGAATGTTACCTTGATAAAGTAGAGAACCACGTATTTCAAAGTTAAAACTTTGTATTCAACACTTTATTTTAATTAATTTTATTAATAATTAATTTATTTATTGGTCTATTTGAATTTTTAGGGCCATAGTCATGGCATATGGAGGTTTCCAGGCTAGGGGTCCAATAGGACCTGTAGCCACTGGCCTATGCCACAGCCACAGCAACACAGGATCTGAGCTGCATCTGTGGCCAACATCACAGATCAAGGCAATACTGGATCCTTAACCCACTGAGTGAGGCCAGGGATTGAAGGTGTATTCTCATGGATGTTAGTTGGGTTCACTAACCACTGAGTCTTGATGGGAACTCCTCAACATTTTATTTTAAATAATTTAGACAGCTACTGCATAAACTCACATTCTTATGGAAGAGAGATTTTATCCTATTGGTAAGGAAAGGAAAAGCACCCATATGTCCCGTTTCCTAAGACCCTTTGGAAAACTAATTCTTTCCATCTCTAGATAAATTGAAGTAAAGTTTTTCTTAAACTCATTCACTAAATCTTACTTACAATTATGTCTAAAATCCAATGCCAAAAGCAACAGAATGCATCAACAAGAGCTTCCCAGTGGGATTTATACTTCTTGGCTACTCTGAATTCCCTCAGCTAGAAATGGCTCTTTTCTGGATTGTGATCATCATGTACACCATGATCGTTCTCTCCAACTTGACTATCATCTTGCTCTCTTGTGTGGACCCTCGACTCTGCACCCCCATGTACTTCTTTCTTAGCCATCTTTCCTTCTTGGATCTCTGCTTCACCACAATTGTTGTACCCCAAATGTTGTTCAACTTGTGGGGGCCAGATAAGAGCATCACCTATACTGGCTGTGTCATCCAACTGGGCATGTCACTCTGTGTTGGTGCCACTCAAGGTGTCATGCTGGTGGTGATGGCTCTTGACCGCTATGTTGCTATCTGCCAGCCCCTGCGCTATCCTATCATCATGCATCCTCAGTTCTGTTGGAAGCTGGTGCTTCTGTCCTGGCTGTCTGGCCTGATAGAATCTGCTACCCAAACTCCTACCACATTCAGGCTGCCCTTTTGTGCAAACCACTGTCTGGATGACTTTCTATGCCAGGTCCCATCCCTCATACGGCTGACTTGTGGAGACACTGCCATTACTGAGTGGCAGATGACAGTCTCTGCTATTCTCTTTACCATCATGCCCATGGGAATGATCCTGACTTCTTATGGATACATAGCCCAAGCTTTGGGTAAC
The DNA here is from genome assembly GCF_016906955.1 of Phacochoerus africanus. NCBI lineage: Eukaryota > Metazoa > Chordata > Mammalia > Artiodactyla > Suidae > Phacochoerus > Phacochoerus africanus. The sequence continues at coordinate 55,828,385 of NC_062547.1, read as the reverse complement.
ATCCACTCTGAAGAGGGAAGGAAGAAAGCCATTGCCACCTGTTCCTCCCATCTTACTGTGGTCTTCATGTTTTATGGGGCAGTGGCCATGGTTTACACAGACCCTAAGAACCAGTTTGCTTCAAAATGTGGCAAGTTGGTCACCTTCTTCTTCACTGTGGTCACACCATTGTTGAACCCTCTCATCTATACCCTGAGGAACAAAGATGTGAGAAGTGCCTTGCAAAGACTGCTGAGGAAGGGATTCAGCATAAGAAAACAAAGTAAACTGATTTTTTGAACCAGAATGTAAATGCAAATAATGATATCCACCCACTGTCTGTAAGAGAGTCTTTGGATTAGCATTAAAACTGGGAGGGTTTAAGTAACATAGAATTTTATGAATTATTATTTATGCCTATTGTTTTACAAGTCACTTTTTTAAAAAATCTGTATAAATCAATGTTTTGTCTATGTATTAAATGTTCAAAATAGATTTTTCTAGGGAGGTACACTATTTGAGAAATTGTTTTGAAGAATTTATATTTCTTAAAAAATTTAGACAGCATGAACTGAACATTTTAAAATTAGAAAAGTAGTGACTTGTGATTTATATTTTATGTGTTTTAAAATTAAAAACATAAAAGAACTATATGTCACAAATTTTTCTAGACATGTTTAAAATGATGAAGGGAAATGTTGCTAGAGTTTTCCTATGTCCTTTCTAGCCATGCAGCCTGTTTTCTTTAATTTGACTATGAGAATGATATCTTGGGTGTAAAGAAGTGTTGCATGCATATATTGTACTATATTTACTTTTTATGTGGAATTTTGTAAGATGAACTCAGAACAGTGAGGTGCCTATGATGTGTTTAAATACACACAATGTGGAGGTATACTTAACCTATGGGACACACCTTTAAATTTAACCCATACATAATTTATTCTTTTTTAACTTTTTTTTCTTTCTGGCTGTGCCCATAGCATGTGGAAGTTCCTGGGCCAGGGACTGAACCCATGCAATGGCAAAGACCTAAGCCACTGCTATGATAACACCAGATCCTTAACATACTGAACCACAAGAGAACTCTCTTCAATTTATTATCTATGTACAAATTAAATTACAAATTTATGTAAATTATAGTTCTCCTAAATATGTAGACAAATCTATTCTTCAACCTACAAACAAAAAATGAGGCTATTTTAAAATAAAAATAATACTTAAAAATTGTTTCTCCTGTGTTTTCATTCCTGTAAATTTTTACAAATGCAACTCAGCCAAAATACAAGTGGATTTTCACAAAAAGAACTCAGGTATTAAATGGTGCTCCCAGCAATTTTTAGCACCGTTAAATTGAATTGGAAATTTTGATTGAGGCCTATTGAATATTTCATGGGTCTTGTGCTATTATGTAATACCATGTAATTACAGGAAATCGTGAGACAGACAGGAATGCCCTGATTTATCACAGTATTTGTAGTGCTTGCTAGATGTCATTAGTCAGTCAGGTGGAACAGAACAGAGTATTGGTAAATAGTCGTATACATATCACACACAGAAAAGAGACGTAGCTGAAAATGATGAGGATGGAAGAGAAGGTTTTATGTATTTGTGATGTGAAAATTTTTTTTTCAAAATATGGGTAAGGAAATGGTGGGTATTTTTCTTTTGTTGTTGTTGCTGTTAAAGCCTAAGAATACTTAACAGATGAAATAATTGTGGGACTATGGGAAACATTACTTTTTGCACTCTTAGCTGACAGGATGAAGTGGTTGCTCTGTATTTATTTATTTTTGTTTTTCCCCTTATTATTTTTCTTATTTATTTATCTTTTAATTCTCCTACCATCCAAATCAACTCCTTTTTAAAAATAAGTTCTGGTGTTTAGTCATCTTCTTTCCATTTTAAAATATGTTCATCTTCAATAACTGGACATGTCCTGTTAGTCTTGTAAGTTGTGTAAAATGATGCTTTGCAGTGCATTTTATATTAATAAGCAGCAGGAGCAGATTATGGGTCAGAAATTTTCAACAGATAAAGTTTGATTATTATTGCTTTTTAGACATAAGCCCAGTGAGTAATATGTTTCAAGTAGCCCTGTTCAAACTGACACTGAATTTTTCTTACTGTAAAGCTCAAACATTTGGAAAAAAAAAACTCAATAGGGCAAAGAAAAAAGATAACCCTGCTGCAATGTAAACTGGGAAATTCCACCAAAAAAAAAAAACAATAGAGAACACAGATTTTCAAGCATTCAAAAATATTGTTCAAGGTAGATAACTTTCTGGGTCGTAAAACAAACATTTCTAAAGTGCTGAAGTCATATAGACTGCATTATCATCAATAATGAAATAAAACTCAAGATGAATACTAATTCCTTTTCAGGAAAATCTCTAAACACATGGAAATGTAAAAATATAAATTTAAGCAACCCAGGTTAAAGAAGAATTTCAAAGAAAATTCCTAGAATAAAATTATTATTCCTAAATTCTATATAAAGCTAAACTATTATTCAAGTGAAAGAAAAATATATTTTGAGAAAAAGACAGTTTGAGATTATGTTTTTGGACATAATTTTTTCCCACTGAATGAAGGACTGTTAAATCCAGGCATAAATTCACAAGGATCCAGAGACTGGGCCAGAAGACCACAGCAATAATATTTTGGAAGCTGAAAAGTAAAAGAATAACCAGTATTGAACTTATTAGACTTTAAAAAGCAGATAATTAAACTACAAATGAGAAGATATAAGAAGCAAAATAAATGATGCCCTGAGAAGCCCCCAAGCAGCTTGAAGTTGGAATAACAATGCATTTATTTTTCCCTTTTTAATTTTTATTTTTTATTATTTATTTATATATATATTTTTTTTTCTACTGTACAGCATGATGACCCAGTTACACATACATGTATACATTATTTTTTCTCACATTACGTGTTCCATCATAATTGATTAGACAGAGTTCCCAGTGCTACAAAGCAGGATCCCATTGCTAATCCATCCCGAAGACAATATTCCATATCTATGTACCCCAAGCTTCCACTCCCTCCCACTCCCTCCCCTTTCCCCTTGGCAACCACTAGTCTCTTCTCCATGTCATGACTTTCTTTTCTGTGGCAAGGATCCTTTGTGCCATATATTAGATTCCAGATATAAGGGATATCATATGGTATTTGTCTTTCTCTTTCCGACTTACTTCACTCAGGATGAGAGTCTCTACTTCCATCCATGTTGCTGCAAATGGCATTATTTTGTTTTTTTTTTTTATGGCCGAGAAGTATTCCATTGTGTATATATACCATGTCTTCCTGATCCAATCAACTATCAGTGGACATTTGGGTTGATTCCATGCTTTGGCTATTGTGAATAGTGCTGCAATGAAAATGCAGGTGCATGTGTCTTTTTAAAGTAGAGTTTTGTCTGGATATATGTCCAAGAGTGTTTTTGAAAAACAAAAGAAAACAAAAAGACAACTCACATAATGGAAAAAAATAGTTTCAAATGATGAAATTGACAAAGGTTTAATCTCTAAAATATACAAACAACTTATACGACTCAACAGAAAAAAAGCCAACAACCCATTTGAATAATGGGCAAAAGACCTGAATAGACTGTTATCCAAGGAAGATATACAGATGGCCAACAAGCACTTGAAACAATGCTCAATATCCCTGATTTTTGGAGAAATGAAAATCAAAACTACCATGAGATACCACCTCACACCAGTCAGAATGGCCATCATTAATAAGTCCACAAATAACAAATGCTGGAGGGGTGTGGAGAAAAAGGAACACTCCTACACTGTTGATGGGAATGTAAGCGGGTACAACCACTGTGGAGAACAGTATGGAGGTACCTTAGAAAACTATACACAGAACTATCATATGACCCTTTTTTAAAGTTGTATTGAAATATAGTTGATTTAGAAGGTTGTGATAAGTTCTGCTGTACAACAAAATGATTCAGTTGTACAGACACACACATCAATTCTCTTTTAGATTATTTTCCCACAGAGATTATAACAGAATATTAGATGGGGATTTCTGTGCTATACAGCAGATCCTCATTGGCCAATCATTCCGTATACCTCAGTGTGCAAAACCAGGCATTTGTGTACACAATATTTGATTCTAAAACAGGGGGTTTGGCTGAAAAATCTGTGTTTAAGGCTATTAAGCCCTAGATATTCACACCTACTCTGTTTAGCTGGACTTCCCTTAAGTGGCACAGCACTAGTCGTTTAGTTTATGGATATGTTGATCATAAGGGACTCTAGATTTGGGAAAAAGTAGGCAGAATATAAGTGAATGAGTGAAATGTCTACCAAATGAATTGTGAAATATTCCAGCTCTTTTTTTTTTTTTTTTTGCTGTCAGAAATTTGGTAGCCAGTTATGTCCTCAAACACCTGTTAGAGCATTTTCGTAGGTAATGAGTCCAAGGAAGATGCCCAAATATAGAGTTTCCCAAATGAACAGATTATTTTTACCAGAGGTCAGTAAAACTTACAGTTATTAAGATTTGCTCTTGTCCAAAGTCCTTCCTAACAACAGAATGTCAGGGATCAACCAACTTATAAGTTGTCTAAAAGAAAATACGGATAGCAAACAGAGGGGAAAAAATAAAGAGGGAACAAAAGTGTTATTTCAAGGGGAACTATGATGTATTTATTCTGAGAGACAAAAACATAAGAATAGATAGTAAACCAGAACAGGATGTGAACAAAAGAGCACTAGAATTTTTAAAAATATTTTTAGTTAGCTTAACATGTCTATTAAATTAATTAATTATTTTTTATTTATTTTTTGTTTTCAAAGGCACACCTGCGGGATATGGAGGTTCCCAGGCTAGGGTCTAATCAGAGCTGTTGCTGCTGGTCTATGTCAGAGCCATAGCAATGCCAGATCTGAGCCTTGTCTGTGACCTATGCCACAGCTCACAGCAATGCCAGATCATTAACCCACTGAGCAAGTCTAGGGATTGAACCTGCAACCTCATGGTTCCTATCAGATTCATTTCTGCTGCACCACAACAGGAACTCCAACATGTTTAATCGTATTGATTTTTTTAACTTTGTTGAGGAATAACTGACAAATATAACTGCAACCACATTTCTTAGGTGGAACTTGAACCCATGTTCCCTGACTTATTAGGAAACTCACATCCACTAAAACCTCTCACTAAGTGTCAGGACTTACTGAAGTTTGCTTATTTTGTTGTGGTGGAGAAATAATTCAGTGAGGGGAAAAGTGGCAAGCAGGGTGAGTTTATCAGCATTGTATGCTCATGAGAAATACAAATGGGCAGGCAAGAGGGTTCTAACCTGAGGACTGAGAGGACTCTGTTTTTATAAACAAAAGAAAAGTAAGGGGGTAGAGAAGACCACTACCATTCTCATTCTTTGGCAGACATCAAGAATCCTTGATGGGGAGTTCCTGTCGTGGGGCAGTGGTTAACGAATCCGACTAGGAACCATGAGGTTGCGGGTTCGGTCCCTGGCCTTGCTCAGTGGGTTAAAGGATCCGGTGTTGCCGTGAGCTATGGTGTAGGTTACAGACGCAGCTCGGATCCCGCGTTGCTGTGGCTCTGGCATTGGCCGGTGGCTACACCTCCGATTAGACCCCTAGCCTGGGAACCTCCATATGCCATGGGAGTGGCCCTAGAAAAAGCAAAATAAATAAATTAATAAATAAATAAATAAAAATCCTTGATGGGATTCTCCTATTTCCTCCTTTGACCCTAGATGTTTTAACCAGCACTGTCATGGCACTATTTAAATCATGTGTGTATTAGCAAAAGTGTGGCAACTTATACTAAAGTATGGTAGCTCATCTCAGGTTTTGCTATAATGCCCACTTTCATCTAGATTCTTTCACCTTTCACCTACTTTTCCGTCCTGGCTACATGTACAAGGACTATTTACTTCCTGACTTCATGTAACAAGATTCAGACCACATACCTATTGTCTTATGTTTTAACTAGAAGGACTTGAGTATTAAGTGTGCCTGATTCTTAGAGCCACTTGATTTTCCTTCAAGGTATTGTAAATTATTTCTAGGTTACTGGATTCTTATTTTGAGTAGTCATTACCTTACAACAGTCTCCTAATCTCACTTAAAATTCTGTCTTTAAGGAATTAAAAAAAAAAAACTATTTCATTATCCTACTCTATCTCTGTCATAACTGTAAATATTTGAAGTGTACAATGTCATAATGCATGATACCTATTCATTGTGGAAGCATTTCTGAGTTCAAGGTAATGAATGCATCCCTCAGCTCATACCTGTATTTCCTTTGTGTATATGTACTGAGACTTAAGATCTACTGTCAGCAGCTCCCAAGTATATAGTGTGATATTATTACTCTTACTATGCAATGTATTAGATCCTCATATTGCCTTAAAACTGAAAACTTGATCATTTTAAGAGTCATTACCACATTTTCCATTATCTCCAGCCCATTTTCATTATATTATTATATATGTAATACAATAACATTAATATATATTAGTTATATAATTTTGTTCTATTATATTATGTTATATTATAAATGCATATCACATTTTCTTTATACATCTGTCAAAGGACATGTAGGTTGTTCCCAAATCTTGGCTATTGTAATTCATGCTGTAAAAAACATGTGTCATGATATTACTTTGGGTCACTGACTTTATTTCTTTTGTATAGATACCTAGACATGGGATATCTGTATCCTATGGTATTTCAGTTTTTAAGTGTTTTGGAAAAAAAAGTATTATTTTCTATAATGGATGCACCAATTTACACTCCCAACAACAGCGTACAGGATTAAATTTTTCTACCCACTTTCATTCCACCTACTTGTTGTCATTGGTCTTTTTGCTAATAGCCTACCAACAGGAGTATTTGCACTTAATTGACTATCAGTGGTATTCAGAACATTTTCATATACTCATTGGACATTTTTATGTCTTCCTTGGAAAAGAGCCTATACTGATTCCTGGCTCTCTCTCTCTTTTTTTTTTTTTTTTGAATTCACCTATGGCATATGGAATTTTCCCAGTCTAGGTGTCAAATCAGAGATGCAGCTGCCAGCCACAGACACAGCCATGCAGGATCCAAGCCATGTCCCAGACCTACACCACAACTCACAGCAACACCGGATTATTAACCCATTGAGTGAGCCCAGGGATCCAACCTGCAGCGTCATGGATACTAATTGGATTCTCAACCCACAGAGCCACAACGGGAATTCCTCTCTGCTCATTAGATAATTTTTTCATTTTGTTCTTCATCTGTATATATGTTATTCCTGTATTTTGGATATTAGCCTATTATCAAATGTATTGTTTGCAAATATATTTTACCATTGAGCAGATTTTCAAGTATTTTTTAAATCTTTTTTATTGTTTTCTTTGCTGTACAGAAGCTATTTAGCTTTACGAAGTTTTACTTGGTTATGCTGGCTTTTGCTTTTGTTTATTACCCTATAAATCATTGCCTAGAACCATGTCAAGAATATATTTTCTGGTTTGTTTCCTTCTAGGTATTTTTATATTTTCACATCTTACATTTAAGTCTATCATGCATTTCCAGTTGTTTTTTGGGAGTGGTGTAATCGGAGGGTATTCAGTCTTCCCAACACCATTCATTGAAGAGCTTATGCTTTCCTTATTGTGTGTTCTTTTAAAAGAAATTAGTTGCACACACATGTATGCATTTATATCTGGGCTTTCTATTCCATTTCACTGGAATATGTGCCTGTTTTTATGCTAGTACCAGATTGTCTTGAAAAGTATATGTATACTCTTTGTTTTGGATCAATTTGTTTTGTATACACCTGTTATGTACATTTTATCTAAAGTGTACATTATGATTATTACTTCCTTATTGACTTTCGCTCTGCATTATCTCTCCATTGTTGAAAATGAAATGATATAATACTGTACTATTATATTTTGCTGTCTATTTTTTTCCTTCAGATATGTTCATTTGTATACAATTTTATATATTTTTGATGGATTGACCCTTTTAGCATTACATAATGACTTCCTTTGCCACTTGTTACTTTTTCTTTGTCTATTGTCTTTTTAGGGCCACACCCATGGCATACTCATGGTTACTTGTCAGGTTCGTTAACCACTGAGCCACGATGGGAACTCTGCCACTTGTTACATCTTTTGACTTAAAGTCATGTTTCCTATGAAATAACACAAGATATTTTTGCTCTTTTCCCATTTGCATTGTATATCTTTATCCATCACTTCACTTTTTCCTTTAAACTTTACGTGAATCCTTTGAAGCAGTCTGTACTTGAATCCTTTTTTTTCTTTACTAAGCAACTTTTTTTTCTTATTAAAGATTTTTTTTAATTGAGATATAGTTGAATTACAATATTACACTAGTTTTTGGTGTACACATTTTTAATGTTGGAGAATCTAAATCATTTGCATTTAGAACAATCATTGGTAGTTAAGCCCTCACTATCATCATTTAATTAATTTTTTTCTGATTGCATTGTATTTTATTTCCTTTTGCTCACTTTTGTTGTCTTTCTTTGTGAATAGATGATTTTTATTTAGTGTCATACATAGATTCTATAATTTTAATTATGTGGTTATCTATTATAAACTTGTTTTATAATTACCATTAGGCTTTCATAATATATCTCATAGTAATAACAGTTTATTTTTAGCTAATCACAACTTATCTTCAATTACATAAAACTTAAGACATATTTTCTTTTTCCTCTCATAATTTATGTTGTAATCTCAATTTAAATCTCTTTATGTTGTGTATCTATTAATATAATTGAGTTGTCATAACTATTCCAAACACTTTTTTTTTCCCACTGTATAGCAAGGAGGTCAGGTTATCCTTACATGTATACATTACAATTACATTTTTTCCCCCACCCTTTCTTCTGTTGCAACATGAGTATCTAGACAAAGTTCTCAATGCTATTCAGCAGGATCTCCTTGAAAATCTATTCTAAGTTGTGTCTGATAAGCCCAAGCTCCTGATCCCTCCCACTCCCTCCCCCTCCCCTTCCCATCAGGAAGCCACAAGTCTCTTCTCCAAGTCCATGATTTTCTTTTCTGAGGAGATGTTCATTTGTGCTGGATATTAGATTCCAGTTATAAGTGATATCATATGGTATTTGTCTTTGTCTTTCTGGCTCATTTCACTCAGGATGAGATTCTCTAGTTCCATCCATGTTGCTGCAAATGGCATTATGTCATTCTTTTTTATGGCTGAGGAGTATTTCATTGTGTACATATAGCACATCTTCCGAATCCAATCATCTGTCGATGGACATTTGGGTTGTTTCCATGTCCTGGCTATTGTGAATAGTGCTTCAATGAACATGCGGGTGCACGTGTCTCTTTTAAGTAGAGTTTTGTCCGGATAGATGCCCAAGAGTGGGATTGTGGGGTCATAGGGAAGTTCTATGTATAGATGTCTAAGGTATCTCCAAACTGTTCTCCATAGTGGCTGTACCAGTTTACATTCCCACCAGCAGTGCCGGAGGGTTCCCTTTTCTCCACAGCCCCTCCAGCACTTGTTATTTGTGGATTTATGAATGATGGCCATTCTGACTGGTGTGAGGTGGTATCTCATGGTAGTTTTGATTTGCATTTCTCTTATAATCAGTGATGTTGAGCATTTTTTCATGTGTTTGTTGGCCATCTGTATATCTTCCCTGGAGAACAGTCTATTCAGGTCTTTTGCCCATTTTTCCATTGATTGATTGGCCTTTTTGCTGCTGGGTTGTATAAGTTATTTATATATTCTAGAGATTAAGCCCTTGTCGGTTGCATCATTTGAAACTATTTTCTCCCATTCTGTACGTTGTCTTTTTGGTTTCTTTTGGGTTTCCTTTGCTGTGCAAAAGCTTTTCAGTTTGATGAGGTCCCATGGGCTTATTTTTGCTTTCATTTCTGTTGCGTTGGGAGACCGACCTGAGAAAATATTCATGAGGTTGATGTCAGAGAGTGTTTTGCCTATGTTCTCTTCTAGGAGTTTGATGGTGTCCTGTCGTATATTTAAGTCTTTCAGCCATTTAGAGTGTATTTTTGTGCATGGTGTGAGGGTGTGTTCTAGTTTCATTGCTCTGCATGCAGCTGTCCAGGTTTCCCAGCAATGCTTGCTGAATAGTCTTTCTTTTTCCCATTTGATGTTCTTGCCTCCCTTGTCAAAGATGAATTGACCCTAGGTGTCCGGGTTTATGTCTGGGTTCTCTATTCTGTTCCATTGGTCGGTCTGTCTGTTTTGATACCAGTACCACACTGTTTTGATGACTGTGGTTTTGTAATATTTCTTGAAGTCTGGGAGAGTGATGCCTCCTGCTTGGTTTTTGTTTCTCAGGATTGCTTTGGTGATTCTGGGTCTTTTGTGGTTCCATATAAATGTTTGGATTGTTTGTTCTACTTCTGTGAAAACTGTCCTGGGTAAATTGATAGGGATTGCATTGAATCTGTAGATTGCTTTGGGTATTATGGCCATTTTTACAATATTGATTTTTCCAATCCAGGAACATGGAATATCTTTCCATTTCTTTACATTTTCTTTGATTTCTTTGATTAAGGTTTTATAGTTCTCGGCATATAGGTCCTTTACCTCTTTGGTCAGGTGTATTCCGAGGTATTTGATTTTTCGAGGTGCAATTTTAAAAGGTATCGTATTTTTGTACTCCTTTTCTAATATTTCATTGCTGGTATACAGAAATGCAACTGACTTCTGAATGCTAATCTTATAGCCTGCTACTTTGCTGAATTTATGAATCAGTTCAAGGAGTTTTGGGGTTGAGTCCTTAGGGTTTTCTATGTATAGTATCATGTCATCTGCATACAGTGACAGTTTGATCTCTTCTCTTCCTATATGGATGCCTTTGATTTCTTTTGTTTGTCTAATTGCTGTGGCTAGGACTTCCAAAACGATGTGGAAGAGCAGTGGTGAGAGTGGGCATCCCTGTCTTGTTCCAGATTGGAGTGAGAAGGCTTTCAGTTTTTCCCCATTGAGGATTATATTTGCAGTGGGTTTCTCATCAATGGCTTTGATTATATTCAGGAATGTTCCCTCTATGCCCACTTTGGCAAGGGTCTTGATCATGAATGGATGTTGGACTTTGTCAGATGCTTTTTCTGCATCTATTGAGATGATCATATGATTTTTGACTTTTTTTTTTTGTTAATATGGTGTATGATGCTGATTGATTTGCGAATGTTGAACTATCCTTGTGAACCTGGGATGAACCCCACCTGGTCATGGTGTATAATTTTTTTGATATGTTGTTGGATTCGGTTTGCTAAGGTTTTGTTGAGAATTTTTGCATCTATATTCATCAATGATATTGGGCGATAGTTTTCTTTTTTGGTGGTATCTATATCTGGTTTTGGAATGAGGGTGATGGTGGCATCATCGAATGTCTTTGGGAGTGTTCCTTCTTCTTCAACCTTTTGAAAGAGTTTCAGGAGGATGGGCACCAATTCCTCTTTCTATGTTTGATAAAATTCACCTGTGAAGCCATCTGGTCCTGGACTTTTATTTGTAGGGAGTGATTTTATGACCTCTTCAATTTCATTTCTAGTGATCAGTCTGTTCAGTTGGTCTGTTTCTACTTGATTCAGTTTTGGCAGGCTGTAAGATTCTAGAAAATTGTCCATTTCTTCCAGATTGTCCAACTTGTTGGCATCTAGTTGTTCATAGTATTCTCTTATGGTTTTTTCTATTTCTGCTGTATCCGTTGTGATTTCTCCTTTTTCATTTCTAATTTTGGTTATTTGGGTTCTTTCTCTCCTCTTTTGAGTGAGTCTGGCCAGGGGTTTGTCAATTTTGTTCACCTTTTCAAAGAACCAGCTCTTGGTTTTATTCATTTTCTCTATTGTTTTTTGAGTCTCTATTTTATGGATGTCTTCTTTGATCTTTATAATGTCCTTCCTTCTGATGACTTTAGGACTTTTTGTTCTTCTTTTTCTAATTCACTTAGGTGGAGGGTTAAGTTGTCAATTTGGGATCTTTCTTCTTTTTTGAGAAAGGCCTGTATTGCTATAAATTTCCCTCTGAGCACTGCTTTCGCAGCATCCCATAGATTTTGAGTGGTTGTGTCTTCATTATCGTTTGTTTCAAGATAGTTTTTAATTTCCTTCTTGATTTCCTCATTGATCCATTGGTTTTTTAGTAGCATGATGTTTCGTCTCCATGCAGTAGGTTTTTTCTCTTTCCTTTTCCCATGGTTGATTTCTAATTTCATGGCATTGTGGTCAGAGAAGATAGTTGAGATAATTTCTATGCTCCTAAATTTATTGAGATTAGCTTTGTGTCCCAATATGTGGTCGATTCTTGAGAATGTTCCATGAGCATTTGAGAAGAATGTGTATTCTGCTTTTTTGGATGTAGTGTCCTGAAGATATCAATGAAGTCTAACTTTTCTATTGTTTCCTTTAGGATCTCTGTTGCCTTATTGGTTTTCTGTCTAGAGGATCTGTCCATTGATGTGAGGGGGGTATTAAGGTCTCCTAGTATGATTGTATTCTCAGCAATATCTCCCTTTATGTCTGTTAATATTTGTTGTATGTATCTGGGTGCTCCTGTATTTGGGGCATATATGTTGACGATAGTAACATCCTCTCCTTGGATGGATCCCTTAATCATTAAGTAGTGTCCTTCTTTGTCTTTCTTTATGTCTTTTGTTTTAAAGTCTATTTTGTCTGATATGAGCATTGCAACTCCTGCTTTTCTGTCATGTCTATTGGCGTGAAATATTTTTCCCCACCCTTTCACTTTCAATCTATATGTATCTTTTGTCCTAAGGTGAGTTTCTTGTAGGCAGCATATTGAAGGTTTTTGCCTTTTTATCCACTCAGCCACTCTGTGTCTTTTGATTGGGGCGTTCAGTCCATTGACATTTAAGGTGATAATTGATAGATGATTATTTATTGCCATTTGAACCTCCTGTTCCAGTTGATTCTATGGTTCTCCATTCTTCCTTTCTTTTTTTTTTTTTTTTTGGTTGGATGGTGTCCTGTTGTTATCTGCTTGAGTGTATTTTTTTTTTCGTTTTTTGCGAATGCAATATTTGGTTTTGGCTTGTGGTTGCCCTGTTTTTTAAGTATGCTAAACCCTTCCCATAATTGTATGTTTTAGCCTGATGGTCCTGTAAGTTCAAACACTTCATTACTCTATTAAAATTAAGAAGAGAAACATACAAACAAACAAACAAAAAGGGTTATTTACTTCCTAACATCCCTCGCCCACATTTTATGGTTTTGATGACTCTTTTTTATTTTTTTCTTTTTAATTTTATTCTGTTTGAGGCCTTTTCATGATTAAATCTGTATGCTGGCTTATTTGAGTGACTGCTCTCTGATTGCGGTTTCCTCAGTCCTAGTTCTTCCTCTTCTTCTTTTTTTTTTTCTTTCTTTTTTCTTCCCTTTCCTTCCTTTCTTTTGGTTTAGAGAAGCCCTTTCAATATTTCCTTTACCTGGTTTTGTGTTGCTGTAGATTTTAAGTTTTTGTTTGTTGGAAAACATTTTTATTTCCCCTTCTATTTTAAATGATATTCTTGCTGGATGAGTATTCTAGGTTGCATATTTTTCCTTTTAGCACTTTAATATTTCTTGCCATTCCCTCCTGGCCTGTAGTGTCCTGTAGATAAATCAGCTGATATTCTTATGGGGTTCCCTTGTAGGTAACATTCGTTTTTTCTCTTGCTGCCTTTAGGATCCTCTCTTTATCACTAACTTTTGCCATTTTTATTATGATGTGTCTTGGTGTGGGTCTTTTGGGTTCAGTTTTTTTGGGCCCCTCTGTGCTTCTTGTATCTTGAACCCAGTATCCTTTAGATTGGGAAGTTTCCATAATAATTTCTTCAAATATATTTCCATCCCCTTTTCTTTCTCTACTCCTTCTGGAATTCCTATTATGCGTAGATTGGCCCGCTTTATATTATCCCATAGGTCTCATATTGCTTCCCAGTTTTTGGATTCGGTTTTCTGTCTGGTTGACCGGATTGAGTGATTTCCATTATTCTATCTTCCATATCCTCATTCGTTCTTCTGCATATTCATTCTGGTTTTTTATGCCCCTAGTTCAGTTTGCATCTCTGCAAATGAATGTTCT